>NC_137091.1:29253218-29853218 GCF_951640355.1 Cnephaeus nilssonii | reverse complement strand
AACATGAAAATGTGACGTGAAAACGTGGGCTGGCTTTTCCACTTCAATTCCTGGTTTGAGCAAAAAGTAATAATAGTAACTATTGTTTAGTAAGTGCCTGTGACATGCAAACACCATTTTAAGCACTTTGCCTGGGGTTACGGGTGGAATTATACTATGTCCCCCCACATTCATGTGGAAGCCCCAACCCCCAGGACCTCAGAGTGTGCCCGTAGTTGGAGGAGGCCTTTAGAGAGGCGGGGAAGTTAAATGAGGCATCAGGGTGGGCCCTGACCCAATGGGACTGGTGTCCTTGTAAGAAAGGATGAGGACACAGCCGTGCACAGAGGGAAGACCGGGCGAAGACACAGGGCGAAGACGCTGTCGACGGGCCAAGGAGAGGTCCCGGGAGAAACCAGCCCCCCAACAACCTGATCTCGGACTTCCAGCTCCAGAACCGCGGACACCGGGAAGCGCCCGTCCGTGGTGCTGGGTGACGGCAGCTGGAGGCAATCTCACTCACGAATGGACTTACTTTGCAGAGACCCTCCTGGTGGGTTCTGTCACCTCGTTTTGCAGAGAAGACAGAGGCCCAGGAGAGCATGGGTTTGGGAGGGAGGGATTTGAACCCCACAATCTAGTCCTCCCCAGTGGAAGGCCCCCGCCCCCACACCTGGGGCCTCTGGTCACACCCACCACACGCCCCGGGCACTTACCTGCCGGCTCTCGCTCCTCCAGACGCCATTGACGGTCTTGGTAGGGGCGATGGTCACCACGGGGGGCGTGCTGGGGACGCTGTGGCCCCCGGGGGGCACGATGATGGGGCCCATGGGCACGCGCTTGGGCGTGCTGGCAGGGGAGCTGTGATTGGTGGCTGGAGAGGACACGGGGGACGACTCACTGCTCAGTGAAGACCCTGCAAGAGAAGGACACAGAGCCTCAGCGGGGATTCAGCCAGCTCGGCGCTCGGCTCCTGCTTCCAGCCCCATCTCAGACCCAGACCGCATCTGAGAGCCACGAACAGTACCCAGACCCCCAGATTTTATCACCACTCGTGCCAGGCACCAGGCAGGCGAGGGCACACCTGTCCCACCACGGGCACTGTGCACGCAGCCGCCCAGAGCTTGGTCACGGGCTTGCATGGCTGTGCGCTCTGCTGGCCAGGGGTTAAAGCTGGCACCTGAAGGCCTCTCGTATGGATTCCGGGTGTCAGCCTTGCTCTGGGCGGATCTGGCGTGAAGGCTGCTGCTGACAGTCCCCAGTAGCGGCCTGGGGATGCCCATCTCACATCCGGACTCAAGGGGCAAACGCTGACCCCCTCCAAGGGTGTACAGTGGGGCACCTTCTGTCTCTACAAGCCCCGCTTGGGGCACCTGCGGCCGAGGCGGCGGTGGAAGCAGGTGTCAGCACCGACCTCGCCTTCCGGAAGGAGAAATCCCACCAGCTTCCAGGCATCCCCCCCGAATTGGTTCAGGACTTGTGTCGGTCCCAGGGACACGTCCCCACCACTGTATCTCCAGTGGCCACGCTCATGTTACCAAATAAAACCTCAGCGTAGAGGGCGGCCTACGGCTCGCGGGCTCTCAGACGATCGCAGCTGCCAAAGCATCACCGAGATGAAGGAATTACCGTGGTTCACTCCCTTCTGACCCAGAGGCCCGACCAGCCAGGCGCGGCCTCAGCGAAGTGACCGGGAGGCAGAGTGGCCTCAGAGAGGAGGCCCCACAGATAGACAGAGCTCGGCCCTGAGCAAGGTGCTCCCAGCCAGGCCTCTTCCGTGTGGCTCCTCCCTAGGATTGTGCGCAGCCTGCACAACGGTACGGGCAGCCCTATGGAGAGACACCCCGTCCAGCCAGACCTGCCCCCTCCCAGCCCACAGGCTGTGCCCCAAGAGCTGCCCAGCTCAGCCACCCTGGAACGATGCCAGGCCAGGAGCCCCCTCACTCCCAGCTCCCACCTGTCAGTGCCCGGCCAGATGGGCAGTGAGGAGTCACGTGGGGGATGCTGTCCCATTCTCCAGATGGACCAGGTAACCACGGCCCACACCCGAAAATTTGGCAACCCCCAGTTGCCTGGGCCAAGCCCCGGAACCGAGCACTGGGTTTAGACCCCAGCTCTGCCCCCCACCAGTGGGGGCAAGCACCCAGCCTCCTGGTCAGATGCCCTACCGCCAGGGGACGGCCAATAGGGCAGGACGGGAGAGGCCTCCGAGGTTCTGAAACAAGCTGGGGCTGACCCAGCGGCTCCCGGGGGCCGGTGGGCTGCCGTCCACTCTGACAGCCGATGGGGGGCAATCCTGGTGGTAAGGTGGGGAGGGTATGGCACCCGACCCTCACCAGGTTTGTGCAACTCTGGGAAACAGCCTGCCTCTCCTCAGGCTCTGTTATCTGCCCAGGACCTGGCCTGGCATCCTGCTCCTGGGTCTGTACCCGGCACAACAGGGCTGGCGTCCACCAAAGTGGTGTCAGGATCGAGCAGGCACAGCGGGCAGGAGGCAGCCAGCGCCTCAGGCACTGAGTGAGTCACAGCAACACCACCGAGTGAAGATGAAAAATGAGAAACGCAGCTACAGGGTCTGAATGCACTTGTACCTGCTGCCCCCCCACACCCCCCCCCCCCGGCAGAGAGGGGCAGGGCCTCACTGTTTCCAGCCTGTGGTTCACTCTGCAGATTCGTCTCACTGGACGCTTATGGTCTGTGCACTCTTCTGTAGGTATTCATCCTCCTATATAATAAAAGCCTAATATGCAAATCGACCGAACGGCAGAAAGACCAGTGGGACGACCGGTTGCTATGATGTGGCACCGACCACCAGGGGGCAGACGCTCAATGCAGGAGCTGCCCCCAGCCTGCAGGCCCCAGGCCAGCCAAGGCGGGTGCCAGCGAGGGGGTTCCCCGATCAACCCACCAGTCACCCCAGAGATTGACCCTGATCGCCAACCAGGCCTAGGGACCCTACCCGTGCATGAATTTCGTGCACTGGGCCTCTAGTATTTGGATAAGAAGCCCATTTTAAATTTTTGGAAAAAAAAAAATACTGGGTAGGGATCTTGCTCTTTAAAAAAGGAATTTCCATGGGATCTCTACCAGTCTCCTTTTTCTGGTTTGTGGCATCTTTATTGAGACATGACTCCCACACCAAAGAACTCCCCCATATCATGTGTGTGGATTCAGTGGTTTTTAGTACATTCACAACTGTGCATCCATTACCACAATCAATTCTAGAACGTTCTCTTCACCCCCAAAAGAAACTCGCTACCCACTGGCACTCTCCCCCCTCCCCCCAGATCTGCTCTCTGTCCCCATGGATTTACCTATTCTGGACATTTCATACGACACGCAGCCGTGTGCGCCGGCTTCTCTCACGCAGCGTGATGTCTTTATGGCTCACCCTGCTGCACCCTGTGTCAGGACTGCGTTCCTTTTCATGGCTGAATAATATTCCACCGCATGAAGGGACCCCGTTTTCTTGATCCACCATCACCAACGGACGGCTGGAGTGTCACCTTGTGAGCGGTGGTGATGTGACCACTGCTCATGAGGCCTCAGACACTTGGCTGCCCGAAGGACCTACTGTGCACGCTGGGCGACCCTGACTGAACTCTGCCTGTGAGTGGAGGGAGGGTGGCTATTCATGCTCTGGAGCCGAAAATGTCAAGAAATAAAACACACACACCAAGAGCCCCCACCCATCAAGGCTGCCGCTGCCCGGAGGCCCAGCTGGGGTCAAAGGCCAGGCAGACTGTTGTCCTGCAGGGCTTAGGGAAGATGAGACCAGACACCCAGAGCCCCATCCTGCACCAGCTTCCGGGCGTCATGGAGGGAGGCGCCTGCATTTCCCCTTGGGAGCGGGGAGCCCAGCGGGTTGTGGAACTGCCTGGGGAGACTCCGGGCCACGGGCCTCTGCCCCGCTCTCTTCCCTGCACACCACTTCCATCATTAGTCTCCGGATTAGCCTCCTTCCTAAGAATGAGGGAGCTGGGGGTGGGGGCACCTGGGAGGCCATCCACAATTAGTGCCTAATCCCTCGGGGCCGGGCTGTCAGTAGCCAGCCGAGCACGCCATCGATCCCTGACCACGCACCCGCCAATTAGCGCGCGGCCACCCGACCCTGTTCTCGAGGCGGCGGCGGCAGCGGCAGGGCCGTGATCGCTGTAATTAACTGGAGGCATGCGGCAGGAGTCAGCGGACGCATGCGGATTGGAGATGACAAGAGGCAGAGCGCTCCGTGTCACCTCTGTCGCCCGACTCCGAGGATTAGCGCCTCAGGCCGCCCGGGCACATGTAATTAACAGCTGAGACCCCAAAGATGCCACAAGGGGAGGGGAGTGAGGCCTGAAAATAAAACGGCAATACTGCAGCAGCCCTGTCAGCTCTCCTAGACGTGCACTGAACCAGCCACGCAAACAACTATTGAGCACCCACGGCATGCCCTTCACCAGGATCTCTGTCACCAAGGACCGCCCTGGCCTGGGACGCTGCAGGTGCAGAGGGCGAGGACTGGTCGCAGTCACACCAAACGGCCCTTGTCCACCCCAGGCCTGACCCTGCACTGAGTGAGGCTGCCTAGCTTGGGGGCGTGACAGAGAGCAGAGAAGACGACGGGGACCACCTGACGCTTTCTCTAAAAAAGGACCATTGGGACAGCGTCCTGAGAGGCACGGGGGCTGGCGGGCAGCACCGCAGGGACCGCTCGGGAGCCAGCAGGAGGCAGCTGCCACCGATTTGCAAGTGAGCAACAGAGCAGCGTGGTCCCTTCCAGCCGAGCTTTGCCCGAGTGCAGGCCTGACCTGAGACACAGAGCCAGGGCGGGAGGGAGCGGGGATCCTCTGTGCTCTGCGTACCTGCCCCTCCGCTCGCCCATTTCTGCGTCCGTTCTGGTCTCTGGGCCGACCTTCCGCAGTGAGAACTCTGTCAGGCCGTCCCGACCCTGGGGACATCGGGACTCTGGCTGCCACCGGTGGACCCTGGGCTGTGAGCCCTCGGCCCGGTGCGGGCAGCGTCCCCCCGGGAGACAGCCTCCCACAAGCCCCCCTCTCTCCAGGCTGCTCCTTCGCCGTCCCCACCCCCACCCAGGAGGGAGGAACCCTGGCCGGGTGGACTCATGCCATTTGGCCCCGGAAAGGGGTCTGGTCGTCCATCAGCCCTACCCCTTCACTTGTGAGGTCCCAAGGGGCTGTGGGACCCGAAGGCAGCTCCCACCGCAGGCAGCGGAGTGGGACGGAAACCGGACCGGACTGGCCCAGTGCTGGTTCTGCCTCCTTCCCCGGAAAGGTCCCCAAGGAAACGGGAACAGTGGACCCCGAATGAAAGTCCAGCCTGAGCCGGTGGGGAAGGGAGCGTGGGCTCAGGGAGAGGAAGTCCCCGTCGGAAGCACAGGGTAGTGGGAATGGGGTGGGAGCCCTCGGGACGCACAGCAGGCCTGGCCCAGAGGGGACAGCCGGGCACAGGACACGCCCACCTGCCACCTGGAGCTTCTCCACTGGGTGGGAGGGCGGGGAGGGGGACAGTCGGAGTCCCCACTCTACTCCATGGCCACCAGCACGCTCCTGCACCTGACTTATTGTCATGTGACCGTCACTAAACCCACATCAGCAAGGGTGAGATGCAGATCTCTATTACCTAATGCATTTCCAGGGGCCAATGACTTGCTGCTGAGCAGGACTGGGAAGGTCAGCAGGCTCCTGAATTGAGGGGCAATGCTGCTGTGTTAGGGTGCAGAAGAAGCCAAGAGGGGTACACCAAGGGAGGCAAGGGAAGCAGGGGCGAGGAGGCAGAGGGGCTTAGGGGGGCAGGGAAAGTCACTGTTGCATCATCATGGCCAGGGCAGGCCAACGCTCTTAATATCCAGAGCTGGTGCCACCCACCAGCCCACGGCTCCGGCCGCCTCCCCCAGCTCCCCCCGCCTGCCCTCCCGTCCGGCCCCGTGCTCGGCTCCCAGGCAGGCCTGCTGGCCCTTCCCAGGGCTGCGTTTTCCCCGGTGCCGCCTCCCTTGCCCACCTGCCTCCAGAACCCCAGCCCAGCAGACAGAGGAGAAGGGAGAGGCGCAGAGGGCGCCCCCGCCGGAGCTCACACCTGTGCAGGGACAGATGGGGCTGAAGACACCCACAGGGAGACGCCACCTCGCCAAGCCTGCCAGCCGCACGGCTGACACACACACGCGAGCGGCGAGAGTGCCAGGCGGAATCTCTCCTCCCCATTTGCTTTGTGGCAGCAGCACAGGAGAGCCCCCCCACCCCCCTCTCAGGCTGGCTGAGCGATGGGCACGCTGAGGCCGTCACAGCCCCCAACGCAAACAGCCTCCCTGGGACTCAGGGACCGGACCTTGGTTCCAGGCGGCTCCAGGGGCTCAATGGTAACCAGACCCGCCTGCAAAGCCAGGGACAAGACGAGGCAGGCAGCCAGCAGACACTGGGGAAGGGAGCTGGCTTGGGACCCAGTGTTCGGGGCTCTGGACCTGAACGAGAGCTAGAAATTCAAGTCCAGCTGCCACCATCGCCACCCCCGTCAACCTCCGTATGTCGAACCCAAAGCCAGCCGCGGTCGCTCGGTCCTTTCTCTCACCGGCGACAACAACGGTGCCCGTGCTCCGTGCAGATGCCAGCGGGTGAGGCCGCTCGCCCACCCCACAGGCTCAGGGCAGCAATGTCACGCGCCCGGCACGGACACGCTCTGCTGCCAGAAGCCATGGGACTTGGACGGGCCCGCATGGCTTCAGAGCCCACCCTTGCTGGCTCCACCTCGCCCAGCACCCGCCACAAAGAAGGGCCCCCCACCCCCCCGGGCCACGGCTGCCTGAGGAGAGCCCACCCCCACAGCCGAGCCCCAGGCACTCCCCATGGGCCGAGGCACCGTGTGCTGTGACCACCAGCCTCTGCAAGACGTGCAGGGACAGGAGTGGATGGGTTAGGATTGGCCTGATGGGTCCCCGGATGTGCACAGGCCCCGGGTGTCTCAAGCACCTTCCCCCAGTGGCCGAGGACGGCAGGCCCTCTGCTGTGCGGCCCCCCCCTTCTCAGCAGCCCGCGCTGCAGCCTCACGGGAGGTGCCGCAGCGGCGCGGAGGCGAGCAGATTGCCACACACAGCTTGTGAAAGCCACCCTGTCACGCTCCGGACGGCGGGGACACAGGCTACCAGACTCGCCCTCTGTGGGGTGCAGAGGGGAAGGGTCAGGCTGAGGAGGCTCCTAGGGCAGGGCGAGCAGCTATCAGACCCCAGCCAGGGCCAGGCAGGTCCAAAGGGTGAACAAAGTGTCTCGCACCCTCACTCAGCCGTTCAGCAAGCACCTCCAAGCCCGCGAGATGGTTGGGGACACCCAACATGCCCTGCAAGCCCTGGGGGAGGCTGAGAGGGGTCACGACCGGTGACAGGGGTCTTGGGACTCCTCGCCTGGGACTCATTCCAAGGCCTAAACTGGGGCTTCAGACACCTATGGGGGTGGAGGGGTGTGTGGTTTCTGTCCAGAAGAGGTTCTGGTAGGGGGACTGGCAAGGGGGGAGGCCAGCCCAAGGCTGGAACTGGCCTAGCAGCTTCCGAAGAGGAGGCAAGGCCGAGTGGCCCCCGGAGACCCGCTTTGGTGGGCCGGGTAATGAGGGGCGGGCTCCAGGAGCTGATGACACTCCTGGAGGCACTCCCCTTCCCAGGCCCCGCCCAGGGAGAGCCCTCAAGCCCCCGGCTGGGCGTCTGGAGGGGGCGGGGGCAAAGGGGATGGTGGTGGCATTAGCGGTGGGTGTGGGGGTGGCGGCAGCGGTCGGGGTAGAGAGGAACTGACGGCACTGGTGGCCCTCATTCACGGCACACAGCTGCTGTGCCTGGCGCTAGCGTGTTCCTGCTGAGACATCGAAACCGATGAGGTAGAGATGTTATCCTCATCCTGAGAAGACAGAAGCGCACAGAGGTAAGGTGACAGGGCCAGGGTCACACAGGCAGGACGTGAACCAGAATCCACTAATCGCCCGGTAGCGCCCGCCCCAGGGTGGTAAAGGGTCAGGCGGTCCAGGCGTAGCAGGCATCCGGCCCCTAGGGATGGACGCCGGCCACAGGGGACTGATCAGGCCGGTTTTGCTGCAATGAGAAGAATGCGCATTTGGGAGTCTCAGGAAAGATAAAGTTCCCCACTGAGGGCCGGCTCTCCGCAGCCTTTCTCCGGCCTTTCTCCGGGTTGAGCAGACAGAGCACAGATTACTGCCTCTGAACCGGACTTTTAAACCGCACCCTCGGGACACGCGAGGAAAGGCATCACTAGCCGGAGAGGCAGAGGGGACAGCTTGGTCCGTGGCTCAAAATAAGATGACACTTCCACAGCGGAGGAGGGGTGTGGAGAGGGTCAAAGGTGAACCGGATGCACTCCAGGCTGGGACAGGCGCTCGGGCAGCCTGTGGCCGACAAAGCCAAAGCCAGTCAGCTTTCCATGGGGCCTGCGGGGGTGGGGGCGGGCCAGGGCCTGTGCAGGTCTGGAAGCGGCTCTCGCTCCAGCACCTCTGCCTGAGGGGATGGTGCTGCTGGGAGTCGACCACGGGGTCCTGAGCCAACTCAGTCCCCAGATGCTGAGATGCCCGCACTTCCGGGAATATGAGGACCCTTCACCCCACTGTCCAGGCCGACTCCCTCCCCCCCCCCCCCGCCCCGCCCCGCCCCCTGAGACATGAGGCCTGGCCTGGCGGGAGAAACAGCAGGTGGCAGTGTCCTGGGGCAGCATGTAGCCAGTGCTTAACCAACATCCCTGCTGTGACTAAGGAGGGGAGAGCCCTGGACGGTGCCCCTTCCTGTGCCCGGGAACAGGGGTGCGTGCCACCCAGCCCAGGGCGTCCGGTCACGGGAAGGGATGAAGCCCTGCACTGCGACGCCGCACCACGGAGGGGCTGGAGGCAGCGAATGGCTGTGCCCCCACAGAGGTAACACCCAGTAGAGCACCCCCATGCGGAGCGGCGGCCATTAGGTCCCGGGGCTCTTTTAGGGGTGATGGAAATGTGCTGGGACGAGTGGTGATGGTTACAGAACTCTGAATGCACTAAAAATCACGAGCTCTACCCCTCTAATGGGTGACATTTATCTTAGAAAATTAACAAGTCTAACCCCTCGCCCATTGCCAAGCCTGTCAAGAATCCGGTTAGGGAGGAGAGGCAGAGCAGGGGAGCTGGGACACGCTGCGCCCTGCACCCCCGTGCCTCGCTGCCCCCAGGCTTCCAGAAGCTGCCCCCTCTTTTCCCCCACACCCTCCGGGGAGGCACGGACTACTGAGCGCTCCCCTGAACCACTGCAGGGGGGCAAAGGGGCCTCCTTCCCTACTGAGATCACCGCCCAGGCCTGTGGTCCTCACCCAGCTCTCCAGACACCGGGAAAGCCAGCCGCAGCCGCCGCAGCAAGGGGCACAGCGGCGGGACCTCCGCTTACGACCTGACCTCTCTGGCCTCAGCTTCTCCAGCTGCACCACGGACCAACTTGGGCCGCCAGCCAATTCTGCAGCTAGAGACGGCAAGGTCAGAGCAAGGGGGACGCAGTGAGAAAAATGGGAGCAGGCATGGGGTGTGGCCCAGAGGAGGTACCACAGGGTAACTAAGCATCTCGCTTCTTTAAATCAAGGCCCCGACCAGGGCTGACCAGATGGAGAAGCGCAAACTGAGCTCACTGACTGCCGTGGCTTCGAGCGCGCACACTTTGCTCGTGGCCGCCACAACCAGGCACAAGGTGACGAGGCCCAGGCACACACACAGCAAAACTCGAGGACCAGAGCATCCTAGGGTCCAAATACTGCTCCAGGGCCCACAGATGCTGGGCCCCACCCAAACGTCAGCTTTCTCAGCAGCCCCGGGGGAGTAACCTCAGTAAGCCAGGGGCAGACACCACGCTTTGACAATGGGAAGAGCTCAGGCCAGCGTGGGTCAGCCTTCTGCTCCCTCTCTGACACTTCCCAGGGCGTCGCTCAAAACACCCTGGCTGTGGCCACGGAGCCTGACCCCCGTCAGCAGCACACTTTGTTCCCAGCCAGCGAGGCCCAGCAGCCTCTAGCACAGCGGCTGCCTCCTGGGCCACCACGCACGCCAGACGCTGGGCCAGCCTGGGGCCTTGGCGAGGAGCCAAAGCGCCATTGAGGCAGCTCCTGCTCCCTGCCCCCGGCCTCCACGTGGGCCCACATCTGCAGGCCTCTCCACCACCTGCCCTGGCAAGGAGGGACGTGTGCCCTTCCATTGCCATATCCTCTGCAGATGTGGGGTGTCACTCTAGGACTCGAGCCCAGCGGGCCGGGAGCGGACACAGCTGCTTGCTGCAGCCCTGACACTCGGGGTGACTCAGCCCAGGCGGGACCAGCATCCTCCCACATGCTGCTTTGAAAGCCACGCCAGCCGTTTCTTTGTCTTCTGGAACGCTCTTAAGAGAAGACAGCCAAAGCAGGGAGCTGCTGGGCAAATTCTGCCCCAGAGGCTTCTCCCTGGCTGCGAGGAGACCCCGAGCCTCAATCCTAGCTACGTGCGCGGCTCCCCGGGCGCCCTGTAGCCTGCCCGGCTGTCTGGTCTGGGGTCTCAGCGGGTGCAGGCAGAGAGCTCAGCTCGCTGCCTCCTCTGGGCACCTGCTCTTCAGCTGGGTGGTGCACCGTGACCCCAGGCAGCCAGGCGGCTTGACACTGATGCTGTCATGGCCTGCAGCCTGTCGCTCAGAAGTGGCCGTGGAGGGTAAGGGGGCGTTGTGCATGCGGCGACGTGGATGGTCTGCTGGCAGCTACTCTGCCCAAGTGGACGGAGCAGCCCTCAGCAAGTGGACATGAAAGCTGGCCCCAGGTCCTCCCTCCTGGGCCAGCGCCACCCTGCCCATCAAGTCTAAGCTCCTTCCCCTCACACTTCCTCCTCCATCCCCAATCCCGGTAGTACAAGGGGCTGGGAGGAGACGAGATCTCAGAATTGGGAGAACCCCCAGCAAACCCAGGCCAGGGCAGATGTCTGTTCCACTGAGCCGAGGCCACAGAGCCCATAGCACTGACACAGCTCCTTCCTGCACACGTGTTTCCTGGGCGCCCCCGAGGGCCCTGGAACCCAGATGCCAAGGCTTGGGCCTCTGGGGCGAGGCAGACGACAGGCAGAGGCACCCAGAGTAGCCACTTTCTCTGCCCCAGATGTGGGCCCCCCTCCTCCTAGCAGGAAGTCCAGAGGGTGTCTAAGAGGCCTGCCCCAGAATCCGCATGGGCCCAGGGCTCCTGGCAGCTCGGTGGGAACCGCCCCCACCCCCGCTCGTTGAACCAGCTGCCCTTGACCAGAACTAACGCGGGCAAGCAGGACGCTCATCCTGAGGAGTGCCCGAAGCCAGAGGCACAGACAGCCTCAGGGTTCAAACAAGAAGAGTGAGGCTCAGAGAGGGTCAGCGTTTGCCAACGTCACACGGCACGTCACTGCCCAGAAGACACCAGGAGTTAGGGCTCTGGACCCCTAGGCGACACCAACCCTGTCCATGCCCCCAGCATCCCAGCTTCAGTGAGCTGGGAGCTGCCCCAGAAGCCCTGTTCCAGGGTCATTCAGGTTTGCAGAGCCTGCTCCCTGACACCCTGGAAGTGGGTATCAGAGCCTGGAGCCACATGGCTCTCCAGGGAATAGGTGAGCTGGGGAGTGGGCTCCCAGGGGCTCCAGGGAGGCGGGTCAGGGCTCAGCACTCCCCTGAGGCCACTCAGGGCTCCGGTGGCCCAAGCCGGGTGCACATCCCACCGCTGACACCCCCACGGTGGCTCCCTGAGCCAAGGAGGGACAGAGGCAGGGACAGAGCGAAAGCAGAAGCCAAGCAGAGGTGCCCACGGCTGGGTGGCTCGCTGGCCGGGCAGGGGTCCGGGAGGCCTGCAGCTCCTTGTGCTGCTCCCAGCAGACAGAACCAGCACGAGGAAACCAAGAGTGGCCTGGAGCCCTGGCTCCCGCTCGTGGGACCAGCAGCTTCCCGGGCCGCCCCTGGAGCGGGGCGGTCTGGCAGGAAGGCACGGGGGGCTCCTCTCCCTCCCTCGGCCGTGGCCGGGCGTGCGCCTCTTACCTCTGGGCTCCTCTGCCTGTTTGGCGAGCTTGCGCAGCGCAGCGGCAAAGCTGGAAGACGGCGCGGCCTGGGCCGACAGCGCACTGCTGGTGGCGGGGCTGCCGCTGGGCACCAGGGCGCCATTGAGCGGCGAGGGGGTGAGGGGGTTGACGGTGGCGGTGGTCCTGGTCGCGGTGGAAAGCATTCCTAGTGAAGGGGACTTGGGCTCATGGCTCATGCCTGAAACAGGAAGAGAAGAACCAGAGGTCACCCAGAGAGCAGGAGGCCAGCACCAGAGCGGGGTCCGGGGCTCAAGGGTCTGGCCAGCAGGCGGCATGCAGGGAGCAGGAGCAGCCTGGGTGGCCCCAGAGGATAGGCAGGCAAAGCAGACAGAGCCAGCGCTGCAGAGAGAAGGGGCCGCGAGTCCAGCCAGTGGCCCCGAGGGTCCAGGGACACCCCCGCCCTCCTGGATCCATAATCACAGAACAAGGTATGCGCCCGGGACCCCAATGGCTCGACCTGCACAATCCTACCACCTCTCCAGTGCCACTGGGCAGGCCTGGGAGAATGTGACAGCATCAGAAACCATCCCTGACCAGGCCTGGGGGAGGGAGACTGAGGCAAGGGGCGGGGCCAGCCAAACTAGCAGTGATAATGAAGACACGGTTCACCTTCCTGCCAGGCCTCTGGCACAGCTGGGGAGGCTGGCACTGTTACCGTCCCCGTTTTAGAAAAATGGAAACAGAGGCTCAGACAGTGCAGACCCAGTATCTGACTGAGCATGGGGACCCCAAAGAGGCAGGCCCCCAAGACCAGCGCACCCACTTCCCCTGAACACACATCCCAGAGAGCCAGGCCATGCTGGTGCCATCGGTCCCCTGCTGGGCAGGGACAAAATCTTGGGGGCACGGGCCGGGTGCACGGAGGTGGCGGGTGGCCTGGAGGCCTTCTCTGTCGCCACCATGCCCTCCCGAGTCCCAAAGCCACCCAGGGGTCCTGAATGGTCTCCAGCTGAGGAGGTGCCTCTGAGAACAGCCTGTGGAGGATAGGCCGCGTCAGCGGTGGAGGGAGAAGTGGGGGACAGAACACAGTGTCCGGACCCCGCCGAGCTCCCTCAGCACAAGATTCGGAACGGCAGATCTAACCGGCATCGGTGGGGAAACCCCCTCCCCACGGGGGGCCAGGGTCAGGCCACGCTGGCCAAGGAGCTGCCACCACCAGGGTGACCTCAAACGCCACGCGGGAGGACTTGGCCACCTAATCACAGCCCAGCCATTCAAGTGTCAGCAAGGAGGCGGAGCCTCCCCCTGCCCTGCACGCCCCATCAATCAGGCCCAGCTCCGTCTTGGGCGGGAGAGGACGCCATAAATAAGTTCTCCGTGAACATTTCCTGCCTCTGGGGCCACCTGCCCAGGCCCAGGCCCTGCTCCCTCACTGCGGTGCAGTTCCAGGGGAGTAAATCAAGGCCGGCGGCCTCGGAGCTGGCAGGGGCAACAGGTCACGCGCAGGAAGGAGCCAATGACCTTACAACCCCAGACAGAGGCCTGGGAAGGCCGCGGGGCCGTCCGGGGAGGGGGTCCTTGGAGTCATGGGCGTGGGGGTGGGGCAAGCACAAGCACAGAACACCCAAGAACACAACAGGGCAGGAGCGTGGGAGTGGGAGCAAGGCCCACCCCAGGCGGTGACCCCCACCCAGGCCCACCTCACCTCTGCAGGGTTCTGTGTCAAGTCTACACGGGTCTGATTGGAACCGTGCGGCCAGCTGAGCACAGCCCACCTACTTCCCCGGAACATACGCCCCAGCCCTGGGTCCCAGAGAGCCCGGCCATGCTGGAGCCATCAGGCCCTGCTGGGCAGGAAAAATATCTCGGGGGGCGGGGGGCCGGGTGCATGGCGGTGGCAGCGGGGTGGGGGAAGCAGCTGACGCATAAAAGACAATATTGAGGCAGGCGCAAGCTCGAGGGAACACCATTCTTTCGGGTGAGGGCTTGTACCTCGGGAACAAAGGACCCCCTCAAGAGCCCCTGCGCCCACAGCCAGCAGGCTGGCCTCCCAGCTGCCGGCGGGTCACGTGGGCGGCGGTGCCCACGGCAGCAGCCCCGGAGCGGCCCAGGCACCGACCCGCGGCTGACCCCTGGAGTCCTCCTCTTTCTGGAAGGGCGGGGGCGGGTGGGGAGAGGGAGCCACACGTCCAGTCACCTCGAACCCGGCAGAGAAACCCCAGAACCAGGGTCCCGGGCCCTAGCGGCCTGATGGCCAGAAAGCACAGGTTCTGACAAGAGTCCCTTCTCAGCCGGCCCGGCGCCCAGCCAGCCGCTCCAGGACCAGGGAGCACAGGGACAACGTGCTCCGGAAGCTTGGCCCCAAGGCTGCCTTCGGCGCCTCCCCTCCCCATGGCCGGCAGGGACAGAGGATGGGAGGTGCGGCCAAGGCCACGCGTCAGCAGAAAGCAGGGGCCTGGAGGTAAGGGCTCGGCACTGACTCAGCGGCCAGGCGCCGGGGGCTCTAACCTGGCCCTGCAGCCCTTAGGCAAGTCCCTTCACCTCTCTGAGCCTCAATCCCCTGGTCTGTAACGTGGAGATAAGGAGAAAGTCCACCTCATTGAGGTTAGTCCCGGAGGGAGTCCAGGAGCGAATTTACGTGCTGGGCTTCAGAGCAGGGCAGGCACACACCAAAGATCACTTGTTATTATACAGCCCATCCGGCCAACTGGGGCAAAAACCCTGCTCCTAGGTCCGGACGGGTGAGGGGTCTGGCCAAGGCCACACAGGTCAGGCTCAGCAAACCAGGACAGAGGCTGCCTACTGCCCCACCGGGGGCTTCGAGGGGGAGAGGCGAGGCGGTGTCAGAAGTCTACGCACTGCTTGGGGTGGGGGTACCCCAACGCTGCCCCTCCTCCTGCTGCTGCCTTCCCCAGGCCTTGGGGACAGCCAGGCCCAGCCTGGCATGCAGGCCTCGGGCAGAGGGCCAGGTCCATGACCCTGAGCGGGCAGCAGCGGCAGCTGGTGAAGGCTGACACCCAGGACACCAGGGACTAGAGCTCTTGTCCTGCTGCCCACAGGGGACACCAAGGATGTGTCCCCACCCACAAGAGCTGATGTGGGCAGTCCACAAGTCCTCAGGGTCCTGCTTAGCACCCACACTCAATGCATGCATCAATTGGGGGGTTGTCTACAGATGCTAAGTGGCGTAAGATGGAGGCC
Source organism: Cnephaeus nilssonii (assembly GCF_951640355.1). Lineage (NCBI taxonomy): Eukaryota > Metazoa > Chordata > Mammalia > Chiroptera > Vespertilionidae > Cnephaeus > Cnephaeus nilssonii. Next base: position 29,838,053 of record NC_137091.1, on the reverse strand, counting down.
TGCCTCTCTGGGGCCCCAGGCAGGGCTTTGAGTTCACCAGGCCTCACAAGGAGCTCAGAGGGTGGGTCAGTACAAGGGCCGCCTGGCAGATGAGGTGTGTGAGGAGGGACCCCAGGGCTCCCTCACCCAGGGGGCATCTAAGCAATCCTCAGAGGTCACACAGGTCCTCCAGTCCCCTCTCAGGAGAGCCCGGGAGAGGCCGCAGCGGCAGAGCCACCACTTACTACGCCCCCCCCCCCCCCCCCCCCGTGCCCACTCCTCACGGCCTCAGGATCGCCCAGAGGCCAGCAGCGGGCACGTGGGGAAATTAAAGCCAGGAGCTGTTTGAACACTGGTTAAGGCCATGCAGACGGTTCAAAGCCACACAGTTAAGCAGCACAAATAGGACTTGAACCCCGTTTCATGGGCTCAGACACAGCATTCTAACCACTCATGACACCACCTGCCCAGTCTGAGACCTAACCATGACGTCCGACCAAAGGCGTAAACACGCACAGTGAGCTAAAGTATTTTTTTTTACCACAGTAGCCCGCCTGATAGTTTCGCTTTCTGAGGTTTCAGTTACCTCCGATCACTTGAGCTGAGGGCGGTCAGCTGCCGTGCTGTGAGGATGCTCAAGCAGCCTGCTGAGAATCCGTGTTTCAGAGAGCCATGCCCTCCCGTCAGTAGCTGTGCAAGGTGCCATCCTGGCAGCTGCTCCTCCAGCCCCTGTCAAGCCTCCAGATGAGACAAAAGCCCAGGCAGCAGCTCGATGACAGCCTCATTGCAGACTGAGCCAGACGCGCCAGCCGAGCTGCTCCCGAGTCCCTGACTGTCTTTTAAGTTTGGGATAGTTTGTTGTGCAGCATCACAGAGTGTCACTGCCTACTTGTCTCATCAAGACCCACCCTCTCAACCTGTCCTTATCTCCCTTCTTTCTTGAAGCCCAAGAAGTTCAACCACCTGATTGTCTAACCATTATGCTGTGTATCTGAAGCTAAAATAAAATAATATTGAGTATCAGCTGTAATGGAAAAAGAGTTCAACCATTGGCAAAGAATTACTATGTGCCTTTACCCACAGAGTCCTGTCTGATGCCATCAATCACCCCTTTCCCCCCATCCCTTAGAGGTGTGGCCACCACTTTAAATCCCAAATACCCTAAGACAAAGGTGTCTTTGTGCCCATTCTACAGATGGGGAAGGGCAGGCTTGGATCCAAGGGCTAACGTGATCAGCAGCAGACCCGGTTACTCAAACACAGCACCCACATCCCACTTCCGAGGCCAGGGCCCAGACCCAGATCCAGTCTGGGGCTGAGAGCGGGCGGGCGCTGCCCTGCCGGGAGCCCACACCGCATGTACCCCGCCATACCAACAGGGAGGAGGAGCTGGGGAGCGAGGGTGGGCAGTGTAACTGTTGCACCTCCCAATGACCAGTCCCAGAGGCCGGGGGAGCAGGTGTGAGGTCACTGCCCAGTGGCCGTGTGACAGGCTGGCCAGCTGGCAACCCGGGTGAACATGCTGCGACTGCCAGCTGCCAGTGCTGGGCAGGATGGCACAGAGGTGCGGGGTGGGCAGGTGGTGCCACAGAGCAAATCCCAGGCCAGACCCCAAAATGTCACATGTCCCTGATGGCCGGTGGTGGGTGTCTTCAGTTGGCAACAAGAGGAGCAAATCTCTTTTTTGTCCTTTTTAAACTCTCTGTGTCCTAGTATTTCTGCAGTGAACCAGCTTTTCAAAAAACGGGGGCCCTCAAAGAGATGGAGACTCGCCTGCATGAAGTTGGCACAGCCAACAGGAGCATGGGGGGGGGGCGTGTCCCCGACTAGGGCCGCCAGCCAGCCAGGTGCAGAAGCCAAGGGAACTGGGGTGTCCCTGCTGGAACGGAACCCAAACCCAAATCCTCACCTACAGCCCCCCTCGATGGCCTGGTCTGCCTCTCCTTCCTTTCCTGGGTCAGCCACCACCTGAATGTCATCATCGAGTTCCCGCTGGCATCCAGACAGTGACACCCCTCCTCCCCGCACTGAGCCTGCCCTCCCCATCTTCAGACAAAGCCTGGCACCTGCTCCCCAAACCCGGCCAGTGGCCTGTGTCCCCGTGTATAGCCCCCTGGGGCTCCTGGAGGGGTTATCCCCCATAGCCAGCGTCCCTGCCATGGTGTCAGCCATGGGCTCCAAGAGCTAGGAGCCAGGAAAGCTGCTCTGCTGATGTCAGGTCACTTAAAATAGAATTCCAAATGAGCAGCTTCATTAGGCATCTAAAATTAGCATTCCTCCTCGGCATGTGTGCCTCAGCGGGGGTCCGGGGGACACCGCAGCAGCCGGATGGCAGCTCCCTCACACCTAGGACAGAAAGACCAGGCCAAACTGGGGGGGGGGCCAGGGACCCTGGGTCACCCTGGACCTGCTGTGTACTGACAGGGCTCTGAGAACCTCCCACTCCTTCCTTAGTACAGGCCGGGGGTCACTCAGGGCTGCTTGCTGCTCTTCCCCCCCAGGTCCTGCCCAGAAAGGTGGACCTGGGCCTCCCACACACAGCTGTTCTCCGGCTGAGGCCAGGCACTGTGACTGTGGAGGCCCGGGGTGGGTGGAGGGGAGCCTGGGGGCGGCCCCTGCACCCTCAGGAAGCCCTGGGGCGCCTATTCCCCCTGCCCTCATTAGAGAGGTATTTATTAACTTCTGCCGCTTCTGGCCATTGACTGAATTCTTGTCTACATTATCAGCTCATGTAAATTCATTATCCTAACAGCTGGGAACGAGCTCTGTTGCGTGAAGGCCAATGATGGATGAGGGCTGGGGGCTGGGGGCGCCCGGGGAGGCAGGGCCGCTCCTCTCCGCCTTGTACACGCTCTCCCGACACATCGGACTCCGCAGGAGCAGGAGCTGGTTTCCTCCAGGCCTTCTCATTTGCATCACAGGCTGTGTCTCTAGACAGGGCCTCCTGCCCCCTCAGCTGTCCCCACTCTGGAGGAGAAAAGAGCCAGCACAGCCAGACCCCCGAGGCAAAACCCAACAGCTCCTGGGCCCCTTCAAGCCGCCAGGACCCCTCCAACCGCTCTGAGCCCCAGCTTTCTGCCCCCCGCCCCGGATCTTTCTAGGGCCCGCCCAACAGAGCCCAAAGCCCACGTGCTTTCGCCGGAGGCCGAGGGCAGGCAGAGAGGAAAGCCCCCGGGCTCACAGCACCCACAGGTGACCAGGCCGCCACTCCACCGAAGGCGAGGGTCTGGAGAGGCAGGACGGCTCGCCCAGTCTTGGAACCAGGGGGAGGCGTTGGCCTCTTCTGCTCCCTCTATCAAACTGCGGTGTCTTTAATCAATACTTGTTCCTCTCCTCTGCTTGCGTTTTAAACATGACCAGAAGCGGCACAAAGCTTTTTTTTTTTTAAAAAAAAAAAAAGGGTAAAAAAGAAAGGAAGATCCAAGTGTGAGGGGCGGGCCTGCTGGAACACCCAGGGCGTTCTCCCGGATCCCACCTTGCTCCGTGTTCTCCGGCACAGCCCCCGTGGGGTGCGCGCTGTGCAAAGGCTCCCGACAGCGGGGTTTAAAGCGCGGAGGCGGCCCGCCCCCTCCACCACTGAACACGGCGCGGCTCCTGCTCCCTCCGCCGCGCCACCTCGGAGGAGCCTTATTAATCAGCACTCAGCCGCCCTCCCCCCTCCCTCCCGGCCTCCCGTGGACCCCATAATTACCACTTCCTTTCATCCCTGCTCTTCCCGGCTCCAGACCTCAGGCCTGCTCCCTCCATGCTCTGTAATTACAAGCTAATAGCTGAGATGAATTTTCTGCTGGCTCCCGGTTCAAGCACCAATCCGCCCCTGCCCCTGACGGCTCCCCCCGGGGTAATTACACCCCGCGAGGCTGGGCCCAGCGGGGCTTCACTTTCGGGCCGGTGCGCAATCTGGACTAGCATTCTCTAATCACCCCTCTTGGTAATTTTTCATTACCGCAGAAAGAAATGTTTGTGAACAAATAAAGGGCGTCCCCCCCTGGCTTGGGGCCCCTGTGCCCCCACCTAAAGGGGGATGCTTCGGCAGCCTGAACAAGGCCGGGTCACCCTGTACGGAGACCCAGGCAAGGGGGCTGTGCAGTGCCACGTGATCTCAGGAGCATGAGTGGCTTCATAATAAATTCATTATTATATTTGCCTTGGGGTGTTCTGCGCTCACTCGCACGAAACAATTTTTCTTGGGGGTGGGGGAGGAGGCTGGGAGAGTGGGGAAGGTCCTCTTGCTCCCGGATGCACAGGGGTGGCCTGCTGAGGCCTTAATGTCCTTTTTCTACTAAGGACACCCCCTCAGGTTGTAGGCTTCTAAGGGGATTGGGGCCTTTTACTTGCCCTGAGTCCCTGAACTGGAATTACACCCCGAGGCTAATGCCCTGAGTAGCTGGCAGGCTGAGCCAAGGCCCTCGGTGACTGCTGCAAGCAGGAGAAGGCCCAGCAGATGGCCTGGATCCTGACCTGGAACCAGAGAGAGGGACCCAGAGAACATAAGAGGGGAAGGAGGAAGAGGAAAGAAGGGAGGGGGAGAGCAGGGAGGGGGGGAGAAGCCCAGGGGGAGAGGAGGGAGGGGGAGAAAGGAGGGAGGGGGAGAGACAACAGGGAGGGAGGCCAGTCTGTGTGCCTGCATGGGACCCTGGCCCAGGAGTGAAATGAATAACAAGGCCGTTCATTTTACAACAAGGTTGCCATCCTCCCTGTGGTGCAGACCTGTCACTCAGCAGCATTTATTAAGTCACTACAGAATGCTGAAGGCAGGAGCTTATGAGCAGACAGTGTCTGCCAGACCCTAATCAATGAGAATGGGAGCCCACCCCCAGGAGCAAGTCCACCCCCCCAGAGCTGGCACCACCGGGTGAGCTGTTTGCAAAGCTAATTCCGGGGTCACCAGGGATCCGTGAGTGGGTTTGGCCCAGGCCCCAGGATGCCCCCACAGCTGCAACATATAGGGGTTGATGGGGGCAACATTTGAGCTTTCGGGAGAGACCCCTAGGGTGTCACTCAATGCGAGTGTACCACGTGGGAGGGGGGAGAAGGAGAGGGGCGGGCAGAGGAGGGAAGGGCAGGGGAGGGAGGGGCAGATCCACAGGGCTCAGGACCCAGGCTGCTTCACGGTGGGAGGTGTCCTGGGTAGGAGCCACAAAGTGGCGGCAAGGACAGTGATGGGCACAGGGTTGGCGCCCAGGGCAGCCCGCTGACAGAGGCCTCCAAGGACAGTCTAGGGGTTGAGGTTCAAGGCCACAGATGACTGGGAGTCCCGGAGGTTCCGGTGGAGGCGAAGGACGGAAGTCAGGCAACAGATGGCAGCGACATTTGACAGATTATTCTAAGCTGTTGCGTCTGGAGAAGCCTGGGCAGGACAGATGAAGGGCTCAGAGCAGCTCGGGGGTGGCAGGGCCATCCTGGGAGGGGTGGGAAGAGGCAGAAACCAGCAGCCTCGGGACTGGAAGGGCCTGAAGCCTCGAGGAAGAGAACAATAAAGATAAGAAAAGGCTGTGAGACCAGGTCATTGTTGCAGCCCAGCATCCTGAACCCCCCGGGGGGCCATTCCCTGGGAGCCATTCCCTAACAACAGTTGCTCATTCTAGAACACTTTGCCCCGAGCATCAGCTACCCTCCCTAATAACGCCAGGAACAGACCCTACCAGACAGGAGGTCAGGCAAGCTACCCAGAGTCACACTGCTGAACCCAGAGAGCCAAGCACGGATCCAGTGGGCCCGATTCCCACCGTCCATCACCCCTACATCCAATGTGCCGGGTTCAGTGGTCCCAGGGCCAAGGAGCCCCGACCATGTGTTTATCCTGCCTCTTACCCCCACTCTACAGATGAGTAAAGCAAGGCTGGAAGAGGGTCACACCCTTGTCTGAGGTGGCCTGCTAAGAGGCCGAGGAGCCGGGATGGGAACCCAGTTTTCCTTGCTGCTGAACTGGAATTGTCCTTTTAAAAATGAGAGGACATCGGAAAGGACACCCCCCCCACCCTCCAGCACACACACCAAGGGTAACCTCCCATTTTACAGACCCCAGTCCTGTGAGAGTGTCCACCTATGTACTGCCCCCATTTTACAGATGGCACCAGTGAGAATCAGAGATGACACAAAGCCAGGTTGTAAAGATGAAGACCTGGCCTTGGGACCTCCCCCTACCCCGATCCCCCCATTCCTGCCGCGAATCCATGCTGGAGCCACAGTAAACCTAGGACACAACCTGGCAGCGACCCGGTGTGAGCTTGCGGCACCTGAGCTAACCAGGCCACCTCCAGGCAGAGCCTCGCTCACAAAGGAGCCCTTTCAGTGACTCCGGAGGCGCGAGTGCAGGAAGCGGGTGGGGGGTCAAAGGTGTCCAATGCGGACGAGAGGTCCCAAGGGAGAGGAACCCAACCTGGCCAGGAGGTGGACACTGAATGTCTCCCAGTTTCCATAGAGCTGCCGGCAGGCCAGGGCCAGCAGGTGGGGAAACAGGCCAGGAGGGCAGGGGTCAGGGCCAGGCCCTTACTATAACCTGACTAGGGAAAGCAGCAGAGGCTGCTGCCTGGCCAGTCCCAGCACCCCACCCCCCTTTCCTGCTTTTTCCCTGCAGAGGAGGCTGGGCCCAGGAACCTGAGTTCAAACAGCTCCTCTAGCCGAGAGCAGTGCAGTGTACCCATCGACGAGCATTGTGCCTCCGGTACTGAGTGCAGGCTGACAAACGCCGTCTGTGGCTGTGCGGGTGGGCATTCTCCACCTGGCTCCCCAGCCCTAAGGTGCTCGGCGGCAGACCAGGGACCAGCATGCACAGCAGCCACATCTTCACAGGTGACGAGACTCAACGTGGAAAGGGTGCCGCCTGCATCCCTGTTCGGGCAGGCTGGGAGCTTTAGAATCCCAAACGGCAGGCACTCACTAGTCGGGGGACTGGACCACTGGTTAGAAAACCAGCCAGAAGACCAGTTTGCTGCCTGACCCCCTACTCAGCTTCTCGGGAGGGCCCTGTCAGGTCGCGGAACGGCCAAGCTCAGTTCCTAGTACTCCAGAGGGGGAAGACCAGACGGGAGAAGGCAGGGAAAGCTAAGCAGGCCTCCTGGAACCCACAGATCTTTATTTATTTAGCCTGAAGCGGTGTTGTTTTAAGTGCAAATCAATGGAAAACATTTTAAAACAGAAAATTTCAAGTTAAAATGAAGATTTCCAGTTTCTCTTAAAAAATCAGAAGCCACAAAACCATGATCTGGAGAGCGGCAGTTGTCCCTTAGTCTGTCCCCGAGTCTCCAGCTTGCCAGAGTCCCCGCCACTCCCTATCACCTCTGTTGGTCTGCTTGCTCAATGCCACGCGGCCTCTCCAGCTCTGAAACGCTTTGTGGGCTCAGGCAATGAACAGCATCTGGAGGAACTTAATACAATACAGCAGCCGGGACCCTCAGCTCACATGTCAACATCTGAATTCAATCCAGATTCAGGAGGAAGAGGTCATCGCCTCCACCCTCAGCCTTGGGGGTGAGGGCCATCGGGCGGGAGGCCGTGATCCTGGCACATGCCACCCGCAGGTGGGTCTCGCCTGTATCAAAGCCAGTTCACTCAGCCCGGCCGGCATGGCTCAGTGGTTGAGCACCGACCTCTGAACCAGGAGGTCACGGTTCGATTCCTGGTCATGCATGGCACAGGCCCGGGTGGTGAGCTCGATCCCCAGTGGGGGTCCTGCAGGAGGCAGCAAATCAATGATTCTCTCTCATCATTGATGTTTCTCTCTCTCTCTCCTCCCTTCCTATCTGAAATCAGCAAAGAAAAAAAATACATATATTTTTAAGAAAGTTCATTCAAGCCAGGGCCAGCCTCAAATTATAAAATGGTTTTTGCTTTTGCCAAAAGGTCCATTCTCAAGATGGTCTGCAGAACAGACTTCTCACCAGAAAAATACTCCTACCGAATTAATTCTGTATATAGTTTTACTAAGTTCACAGAAGCCCACCTGTAAACCCCATGGATATGTGAGGCATCCATGAACCCAGGTTACAGACTCCTATAACATGGATTCTTTACATATCAAACCCTGAGTAGTAACACCCTCTCCTAACCTGTTCTGCCCAGACGGAGTGGATACAGGGTATCAAAGGTAAGATTCAGAAAACTCTGTTTTTTCATGATGTTTCTTCACCTGGGCTCATCGGTCACCTTCAAAGCCCCGGGTACCATGCCCACATGAGTAAATGTCCCACTAAAGAAAAACCAACTACCCTCTAGCCAAAATGGGCTGCGGAACAGACACAAACGATGAGCTGTGAGCTCCAACTGCGCCACAGGCCCAGCAGGCTGGTCAGGCACCTTTTTCCGGCCACACAGTCTGTCACCAGTTGCCTAGGTCTAAATAATTCTGGACTCCGCGCAAAAATAAACAAACATCTCCCCCTTCGCTCCAACTGGGAACCTGTAAGGTTCCAGTAACCCTGGCAGGATGTTCAGATCCGAAAGCGGTCTCACAGGTGCCGCTCCAAAAGAGGTAACCAAATTCTCTCGGATCATACCTTGGAGCCACCCAGTCCACCCCAAGACCTGCTGTGGACGCAAAGAAGGCCTCAAGCACAGTCCTTACTGAATGTAGTAGGGTTTTCTTCCCCTCTTGGAATCCTTGGAGGCCGAGGGTTCAGAGGCACAGAGAGACCCCGGTTAGCCAGAATGGGGCAGGTACATGAAGGTCTGGGTGACTGGCTGCGGGTGGGCAGGCAATGCACCCCCACAACTGCTCCTGGAGCACCCAGCAGCTTCCTAAGGAGCTCAAGCCTTCCCACCCTTTCTCTTCCCCGAACCCGGGTGAACCTGCCCACGCGGGCTTGTGCGGGCGTTGCCACCAATGGTACAGACCCTGTTGGTAGCTGTGACACGAAACCCCGAAGTCCACTGAGGGCCCTGGCTGCAGGCACCCTGGCACCCCACCGACCCCCCACCAGACACAGGACAGCTGGGGAGAGGAACACAGTTCTACCAGCTCCAACTTGGGAACCAGACAGTTAGTTAAAATGCACTCCCTGTGCCTAAGGTACAGCCTCAGGGTCTGGCATCCCCACTGAGGAGCCCTTCTTAGTCTTACAATGTTTTGTAAGACATATATTTAGGCCTAACTTTTAGCAACAGGCTATTTATACTTATATGGTAAAAAAAAAAAAAAAAAAGGCCCGATGGTCGGTCTCTAAAACATACCACCTCAGCCCACACCGTGGCTCCCCCTGAGGGCCCAGGCAGGGTCCAGGAGAAATTCTTTAAGAGCCCGGAGGCCGAGGGCAGAGTGGGGCCCATGTGGAGCCTCGGTTCTCTCCCCACACACTGGGGAGGTGGCAGGGGATGATCAGAGCCCCTCATCCTCTGGGCGGAAGTCCCTCCAGCATTCCCATCTGACCAGTTTGGGACACTATCGTCAGTTTTACCCGCATTCAACTTTGTCAGCACAGCAGCGGCCATGTCTCGTGAGTCCTCAAATAGTTGAGTAGTAAAAAGCCACCCATCACAGGCAAAAGCGTTACAAAACTGCACTCAGAGAACAGGGGGAATTTAGTAGGATGAACCCACTCATCCCTTGGTTTTCCGTTCTCTCTCTACTATTCCCAGCGGTCTGACTTCAGGCAGGAAGAGGAGCCCCATGGGTCCCCCATTTCTCCTAGCTAGGGGTTATGGGGATGGTCCCGACCTTGAAAGTCAGACCCATTTCAAGGGCAGACGAAACAGAGAGTGAAACCACCACCTCCGGAGGACACACAACAGCCCGGCACCTCTAGGTCACTATATCCGGGAGACAACGCATTAACCCAGATCAAGACCTGCCGTGGCATATACAGTCACACCATGGGATTGCGTCACACGAAGGCATTTGTCCCTCTTGTTACCAAAGGGCTGAGTGGCATGTTAGGGTGCCCAGGACCCCAGGAGTGACGACTGGAGTTAGCACAAAGGAGGTTCCTGCCTGCCCCTGCCGGCAGGCCTCTCCCCTTCGACACACAGATTTTCCTTCGGGACGGCTTAACCTGTCCCACATCAATACTGCCCTGACCAACGCTCATGGATCAATTTCTTTTATTGTTGCCGGTGGCCACAGACCTACCGTCTGAGCACAGGAAGGGCAGAGCTGGGGGAGGGGCAGTCGTGTGAAAAAGTGCCTCCCTCCTCCCAGACCCCGGGTGCAGCCCCCAAGGTGGCCGAGAAAGGTATGTGTGCATGGGCACGTGCAAGCGTGTACGCACATGTACGGTTTTGAGACCCCGGCAGCAGGGGAGGCCCCAGAAGGACCCAGGTGGCGGCTGCAGCTCCAGCAGGGGCGAATTTGGCAGCTTGAGCCTTTGGGTCTTGCTGGGAAAAGTGGCAGCAGCCCCTCCCCACCTCAAACACGGCAAGCTGCAGGGTCAGGGGCACAGGCAGTCTTCTGGGCCTCGTAAGTTAAAACCCCAGGATACCAGCGTCACGGAGGACAAGGATGAACTGTCGGCCCTCCATATTATAGGCAGAACTGAACCCACGAATGCAGAGAAGGCTTCTCTATCCCCATCGTACAGATGGGACACAGCTGGGAGGATGGTTACAGGGGGAGGGGTCTATGGCATCATTTGTCCCTGTGGGATGCCCCCACCCAGCTCTGGCAGCCTCAGAGCCACTACAACGTGCAATTCCTCATACACACGTCAAGTTCTCCAGCTGGAGGAACCGGTTCCAGAATTAGAAGGTCTGGCCAGCACGCCAGACAGACACAGAAGCCACCCATCCAAATATAACTCTGCACTTGAAGGCCCTTTAGAAGAAAAGGCTTCGGCTCACCTGGGCCAGGTAAGGAGCGTTACCGGCAGGCTTTTACCTCCGGTTCATACAAAGGCCAGAGCCAGCCAGAGACCTGGCAATGGGTTGTGGGTAATCAGAAGCCTCCATGCCCACTGTGTTTTTCCACCGCCTCCCCTAGCGAGGCGAGGGTGCCTGGTCCCAGGCTCTAGCTCACTGGATTGCCCCCATCAATTCTGGGGTACAGAGCCGATGCCGGCTCCCCAGGCGAGACACTGCTTACCCCTCCCCAGAGCAGAAGGCCCTTCTAGCTCAGCGTCTGACTGCAGTCACCTGGGGCGGGGGCTTATAAACACAGACATCTGTGCCCCACACCCTAAAAATTAGAGCTTAATTGGTCACAAGTCCAGCCTGGGCCTGGGGGTTCCCCAGGTGATTTTGAAGTGCAGCCAAGAATAAACACTCTCTTCTCAGTTAAAAGTCACCTGTCAGAAACCCCCAGGTCCCACTGGAACCCCACAAAGCCTCAGGTTCACCAGCTCTCCTCTTTTCCACAGATGCTTGCAAACTCTCTGCCCTCCCACTTTCCTTGCGGTAGCTTCCCCCGTGAACTTGGGAACCTGCTTAAAGCATCAGGAAGGGAGGGCCAGGGCCGGGACAGGGACCCCTGGGATTTGGAGCTGACTGGAAAATTCCAGATAGAGGAGCAGCTTGGGCAAAGACATGTCCAGGATCAAGAGTCTGAAGGCCTGTGGTTTCACCCGGCAGGCGCAAGCGGAAAAGGCTGGTGGGGGCAGAAGCTGCAGACCGGAGATTAAAGTGCCCCAGGACCGTGCTGGCAGGTGTGCAAAGGACCACCCTGGACACGCTCCTGTGTTATCAGCCTGTACACCCCCCAGCAGCCAGTGCAGAGTGGGTTCCTAGGAGGCACTCGATCAATTCTCACCGACAAGAACACTCTGAAACGTCACCCCCCGCCTGGGGCCTCGGCTGGGGAGAAAGACCGGCGTGGGGAAGTGGAGCCAGCAGCTCAGAGACCCACACGCTCTCCTCAAGAGGGGAGAAATCCAAGCTAGAAGGGTGGTCCGCAGCGCAGTGACCACACTGAAATGTCACCCCAAATGTGGATCCTTGCAGGTTAAAAACACAGCTCTCCTAGAACCAGGGGAGGGGGCAGGTGGCCTCACGCAGCCCTGTGGCTTGGAGACTGCTGTGTTGCCATAACAGAGGCAATTAACGTGCTACCACCCAACCCCAGCCTGGTGTGGACTTCAAGTAACCCAGGCTGGGAATTCCAAGCCTTCAGAACGGGCCAGGAAAAACCGGCCTTGCTAGCTGACTCCACAAGCCCCTACGAGTTCCTGGGGCAAGGAGAGAGGCAGCAGCCACGTCTTGCTCACCGTCTTGCTCGCCTTCGTTCTTTTGGCAAAGTAGGTAGGAGCTGTCAGCACCCACCCCTTAAGTAGGGGCCAGGACCCAGAGGCCCCTCCTCTGGCAGAGCAGGGGAAGGCGGGCACCTCAGAGGGCTGGGGAGGTCTCTAGCTTGGAGGTGCAGGACACAGGTTGGCCACAGAGAGGTGCTCTATAGACTCTGCTCTGGTTCATCTGGCCAGACGTGCTGAGCACAGGGGCAGGCGGCTTCTCCTCTGAAACCACAAGGCTCTCTTCGACCTGTGTGTAGCCCCCGAACTTCCCCGAGACAGGGAAGTCATTGGCAGCTAGAGCACTGCCCGAGCGGACAGTTTTGCAAGGGCCACTGGAGCTCCCAAAGGAGCCCAATTCTTGCTGTGCGCTCTGGTGCTGGCCCCCACGCGCCTGGGCCTCAGTTTGCTCATCTGTCAGGGGACTGGTTCTAGGCCCAGTCTGTGCATTAGAATCACCTGGGGAGCGTTGAGAACACCCCCTCTGGCTTAACTGGGTTTGGGAAGATGTGGTCACCAGCAGTTTTAGAAAACCAAGCTGGGGGATCTATAAGCCCTTTTCAGCTCTGACAAGCTAGGATTCTGAAAGCTGTCGCCTGCAGGTCAGGACGTGTGCTGTAGAGAACAGCCTGTTGGCCTTGTTCAGAGCCTGGCCCCACAGATATGACTGTGACTGGAACCAGGACAGGCCGCCTAAGGCAGGGCTGGCCCCAGGTCCCACCTGGCTGCTCGCCCCAGGGCTCACAGAAAGAAAACCACCAAGTGTCAAAACTCTGGCTGGTTCTAGCTGCCCCCTTTCCCCTCCTTGCTGCAGCCTCCTGCTTCCAGACAAAGCGACAAAAGCCAACCCCACACAGGCCATCAGGCCCCCCCCCCCCCCCCACCGGGTCAGGGCTTCGCTGGTTCAGGCCGTTGTGACTTTATCAGTGTAGTTGCTTTGGTAGAGACAGCCTCCTGGGTGCTTCCTAGTCCTGGGCGGGGTGGCAACTCCCCAGCGCAGAGAGCAGCTGGGATGACACACAGCTGCCAGTCGGAGCCCGCACCCTGGGCCCCCTCACCTGTGGCGTGGCCGGCTGAGTCAGGTGGCAGCCTGTGCCTCAGGTTCCGCCATCCCTTCGGGTGGAGGTGGCCCGTAAACACAGGATGAGCCACACTTTGCGTGCCCCAAGCTTAAGTAACATGGAGGGATGTCCAGAGGCAGGCTGCTCACCGCCCCCCCCCCCTTTCAATGTAACCCCCACCCCTTGCCTTTTAAGAATCCCAGGGGAGAGGGCCCAAGTAGCCAACTGGGGTACCGATGTCAGTGTCCAAGACCTTCAGCCCCTCCATCCCAGTCTTCTGGAAACTGACGTAGGCCAGGAGGTTCCCACCCAGAGTCCACTAAGCCTTTTGTTCCAGCGCCTTTACAAAAGGCGCCCCTTTTCTCATCGGGGGGTCCCGCTTTTTGTTTCCAAACCCTAACCTGTGTGGGCCCCCGAGAAGGCACTGCAGGGGTTAACAAGGGTTTCGTGTGTTTAGACGCACTCTGGAGACAAAGGCTAGTTGACAAACAAGAGCCAAATCCACTCAACACCGGCTGGTCTCCACCACCCAGCTGGGGGCCGGCAGGTGCTCCGGGCCAGGCACACAGCCCTCAGAACGGAACGGGCGGCGCTCCAGCAGCCCCCAGCCCATCACGTGAAGGGGGCCAGGGCCCTCCGCCCCATTAAGTGAGGGTGGAGCGCATCCCTTCCCCCAATCCAAGGAACCCTTTTCCCCACGACCTGAGCCTGGAGCCTAAGTGATCCCCTTTCCCCCCCCACCCGAAGCTCCGGAGGAGGAGGGGCGCGGGAGCCGGAAGGGGAAGGTGGGAGGGCAAGACCAACGCCCGCCCCGCCTCCACGAAGGGAATTTAATTAGCCTGCTGGAGAGGCAGGCGGGCGGCCGAGGAGGTGTCTCTGGTGCTGCAATATAATTGAATCGGCTCCACTCGGTCGGGCCATTCGCCGCCCATCAGCACAGCCGCCGGCCCGGGAGGGCTGGGGGTGGGGAGGCGCATCCAGGCGGAGCAGGAAGGGCTGGGAAGGGAAAAAGGGCAGTGCGAGTGGGGGGCGGCGGATGCAATCACCCTCCCACCTCCGAGGCCGGGCAGCCATCTTCGTGAAGGGAAGGGGCAGGGAACCGCTCCAATGAGGCGGGGAGAAGGGAGGAGAAAAGTGGCCGACCCGGGCGCGCCCTAGGGAGGCAGGGCGCGGGGGTCGGAGACCCGGGAGGCTGCAGTCCCGCCCTCCAGGCGGTCTCCCCACTCCAAGGGGAGGGGGAGGGGAGCCAGACAAAAACCTAAACCGCGAGGCCCCAGCGGGCGAACCGCTTCTCTCCCCACCCCCCCGCATCCCCCCACGCGGCCGCCGTCAGCACCTGCCGCGGCCCCCCCCCCCCTTGTCCCCTCCCCCGCCGCAGCCGCAAAGTTTTCACTCTGGCTCCCGAGTGTCGACAGCTCACCCAGAGCCCTCCCGCCCCCCACAGCTACCCGCTCGCCCGTAGGCGCCCCTCACCGAACGCGGCCACCAAGCCCGCGCCCCGCGGTGGCCCGTGTCCCCGCCTGGAGCCAGGCCGCCCAGGCTACGACCCGCGGCGGGTGGGGGCCTCTGGTCGCCTGCCCGCCCGCTCCCTCTTATCAAGGCTCACACTCCAGGGGAAGTTGCCCGGGAGCCGTTGGCGGCCACCCCCGCGGAACCCGCAAACTTGGAGAGGAGACGCTGGGGGACGTGGGGAGGAGGGGGAGACCCCCGCCCCCGCCCCCCCCCCCCGTCCCCTGCCCTGCACGCTGCTCTCACCTTTCATACCAGGGCCCCGCAGCTCTGCCTCGGCTGACACATGCTGGAGCCACCGTCGTCCAGTGTTTGTCTAAACTGCTTATCTCACCCCGGGCTGCTCGGCGGCGGCGGCGGCGGCTCGGGCCGCTGGGGAGGTGGAGCTTCCGGGGCCCAGGCCAAGAAACACCTGCTGCTGTCGCGGCTGCCGAGGACACACCCAAGCACAACGCCGCCCACTCCCGGGCCACAGGCTCGCTCCCGGCTCCCTGACCTCAGCCAGCGGGAGGTGTCGGGTTTCAGCCGCAAACACACGCGCGCGCGCACCGACGGGCGCCGGGTACACTCGCGCGGGCGCACACCCCTCCCTAACCAGGCTGGCCAGGTGAGCCGAGGACACCAGCAGGTAGGGGGAAGTGCCACCCCTCAGGTTCCCGGGAGCCCCTGGCCCGACTGCTCAGAGGTGTCCAAGACCAGCCACTTGGTTCCAAAAGTAGGGAGCAGTCACTTCCAACAAGCCCGCCACTGGAGCAGAGCCCTCGCGTGTCTTGTGACGGCTTCCCCGGCGCCTAGAACAGTGCCTGGTACAGTGGGCGAACGGATAAACTCACATGCTCTGGAGTGCGACTTTCGTGGCGTGTTGGCAGGGGGAGGGGCACAAGATAGGCTGTGGACATTTATCCCTCCGCCTCCCCCCACCCCCCAAATGCGTGACCTTGTTGCCCCACCATGAAAGGGTTGAATGTTAAGAACTAGGCCTCTGCACCTTCCTCCCAAAATTCTAGGAATTACCCCCTCTCCTGTTTTGTTTTTTTTTTTTTAATCCTCATCCGATTGTATTTTTTCCATTGATTTCTAGAGAAAGTGGAAGTGAGGGAGGAGGGGCAGTGAGAAACATCGGGGCTGGGGAACCCGCGAGGTACGCGCCCTTGCCCGGGAATCGAACCCGCGACTCTTAGGTCTGCGGGGGTCCACGCTCTAACCACTGGAGTAACCGGCCAGGCCCCCCTCCCCCTCCTAAGTAACTTTTGGGAAGGCCACAATGTCCTCGCGGCCGAAGAGTCCACGGAGGAGGCGCCGCTCAACCAGAGAGATCATTAAGTAGCTGGGGTTGCGGTCAGAGGCGAGGCCGTCCGCCTCCAGAAACTGGCACGACCCACTGGGCCTCCGGCCCCAGCGCAGCACCTCCCTATTCCTGGCACCCCCGCACCCTACCTCACCCCGGCACTTGACAGACTGGAATGACTCAGGGAGCGTCCTGAAATTCCTAGGCACCCACAGGCGGCACAGCGGCTGACTGCGGGCCTCAGCCTCCCCATCCCTGGACCCCGCCCCTCCCCCACCGTTGGCTAGCGCCGCCCGCGAGCCAGGAGCCAACCCCTCCGCCCCCCGCGTCTCCAGGAAGCGCCTGGTTAATGCCGCAGACTTCCCGCGACGACCCCGACCTCGGCGTATTCCAGCGCCCCGGGCTCTGACCCCGAGTGCGTCCAAAGCTCTCAGCGATGCTCCGATGCCCCCGGGTCTCCTCCTTTGAAAACCCTCTAATCTACAACTTGCATACTTTTAAGCGGGGAGACAAACAAGTACACCCCCGCCCCCCCCCCCCCCCCCCCAGCGGCCGCCCAAGCGCCGCCGCGCTGCGGGTTTCAACTTTCCGCGCCCGGTGCCAGCCCGCGCTTCTGCCAGCCCCAAACCTGCCCCGGGACATGCCCGCGCCGCACTTGGCAGGGGCTCACGCTGCCGTCCCCGCGGGCCCAACCACCCCCGCTCTCCGCCCTCCCTCCCTCCCTCCCCCTCCCCGCGCCAGCCCGGATTGCGATGGGAGGGAGCGCTGGGCGCCTGCCACCCCCCATCCATCTGTTCCGATGACGCTGGCGGGCCTGGAGCATTGGGGCCCAAGCCAGCGCGGTGCAGAACCCGCCGGTGTGCCCGTTGGGGGGCGAGGGGCGCCCCCAAGCCGCCCACTTTCCTGGTCCACACCTTAGACCAAGTGCATGCTGGGGCACTAGGGAGTGGGGGCGCACACGGTCGGACTCGCGCCTTGCACAAGGCTCCTGGCCGACCACAAACGAAAAGGGAAACGGACTCTCGAGGCCGGACTCGGGGGGCCGTTACTAGCTCCTACCTGCGGGCTCCAGCCAGCCCTGGCAGGGCGCGGGAAGAGCGCTTCCCCTTCACCACCCACCTCGCTCTTTTGGGTCTTGGCCTTCTCCGGATACTTTTATTTACCCACCACACGGTGTCTCCGCAGCGCGGCCTCCCGTAATTTATACCCTGCAGTGGCCGGCAGATTCACCGCGGCCAGAGTCGGGGGGGAGGGGTGCCTCCATCCCCGCGGGGAGTCAAGCGAGGGGGGTGTAGGGGAGGGTGGAGAGGATGGGAGGAAGACGTTGGGAGGCAATTCCAACTGCTAGCCTAGGGCCTTAAAAACAAAATTAAAACCCCATGGGTCGTTTCCAATCCTCTCCCACCAGGACTACAGTCCGCGGGGGGAGGGGAGTGACATGCAAATGAACAACTCTCACCTGGCCCGGTGTTTCCTCTTTGCCTTGTCCCCAGGTCAGTACACCCTAGGCCCAACCTCCCCTCACCTGGACAGAACGCTCCCACTTAGTTCCTTTCATCCCTGGGGAGGCCTTGGTAGGGAGCGGAGTCGATTCTTCCACCTGTTTGAGGATGACCCCACTGGCCAAACAAATTTGTGGGGAGGGGGCCGCTGCGGGTTACCATTTAGCTAATTTCTGGAGTTGGCAGATCCCTCCCTTCCCTGTAGACATCTGGTTCCACTGGATTGAGAGACGGGTGGTCGGATCCCGTTTCACAGATGAGGAAATTAGGACCTAGAGTTGCTCAAGGTCACGTGCGCACGGGTACGCAGAGAGCGGTCTGTGCCTGGAGCTGCTAACACCTGGAATCTCCCCTACCCAGCACAGCCGACAGAGGCAGTGGGATGCTGCAGGAACCCCAAGCGACCGCTAGGGGGCAGTAGCGAGCCGGGTGTGCGCGCCTTGCCCAGAAAATGCTGGCGGCCACCGGCTGGCTGGCACAGGGGAGATGGATGACACTCACTGTCTGTGCGCCAGGCCCAAGGAAATTAGTAATCCGGGAGCACGGCCTCCGAGTTCAAGGGTGGGAATTGCTCCCCTGCAGCCCGTGCGCTCCTTGCTAACGAGGTTTGTAGCTTGACTCCTAATTTCCCTCCACTGGGGGCTCAGGCTGGCTGCCCTCCATTTCTCTCTAGGCATGTTCCTTCTCCTCTCTCCTCAGCAGCTCCCACCTTGCAGCTAGCCCTGAGTCCTTTTCTGGGCAAAGCACTCCCTCCTGGACCTTCTCCCTCATTTCCATTTGCCTGGAAACCTGACAGAGCAACAAGGTTTTGGATGAAAGGGCAAGGTGCTGGGGGGGCCAGTCATACCGGGGGCTGTGGGGACAACTCCAGGACCAGGGACACCTGTTTAGCAGGGTCCTGCTTCCTTTGTGCCAGGGGCAGCAGGATGCTGGTGCCTGCTTTCCCACACCCCAGACCCCTACCAACCTGAACTGTGCCTCCTAGAGCAGGAAGTCGTCCAAAGGCCCTCACCTGGCTCTGAGCACCTAACTCAGGTGGATCCCTGAAAAATGCTGCCCCGCCTCCATGAGCCCTGGGACCTGTGAAACCTACAAGTCCTAAATGACGAGAAAGCCCTCAGGATAAGCCCCAGGAGGCCCCTTACACCTACCCCCTTAGGTTGGGAACGGAAAAAGGGGCCTCTGGCATGTATGTCCAGAAAGGATCTGATTAGGGGGGCCTGCAACCAAGACGGAGGGCATGTAGTTTGCTCAACAACTGTGGACTCCGTTGGCACTAGCCTTCCCAGATACAGAACTAGAAGTGCCAGGTTGGCCTCTGATGCCCCAAAAGCCTAGGGCAACAGACGCAGGCAGGAGGTGCTGACAGGTGGGGCACTTAGAGGCAGCAAGAAAGACAGAAAGGTGACTTGGCAACTTAACCCATCACCACCACCACCACCACCTGGGCCCCTACCTAACCAGGTGAGGTTCGTAGGAGGGGAGTAGACACTATCTGTGACTGTCCCCCACCGAGTCCCAGTGCAGGTGGGTGGGCCCTGGACACCAGGGAAGGGAATCCTGCAGTCCTGCTCTTGATCCTTCTGCGTCCTTTGGGGATTAGCAGGACTCACAATCTGTTCTCCACTCTCCCTAGCTGTTCCTAGCACCTAAGGACTGCATGTCACCTCTTCACCATGGCCTCAGCCACTTCATTCAGCACCTGGATCTGCAAACCAGCGGCAGGGACCTGGACGCCAGGAAGGGTAGGAAGGGAAGATCACTTTACCGAACGTCTGCCATGTGCCTAGGCTCTTCAACTCAGGTCACTTAATCCCCAGAGGCCCTGCAAGGTGGCCGGCATGCCCTCCATTACAAAGCCCAGTGAGGAGACCTGAAAAAGGTCATTAACTTGCCCAGGACACACACGTTTGCGCCACGCGCGACCCAGGCCCTGACTATCCATCCACCTATACCAGGCAGCGACTCTTAACGACCTGCTGCAGATAGACCTGGTAGGGGTGTTACAGGTCTCAAAGCGTTTTCAGGTCTAAGACCCTCTTTTGGGAACATCTCCAGCAGCTGCCCTAGTGTCCGAAAATCATTCTCCCGTTCTGGGGGATTGTGGGGATCCATCACTCAGAGCCTGGCACCCCCACATGTGCACAGCTCCTCTTTGTGAGTGGTCCACCCACTCCAAGGCTACCAGCCCCACCCAGGGGAGCCACATCCAAAGGGTACCTCCCTCCCCCCGGGTCCCAAGTGCCCTCCTTCCTGCCCAGAGGCCAAACCCCCACCACTTATATTCCTGGGCCCTCTTTTTTTTTTCCAGCAGCTATCGCTGGCCCAGAAATCCTCTCCATTCTTCAAAGCTGGGCTTAAATCTTATCTCTTCCAAGAAGGTTTTTCCCATCCCGCCTCTGGAACTCATCTCCTCCAGCTGCAGAGTCCCACTCGTAGATAGAGATCACACAGCGCAGTGGGTCCCACGGGTCTTAGATAATGGTGTGCGTGTGTGCGTGCATGTGAAATGGACTCCCAAGCCACCCTACTGAGCTACTGTCTGGGTTCAACAAGCTGCGCGGGGGAGTGTCCAGGCTTCGCTGTGATTGTTAAGAGCCCCAGGTTCCACCCAGCCCCGTGAGTTAGTGGGTGCTCTGGTCTCATAGCCGTGACACAGCCCAGCGCAGAACTGCTGAATGGATACATGGAGGGAAAGAACCATGGCCGAGGGGAGAACAGAGACCCTCCCTCACCAGGCCTGGCGCAGGGGGGGGGGGGCGGGGGGGGCACCCACACCATCTCAGCCACTCTCCAGTACCCAAGGTCACCTCCAGGGGAGCAGGCATGGTTCAGGCCTGGCAATCCCTGGGATGAGGGCACAGGCGTTTGCCTCTTAACCCCCGGGCCGCCCCAACACTTCCTGCCCTTTCAGCCCCGCTCCCAAGCTGCACCCAGCGCCCAGCTGCACTCCTTTACAATCAGTTAACAGCTGTTTTGCATAGATTTTCAATTCTAATTGCCTTGCTTTGTGAGCACCGCTGAGCCGAGCCTGGGTGAATGGGGAAGCCGCAGCACGGCTAGAAAGCTGGCGGGAGGGGTGGAGGGAGACACCAGAGGCACTAAAAGGAAGCCAGTGTGTGCCAGGCCGGCTGCTTTTATTTTTTTTTTAAATAAGAATTCCCCTGCCACTAACTGCCCCTGCCCCAGCTCCTGCCTCTCCTACTGGAATCTGAAAGATACCCCCAACCTTGGGGGGGGACGTCACCCACCCCCCTTGGACCCGGGCTCCCCAACCCGCCCCTGCACGGCACCCTGGGGGACAGCTTCCAGCTCGGGAACCACCACAGGGGCCTTGGCTTCCCTCCCCTGTCAGCCACCCCCCTCTCCGCGCCCCCCCCAGCCCCAGCCCCCCAGGCTCTCCAGTACCCTGATACGGGAAGCTAATTGGACAATAAAGTTGAGCAGCGAGGAAACGTGCTCTCTGGAGACAGCTGGCATCTATAAAAGAGAAATATTTGCATTTAAAACCTTTAAACTTTAAATGCAGGGCCAGGCCAAGGCTGGGAGAGTGTGGAGGGAGGGAGTGCTCAGTCCCTCAAGGCAGCGAGGCCGCACAGGAGACCCCGAGGATGGCAGTTCTGGACATTCTGCCACCAGTGACCCCCACCCATGCAGGACTCCGGTCGGCCGACGCTAGCACACCCTCCCCCCAGCTCCCCACCCACTTGGGATCTCAGGTGTTCTGAAGGGGTTCCCCAGATCTTTCCAAACTGAGCTTGAGGATCAGGGCCCCGCACCCTCGGGGTGGCCTGGCTGAGCCCCTGCCCATCCCCCTGCTGCCTGGGCAGAGCCCCGGGCCCCGCTCCACAATCTGTCCCTCCCCCTGGCGGCTGGCTTCGGGAGGGAAGGGGCCCCTGGCTGACCTCTAGTGGCCCAGCGCCTGCCCCCACTCCCTTGACCCGACCCTTAGCCTCTTCCATAGTCAGCGCCACCCCACTGTCCGGAGCAGGAAATGGAGAAGTCTCCCGGTTTTCCAGGGCTCTCAGGACGCCGCCTCCACACTGCTCCCTGGGGTGAGGGGGCCGGGTTTTCATTTCCTCGCATGCCTAGGTCCCATTTTTCATATTGGAGAGAAACCTGGCTAAATTTCCCCACTGTCAACATTTGTGATGTAAAGTCAGCAGAGAATATGTCCCTAAGTGGTCTTATTTTGGCAGGGTTTTATGAAATCGCAGAGGACTCACAGTCCTCAGCGAGAATCCCACCTACCGGGCGGGCCTGCGCGGAGCGGAGCGGGATAACCGGTGCGGACTCCCAGCTCTGCCTTCCAGGGCAGGAGTGGAAAATTCCAGGGTGGGGTGGGGGTGGGGGTGGGGGTGGTAGAGAACAGTGGCCAAAATCGAAGGGCACACGTGTAATGTTCAACAATGTCAGCTAAGCAGACACCATGCCAGAAACATCCCCTCTCCCCCAGTGTCACAGCAGGCATTCTCTCCTTCTCAGACTTCTGTCCCCACCAGGGAACTAGCTTGGCGGTCAAGGCCAAGATCAGCTGTGAAACCCTCAGTTTCATCTCACGCTTCCCCCCTATAGCACCACCCTCTCCAGCCACTTAACTACTTCCACACCCTCAGCAGGCTTTCTCGCTATCTCTTCCTAAACAAAACGGCCTGGGCATCAGCCTATTAACCTCATTCAATGACCATCCAAAAAGCAAATTTAAAACGTGGCTTCTGAGAGCCCACACTGCATTTGGGAGGGACTGTGTGGAGGGGAGAGGGTCTACTAAGGACAGGCCCCTGGGCTGAGCCTGCCTGACCACCGCCTGGCTGTGCCAGCTGTTGAGCTGTAAGCAACACCCCCGCCCTCTTTCAGTGAGGACTACCCAAGGTAATAGGCTACAGAGAGCCTTGCACAGTGCCTGGAACAAAGTTGGAGCTCAACAGAATTACTTCTGTTTGGTGTGAGGAGGAAATGGATGGGAGGGCAGCAGCAAATAACAAGGTTTACGAGGAAGCACTCATCAGCACCACAGCAGATGGGCAGGGAGGCCAGTCCGCACCGTCAGCACTGGGGTGCCAGGGCCTGGCGTGAGGTGGGGTTGAACTGGTTTGCTCTCACATGTCCTCGAAGGAATGTCCTTCTGTCCCCTCACGAGTCCCATGCACTTCAAGAATCATGCCAGCACTGACCTGAGCCCCGTTCTGGTCCTACTGGCTGAACACCTGCAGGTCCGGGTAGCCCGAGAGAGAGGGAAGGAGAGCCAAAGGGAAGGCTCCAGCAGGCCCCAGTCTCTTGCTTGTGTCTTTAGTTTAATGTTGACAACACCCAGTCAGACTTCCTGCTCAGAGATGTGTCTTAAAAATTATCCAAGCAACCCGAATGTCCCCACGGATGAATGGCTACACAAATGTAAGGCTATCCATACTGTGGGATATTAGTCAGCCATTAAAAAGGCCGAAGTCCTGATACATAGTCCAATATGGACAAACAGTGAGGCCTGAAAACATAGGTCTACACAAGACCATGTACACGGACGTTCATGGCAGCATTATTCATAATCGCCCAAAGTGGACACAATCCATCAACTGACAATGGATTTAAGAAAACCGGTAGTCTATCCATGCAATGGAGCATTATTCAGCCATAAAAAGGAAGGAAATACTGATCATGCTACAGAATGGGTGAAGCTTGGAGACTCTGCTGAGAGAAAGAGGCCTGACAAAAGACCACATACTGGCCCTGGCCGGTTTGGCTCAGTGGATAGAGCGTCGTCCTGCAGACTCAAGGATCCCAGGTTCGATTCCGGTCAAGGGCATGTACCTTGGTTGCGGGCACATCCCCAGTAGGAGGTGTGCAGGAGGCAGCTGATGGATGTTTCTCTCTCATTAATGTTTCTAACTCTCTATCCCTCTCCCTTCCTTTCTGTAAAAAAATCAATAAAATATATATTAAAAAAAAAAAAAGACCACATACTGTATCATTCCATCCACAGCAAAGTACAGAATAGATAAATGCGAACAGACAGAGTAGATCAGTGGTTGCCAGGGGCTGCAGGGAGAAAGGAATGGGGAGTGACTACTAACTAATGGGGTTTCCTTTTGGGGTGAGAACATGTTTTGGACCAAGATAGAGGTGGCAGTTGTACAGCATTGTGAAAATGAAATACCACGGAGTTATTCATTTTAAAATGGTTAATTTCATGTTATGTGAACTTCACCTCAATTTTTTAAAAAAAAATCCAGTCTGCCCTAGCTGGTTTGGCTCAGTGGATAGAGCATCAGCCTACAGAATGAAGGGTCCCGGGTTTGATTCCTGTCAAGGGCACATGCCTAGGTTGCGGGCTCGATCCCCAGTAGGGGGCGTGCAGGAGGCAGCCGATCATTGATTCTCTCTCATCACTGATGTTTCTATCTCTCCCGCTCCCTTCCTCTCTGAAATCAATAAAAATTGGTGGCTGGGCTGTGTCACGGCTATGAGACCAGAGCACTTTGAAATCTTTAAAAGATCCAAGCTGAAGGCCCCTGCTTATCCTCAGAGGGGTGGGGCAGGGCCTGAAGTTTCCCTGACAGCCCCAAGCAGCGTCCCCTGGAAACCCCCCTTCACACCGCATTGCGTTTCGGACTCTGGAACGCTTTGAGAGAAACTAGTCATGTTCAAGCGAATTTTGCTTCCAGGGCATTTTCCACGCTCGGCCTCCCACTCCTTCACACAGATGCACTCTGCTGTCTCTGTAGGCCTGACCTCTGAGCCCTCCAGGTGGGGGTTCGCAGCGTCCCCACCCGCAAAGCTGCAGGCCATTTTTGCCCTCATCAACAGTTCTCTGGCTCCAGGGGGAGGCCAGGCCCTGCCCCTGTGAGCACGGAGCAGCTGGAGGTCATGACACCGAAAGGCACACACCTGTCTCCGGGCAGGGCTGCAGCCGGCTCCTGCCACCTGGCCACTGAGCTGGAAAGAGGCCAGCTGTGACCTCGGCAGGCCTGGGGGAGCAGAGAGGGAGCAGGGGGTGGCCCTGGGAAGCTAGGCCCCTTAGAAGTCATGGATGGCAGGGGCGCCCCCGACCCTGGACCCCTGACCGGAGGCCAACGTGAACCCTTAGGGGGGTAAGGCAAGAGTGCCTCCACAGCCCCACCCCGCATCTACCACCACAGTGGGCACACTTCCGCCTCTGAGCCTGGACGCTTTGTGGACACAGAAATCTGGGGGGGCTTTCTCAACAGGGAACAGCCCTCCTTGGTAAAAATTAACCAGGCACCCTCATGCTGGGTGAGGGGTTTTCCTCTGACTTCCTGGTCCGTCAGTCAGCTCAGAGGGCAGGGTACCCATACCCCCACCCAGGCCACCACAGACGGGCCACATGCCCAGAAGGGCACCCAGAGAGGCCCGGGGCAGCAAGTCACCCCAAGGTCCAGGACACATCTGGGTGGGACTGGGCTGGGGCAAAGTCATGAGACCCGATGTTGGAGCACCTCAGGCTGGCCAGGGCCCGTGGGTCTCCATTTACACCCACACAAACTTGAAGGGATCCCCAGGAACTTATTGGGGGGGGGGTGTCGCATCCCCCAATATTCTTTGCGTGATGAAAAGCCTTCAGCGTTCTTTAAGTATCCAAGAGCCCTGAGGCATGCACGTCCATACAGGCCTGTGATTTGCACACATTTGCATGGCGTTCTCACCCCCTCTCCTCCTGCCTTCAACCCACCGCCTCGGTGCCATGTGCCACGTAGCCAGCCCTGGCAGCAGCTGGGGTCGGCTGAGTGCTTACTGTGTGCCAGGCATCTGAACCCAGGAATCCTCACCCCAGAACTGCATCCTAATTCTGCCCTCCGTCCCGAGCCCCTCTCCCATCCTTGCTGCGCTCCTGACACCTGTCTGTATTAAATATCTACTGCCTATCATTAAAATCCTCAACTGTCACTTGGGCAATCAAATCCCAGTTGCCTCCATGGCTCGCTGACTGGAAAAGCAACACACAGACCAGCAAGCCCTGATGCGAGCAGAGGACTGGCCCTCATCTGGCCTGGCCCCCCTGCAAGGCCAGCAGGCGGGGCCTGGGGCTAGGGATTAGTTTGGGGACCTGGTCTCCTCTAGCTCACCAGGCTTCGAGGAGCCACTCACGCCGGCTCTCAGTGCATTTATGTCTTTAGAACTTGGTCTCACAAATGGAAATAATCAAGGAGGAAGGATTACATTAAAAGCATCATTTTCACTGTTGGAAGTTCTTGTGCTGAGGTTTTGGCTGGCTGCCTTAAGATCCTCTTTGTTGTCTGCAGGGCCCCAAGTTGAAGGTCAGACTGGAGGTGCTGCTGTAGGGTGCATCCCCTCTGTCAATTTCTACCTGCTTGCTCCCAGAAGGGCCTTCGTTTTCTCCCCTGTGTGGCTCTTCTAGCCTCGGTCTGCTGAGCCCCCATCCTGAGACACCTCCTACCAGGGTGGCAGCTTCCTCCGAGCTCCAGCCTCCTACCTGTCACCAAAGGCCCCTCCGCAGGCCCAGCCTCTGCTGCCATGCCCTGGGCTCTTGTGTCCTACTGTGATGGTGCCCCCAAAGGTCCAGTGTCCTCCACACCACCTTGTCTCTTCATTTTCCTTAGGTCTGCAACACCTGGCAGACCCCAATGGCTGCACCACCTCCTGCGTCCCTTTCGGTGCGGCTGCTCCCCTCCGTCCCTCCTTCCCAATGGGGACAGGCTCCGCTCCTGTTTGAAGGCTCCCCCTTCGCCCCTCAAGTCCTTGCACTCCCATTTTTCCTGTCATGACTTGCAAACGCATGCACCAGCCACCCCCCATTTCTAACCTCCCCCACACAGGCCATTCTAGAAGTGTCTGCTGAACTCTTAGCCGCACGGGGCCCCCGACCACCCTTCCCAGCTCTGCTGTGTCCTCCCACCCTCCCTTGACCGGTTAATTTAGATTAAGAGCCTCCCTACCTTATCTCTGCTCAGGCTGTACCTGATGCCCAGGTGCAGGCTCCCCAACCCTTCCCAAACCTTCTTTGTTTGCTGCATACCTCTTCCACTCAGGCCCTGGCCTAAATTCCACCTCCTCCAGGCAGCCTTCCTGGATGTGGCTCTGTGGCGCTGAGCCTGCTGGTGGAAGCTGGCCTTCCCCCTCCTATGGGGGGAAAGGGGTGACTTTAGCATTCTTTACGTTCTGCCCTGCACTCAGGAGGCCCAGCCACGGGTGGAGAGGAAACAAGCCTTGCTTATTTCTGGACCGTCACAAGCCCTTAGTTAAAGGCTTGCCGAATTGGTCTAAATGAAATTCAGAAGCCCCTAGGAGGACACAAACCTTCATTAGCAACAAATGCTGCTGCATCCCCCTACCCCCAAATCAATCCAGCCAAAACCGGGATGCAGGAAGCGCCTGGAACGCATGCTGGAGCCTCTCCTTTTGAGCGCCGTTCGGAGCTGATGAGGGTGGGTTTTTCCCATCAGCCCTTACAGAGTCCTACATCTGGGATGCCACCCCAACCCCTCCCCCAATGAGCAGCTCGAGTATTCTGCAAAGAGTCACCAGGAAAACAAATGCTGGGTTTTTGTTTTGTTTTGTTTTAACGACTCCCTGATGCTCTTAAGAGAAACACATAGGCACGCCACGAGATCCCTGCCAGCTCAGAACTTGCCATCCCCACTCAACACCAACCTCTCAGCCAGAGTTCAAAACCGTCTCCTCTCCCAGGAATGACAGTGACACAGAAGAAAGCTCTGGGCTGGCCTTCACCAACAGCTCCCAGCCCCTCCCCTTGGCCCACATAGTATAGGACTCGGGCTCCCTCCCCTCCAGCACAGACCTGCCTGGCTAGCAATTTGAGCCCAGGGTTAGCACAGCCCAGCTCAGGAGTTCTATTCCTGGCTCAGCGGGCAAACTGCTTCATGACCTTGGGAATGTCCCCACGCTGCCTGACCCCATCTGTTCATAATCCGACGGGGAGGTGGCATGAACAGCAGGGCCTGCTGGAGGCCACAGTGTTGTTGTTTGGAGGCGACCCGTGTTTCTCTGGCAGCTGCACAGAGCTGGGGAGGACACGCTTACCACACACCCGAGCCCCTCCCTCCCGGCAATGGGGAGCTCAGGCGTGGTCCCAGCTCCAGATGCTCCTGAGGGGGCCTTGTCCAGCACCAGCCAGACCACTGTCACAGGAGGGAGGACCGCCCCCCACAAACTATTTTATAGAGAGGAGAGGCTCAGAGCCCTGCCCGCAGGCTGGGGCGACAAGCTCACCTGTCTTACAGGTGACAAGCCTGTAAGCATCACAGATGGCCAGGGCTGGCGGGGCTCTTAGAGGAAGGAAGAGGAGGAGGAAGAGGGAAGGAGGGAGGGACCTGTGCTCTAAGTGTTTCTCCAACTCCTCCTCCGCCGCCTCCGCCCATTGCTGGCAGGTTTTCAGATGGAGAGCTGGCCAGAGAAGGGAAATGCGAGCGCTGGCTGTCAGTTGGCCAGGACAGATCTCGGACAGGAGGACAGGAGGCCAGTTCTCAAGACTCATCCACTGCTCTTCCTATTAACCCCAACTCCGCCTCCACAAGAAGCGCCTGATTAAAACAGAGTGTCAGCCCCGCCATGTCCATCACCCAACATTCTAACTTGGGGGGAGGTTGGGGTGGAGCCCAGGAATCGACACTGACAACAGGTGGCCACAGCCCCACTGAGGGGGGGCCCTGGGGTTCGCCCTTTCCCCATTATACCCGCTTGCTTTGTCACCTGACTTGTGGCATGATCCTCTTTTAAAAATTAGCTTTAATTTATTTCTTCCCTGCCTCTCTCCCCCAAAGAATTCGTGGCCACATTACCAACCTCTGATGGAGATGTGTTTATTATTTTACAGTTTCTTCAGGAAGCTCCGGGTAACTGGAAGGGGAATTATATTCAGAGAGAATTGGGTCCCCAGCGTAAGTCAACATTATTCATTTAACAACTTCTATCGGCACACGAGATGTGAGCGGGCCTCACCCAGAGACGTCCCCTGTGGTTACTGGAAGATTTAATTCACAACATCCAAGAAAAATAATTAGGGGAGTAGGAGGATGGAGGGGTGGGGAGGGGCTCGGAGGCACCACCTACTGCCAGGTTACCCCAATCAGCATCACGGCTTTGCCACGGATCTTGGTGCAGGTGGCTGCGCTGGCACGTCTCACTCCACATCTCACGTGGGCATGACACACACGAATGGGCCCGCGTGGGGGGAACTTTTGGAAGAACAGACCTCCCAAGTGGGACCAGCCAAGCCACCCCTCCCCTGCATGGGGAGCTGCCCCAGCCCAGAGCATCCCTCTCTAGGGGGAGTTGCCCAGGAGCTGGGACACCCCCCCCCCCCTAGCCTTTGCAGTCATCCTGTGAGAGGGCTGAGGGGGCCAGGGTCCACGTGAGGGGGTTTGGTGTCCCACTCAGCCACTGGTGGGCTGCACTGTCTTCAGCCTGTTGTAAATCACCCTGGCCATTCCTGGGAGAGGTCAGGAAGCCTGCCACACAGCGAGGTCTGACTCCCAGGGATGAATTCTGGACTGGACTCTCTCGTTTGCCGAACGACTGAGTGAATGCATGCAGGAACGAGCGAACAAAGGACAAGCTGCAGCCGCCCCGGTGGTCCAGGGGATGAGGCTCCGTGGAAGAGAAACGTGAAAGGCAGTGAGCGAGCCCCTGCAGAAGGCCCCAGCCAGGCAACCTGGCCAGCCTCGCACCCCAGGTCCCCTGGAGCCTCCTGGGTTCACAGATGGGGCCGGGAACGCGGATAATGAAGGCCCCTCCAGCGAAGAGCAGATGGAGGAGCTGACTGTGGTGGGCAGGGAGATCTGAAGGTTCTAACCTCTGCCCACCTGCCCCGCCAGCCCCCTGGGACTGGGCCCAGGCCCTCCACAGCCGGACTCCTGCCCTGGCTGCCAGGGCCGCTGGACAAGCCTCGGGCAGGCCAGGTCTAGGGCAGCCCCTGCTGCTCCCTTCCTCCCCTACGCCCCTCTCCTCCCTCCCTCCCTTTTCTGCAAAGAAGTCAAATTTGCCACTCTGATGCATTAACCAAGCCGGGTAATGAATGGCGAGTGTGTGGTGCACCAGCTCAGGCAGAGGGAGAGAGATACACGCAGGCCAGGTGGGACCCCAGCAACCGGGCAATTTTCCAGGCTCTGCTTCCGAGCCCCTCCATTCAACCCCCCTCCGCCCGGCCCCTCCTCCAGCCCCCCTTCCCCCCCCCCCCCCCCAGAAGAGAGAAGCAGCATGCCCTGTCATCAGAACCGCATTGTTCTGGCCAGAAGAAAAAACGGGTCCAGCAGATGGCAGGTGTAACAAAAGCAGCTTGCTGTGGCCAAACCAATTATTTATCTAATTATGATTTACCACTTAACCACATGATCTTTCTGCAGAGTTGTGGGCAATTAAAACCAGGGTGACTATGTGGATTATGCAAATGGGCTAGAGCCCAGCGAATAAAATTGGAGATTAGACATTCACACAGGCAGGAGCTGGCACAGGGCAGCCCTGGGGGGAGAAGGGCCTGAGGGAGGGGACGCGAAGGGGGACAGGAAGGATGGGGAGCAGGAAGGAGAGAGAGAATGGAGGGGAAGGGGTAGGGGGCGAGAGGGAGGGAGGGGGTCTGGCTGTGGGAATGTACCTCCCCCCCTCAGGCTGCCAGGCTGCTCCTCTGTGATGACATCAGGCTCTGGGAGAGGGGAAGTCAAGGCTGGTGGCCCGACAGGGGCTGCAGAGAAGCAGGCATCACGAGGCCCCTGGGGGAGGCAGCCCGAGGGTGACCTGGAAGGCCAGGCTGGACGTTGTGGCTCCAAGCACCAAGGCCCCGGGCAGCCACCCTCCAGGACTGTGCGTGGTGGCTGGGGAGCCAGGGGAAGGAAGGGGAGAGAAGGGGACTGGGCGCCTCCACTCAGGCCCTCTGATACTGGCGACCTCCCCACGGTTCCCGTAGCACAGCCCCCGTCTCAGCCCTCCGCAGTGAAGTATTTCACTCTCTTCGCCGCCACCGCGGAGAGGGCAGGAAGCGGCCACATTTTACAGATTAGGAAGCGGAGGCCTAGTGAGGCTCAGTTTCTCGCTGAGAGGCTGCTGTGGGGCTGGATGTGGCTCGGCCAGGCCAACCTCCAGAGCCGCGCGGCGCTCCCAGCCTGCCAGGGCAGCTTCCTTGCTGGAGCGGACATGGACGTGGCAGGGTGTTTCTGGCTGTCCCTAAGCCTGTCCCTCTCGCTGGGCCGGAGGCTGTTGGCAGGTCTGCCCGGCGAGGACAGGTCTGTTTAAGTAGATGACAGCCATCAACAATGACCCACTAGATCAGGACTCGAGACACCCAGGGTCGGCCCCAGCTCCGGGAGGGACCAAGAAGCTGAGTGACCCCAGCCAGGTCACTTGGAATCTCTGGGCTCCGTCTCCAAACCAAGGGCCTGGAGGTGACGATTGCTCATTTCCCTGCAGCTGTGAAAGTGCAGGTGACACTCACTGGCATCCACACGCGCTCCAGGTCTTCCCGAGATGGCTGAGGGGGGAAGGACAGACCTAGAGAGAGGTGGCCTGTGGAGATGCTCAGAAACCACCGCTCACACTGGCTCCCTCTCTTCCTAACAAAAGCAAAAACGTACGGAGTGCCCATGCCAGACCCGGCTCCAAAGGCTTGGGGTGTCCTGCCCTCCGCCTCCCAGCAACCTTGTGAAGTGCTGCTACTGTTCTCATTGGCCGAGGTATGAAGAGGTCAGGGAACCTGCCCAAGGTCACACCGCTGGCCAAGGGCAAAGCTGGGATTGTCATTCATTCATTCATTCACTCATGCATTCATTCAACAGATATTGGAGCAGCTCCTGAAATGCCAAGCTCTGGGCTGGGGGTTAAACATAGGAACCAACCTAAGACAAGGTCCCAGCCTCCGGGAGCTGCGTCCTGGTGCACTGAGTGACCTTTTTGCATCCGCTGCGTTTAAGCAGAGGAGGGGGCTAAGGTCAGAAATGCTCCTCCCATCCCACCCCTGCAGGTGCCTGCAGCCAAACCCTCCCCCAGACACACGGGGAGGTCCTTGTGGCGCGGCAAGGGGGTCAGAAGGGGAAAGCCCCGTAGAACACCTGCTCCTCCCCCGCCCCGCTCTTCTTCCCAGTGGAGCCGCACCGTCCAGGGCGTGGCCACTGGCCACAGGTGCCACAAACTGAAACGGAAATAAACCAAACAAGGAAAACTTCACTTTCTCTGTCACACGCGTCACACATTCCGAGTCCTCAATCATCACCAATTTGGGCATCCCAGATCTAGAACTTTCCATCATGGTAAGTGGTTCCTCTGGACCTCAGGGATGAATACCGAGCACCCAGAGCAGCGCCTGGCTGTTCACTCGGGGAAGGAACGGATGGACGAAGTGCCTCTTCTAAGAACCAAGTGCTGTGTAAAGGAGCAGACGGGTCCTGGGGAAGTCCGAGGGCTCCCTGCACGGCTGCCAGACGCGGCTTCACTGACCGAGCCTGCCAAGGCCAGGCCAGGGCCCACCCCCGTGCCTGAGGCCCCCGGGGGACACAGCTCCGGCCCCGCCCACGGGGAGGCCCTTCCCACCGACAGCCAGCTCCATGGCGCTTTGAGGCCCAGGAGACCTTGCCCAGGACCCTCCCCAGCCCCTGACCCGGCGGGGAGGCGGCCGGAGGAGAGAGATGGCTCCCTTTACGAAGAAGCCAATTTCCTAACAAGACTCTGCAGTCCTTGGAGCCAGGGGCGGAGGCAGGGACGTCCTGGGGGTTCCAGACTCATCTCACATCTGTACTGGCCGTCCTCACCTGTCCTTTCCCAAGTCAGGCCCTCAGTTCCAATGTCTGTGTGTGTGGGGGGGGGAGAGGGGGCTTAGCAAGTTCAGGGGACACTGGCAGTCCCCAGGGTATCTCCCGGGGCCCTGGAATAAACCAGCCCAGGGCCCTGCACGCTGGGGTCAGGTGCTCTCTTGAGATCTGATGAAGCAAGAGGCCTCCTGCTCAGATGGCCAGGATGACGCCACGTGTGCCACCCATCAGAGGGTCTTCACACACTGGGGAGGACAAGGCAGAAAGGGCAGGTGGCCGGGCCCCTTCCCCAGCCGGGTCTCAGGGGGCCCTAGCGACACAGGGTGTGACCTGGCTCTGGCCTCAAGTACCAGGACAAAGGGGCTGTCCAAGGGCCTGGCTAAAGCCCTCACACCGGCCCCAGAAGGGCACCCAGCCTCGGACCATCCTCAGTCCGGTTCTGTGAAGCTGTCCCGTCCCCCACGAGTACCAGCCTAAGTCCCCTCGCTGTCAAGCTGCGCAGTGTGTGCAGTATTACCCCCCTGAACCCCTGCGGGGACACTAGTGTCCCCTTTTACAGGCGGGAAAACGGGAAGAGGAGACGTGAGCTGCTGAGGCCACAGAGCCGGTGCAGTGGGGTCAGGGCGTGAACCCCGACCTGACCCTGAGGGCTGCTTCTTTCCCCTCAGGCACTGACAGCCAGACTCCGGGGTTTGTCCTCCGTGCTCCCCACATGCTGTCCACCCACCCACACGCACGCACACGCACACTCCCCGTCACACTCACACACTGACAACCACACACTGTGTCACACACACACGGTCGCACACACACTTTCACATGCTCATTCACACGCCCACACATGATGCTTCCTAAGTGTTATTCCCCTGAGAACCGGTAAACAAATAGCAGGGGCCGACCCCCTCCACAGCGGCCAGGGAGACGGACACACCGGGCTCTGGCCAGGCTTCTTCAGATGACCCGGGGGGGCCCACCCCCCCACCCCCCCAGGGCCAGGCGTCCGGCCCACTGCCCTCTTTTTTGCACCCCATTGAGCCCACAGGCAGGTCTGCAGTTCAGTGGTGGCGGACATGGGCCCACCCACCCCACCACAGAACACAGGGAGGGTGCGGCCTGACCTAGGGGCCACCCCCAGGAGGCACAGGACAGCACCCTGGGTACCTCGCCCTCAGGGCAGGCACGAGCAGCCTCCCAGCCCCAAGCCCGGAGAGGAGACATCTGGGGCCAGCCGCTCCTTAAGCTCTGGTGAGGAGGGTGGGGGCAGGGCAGAGGAGGGAGGAGAGAGGAGGCAGGGCACCCCGGAGGACAGGGGAAGGGAAGCCAGGGGGCCTGGAGGTCAGGACAACTGTGCCCCTTCTTGAGTGACCGTGGTTTGGGGGAGGGTGTCACCCCGGAGCCCCAGGCTCCCACGACAAAGGCCGTCCCCCTCCAGGAAAGTGCGCGTATTAATAACGGCGGCCGCAGATCCCCCCGCCTGCCCGAGCCGATAGGAGATTTATGCAGCCCGCACAGCCGGGAAATACAGAAGTATTCCTGATAATACTTCTTGTCCTAGCAAAGGTCACGGGCAGGGCCCATCAATCCCCAGGAATACAGAAGGCCCCGCTTTGCTTGTTCTCCAGCGAAGGAGGGGAAGAGCCTTTTAATCGCC
This sequence comes from Cnephaeus nilssonii, assembly GCF_951640355.1. Classification (NCBI taxonomy): domain Eukaryota; kingdom Metazoa; phylum Chordata; class Mammalia; order Chiroptera; family Vespertilionidae; genus Cnephaeus; species Cnephaeus nilssonii. Next base: position 29,804,185 of record NC_137091.1, on the reverse strand, counting down.
TCATTTGGAGAGCTGGCCGGGGTTGTATGTCATCCGAATTACAGATTCGGCATTAATTGACCAGATGTGGGGGGCTCTCTCAGGGCCCCGGAGGACCATAAAGCTGTTCCCACACTGGTAATTGGCAGGCAGAGCGGCCCAGGCTGGGGCCCTGGCCCCCAGGGCACGCGGCAGGGAGGGGGTAGCGGTGGGACGATGGGGGGACACTGGCCATCCACTGGGCGTGTGCTGTGTCCCCTCAAGTCCAGGGGCCGGAGGGGCTCGAAGGCCCACCCTCGATGCAGCTGCACTGAGGCCCCGAGGCCCCACTGGGGACGCGCCGCCCTGAAAAGCGGGTGAAGGGGCTCCTTGCTCGCTGGCAGCTGCCTGGGTCTGCCCCCCTGATGGGGAACGAAGAGGAACGCAAGAAGCCAGTTGGGGAGGGGGTCGCCCCGTGAACAGCAGCTGGTGAGGACTGTCCTGCCACCAAAGAGGTGGGCTCCTCCTGGCCACTGGGAAGGGGGAGATGGAGAGGGAAGGGGGAGGTGGAGAGGGAAGGGGGAGATGGAGAGGAAGGGGGAGATGGAGAGGAAGGGGGAGATGGAGAGGAAGGGGGAGATGGAGAGGGAAGGGGGAGATGGAGAGGGAAGGGGGAGATGGAGAGGGAAGGGGGGCCGCCCCCTCTGTGGAGAGCCGGGAGGATCACAGGTGACAGGTTATGGAGGGGCAGCTACAGGGATGACATTAAAACATTGAACCATCCATCCAGCAAGGCCGGAGGCCGAAGCAGGGTCGAGGCTGCCTGTCCTGCAAGCCCTTAACTCGTTACCTGCCAGACATGCAGCCGCCTGGGGAGGCGCCCAAGGGAGAATCCAGGGAGGCTTGGTGGGGAAGATGGGGACCAAGACTAAATGTCCCCAGCCTGGTAGTACTGTCTCCTTGGGGCCACGTGGGTCCTAACTGCCCCCCCCACCGCCTCTGCTCAACGAAGGGGTAAAACCAACAAGGGGCCTAACCTAAGAAGCCCCCACTGCACCCATGTGCACGGGAAGGTAGGAAGCACACAGGCGTGTCCCCAGGCCCCCGGCAGGTGCATCCGTGTCACCCCTCCCCCCGCCTCCCCCTCGGAGCCCGACCACCCGGAGCCCCACATGCACACTGCCGCTCCATCAATTCCGCTGTAATGTATTTTATGAACATGCAGATGGCATGGCTAGGGCCAGGGGGAAGGCTCTACCTTGGGATAAGAAATTAACACTGGCAAATAGCAAATTTACTGCATGTATTTTCATTTTCCTAATACCAGCACCATCTGCTAGCAATTGGGGCTCCACACTGCTATTTTCCCCTTTATTTCTCCAGCCCGCTCTTTTTTTTTTTTTTCCATTTTCTGCAGCAGAGCCATGGGCAGAAGTGGGGTTCAGTCATCCCACCAGAACATCCAGGCTGTGACCGGGCGCCTGCAACCCCCACCCGGCCAGGGGCACCTGTTTCTGTCTCCTCCAGGAAGGAAGTGGTGGCGGTGGCCTCCCAATCCCATGCCTCAGAGGCATGACGTGAGCGCGAGGAGAGAGACAGACTCCAACTTACACTGTGGACTGAGGCAGCTCAATAAAAACCAGCTAGACCCAGACCCCTGGCAGCTGTAGGCACTACTTCTTCCTGGCTGCTTACTGGAATTATTTAAAACTAAAAAGTTAGCTACTGTGCTCTCCCACCCCCACCCCAGGAGGGCCAGTGATCTGGGCTTCAGTGGGGCCCTGGGCCATGAATGACTCATTTGCATAGAAGAGAGGGGGCAGAAGCTTGAAGGGTCCTTGCCACACAAGGAGAAAGCGGCCCCTCCGCAGGTGTGTGGCCAGGGTTTCATGGGCACTGGTCTCAGAGGTGGGTGGAGGGGATGCTTTGCCGAGGTGAAGCCCTGGGCAGGACAGCGGGCATGAAGACAGAGCCCAGTGGGCCTGTGAGCACCCTTTGGGAGCAGCTCTGACTCTTGGCCATGCAGCCTGGTGGTGGAACAGCCAGGGTGGCCTGGCTCCCAGAGGGAGGGAATCCATCCTTCCAGGGAGCCCCTGAAAGATGCACCCCTCTCCCCCCCCCCCCCGCCCCTCCAGGGCCAGCTGGTACAGAGCCCTCAGGGAGGCAGGTGAGGTCACAGAAAGAGCAGGCAGGAGAGGAGCCTGGGGAAGGCCTCCCCTCTCCCAGCATTGGGAGAACTGTCCTTGGCCGGAGCCCTGAGCCCAGGGCCCTTCATGCTTTAGAGCGGGAAGAACCTCTGGGTCTAAGGCAATGGGCTGAATGGTAAGCCCTAACCCCCAGGACCTCAGAATGTAACCTCCTATGGGAACAGGGTCCCTGCAGATGTAATCACTAGTTCAGAGGAGGTCACAGTGGAGTAGAGTGGGCCCAAGTCCATTATGACTGGGCCCTTATTGAAAAAAATTAGGCACAGACATACAGAGGGAGGGTGATGTAAAGGGAGAAATGGAAGGCGGCCGGCTGCAAGCCTAGGAGAGAGGCCTGGAACAGATCCTCCCTCACGGCCCTCGAGAGGAACCGACCCCACTGAGAGCCGCCTTGATTGTGGCCTCCTGCCTGGAGGGGGTGAGACCATACAGCTCGGTTTTTAAGGCACTTCGTTATGGCAGCCCCAGGACACGAATGCAGCTGACTGGCCCCTTTCCTGCCATCTGACTTGAAACGAATTGGCAGCTGGGTAAGCCTCGGGTTCCTCCCCTGTAAAATCTTACCTTATAGGTAATAAATGGGACATTTATTGTTGATAGTATGGCTACCTGCTGTTCTAGACACTTTACTTTTAATCCTTGCAAAGCGTCAAATCCTACCATGGGCTAGGTTCGTCTATTCCCTCCAATTTACAGGCAAGGGAACGGAGGCACAGAGAGGCTAAGGGACTTGCCCAAGGTCACACAGGTGACAAGTGGCAGAGCCAGGAGCGAACCCCAGCAGGCTCCGAGCCCGTGCTCCTTACGGCAGTGCCACATCGCACCCCTGAGCCGGGAGAGGTGTGGCTCAGGGACCCAGCTCAGTCCGCAAGGTCGAGGCTGCTGCTAGTGCCCTCCCCCCCAGCTTTCCAAAGGGGCCCAGGGAGGGGCCACCCGGGAGGCAAGCATCAGAGCCAGGGTGGGCTCTCCTGATGCCTGACTTGGGCTGGAACAAGGTGGAAAAAACTGCCTTCCACTCCAACCCCGAATAAAGACACAGCTGGGCAGAGAAACACCCCAAACGGACCATGTGCCAAAGCAAGAGACTGGAGAAACTGCCGCCCACATAGTGGAGCATCCTGCAGTCCTTATTGTCTCCTGGCACAGGTCCCCCAACTCTGGGCTCCATCCCTGGGCGTCCTGAAGATGCCACCTTGGCCGCCATGCAGGAGGGCCTCCAAAAAGGGGAAAGGGGAAAGGAGAGCGCCAGGCAGACCAGGCCCTTTCAAGAGCCAGAGCAGCAGGGCAGAGCACAGAGCATCCCGGCCAGGCCTCTGATCTCTGCAGCCCTGGGGGACCAATGGGGAGAGACCTTTAGATCCCGGGATGCCAGCGTCACATGGACTTGGCAGGCAGAGCCGCGAAGGATGGCACCCTGAAGGCTGAGCATTTTATTGTCCTGTCCTCCTAAGGCAACAGCAGGTGGAGCCGGACAGCTCTCCCCTCTTTCACCAAACCACTCGCGGTTCATCACACCTTAGCCCCAACACCTCTGAAAAAATGCCCTGGAAATTTTTCTTTCTCCTCAGCAAAAAGAAGGAGAGAGGATCCAACCCCACAAAAGATGAACACTTCTTGGTCTATCTTGGGCGGGCCTGTCACTCTTTATTTCCACGAGGGTCTGGGATGGATGCTGGATGGGGGATAGAGGGAGGAAAGAGGTAAGGCAGCCTCCACGTTGGCACAAGCTTCATTCAAACAGAACGCCCCCCCACATCCCGGCTCAGCCAGCACAGCCCCCACCAACTTTTCCGGCCAGAGGGAAGCCAGAGCATGAGATTGGAGAATAAAATTTGATTTGAAAGAATTTTATTGCGCAGCCCAATGATGGCTTTAAATATTAAAAAGGCATAAAATGAAGGGGGAATGGAAAAGCAGTACCAAGTACCAGCCTCAGACGGCTTTTGCCAAATATACTGCCATCCGAGAAAGAATGTGCGTTTGGAGAGAAAAGGGCTGGGGGGGGGGGGGGGCGGCGGGGGGCGGGTGTTCTGCCTCCCCGATCATCCTGCTTTGCAGACATTTTCAAAGCAGCATCCTGGCTCTCCCAAACCTTACCCAGAGACAGGTAATACATTCATTATTGATGGATCAGTACCCAGAGAGTGTAAATTACTGAAACAAACACGGCATAATTAGGGCATTAGAGGGAGCGTGGAGGGAAGGCAGGGTATGCCACGTTTGGCTGTGGCTTTCATCTTTGCAGGTGTTCATCTCGGTGGCAGCCAGCATCCCAGCCTGCTTACCATATGCACATCCCGACTAGCCAGTTCTCAGCTGGGAGGTCCACTGGGAACTCCCTCCTGCCCAAAAAAGAGGGAGCCAGGGGCCCAGACAAGCCAGGCATCTCGGGGAACAAGTGGGGGGAGCACACACGTGCACGCACACACAGAGGCGTGCACACACAGGCACGCACACAAAGACCCAGACCAGTCTGCAGGCTGTGCAGCTGGCGAGCCTGTGTCCCCATCCCCATGCATGCCCTCAGGATTTCATGACAAGAATGAAACTGATCAGGCAGCCTCCAGTTCCATAATTAGGGCCAATTGAAGGAGACAAAGAAATCTATGGAGATCACAGTGGGAAGTGGTAGTGATGAACGCTGGCTTTGAAATAGCATTTTGTACTCACTGGACCATCACTGTCTTTACATAAAAGCTGCCTGCCTCCTTTCTCTCCCTCCCTCCCCTGGGGCAGAGGCGGCTGGCCAGGAGGCAGGCTCCAGACAACCCCCTCCGCCAATTGCCTTTTCTGGGTCAGGCCTCATTTCTGGTGGCACAAGAAGGAAAACGGGGAGGGGGTTAGGCCTCCCTTTTTTGCGTGTTCTGGCAGTGGGAAAAGACAAAAGGCAGGCATGAGCAGCATGCTTTCTCCCAGATGCATCTGAATTAGAGGGAACTTGGGGAGGCGACTAACTTATTGGTTTTTCCGGACGGGACCATGCATGTGTGCGTGTACATGTGTGTGGCTGGTGTAGCATGTGTGTGCATGGACAAGTAGGACTGCAGTTGAATACATATGTGTGGCTACATGTGTGAGGGCATGTGTGAGTGCAGGTGTGACCACATGTGTGTGCGAGTGTGAGATGTGTGCATGTGTGTATGTATGTGTGTGTTGGGGGGGTGCCAGGGGACGGAGAGCCTTACAGTCTAAGGAGTCCACAGGCCTTTTTAGATCTCACTTTACTTCCTAAAAAGTTAGGACAACAAACCCCCTCCCTGCCCCCCCCCCCCCGGTCCAAGACTGGGGGACCTTACAGGCAGGCAAAGAAATGTGAAATTAGGGTGAAAGGGGGCTGCTGGAAGAGCTGCCAACTTCAGGGTACCTGTGGCCAAAGCTGCCCATGCTGGGCACACATCGCCACGAGTGGGGATTCTGGAAAGACACCCTGCTGAGGACTGCTGCCCGATGCCCCGGCGTGGCACGGGGAATGAGGGGTGGGGGTGTCGGAAGCCTGGGCTAGCCTTGCCCGCTGTCTTCTAGAATTCCAACTGGAGACCCCCTGACACCATGCTCCCAAGGTGGCTGCAGGGCAGTGGGCTCCAGGGGGGAATTAGGGGCTCCAGGAAGTGTCCCCAGCTGGCATCCCCACGACTGTGCCAACCTGCTCACGCACGCATGTGTGGCTTCCCTCCTCCTGCCCGCAGTAATCCTCCGACTTTACAGCAAATTATTAAAACTCACTTATATTTAATCTGCCTTCTGGAATTAATTGAATTTTTATGCTCAGCAAATGCCACAGTTTGTGCTGCCTCCCGATCGCTGGCTCGGAACAGCTAAATGACAAGGCAGCCGACCAACCGCAGGCTCTGCAGACGGGCTCTGGGGGTACGAAGGCATTAAGAGGCAAGGGGGGAGCTGTGCAGAATGGCCTCTCCCCATCCCCAGCGCCCTGAACCATGCAGAACAGAAGCTCAATTTATCGGTACAGGGAGGCCCGGGCTCAGGGCGCCCCTGGGCAGGTCCATGGCGGGCAGTGCTCCAGAGGGCCCCCTAGAGGCAGGTGCAAGCCAGGAGGGACTCCTCCCTTAACCACGGGGGTCCTCCTGGTTGGTTTGGGGCCAAAGAAGCTTCACCCTGCCCAAGTGACAGGGCTCTGGCCAGCCTCCAAAGAGGCCCGAAGAACACCATCTCCTTTCCTGCACTTGGCACTTGCAACAGCCCCACACGTGGGGGCTTCCTGACCCCCCTGAATCCGGGCCAACTTCTGCAGCAGAGTTCCACCCCGCAGGTGCCAAGGAGCCAAGGTCACAGGGAATCCTGGCACGCTCCCTTCTTGCCGGGACACATTAATCCGGGGGTGCTGACACCTCGGGGAGCCGGGGCTGTGTTTGCAGAGCCCTGTTTGGGGTGCTAAGTGCATCCTCTTACATCTGCCAGGCTCCGAGTTCTAAGTGAGATGACACGAGGGCTCCCGCAGCCAAAAGGCTGTGTCTGCTCTCGCCCGCCTGCCCCTTCCCCGCTGATCTGTGCGGACAGCCCACCAATGGGAGGGAAGCGTGAGTACAGGACGCCAGGGCTGGTTTAGAGACTTGAGCAGAGTCTCCCATCCAACCCCAGGCATCCCCACCCTGATAGTATCTGCTTCCTAAATCTGACGGATCGTCTACTCGGGGTGGGGGGCTTTGAGAAGTGCAGACCCAGGGCCTCAGATTTGCTGGGTGGTCAGGGACCTGTGTGTGTGTGTGTGTGTGTGTGTGTGTGTGTGTGTGTGTGTATTTTTCAAACCACGTGAGGTTTGGATGCAGCCAGCTGAGACTGGGAAGCTCAGCCAGTGGCTCCTACAGCACCGGAGGTATTGGATCCCATCCCCTCTGCTTGAGGGAAGGGCACATTGAATGAAGGTGAGAGGTCGGACCAATTCACCAACTTCAGTGTAGAAAGATCTGGGCAGTCTGCGCGCTCCCAGGCTCACTGCATTTAGTCCCCGTGATCAGTGACAGGAAGTGAAGCAGGGCTCGGTCCCACTGGATGGCCACAGTAGCTGGCGGTGCCTGTCCCTGTCCCCCTACATGCAGACGCACACACACTTCTGTGAAGTTAGGGAACAAAGACCCCCCGCCCCCCGGACCAGGCTCTCCAGCGACCTGCCTGGGTCCTTTCCCACAACAGTGGCTCAGACACAGGAGAGGGCCCACCATCCCGGCCCCTCCCAGCTCCCCCAAATTCAAAGGTGTGTCCTGGCCTCCATGAGGGCCATCCACCCAGACTCTGCAGAGAGCTGGGGCCTCCCCAGCTCCGGGGGCTCTGGTCAGCATGGTGTCCATTCCTGGCGTTCCTGATCACTGAACATTCTGGACCCCAGCTACCTGCCATCAATGCTGTGAACGCCAAGTCCACACGGAGGGAGGGGCGGGGCAAGGAGGGTTCATTTCCCCCTTAAGAGCTCCCCTCTCAGGGCACTGCCCCCCACTCCAGTTCCTAATGGAGAAGAGAGGGGCTGGGAGGAGGAGAGGCTGCCATCCCCGCCATAGGTGTTTCACCAAATCCTTAGTACAGCTGTTCTCCAGGTCAGGCCCAGGTGGAGGCAAAGTCAGCTCCGCCCCCTTCTCCCCCCAACACACACACACACACACACACACCACCTGGCAGGACACGGAGACATGCACAGTGTTATCTCCAGGCCTTAGTGCCGGTCTCGGTCAGCTTAGGCTGCCATAACAAAATACCACCAACAGCTGGCTGGGCAGCTCAGTTGGTTAGAGCGTCATCCCGATACACCAGGTTTGATCCCCAGTCAGGGCACATACAAGAATCAACAACGAATGCACGAATAAGTGGAATAACAAATCGATGTCTCTCTCTCTCCCTTTCTCAAGTCAATAAATTAAAAAAAAAATTAGTAAAATTACTAAAAAACAAACACACTAACTAAAAAACCACAAACGAGGGAGGGGGCTGAAACAGCGGGCATTTGTTTTCTCCAGTTTGGAGGCAGGACTGGTGCCTGGGGAGGGCTCTTCCCTTAGAGTGCAGAGGCCACCTTCTCTCGGTGCCGCCACGCGACGGGAAGAGAGTGAGCTCTCTGGTGTCTCTTCTCCTAAGGACACTAATCCTATGGGATCGAGGCTCCACCCTTATGGCCTCCTTTAGCCTTAATCCCTTAGGGGCAGAATCGGCAGGAGGACCCGAGTTCCACAGGGAGGCAGAGAGACCCTGCCTTGGGGTTCAGCTGCTGCCCAGCTTCCAGGGATTACCACCTGCTGCTCAAGGCCTTCTCACATCTCTAGGAAGGTTCCCCAACGGCTCCTGCACATACTCCTCTCTCGTTTCCTCTCTCTGAGCTCATCGCTGTCTCCCTCTCACAATTTTTTCTACTGCGCGGCTGGAATACCCGTGTGACCTCAAACGGCCTCCTGTTTGTCTTGGCCTCCCCAGGGCTTATGGAAGCTCTACAAACATCTACCAAAAGGGACATTTACAGCCAGAGGACTTGGCAACAGTAGTCCAGGAGCTGGGCCAAGCAAGCTTCAGCCACAGGGCCTTTGCACATTCCCTTCACACTGCCTGCTCTTCCCCCGGAAACGTTGGAGGTGGCGCCCTCACTCTCACCAAGGCTCCTACTCAAAAGAGACTGTCCCCAGGCTGTCCAGTCAAAACCTCCATCCCCCCCATCCCCTACTCCCTCTCCCTGTTGTATCTCTTCTCTGTTATCCCATCTGACAGGTGTCTTATTTATCTTGTCTATGGTCTATCTCTTCCATGACTATGTCGGGTCCAGGAGGTCAGGAACTTTTTTCCCACTTTGTTCAGTCCTGGATCCCCAGTGCCCAGCATACAGTAAATAGTCAATAAATATTTGTCCACGAAATGGAATGAGCTCCCCATCCATGGAGGTATTTAAGCTGAGCCTGGATGACCTTTCAGGGCGGGTTCTGACCTCAGACTTGGTAGTTCCGTGACTTTCTTCGTGGCCCAGACCACAGACAAACCTGCCACGGGAACCTGGGCAAGCCGCTGAGATGGGGCTCCCTGGTGACCTCTGCACCTGGATGAGGAATGAGCGGCCATGCCAGCAACCAGCCCTTCGTGGGTCTCCCAAACCCCAGCCCCAGGTCGTGACACAGCAGGACCCTGCCAGACCCCTGATGTCCCCAGATCTCCAGGACATGTCACTTTGACCCTGGCCGCCATGCCCACAGCGACCCAGGCTCACAGCTGACACAGGCTGCCTGGCAACAGGGCCAGGCCGGATTATCATACATTAAGACATAATTACTCTGTGGAAATTTACAATACAAAGCGCCCTTCCCAGCAAGTTGGCTTCAGAAGGATTCCAAGGATACAAAGGCCGCAGTGTCTGTGACTGCTGCCCCCCGCCCAGCTGGCCCCCACCAGAATTTCAAAGGAAGTAGGTGGGTTAGATTTTTGTAAAAACCCCCATCCTACCCACAAAGCAGAAGCCCGCCCTGCCCAGGAGAGGGCTCTCCAGTTCTCTAAGCCCCACCCCAGGGGAGGGTCTTCCTGCCCCCCAGCTCCACCCCCCTGGCCTACTCTGGTTCCCCAAGCCCAGGAGGTTGCAAGCTGGCATCACCAGGTCCCCTCTTGGGCTGCCTAAGGGTAGAGAGAACCACAAATCTGGAGCCACATACTGGCTGTGACCTGCAGGGAGGCGCTGCCTTCAACTCGAAGGCATTTACTGAGCAGCTACTGCAGGCCGGCACCAGGGCGCTCTCTGTAAACAAGACAGACCAGATCTCTCCCTACGCTGGCAAAGCTTATAGTCAGTCCTGTTGGGAGACGATGAAATACACAAAAAATGCAAGTCAGGTGTGTGAAGAGCACAGGCAGGGCGGGCAGGAGCAGTGTGTGCCAAGGTCCTGAGGTGGGCCCACCTGTGGTGAGGGTGTGGCTGGAGCACAGCAGTGCCGTTAAGACTGCTTTCATTCTAAGGAATGTTTGGGACGGGGGGAGCCACCTGATCAGACTAAAGGGTCGGCTTAGCCTGCAGCTCAGGGAATGGCAGGCCTGGGCTTCTGTCCTGCTCCTCCCACTTTGCAGGCAGTTAGCCCTTTCAGCCCTTCCAAGCCTCTGTCCCTCTCTGCAACATACAGCAGTACCAGTGACCACAGAACTCGCTGTGAAGAGCAAAAGGAGAGAATGTAAGCAACAGGGTGAGCAGTGGGAGGAAGCTCTCTGGGCCTCCGCTGGCCTGGCTTTAAAATGGGCACCCGTCCTGGCACAGAGGGACCGAAGGCCAGGTGACCTGTGCCTTTGTCTGTCATCTGGGAGCTGAGGTGCTTGGCTGTGGCCCCAAGTGACTTTACAGCTGGTCTACCCTGGGGCCCCGCAGCCGTACTATGGATCTTATCAACGGCATTAAGGTGAAAAAACCTGATTAGGGCTATTTATCCTCAGGCCATAAAACCCAGGGGCAGCTGTGCAGGAGCAGCTGTCCCAGCTACCCGCCCAGGTGTCAACAGTCCTGGGAGAGGCTCCTGCCAATCATCACAACCCACTGGGTGCCAACAGGAGGGGGGCCGGGAGGAGTCGGCACTTATCTGAGGAATCACAGGGCCTCTCACCAGCCTCTTGGGCCCTAGGAGAACAAAAGGCCGGCAGCCTCCCAACACCAGGTGGCTGACAGCTAAGAAAGAGAAGCTCAGAGAGGGGAAGGGACTTGCCTAGAGTCACACAGCACAGCACCAGCAACCTGACATCCATGGATGGTGCTAACCCCAGGCTCCCCTTAGTCTTGGGCTGCATTTGCCACTGCTGGGGGCTGGACGTGCAGGGTCCTGAGCTGACCCCAGGGAACAAAGCAAAGCCACTGGGCTTCTGATCAGCGTGCAAGGCTCAGCTGAGAATGACAAAGTGCTGGAGACCCCAGGGGCTGTGTGTGATAGGCCAGGAAAAACCTTGAATCCCTGCCTTTATCCAATCTGCTGGGGGGACCCTGACTTCTCCCCCAGAAGGTTGAGCAAAGGTAAAAGAAACACCAGTTCCGACTCAAAGGCAGTGCGTGCAACTCGATTTGCCTTCTGAAGGGTACTGCTCTCTGAGCTGGATGATGTGGACCTGCCAAGTGACCTTAGACCTTTGCGCCACTGTCATACCCCGGACACGTGACTTTGCCTCTCCGGGCTCAGCTCCTTCCTCTGTGAAACGAGATAATCCTGGGGTGGTGCGAGGACACACTGGGCTAACAACCCAGCACGGGACATACGGTGGGTGCTCAGAGGTCCGCAGCTGCCAAGGCAGGGCTGGGGGCAGGAGGACGGGACCCTCCCTACAGCCACCCCTCTCGCCTGCTCTGCTCTCACGGGCCCTCGGAGGGCCTTGTGCCTGTGACAGCAGATAGAAGTGCCTGGAATGCACAGCCCGCTTCTCTCCAGGCTCTCGCCATGGTCCTGCCGTCCCTGTCCTAAGGCCCTCATCACTGGGCAGGCTGGCGTCTCTGCTTCCACCATGTGCGATGGAAAGAAGCTCAGAAGGGGGACTTGTGACTGCGACTGGCTGGGCTCCTGGCTGACAGTGGAGCAGGTCATCCCACCTCCAGGACCTATGATTTTTTTTTCCCCCGGACATGCGGCTGGAGTGACAAAGCCGTGTCCACACAGGACCTGACATCAGGGAGGGGCCTGCTCATTTGCATAAACCCGGCAGCTTTGAACAAAAGGGCTTGGGGATGCAGTGGCTGAGCAGGGCAGAAGCACGAGGTTCCCAAGGTCACACCAAGCGTGGCCAAGGCAAGCCGGGAACCCAAGTTGCCACCCCAGGACACAGCTGCCATCAGATCTCTTCCTACCTTAGGAAAGAGAGAGGCATTAAAACTCTGTATCCGTCCCTGCTTGTATGGCTCAGATGGTTGAACATCATCCAGTGCACCAAAAGGTCACCTGCTCGATTCCTGGTCAGGGCACATGCCTGGGTTGCAGGCTCGATCCCCAGTAGGGGGCGTACAAGAGGCAGCCGGTGGATGTTTCTCACATCGATGTATCTCTCTCTCTCTCTCAAATCAATAAAAAAATTTTTTTTAAAAAAACTACACAAACTCTATAGCAAGCATTAAAACTGCCATCATACCTGTCACACACCCCTGGCTATTGGAACAGGGGCGGAAGAGTCTACTGGGGCTGAAGACACTCAGGTCAGCTCAGGACGCTGCACATCCAGCCCCCAGCACGGTGCATATAGAGCCCAAGACTAAGGGTGTCCACAGAGAGAGGGCCAGGGCCCGGCTTCTGCTTGCTTTAAAAGGCAACCTCTTTTTCATTCAAAGTCCTTTTCTAGAAAGACGAACTCTTTCTTCTTGGATTCATGAAACCCATTCATTTGCTTGCAAATTCCAGCTACATCTGAGACCACCTCCCTTCAGACAGGCCTTTCATTCTGGAACCCATGCGACTCAGACACATTCGGTAACATTGTGTATTAAGGACTTGCCATAAAAATAAATTGCATTGTAAAAGGGGCCCCTTAACAGACAACCTTGGCTCTGGGGTTAAATGTCTAATTTCATACTGTGATCCTCAGCGAGAGCAGATAAATCAAAGGACACCTGGGACCCGGACCTGCTCCCGCAGGACTTCAGTCTGGCACAGAGCAGGTTAGACAGGGCCTGGGGTAAGAAACCTCTTCCAGGTAGCACCTCCCCCCACCCCCACCCCCCATATCGCTGCTTTAATACCAGGAGATTCCTCGGGACCAAATGCTCCCAAGACATCTGTCAGACACATTAAAAAATAGGAAGAAAACACACACACACACACACACACACACACGAGGCAACGTACCAAATGCTAAAATATCATGAAAATTCAAACAGCTAAAACAAATATAACCATAAAAAGACTGGAATCCTAGAAAAGCGATCTCTGCAATTAAGCAGTTTTCTGCTATATAGTGATAATCACCTAATTATACTATTAATGACAGTTCAACCTGCTTTGAAATAAAAGGACATTCTTCCATAACAGGATGCCAGCTGTTAGTTACAGATGTCAAACATCTTTAAAGTATTATTATTAAAGGGGGGGGGGGACCTATACCAGGAACAAATTCATATTCCCCCCTCCGTGATTAAAAAACCCCAGTAGCAGCCATGTTGCTTTGCAGTCAGTGCCCAAGTGAAAAGCAAGAGTGCCCAGGCCCAAGCAGGGGACGGCAGGAGGGCACGACTCCCTCGCCCACACCACACGCACGGTGGGGGGGGGGGGGCACCAGGTGATCGAAAAGAGGGCCGGTGTATATTTTAACTGCACCTTTAATTCCTTCCAGGGACATAATCTCGGGAACCAGGATGTTTATGCGGATAACGGAGCTCCCTGCGGCTCCGCCAGAGCTCCCAGGAAAGCCCACGTCGCGGGGTTCCCACGTCGCGGGGTTCCCGGTGGCGGAGAGCCGTTAGCGGCAGCCCGATCTGGAGGAACTGCAGGTCACCCGCGGTGGCAGCAGCCTGCCCGCCCTGGACCCTGCAGACATATGCTCGGCTTATTCCTGCCAGTATTTCTTCCAACTGTGTGCGCCTTTGACATTCGGGAGCGCCAAGGTGTAATAAATATCCAACTTTGTCCTCTGACAATAGTCAGCCACATTTAATTAACTGGAGCGTAAAAAGCTGGGGAGGGGGGAGAGGGGACGCAGGGAGCAGCCACAGAGGGAGGGGATTAACCTTTTAAGCAAGCTGCTGGCTGCCGGGGCAAGGGGGCTGCTACAGGCCTTGTCAGGAGGGAGCACTCTGATAAAGCTAAAGGGGGGCACTGGGGGTTGCATCCTCCCCCCAGCAGATCCTGATAACCCTGTCAGGCTAAGGGGGGGCGGGGGGCGATGGCAGGTCTCCAAATGCCAGGCTGCCTCCCACTCAAGCTGCAGATGGGTAAGGAGGAGACCCTTAGGGGCCCACCTTCTAGGAAGCTCAAGAGAAACCCACCCAAACCTCAGCAGAGCTGGAAAGTGCTTTCATTCTTTCTTTCTTTCTTTTTTTTTTCAATCTCCATTTTATTTAATGGCCCAGAAACCTTGTGCAAAGTGCTTTCTAAAAGAACATCTGCCATGTTCCCAAACCTGCTCGCCAGCGGCCTCTGGGTATCACGGCTGAGGAGCCCCTCCGAGGTGGGGCAGAGATGCCCAGAAAGGAACTATGGAGTTTCAGGATCTCTTCTAGAAGGTCACTCGGTGGCCTCCTGACCCTGAGGCCGTGTCAAGATGAGCAAGGGGCAGCTTCGTGGACTTTGGCCACTGCGGACCTGTGGGGATTAAGCCTAGGGTTTTAGTGGGATAGAAGAGGCGATCTCACGAGGGCAGGAGAGGGTTTTGGAGCTGCTAAAAGGCACAGACTGGCATCAGGAGGAGCTTTCCTCACTGTGCTCCAACTTGCTGTGTGACCCTGGGTAAGTCACTTGCCCTCTCTGGGCTACAGCTAAGTAATAGATCCTGGGATTTTCCCAGGCTGGATTCTCACAGTAGAGCTGAGGGAAAGCATTCTGGAGGGCCATTTGTCCCGTTTACAACTTCCACGGCCGGCCCTCAATAGCTTCCTTTCTCTCCCACAAGAGCGCAGGGGCCAGGCCAGCTCTGCACTAGCTGGATACCCTCCAAGAAAAACTCAGGCTCCAGGGCTGCCTGTCAGAACCAGACAGGAGGCCTGAGTGCCTTCCCCCTCCATGTAGACCAGGCCCCTCCGACACCAGCCCTCCGGGACCTGAGCTCCTGGGGCGACCCAATTCTGCCCGGGCCCAGGAGACAACGCTGCGTCTGCCCAAGTTGTCCAGAAAATCCCACCCGTGGGAGGGGGGCAGAGGTCACCTTTGGGTCCCAGCCTTCACTCCTTTTTCTAGGGAACTCCCTCTGGAGAAATTTCCCTTGAATTCCCAGGAAGTTCCCCAGAATCACATGAAGGATGACATTTACAATGAGTCCCATTCTGAGCCAAAGGAGGGAAAATGCTTCCCGGGCCAGAGAGGGGCAAAGCAAGGGCCGCTGCTCTGGCCTCCCCTGCTGAGATGGCCTTGGTGTTGCTATTAATAACAGCAATGAAAAGTCTTCACTTAGCTCCTTAAGTGTTTCCAATTAACAGGTGCCACTTGATACAGAAAAACAGTAGATCTGAGGGACATGGCTCCATTTTACAGCTGTGAAAACTGAGGCTCGGGAAAACAGTCTGGCAGCTGCCCAAAAGTTTTAAATGTAGCGTTATCATCCAATCCAGATATTTTACTCTGAGGTATACACGCAAGAGAAATACAAACGCACATCCACAGAAACACTTGCCCATGAGTGTTTACAGCAGCATTTTTCGTAACTAGAGAGAGGGGTCCCTAGCGGCTGCTGGCCGGGTACTTCCTCCCTTTCCCCAGCCGGCCTCACCCCCTGGTGGAACTCCAGGACGAAGTCCGGGTGTGTGTGTGTGTGGGGGGGGACGGGACAATTTGCATACTATGCTTTTATTATATAGGATAGGCAAAAAGTGGAAACAGCCCCAATGTCCATCAATGAAGAATGGATCAACGAAATGTGGTCCACCCATACAATGGAGTATTATTCAGCCATAGAAACGAATGACTATGCAGGACTTCACCTACAACCTGGGATGAACCTTGAAAACATTATGCTACGTGATAGAAGCCAGACACAGACGACCACAAACAGTATGTGGTTCATACTCCTATGAACTTACCCAGGACAAGTAAACCTATGGAAATGGAAAGTACTTTCGTGGTTGTCCAGGGCTTAGATAATGGAGAGAAATGGCGAGTGATTACTAATGGCTACGGTTGCGTTAGTGTTGCTTCTGGGGTGAAAAACTGTCCTGGAACTAGACAGGTGATGGTTGCACAACTTTTGTGACTGAATTAAAAACCACCGAACGTCACTTTAAAGTGTGACTTTCATTGTGCATGGATTTTAACGCAATGATTTTTAAAAACCCAAGAGAGACTCAGAGGAATGAAAGGACCTGTGCAAGGTCAAACGCCGGGAACCTCCACACTCCAGGAGGTATGCTTGCCTCTACATTCTGTGTGTTTTGTGCCATGATATTGGGGTAGAGGGGAATGTAACTGAGAGGCTGGAAAACAGGGAAGTCGTTACTGCCTTTGAAGTCAGGATGTCGACATTCAAATCCTGGCTCTACCACTGACTGGCTGTGTGACCTTGGCAACTCACTTAACTTCTCTGTGCCCAGTTTCCTCTTCTGCAAACGGGGCTGGTATTAACAGTCTTGTTTGACAGGGATGGTTAAGGTTGGATGAATCAATTCATATGGAGCCACTTAAACTCCTTGCCTGCCATTTCAGGCAACCCCATAAGCAGACCTGCCATGCCCAGAACCCCGACAGCCGCTAACACAGTCAAAACATCCTCTTGTCCTAGCTGGTTTGGCTCAGTGGATAGAGTGTTGGCCTGCAGGCTGAAGTGTCCCGGGTTTGATTCTGGTCAAGGGCACAATTCTGGTTTCAGGCTCGATCCCCACCTCCAGGTGGGGCACATGTTGGAGGTAACCAATTGATGTGTCCCTCTCACATCGATATTTCTCTCTGTCTTCTACCTCCCTTCCACTCTCTCTAAAAATCAATGGAAATACATTCTCGGGTGAGGATTAGCAAACAAACAGACAAAAACAGCTCCTCTTGCCTGGCCGGCCTGGCTCAGTGGTTGAGTGTTGGCCGATGAACCAGGAAGTCCGGGTTCAATTCCCAGTCGGGGCCCCTGCTGGAGTTTCGGACTCGATCCCCAGTGGGGGACGTGCAGGAGGCAGCCAATCGATGATCCTCTCTCATCATTGATGTTTCTCTCTCTGTCTCCCTTCATCTCTCTGAAATCAATATATATATATTTTAAACCTCCTCTCCAGTCCACGTTTCCCTGGCACCCAGGCCTTTGCTCGTGTGGAATGCCCTGACATGACAGGCCCCACGCCCCTTGCCCCTTGCAGGAAGCCCCCCAGACGATTCACAGGTATCTTATCCTGGATCTTCTCTAGCACTTGGAAGATGCCACTGAGATCTTGAGATTGTGGGGACCCCTCGGGCTGGGGAAGCCCCAACTAAGGGAGGTGAGCTGGGTTCCAGACAGCTTCTATCAGGTGTGGGCTCCTGACAAATCACATCTTCTGCTCTGGACAGTAAAGGGTGCCCTGTCCTCCCCGGGGTGTGCATGTGCATGTGCATGTGCATGTGCGTGAGAGTGAGAAGCGGTTTGGAGTCCTTCTCAAAGGCACCCCGCTTCGGGAGATTATGTGTGTACACACATACACGCAGAGATCACTAGGATTGTTCTCCAGCGGCCCCCAGGCCCCCAAATCCCATGCCATTTTACGATAGAAACCACTTTTTCCTTCATCAAACGGTCACTTGGTGGTTTCTGGCCCCACTCCCATCCCACGTCACTTCCCCATTTCATTCAGGGGCACTGACACCAGCTCTCCAGCCCCCACACGTCGCTCACTCCCACCTCCTCCCCGGCACCACACGGGCCAGCCAGACCTCCATAATGGCTCCGCCCTACCTTGTTGGTTTGGGCTCTTGTCACCTGCGAACTGTCCCTCTGCTTCAGTTCTTCCTGCGTTTAATGTTACGGGTGGGACAAGTCCTCGCTCCGGGGATTCCCTACGGCCTCAAACTCAATATGGCGGCCACCAGCCCCACACAGCCATCGAGCACTGGAAATGGGGTGCTTGGGTGACTGAGGAACGGAAGTTCTAATTTTGTTTCGTTTTAATTTATTTAATTTTACGTTTCAGTGGTCACTTATGGCTAGGTCCAGACCAGGGGTGGGGAATGTGCAGCCTGAGGGCCGTAGAAGGCCCGAGAAATCATTTGGTCTGGCCCTGCCACGGTGTTAGGGGTGAGTTTATTAAATGTTTAACCAAATGTAGCAGGCTAATGTTTAAGCTGATAATTTTGTACGGCCTTCGAGTGATGTTATAAATATCCAAATGGCCCTTGACAGAGAAAAGTGTCCCCACCCCTTGTCTAGACCCTCACTACGCAAAGTGCAGCCTACAGACCAGCCACAGCAGTGCCACCTGGACCTGGGGCAGGTGCAGATGACCTCAGCAGCTTAAGGGAGGGAAAGTCCCCATGTGGCTTGTCAGGCCCCACCTAGACCCACTGGAATCAAAACCTGCCCCTTACGGTCCCAGGTCATTGGAGTGCACAGTAGAGTTTGCGTCTCCTCCCTTCACACTTCCCCTATTTCCCCCTTTCCAAACCCACAAACTCTTGAGAATCTGCTTCTAATACCACCTCCTGCAGGAAGCCCTCTCTGATTGTTCCAGCCAAATGGGAACTTCCCATTCTCTAAGCCCCTGGAGACATCTGCATCCTTCCAAAGCTCAGAAGCGTGTAGTCCACTCGTGGCTGAGCCCTGCCCCCACCTCAGGTGGCCAGGAGTTGCCTGGAAGGCATGACCTGTGACTTACTTTCGATCCTCCTCTCAGCCCCTCCCAAGCCTGGCACCCAGCAGGTGCACGGGAATGCCCTGGCAGTGGCAGTTGCAAGAAGCCAACGTCTCTTTCCAAACCAGGGCAAGGAGAACAAAATTGGTTGCGGGCTATTTGCTCTATTATTCCTTCCACCCGGCTTGCCCCACCGGTCTGACACGCTGCCTGCCTCTCTCCTAGCCCGAGCACCTGGGAGGGGACAGAGCCCCGAGTCAAAGGCATGAAACACCAGGATGAAAAGCAGGCAGGTGGAGTTACTGGTTTCCATGAGCCACGTAAAACCTCACGTGCTTTTCACAAACCTCTCTGCAGGCAGGGATTAAGTGCCACAGCTTTGCCACACAGCAGGTGTCCGCTCTCCGAGAGCCTGCTAACAGCCCACCTGCAGAACCCCAAAGACCGCCCCCCCCCCCCAACCCCGAATCCTTGGTAAAGTTGGGCCAGGTGGGAGGCCTCTCTTCCCCCAGCGTAGTCCCTCTCACAACCACATACTTGCCAGCCTCCCACGACTCTGGGCTCTGAGGATCTCCCTTGATGCCAACGCCTCAGAGGCAGACACTGACCAAGTGCCAAGGCCATCCAGAAGAGCTCCACCCTGGAGGCGGCCCCCAGAGCCAGCCTGTGTGTCTGGGACTCAAGACAGGCGACACGGAATCCCATCTGGACACCCAGCCTGCCCGAGAGCCGTTTCTCTGAAAAGCTCACTGCAAGGAACAGTCAGTTCAGTCTCGGAGCCCACGACCACACTTCACATCTCTTGGCTGTAACCCCGGAAGCTGCCAGAAACCTCGATGTTCTGTGTCCTCCTCTGCTAGGCGGGGGATCGAAACCTCTGCCTCCACCCCCCCAGCGCTCAGGCAGGAAGTGGCCTCCGCTCCGCACAGAGGCGGTCTCCAGGGGCTGTGACACAAATGAGAGCAGGTGACAGCCCCGTCAAAACCCACAGGAGCCCGGCGCGGCTCGGAGGCCTTCCCCGCGGCAGGTCGTGATGGCAGCAGGAACCGAAGTCATCAGTTCCCAAGAAGCAGGGAAAACGCACATTAACAAGACTGCAGTCACCAGCAAAGGCCCCCTGTGACGGGGAGGCCTGCCCCAGAGCTCTGACCCCCGAAGGAAATAAGATGATGATGACAATCACACTAACAACAATAACCCTAGCACAGTGGTCGGCAAACTGCATCTCGAGAGCCACATGCGGCTCATGAGCCGCGGTTTGCCGCTCTGTTGACTAATGAGTTTGCTGACCACTGCCTTAGGGAAAAACACTTAAAAAAGATTTTAATAAGGTACTAATGTCTTTAACCTGAAGTCCAAACTTCTGGGTAAGGGTAATGCCTTAGCAGTGGCCGGCAAACTCATTAGTCAACAGAGCCGCAGTTTGCCGACCACTGCCCTAGCAGGTCAACACGGACAACCTACTATGAGCACTTGAAGTGTACAAACCCTTTCAACGTTCACAGTCAGGGAGTAGGACCCTCTACACTTGACCCATGAGTAAACTGAGGCACAGTGCGTTTAAGTAACCTGAGATCTCACGAGAAGTAAATGGCTTCTGAGTTCATGAACTCAACGACCACGCTATGCTGCCTTATAAACCAAGAGCTAGGTTGGAAAGCTGCTCCTGATTATCATAACCTGGGATCCCAGAGGAAGGAAAAGCTAGTCAAAAGGGGGTTAGCCCACAAAGGCTTCCAGACTTTGGAGCTGGCATGCTAGGCAGGGGAAACAGCCTGAACCGAGTGTGGAGGGGAGGCAGAGGTCAGGGAGACAGATGGGCAGGGTACTGACTCCCAAGGAAGTTGGTTCCGTCAAGGAGGAGCGGACCCCAGCAGAACCATGCTGGAGATGCTAGCTTGCTGTGTAGAGTAGGTTCGTCAAAGGGGACCCTCCTCTCTATGGGGTCCCCGGTGCTGAGCCTCAGACTTCAGAGAGGAAACGAGGCAGGGGAATGGGGGGGGGGGGTTCCAGTCTTTCCATGCAGGCATCACCATCACCAGTAACTCCACAATGCCAACAGTCTGCTGTGAAACTTGGGGGTCAGGGAGCATCTGGCTAATGCTCCCCTCTCTCAAGCAGGTCCCAGTATGGTCTCGATGCAACTGTGCTGGTGATTTGTGAGTCATCAGCCCCATCTCTGGACCAAGAAACTGAGGGAGAAGAGTGACAGGTTCCTCCTCCCGGGTGACTCGCCCGTATCTGGGTCACGAGTCTAGTTGGCTGCTCTAGCCACTGATCAACCCCCGCGTGCTGAAGTCCAGATGAATATTCATGAGCCTATCCAGTTCCACACTTTCATTTCTGGCACAAATTAATAATTCACCACGGAGTTTCATAAAAATCAGACATAGCTCATTAGCAGCACCCCCAAAAGGCGCTCTGGTCTTCCCACTGATCCTGGTGAGGGGCTGGACTTTCTTCATCAACAAGAAACAATGCCCTCAGCTTGAGAGATAACCCCTGTCGGTACAGCACTGGCTGGTGAACCTGAAATTGGGGATCTCTCGGCCATGGGAGACCACCTGGCGGAAGCCTCCCGGCGGCCCCCACCAGAGCACCACGGCCTGAGCCTGCAGCCCCCCACCTGCGTCCCGGGGACACTTCAGAAGCTGTGCCTGGAAAAGCACAGACTCGGCTCTGGCAAAGGCAAGGCCGTTTTCTACCTGGAAATGGAGAGGGCAGGTGGGGGGGTGGGGGGGTGTCACAGACCATTTTCCAAAGAGGCGACATCAACGCCATCTCCACCCCTCATGCTTTCCTAACCCCTGGCTACGCCCCACCCAAAGCCAGAGCCTAGCTCCTCTCCCAGTGGACCTGGGAGGGCTGGCCCTCACTTGTAATGGACAGATGGTGGCATAAGCGACACCAGGGGACTTCTGAGGTAGGTCCTACAAGGTCCTGTGGCTTCCCCCTTAGGAGCCGGGACACCTGCCTCTGGAGGCGAGGCCTGCGCTGCCACGCCGGAAGTACACGCTTCCCTGAGGCCACCATGTTGCGAAGAAGCCCAGCCACATGGAGGTGCTCGGGTTGAGCGCCCAGCTGAGGTCGCGGCCGAGAGCCGGCATCACCTCCAGTCTCCAGTCTTCTTCACTGACACCCCCGGATCCCACCGAGCCCTTTCTGAATTCCTGCATCCACGAGCACTATCAAATGACATGGTTTTATAAAAACGTGTGCTTGTCTCCCTCCTCCACCCCGGGGTGTCCTGGTCCCCTGCAGACCCCCCCCCCCCCATGAGCCTGCAACTGCTCATCTGGCCTTGCCTCCCCACGGGCAGGCAGTTACTGCTGAAGGAAAGAGCGGGTGAAATGTGCCTGGGCAAAACTGCCCAAAAGGGAAATGAAGAGGAGGGGGGTGACACCTTTGTCCCTGGGCCCTTAAGATCCAAGATAAAGGCTGATGGTACTTTTGACACTCATTCCTCAGCGGGTGAGACGCCTGTGTGAGCCGCCCCCCTCTCCACACAGCTGCTGGCCTGCTCCCCTCACCCAGGCCTTGCTCCTCTGCTCTCCAGCAGGCAGCCCCACTGGGCCCCTCCAGTGAGTTCAATTAAGACCCAGGCATTATCTCCTCCTCCCCTTCCTTTATGCTCCCTGCCTGCCCCCCTTTCTCTTGTCAGATAATCACGGGAAACCAGCAAACGGTTGACACAGTTACCAAGACAACAGAAGTTAGGACTGTCGAGGAGGTCTGAAAGCTAATCCTAAATGAATTATAGGACAAGAGTGACAAGGGGGTGGGGACCAGTGTCGGGCAGCTTCAAAGCAGGCCCCAGTGTCTGAGACAAGGTGCGGTCTGCCTCGGGGTGCTGGCGGCAGGGTCTGTCACTTGCTGGAGGGTGACACTGGAGTCCTTTGGGGGGGGGGGGGGGGGGAGGTTGAAGAAGGAATTCCTTAAAGTGAAACTCTCCACTGAAGATGGTGGGGCAATGACACCCGCCATTCACTTAGACTCGGGCGGGGGGGGGGGGGGTCACCCCATTCAGCTTTTACGACGAGGGGGGCAGTGGGAAAGGGGCCAGGATGATCTAATCAAGGCGATTCCATTTCTTCTTTACTTATTTAGAACTTGCCATCTTGTGACCAGGGCGCTGTGCACAGTCCCGCTGGCTGACGGCCATTTCGGGAGTCTGAGCAAATCGACCCTCACTGGCCTCCCAGCCTCATGGGCGATGCCTGCCTTGCCCCCGCCACCAACCCCCGTCAGGGAGGAGTCAGCCAGGTCCCTCGGGAAGGGCCCCCTCTTCTGACACCAGCCCAGAATCCAGGACACGGGCAGCCCGAAGCCCACAGCTGGGAACTATTAATCCAAACAGTAATCCAAGCTAATGGTCTGCAGGGCTTGGCCCGGGCTTCCGCGGATTAACTCATCAAGTGCTCACAACAGTCCCAGGAGGGAGGCACTCCTGGCTCCACTGAACAGACCAGGAAACTGAGGTCCAGAGAAGGTAAGTAACCTGCCTGGAGCCACACAGCCAATCAGGAGCAGAGGCAGGATAGAGCCCAGGGCTCCTCCTCTAGACTCCTTGCTCCTAACCAGCATCAGAGAAGTTTGCTGACCTGGACCTGGCACGGCCTGCCAGACAGACCCTGCGCTGGCCCCCCAGGAACCTCGGCCCCATTCCCCACCTCCTCCTGAAATGCGGGCCTCGAGCCCCCACCTACCACTTCCTTTCTAGGGGACTTTTCCTGACACTTCTCCTCCCTCCCTCCTTGGCCTGAGGCCTGGCAGGTATCTCACATCCCTGCTCTTTCACTCACCAAGGACTCCTCTGAAAATTGCAACCCCCTTCTCAACTTCTTAGAGGCTCTGTCCCCCCAGCTCAGTTTCTGCAGTCAGGCCAAAGTGTTAGACCAGTTTTCACACTCGGTGGAGCATGAGAATCCCCTGGAGGGCTAGCGAGCACACAGATTGTCGGACCCCACCACGGGTTTCTGCCTCAGCAGTCTCAAGAGGGTCCTGCGAATTTGCACCTCAAACAGCTCCAGCTGCTACCGAATCTGCTGGCCAGGGAACCCCAATTTGGGAACCACCCAGGTGCTAGCCCACATTCAGCCTCCACTCTCTCTACCTTATCGCCACTCACCGTCCCAGGTCCTGAGCCATGACAAGCATTCATGCTCTCCCTCACAGACCCCGCTCTCAGAGCCCCCCTGCCCTAGCCCTCCTCCTGCAGGACCCCATCCCTGTAAGGGGACCCTTGACTGCTTCCACGAGGGGGGGTGTTGGAGCCATCTTCCAAAAACAGATAGGACAGCCCCTCTCTACCTCCAGACCCCCACCCCCACCCCACACTGCCAACCTGATCCAGCCTGTGGCCCATCTCATCCGGGGTAATGACAGCAGCCTTCATGTTGGTCTCCCTGCTGCCCGCCTGACCACCTGGAATCCATCTCAGCCCTA
This sequence comes from Cnephaeus nilssonii, assembly GCF_951640355.1. Lineage (NCBI taxonomy): Eukaryota > Metazoa > Chordata > Mammalia > Chiroptera > Vespertilionidae > Cnephaeus > Cnephaeus nilssonii. The sequence continues at coordinate 29,780,197 of NC_137091.1, read as the reverse complement.
CAGCCAGACCAGGGGCCCACTGAAGTGCAAGTCACATCTCCCCCTCCTCTGCTTCCAGCTTTCCCATCTTATGTCCTACCCCTCTCCCCATGGCTCATACCCCTGCGGCCACAAGGCTACACAGACATCCTCGGGGCCTCAGGGCCTTTGCATATGCTTGACCCTCTGCCTGGGCACTTTCCCTCAGATCTTGACAGGGCTAACACTTCCCTTTCTTCCGGTCTCTGGCCACCCTGGATAAAACAGCATCTGCCCACACTCCAGTGACCCCCCCCCCCCTCTTTCCCCCTCTCCTTTTCTCCAGAGCCTGCATCGTGGGACAAAGCACAATGTGTTTACTGCTGCAACAGGTGCTCCACGGGAGCAAGGCCCTTGGGGGCTTTGCAGCTACATTTCCGTGTGCCTGGGCCAGTGCCCACATGTCATAAACACATGTTGAATAATCAGATGAACTTGGCTGCTTTAAAGCCCTGGATTCCTCCCCGCTTACAACAGAATCCAGTTCATATCACTGGCCTCCTGACATGCAAGACCCTCCAGAATGTGATTCACACCCACCCATGGGCTTCATTTTCTACTCTGGCCAACCTCTCCCCTACCCCTAGAATTATCCTTCCTGCCTCTCCTGGGAGGCCCGGTGTGAAGGCCACCATCTCCCAGGGCCCTGGCCCAGCCCCCTGGGGGGATTAACCCTGTTTCCCACCAGCTGGGCCCTGTCTGCCCGGCCTGCGCTCTGAGGACAACGACAGGTCCTGGTGCATCTGTCTGGCCTCCAGGGCCGGGCACAACAGGAGAAAGACCCAAGAGCCCACAGCGGCTGATGGCGAGTGATGCCGCTTCTTCTGCTTGAGGTGCAGGCCTGGCTGCTCAGCGCCGGGAAGGGGCCCGGCGCTCAGACTCTTTCAAGTGTGCACACGCTTCAGAGCCCTGCCACTAGAGGGAGCTGCTGAGCAGCAGGGTGGAAGCAATGGCTTTGCTTCAAGTGCACACACAGCACCAGTGAAGGAGGTCTCCGGTTTTCCCCCAGAGTAGAAAGGCCAGCTCCAGTGTCACCTCCTTTCTGTGGCCTCTCGTTCACCACCTCCGCCACAACCTCAAACCCTATCGTCCCCTCCTCTGCATTCCCCGGAAATTCTACACAGGCCCCCCCACACCAGCATTTGTCACCTGGATTACTCAATCCGCAACACCCCCAACAGGGCAGGGATGGCCCAGCACCCAGCTCTCAACATGCCTGATGTGAACTTCACATGCTGAGTACTTTCAGAGTGGCTTCACTAGACGTGTTCATCCCTCCTCACTGTACTTGCCTCCTTTCCCCACCGCGTTCCTCACTTCCAAGGCCCGTCTCCAATGCCGCCTCCTCTGTGGAGCCTTCCTAGATTTCCTCCACCAAGGTAGTCCTGAGAGATCCCAGAGCAATCTGTCCTTGCTCATCCCCAGCCCTATTTGCTCCTGAAGCAACCTGAAGATACGACACAGACCTCCTTCCCGGCTCCTGCCTGGTCAACACAGCGCAGGGCCAGGCACCCTGTGAGGAAGGCGGGTGCCGCTGTCTAGGAGGGGACAGACGTGTTCTGTGTCCCAGGAGCACAGAACGGAGTCAAATGCATGTGTGTGTTCTGTGTCAAAAGCAACATTCTGACAACCTATGGTGACAAAACGGGTCTGTCAGGAAGGAGACCCCTAAGAGACCACCAAATCAAGAGAAGGGAGGGGGGGTGGCCATCTGACCTCTGAGGTCCCTTCTGAGCCCAATGTTCCATGACTTCCCAACCCCAGAGACCATTAAGCAAGTGGCCAACTGCCCACTGGGCAGCCGTCCAGGCCTGGTCAGAGGGCGCTTCCTGTCTCGCTGCGGGAAGGAGCCAGGAGGAAGACAGGGCAGCACTGAGCCCTCAAGGTCACGGCTTCAGGTGCGGCCCGGCCTCTGGACACGGTGGGGTGGGCTCGGGCTCTGAGGCTGAGAACAGGGCCTGGCTTAACTCAACACTGGCCAGCCCCACCCGAACACTGCCCTCAGCTTCCAGCACAGGTATAATCCAGGCTCAGGGCGACGATCAACCCCAGCCTGAGCTGTGGAGGGACTGGCACTGGTGGGGAAAAGCCAGAAAAATGCATTTTTCCCTAAAGACTTGTAAAAAAATTCTCACTGATTTTTTTCCCTTTTACCCCAAGCTTTCACAGCTCTAAATATGCCACACTTAGTAATTTTACGAGCAAACCAAGCTATACATCACACGGTTTTATGTTCCTAAATTAACAAAAAGACTTTAAATCTATATGGAGCTCTTTATAAAAAAAAAAAAAAAAGCACTGCATCTATTTTTATTCCCTCACCCCCAAATTCCCTCTTCCCTTCTAATGTACTCCCTCAGCCTCCACCCAAGCCTTCAAAATTTCTGGTTGTGTAGCTAGACCACCAAGAAGAGACAGTTCCAAAGAGGGATGAGAAACTGCTTTGCAGAGGACCCCTAAGAGGGGAGTCCACTGCCCTTAGGGAAAGACTTACTTTTAGGAGTTATAAAAGCCTGACTTTTGTTCCTGAGAAGTAGAGTATGACAGGATATACCCTAGGACCGTGGTCGGCAAACCGAGGCTCGCGAGCCACATGCGGATCTTTGGCCCCTGGAGTGTGGCTCTTCCACAAAATACCACGGCCTGGGCGAGTCTATTTTGAAGAAGTGGCGTTAGAAGAAGTTTAAAACATTTGGCTCTCTGCCGAAACCGGTTTGGCTCAGTGGATAGAGCATCAGCCTGCGGACTGAAGGGTCCCGGGTTCGATTCCAGTCAAGGGCATGTACCTTGGTTGCGGGCACATCCCCGGTAGGGGGTGTGCAGGAGGCAGCTGATCAATGTTTCTCTCTCGTCGATGTTTCTGACTCTCTATCCCTCTCCCTTCCTCTCTGTAAAAATCAATAAAATATATTTTAAAAAAACACATTTGGCTCTCCAAAGAAATTTCAATCGTTGTACTGTTGGTATTTGGCTCTGTTGACTAATGAGTTTGCCGACCGCTGGCCTAGGAGACCAAGAGGCCACATCTACCGACATAATCTTGCCAAAAATCTAAGGAAAAGAATTAGGAGTCAGTAAGTCCAGCAAGGTCTCTGTCTTCTTCGCTGAAAAAAATGCCAGGGTAGACTAGATGGCTGGAAGGGCCCCTTTGCACTTGACATTGGAGAGAAGGAAGCACAGTGGGGCTGCTCCATTCACACAAGTCCACCTCGGGGGGATGATGGACAAGTGACATGGAGCACTGGCCTAGGAACAGGAGCCCAAGTCCAGACACTTCCTCCCACCGCGGGCTCTGTCTCTGGGAGCTGGGTGGCCCTGGCCAGCTGCCCTCCGACCCCCCCACTTCCTCCTGCACAGAAGGAAGAGAACCATCCTTGCCTCATTCTAGGGCAGGAATCCAGGTATCATAATGACTGTTTGCTCCGAGAGCTTAAAAGCAACTTCTGACTCCAAGAGTCAAGAAGATAAGGAGCAGGAAAGTTTCCAATGGGGTGATATCAGATTCCCACCCATGAAGTAAGAACAACACATTTGAGCAAGAAAAAAATCTTAATGAGAACCAAATTGAGCAGGGGGGTGGGAACCAGACCAGGCCCCTCAGAGAGGGGCTGGGCCGGGGCTGGGACAAAAGGGCTCCAGGCTTTCCCAGCCTGACAGATGGAAATGTGGCGGCCCCTCCCCATTTCTCAGGGGTATCAGAAGATTAATTAGGGACTGGCTGGAAAGTGCTAGATGAGCGCTGAAATGCTTGTCCCCGCTGAGTTTCTGAGCTGTAAATAAGCAGCTTTCTCAATCACAACTGAAATAGCAATGCTGTCCTTTTATCTGACTCGGATCCCCGTTAGGCCCAACCTGCTCCCAGAGCTGGCCTGGGTGGTTCCGAGCCCGCCCACGGCTGCGCGTTTCTTAGGACCCAGCAGCTTCCCAGGACCAGCTGGGCATGAGCTAGGTCACAGCTGGCAACTGCCGACACCCCGCCTAGCTTCAGCTCCTGAAGTGACACCAGGGGACTTCAGAGCCAGCAGCTGGAGGTCAGGAGTTAGGGGTTCTGGCCTGTCCTCACCTTCAGCTGCCTCCCCAACCCAGGTGGGCCTGACCAGAGACCCACACCCAGCCTCACACTGGGGCTTTCTGGAAACAATCTGGGGGGTTAAAAAAAAAAAATCTAGACAGCTCCCCACAGGCCGTCTGGGCCAAGGTTCACTCCTCGGAGGCACCTCAGCTCCAGGCAGGGGAGGACCAATGTTCTCGAAAGCAGGTCAAAGACTGTGCAGAGACAGGCTCAGGCCGGGCTGACCCTGGGGAGGCAGCTGGGTAAAAGGGAAAATGTTCTGGGGAGACACCGTTTCTCCAAGAGCAGCCACCAACAGGCTGTGTGGCTTTGGGCCAAGCCCCAGCCCTCTCTGGGCCTCAGTTTCCTTACTGAAGATTCCCGTAGTGGACACTCAATCCCTTGGGGGAAATCAGGGTCATCCAGAGTTCAGCATGGGACTGGGGTGGGGTCAGCTGACAGCTGAGGAGTCCTCCCTCACGAACTCCAGGAACAAGATAAGGGGACCGGCAGGGCGCCACCGCCAACACCAACGGCCAATTCCCTCCCTCGCTCGTTCAACAAATATTTATTAAGCAGCGACTTGGAGCCAGACTGCCTGGGGTCAGAGCCCGACTTGCGGCGTTTACTGCCTGCATGACCTCAACCTCTGTGCCTCAGTTTCTTTAGCTGGCAAGTGGGATTACATTAACAGCATGTCTGGTATGGAACGGGCACCATATAAGAAATAGCTGATTCTTCCTCCTCATTATTTTTAATTTTAATATTGTTATTATTGGTCTGGCGCTGAGCCAAGAATGAAGGACACACACACACACACACACACACACACACACACACACACAGTCCCCGCCTGCCCCGGAGCTTGAAGTTTGGTGGAGTTCAGGAAAATGGGTAACTGGGCGCGTGCACAGAGGAAAGTTTGAGAAGATTAAAGACCCCGCCCACCCACTCGTCCCAGCTCCCTTCCCAAGAGCCCGTGCTGCCTCCTCCTGACATAGGAAGTGCTCCTGGCTGGATAATAGTTCCCGCCGCCCCAACCAGTGAACACACAGAGACTAGACACTGTTGTGAGGCCCAGGAGCCCAGTCTAAAGACCTGACTTCAAGTCCCGGCTCAGCCACTAAGAAGCCCGTAATTCTCTGCAAATAATTCTGCCTTAATGATAATAATTACTATAGTTATCGCTTGCTAAGTGTTAACTTGCATTGTCCTCAGTGCCTTGCAAGGATTCACTCACTTAATCTCCTAACCAGAGGTCAGCAAACGTTCCCTGTCAAGGGCCAGGTGATAAATATTTTAGGCATGGCAGACCTTGTTGTAACCACTCAAGTTCGCTGTGGCAGCAGGAAGGCTGCCACACACAATGCATAAAAGAATGGGCGTGGCTGTGTGCCAATAAAACTTTATTTACAAAAACAGGCAGCAGGCCTCGGATGGCCAACCCCTGCCTTACACTGATATGGAGGTCGATACAATCATGGATCCTACTTTGCAAATGGGAAAATCAAGGCCCAAGCAGCTCAAGCCTACCCCACGTCATGCCTTAGAAGAGTCAGAGCTGAACTTCAAATCTCCACTACCCGGCCTGAGGCCTGTCACCCGGTCAAACAGGAAGAGCAGTGCCTGGTGCCAGCCTGACTGGGAACCGCCATGGGGATAACGACTGGGCGGGCAGGTTCTGGGCCCTCACTCCCTGCAGTTATAGACTCTGTGATGGGAGCTGGCCTTGGGGAGAGGACCGGGTCCCCAGAGGCTGGAGAGCACCTGGGCATCAGGCCTCCACAGGCAGGGCCCTGCCTCCCGAAGGCCACAGAGCCACAGCACCCGGGCTGACCAGCATGGTGGGCAGCAGCCAGCTTCGGGTCCTAGCTCGCCACTTCCAAGCTGGGCAGGTCACCGAGCTCCTCTGAGCCTCACTTTCCTCCTCTGTGAAATGGGCAGGCACCAGCACCTGCCTCAGAGGGAGAGAGGGATTGACAGGAGAAATTCCTGTGAAGCCCCTGCCAGGGGGGCGGACAGTGGTCAAGAGAAACAGGTCACTCCTTTCATGATTACAGCTACTGCTCTGAAACCAGTTCGCGGAAGCCCAGGAAGCAGCAGTACTTGACCCTGGCTCTTCCCAGTCAAGCTTCTATACGAGTGATTTTCAACTGGTGTGCCGTGGCACAATGGCGTGCGCAAGATCTTTTAAAACATGCAATACCTGACTATTTAGTCAGGGGCATTGACGTCTTTTCCCTTAGATAAAAAAAATGGCCAAGTCAACACAACGGTAGCCATCCGTGTGAATGAATCACAACTATACCTATTTTTTTGTCAGATGTGCAAAAGATGTATTTTTTGGTGTGCCCCAGAATTTCAGTAATTAATTACCGTGTGTGTGTTCCATGAGATGAACAAGGTTGACAATCACTGCTGTACACTATTCTATCAAAATTACAAAGCACAAAATCCTAGGAGGAGGATTAAAAAAGAGAAGACTCTAGTGGGGGACCCACCTCCCGCTCCAGGCAGAGTCTGACTTAGGCCCTGACCTTCCACACTCCGGACTTCTCCTGACCTCCCTGGGGTCCAGTCCCGCCGCTGAGGGTTTGTGCCAGCCAGGACGCCAGCCAGGGCTGATTTCCCTTAATTGCTTTGAATTTCCTAGCCTGACACTTCCTCCTTTTCTTACAGAGATTCCCAGTGTAAATAGAAAAGTGGTCACCTGATGAATAAATATGCACCAGCAGCCACCCAACGGCAGGTGAAGTGGGATGTAGATTACAAGCACCTGTGCTTTCAAGATGCCCTGTACTTAAGATTCCTTCTTGCCACAAACCTGTGCTGAGTGTCGTCTACACGGCAAGGCAAGCGTGTGGGGTGGGGGTTGGAGGGAGGCAGCGCTGCAGATAGAAAGAGGAAAGAACTGTCCCTGCTTTCCAACAGCTCAGCTCCCATGGATCAGGCTCTGAGCTGGGAAGGACTGGGCCCTGGGTTAGAACACAACCCTCCTGTCAATTGGGGATTCCAGTTCTAATTTGCATCAAATCAGCTAAGGGCAGTGAATGTTGTGTGTGTGGGGGGGGGGCGGGGGGGGGGAGTGGGGAGGACAAGTACTGGATTTGCATTTAGGCAGTGAAGGCAAAAGAGATGAAGAAGAAAGTGGAGACCCTGAAAAATATTCCTCCTATAAAAGTGATGTGTGAAATGCAGACCTTATCAGTTCCTGGGAAGGGCAGGGGACCTAAAACGGCCACAAAGGAACTCAGAAAGGGTACGTGTACACATTTCACACATAACAGAGAAAAGTCCTTCCTACTCCCCCTGCCCCCCTCTCCTCCTCTTGCACTCTCAACTTGGTGAAAACGCTTGCCCTAATTCAGGGCAGCCAGGGCCAGATCCAGCAAAGCTGGGTCCTGCCCAGGCCCATTCCTTCCCCCCCTCACGCTCCAGGGACTCCAGGGCCTGTGGGAGCCTCAAAGTCACAGGGGCTTCTGAACACAGAGGGAAAGAACCAAAACCGAACACCAGGGCCACGTGCACCTTCCCCAGCAAAACAGTTCAGAAGCAAACCTCCACCGTGGCCCCTTCTGCAGAATTTTAGAAGACCTCACAGGAGGAGCCGAGGAACTTCCCCTCTCCTCCCTACAAGCACCCTAAGGTCTCCCCACCCCCAGATCCATGGGTGCTCTAACTTCCATAGGAACTGTGTCAACGCCCAGGAAACATGAAAGAAACTCTCAAATTAAGGAAGGGGAAATAAAAACAGTTCTTTCCTAAAACAAGGTCGCACACAGACCTGCTTTCCTGACCTGCAGGTCACGTGACCCTGTGCGTGTGGGAGGGGGGAGGGGGGGCGCGATAAGCCCGGTGAGTTACTCCGGACCCGAGGGTCTGGAGGGGAGTGACAACAGGGCGGCCGGCAGGGCCCCAGGTATCCCCGAGGCTCCCACCTCCCTCACCAGAAACTCCTAGCTCGCCTGCTTCCCTTTAGCCTACATGTAATTATTTGTAAGGTTTCCAAGTTCAAATAAGGTGAATTCAAGAGAGGTTCCCCCCAGACCCCCTGCTGTCACCCCCTCCGGTCCCCTTTGGGTTGCAAGCTCGACTCGCCCCGAAACAGAAAGTTACTGGCCAGGCTTCTGTCAGCGCGCAAGAAGGTTAGGAAAACAGGAAGCCACGCCAACCACCCTCCAGAGCTTCCCCCGGCCCCCTCCTCCGACCTCGGCAGGCACAGAGCCTTCCAGGGAATCCCGGGCAGGAAGGGGGGCGGGGGCGGGCTCGCGCAGAGACCGCGCGCGGGGCTGGCTGGAAGGAGAGGAAAATAAGCCGCGGGACGGAGGACGGGGGAGGGCGCCTGCCACCCGATCGCGTCGGCCCGCAGGAAAGTAACTTCACACCCGGTGCTTAATTCACCTCGGAAGGCTTGAGTGCCCCGGCCGCTCGCTGCGCCGCCGCCGCCGCCGCCGCCGCGGAGCCGGCTGCGGGCGGACAGACAAAAGGAGCGAGACGCGCAACCCCCGGCAGCAGCTCGGTGGGGGTGGCGGGCGGGTGGGCGCTCCCCGCCGCACGTAGCACACACACCGCCGGCTGGACCGCGGCGGGAGCAGCCGGGCCGCGCGCGCCGGCCAGCGAGGGGCTCGGCGGGCCCCTCGATCGCACTGACCCGGGCTCGGGGGGAGTCTGGCGGGGGGCTGGGTGGGGTGGCGGTCCGGGACGCGCCGGCGCCGCGCGGGACTCGGGGAGGCGCTCAGCTCACTTACCTGGTAAGTAATACAGAGGCGGCTTCAATCCAAACATGATTCAAATTAGAATTCCATAGTGGTCATAGAGGGATGAAGAAGGAAAAAAAAAATCTTAAAACCCAGCAATGAGACAAAAAGCGCCGTCCAAACCACGGCACTCAAAAATGTCCAAAACAATAAAATAAAGGCAGAAAGAGCGGTCCCGACAGCGATTTTTTAAAAAATCAGTGTCTTTTTTTTTCTTCTTCTCCCCTCCCTAAGATGATCAAAAAGCTCTCTCGGCCAGCACCCGGGCAATTTCGGCCACCTTGGCCCTGGCAGATCCACAATGAGGTAATTGACGACCAAGGACGGGCCGGAGCCTCCACGGCTGCCCGGTGTCTTCGCCGCGTGTGTATTTTCTGCCTTTTGGACTTGAGATGCAAATAAAAAAAGGAGGGGGGCGCACGGCGGAGGGAAGCAGGCGGGAGAGCGGAGAGGAGCGCGAGAAAAAAAAATGGGGCGGGGGGGAGTGAGGGTGATGAAATTGGGGGGTTAAGATCTTCAGGGATTACTCATTTGAAAGAAAAGAGAGAGAGAAGCAGCCCCCAAGACGTGCGAGTAGCAATCTCTCCTCCATTCAGCCATTTGAATGTCAAGGGCGAGGGTCAAGGGACCTGTTTCCAACAGGGTTTCACGTTCAGAACCAGAAGGAAAAAGGAAGGGGGGGGGGTGGTGGCAGGAGGGGGTATCTCTTGTTGCCAAGGAGAAATCGGCTTTGTTTTCGTTTCCCCTTAGCTACTGGGTGAAGAGGGGCGGGGTGGGGGGGGGGGAGAGAAGGAGGGGACCAGCGGGAGAGGGAAGAGGAGAAAATTAATACCCAAACAGCCAAGAAGTACCGAGGGGGAGATTTCTTCTCGTAAATAAAAGAGGCAGCGATTGCAAACAAGTCTGGGGCTGGAGGAAGCAGGCCAAGGAGCCAACTCCCCTCCCCCTCCGTCACCCCCCCCCCCTTTTTTTTGTTATCTCCTTGGCCCTGTGTCCCACCACTGACTCAGAGAGCAGGGGTGGGGGAAGAAGGAGAAAGAACTCGCGGGGGGCCTGGGAGCCCGGGCAGAAGGAGCAGGAGAGCAGGGAGGCAAAAGCGCACGGCGGTGGAGAGCCCCTCGATCAATTTTCATGCAAGAATCATTATCGGTAAATTGGAAAGCTGGCTGCCTGACAGCAGATTTGTCTCCCCTAATGAAAGCGAAAGGGTAGGGGCGCAGCGGCGGGCGGTTGCAGACGGCGGCGGCTCCTTCCGTCTCTACGCGGCATCTTCCAAGTGCTCCATGCTTCGCAGGGCGATAATAATAGTTTCACTTGCGAGCTTACCCCCGCGCGGCCGCCCAGCCGGGCAGCAGACCCGGATGGGGCGCCGAGAGCAGGACTCCCCTCTCCCAAGGCTGGCGAGGGTGCTGCTGCTGGCGGCGGGGTGCTCCCCTCTGCCCTAAAGCGGGGGCCGCTTGCAAACAGTGGGCGGCTGCGGGCGCTGCCGGTTCCCCCTCCGGCTGCCCAATTCCGCGCTCTGGCTGCCCGCCCGCCTGTCCTCCCTCCCTCCCCACCCACGTCTGACAGCTGCGGGAACGGGGAGTTCACTCGCCGCCAGGCCTGGGAAGAGGATCCCCAAACCTTGCCCGGGGCTCTGGCCCGCCTTTTGTGAAACCCACAGGGGGGCTGCGGAAACGCGTACACTGGCGGGCCAGGGGTGAGCTCCTAAGGCCAATGGCTTCTCACCTTTTCCTCTCACCCCTCACTCCACACCTCACCCCTTAAAAATCCCTGCTGCAAGTGTAATCAAATGTTTGATACCATCTCCCACACTCTCCCTGCACTGGTGCATTATCAGATCCGGGAAGGCATGCTTCCAGGCAAATAAACCTAATAAATGCTATTACTGGGATTCTGCAAGCCCTGGCTGCACCATAGTAACAAGAGCCCTGGCTAATTTGGTTTAAGAAAACGATCAACTGCCAAGAGTGTGTGTGAGTGTGGAGCCTGTATCTCTCCTCCCCACGCCGCCTCTCTTTCACACCAGCTCAAGAAGGCCCCATGTGATAATTCCCCAAATCGAAGGGGAAAAAACCCTGCCGCCAAACGCCAAACCACATCCTGTGCACTCATTGTCCAGCCCAGCGATTTTAAAGAGACAGGATCCATTTACCCACGCAGGGCGCGCGCGCGCGCGCACACACACACACACACAAACACACACACACTTAAATGCTTGCCGCAAAGCTGCCTCTCGATGTGGTAATTTATTTTCAAGCCCTTTTACCTTCGGAAGGGCCCCTGGGTGGCACAACCAGCGGAATCACGACTTGGTGACACTAAGGGGTCACCTTTTGACCCCAGATACAATCATCGTGGTTTGAGGAACAGACCTGAGCCAGCAGGTACACACGGCGGGGCACCGTGGTCACGCCAGGCTTGGGTCCCTGCCAACGCTTCCCAGCCACTGCGTAAATCAGGGGTCCCCAAGCGGCAGCCCGGGGTCCCTGCTAAACGCGGCGGCTTCAGATGACAATTGAACTCCCGGAATATGATACTCTAGAGGAGAGCTCCGGAGAGCAAACTGGAGGAGCTGTGGGAACCCGGAGTGCGTTCTGACCCCTCCGTGCCACTTACCAACACCCACCCACCTCCGCCTGAAAAATCCTAAATGGGCTGGGCGGAGCGCCCGGAGCCAAGGGAGGGGTGGCGCTCTTCCCCGCCGCCACCAACGGCTGGGTGGGTGCAGCTCGCAGGCAGCTGCTTTCTCAGCCGGCTGCGCCGCCGGGGAGTGCGAGAAGCGTCTTTTAATCCCCTGCTGCGCCCCGCCCGCTGCCCTCTCCCCGCGGGCGGCGGAGCGCGCTCCGGCACCCTGGAGGATGCGGGGGCGGCTGACCTGGAGGAAACGGGCAGCTCGGGGCAGCCCGCGCCCGCCGCCAGCATCTGGCCACTCAACCCCGCACTGACCCTGAAGGTCGCGCCCGGCCCTCAGCGGCGGCGGCCCTTTGTTTCCGGGGCTGCGTGGCGGCGCGCTCGGCACTCCCCGCACCTCCCCCAGCGCCGGCGCCGGTTGCAGGCGGCAGCCTTGCGTGGGAGACTACGGCCTGTGCGGCGGGGTCGGGGTCCACACCTGCCCGCCCACCCCCGCCCGGGCCGGCCTCCGCTTCAACTGCACTCTCTCCTCCCACCCATTTATCACCCACTTATCACCCGCATACTCGATAACCTGCGCCCCTCTGGGAGTGGGGGGCACCAGGGCACGCAGCCCACCGCCAAGGTGCGCTACCTCCCACCCCCCTGACGCCTCATAAGGTTGGAAAAATTTCTGCTCCTACTTGGAGAACACACAGAACTATTTTTTAAAGATCCCTAAACTATCACTTACTGTTGTCATTCTTTTATTGGTTTTTAATTCTCCAGGACTCCACGAACAACAGTAGTAATTAATACTAAACCTTCTTCTACTGTATATGCTAATGGCAGGAGCCATAAAAATTAATTTGCAAACATGTCATTACACAATAGCTGTACAGGCAATAAGCCTGTAATTATGGGCCAATCACAGGCAGGGTACAGAGGGAGGGTGCTCCCCAATCTGCTGGGTACCCTCCTCCCCGGCTAAAGTGGGGAAGAGATGCCAAAAAGAGTCTGCCTTGGGGAGCCACCTGTGGGGAAGGCACCCAGCTCGGGAAGGCGGGGGGGGGGGGGGGGGAGTAAAGGGGGTCCCTAGTCTTGAGTTCCATTTGGCCTGGCTTCTATGCAAGACCCCTGGAGACAACCACTCGCCAGCCAATCGGGATTGAAAATTTGGGAAGAGAGGAGGTCCCAGGCCTTGCTTGCTGGTGGTGGGTGAGGAGTGGGAGTCAAAGAAGAGGGGACCCCACCCTTTGGGCCAGCACTGGCTTATCTTTGCTGCTCTGTATTTGAATGCCTGCATCAAATTATCTCTAAGTGCTCAAGCCAAGCCCTACTTGCTTTTAGCCACGCCCTTGGGAAGGAGGTGAGCTGTAAGATTCTAGTGATACCTAAGCCTCCTTAGGCCCAGGGTCTGGGAGGCTCAAAGTAGGTTAGTGACATTTCCTGGTGACAGGGACATTTGTAAAGGAGGAACATATGAGACCCACTATCGGAGGGTGGCTGTACCACAGCTCCCGACCTGGTGCCAAAACAGCTGAAAAATATAAAGCAACCCTGCCATGCCAAGCGGCCTGCTTAACGGCTGACGCTCCACTGAATGGCTAGGTTGTTTGCCATAATGTGGCTGAACGGGGAACTGGAAGGATTTTCCCTTTCCCACAGGCCCTTGTGGCTTGGCTGTAGTTTTTGGAGCCCATCACTACGGCCATTCATTCCCAGGGGAGCCACTCCTCCTCGGAGGGTGCCTATGGCCTGGCTGGGGGTGGGAGGGACAGCCATTCTGGGTCACACCCCATCAGCTGCCAGATGTCCAGGTGAGAAGGGCAGGGCTCTTCTGAGGCTCTCGCCCCAGCGGAGTTCTTGGCAAGGACAGGATGTCTCTCTCCACCCCTGCTCTCTTAGAGCTTGGTCAAAAAAGATCTTCTCCTCCCTCTGGTGAGGAGTCGGACATTTAGAAAAGAGAGAGGCTGAGCCCCCCAGTGCCCCTTCTTAAGGGTGGGACCAGAGGGCACACTGGGCCCTCAAACTCCCTGAGAGACCGCCTACTCTGCACGTCAACCCGGGGTCAGAGGGAAGCTCTGGACCATGATCTGGGCACAGTGGAAAGAAAAGAAAACCCATGTCATCTCTCAGTGGGAAAACAAACTGGGAACTGGCGGTTTCCTAGGAGGCAGAAGGGACCCCACCAGATCCCCACCCTGAGGATGCAGGAGGATCCCTCTTTCCCATCCCTCCCAGCTGCTCCTTCCAAATGGAGGGGCCGCAGACTCCCTCTAGTGGGGCTGCGATTGCCACAGCATAGCCTAGAGGGCCAAGAGCATCAGCTGAATACAATAAAAATCCTAGAACACTGAGGCTGCAGATCAGTCTGGGGTGCACAGTGGTGGGGCACCTGGCTCCAGACTCTGTGTGCCCATTGGTGGCTGTCCAGGCCGGGCCAAGACCTCACCTTGTGGAGAGATCACTGCTCCCCAAGGATTCCAGGAAAGGAAGGAGAGGGGGAGGCTGGGAGGCCACATGATTAACCTGAAATGCCCCTTTGGGTCAGCCTCCCATTGCCCTCTGAAGGATTATCGTGCCAGCAACTGGCACAGACTAATGCTTCCTGAGCGCTCAGTCTGTGCCAGTTGCTGTTCTAAGCATTTTTCACGGATAACTCACTGGATCCTCATGACAGCCCTCTTCAAGGTCATCATTAGGAGTTCCATTTTCTAGATGAGGCACAGAGAGGTCAAGCACCTTGCTCAAGGACACACCGCCAGTAGGTGATAGAGCTGGAGTTGGAACCTGAGCTGATTCCAGAGTCCATGTTCATAGCCATCAGCTTGGAGGTGGACAGACCAGAGTTCAAATTCCAGCTGGGGCCCCTATCCACTGTGTGCTCTCTGGCAATGACGTCACCATTTTGAGCATTCATTTTCTCACCGGGAAAACTAGATGAAATCACCCCTGCATTCCAGAAAGTCACAGGTGTGTAACCCCTCCAGTGGTTGGCATAGAGTAAGTACTCCATAAATAGAGCTGTAATTACTCCTGTGTTTTGGATAATAGTGGTAATAGGAGCTATCATGGACGAGGCCTTCATCCACCACTGTTCCATCCTCTGGAACTTGTGCCCACCCCCCAAGAAGCAGAACTACAATGACCATCCCCCATTTCGTACATGAGGATGCCGAGGCCTCAAGAAGGGAATCACTGACCCAAGGGCACACAGAGAGGGGACACCCCTCTCCCCCTCCCCATCTGGCTCCAGTCCTTAGGTGACTGGACAGTGTGCAATGCTTGAAGTCTCAAGATAACCAAGTCTGAGGACAGAAGAGAAAGGAGGAAACTGTCCGGTGACACCTCACGGTGACCTGTGTATACCCAGGTTTGGTTCCCATCTTTGTGTGTGTGGTGTGTTTACTTTTGCTTTCTTATTACCCAGTGGCTCCAGGATGCACCCCACCCAGGGTGTGCTGTCCTGGCTCAGGGGTCTAGCCAGGCCTCCTGGGTCCTCCTCCATCTGCACTTGTGTAGTGGGTTGAATGGTGGGCCGCCAAAACATCTGTCCACCTGGAACCTGTGACGATGACCTTATTTTGAAAAGGTGTCTGAGCAGATGCAATTGAGTTAAGGACCTCGAGATGAGATCATCCTGGATTATCAGAGTGGGCCTTAACTCTTATTACAAGTATCCTTAGAAAAAGACACACAAGGCGGGGGGGAAAGGCCAAGTGACGAGAAAGACAGTGATGCAGCCAGAAGCCAAGCAATGCCTGGAGCCACCAGGAGCTGGAAGAGGCAGGAAAGATCTCTCCTAGGGCCCTCAGAGGACGCATGGTGGCCCTATCGGCACCTCATTTCAGATTTCTGGCCTCCAGAACTGGAAACGAATACATTTCTGATGTTTTAAGCCACCCAGTTTGTAGTCATTTGTTACAGCAGCCACAGGAAACTAACACGTCCTGTCACCTCTGCAAAAATGGATTACCCTCTGTCCTGCCAACCCAGGTCGGCCCTGGGCGCTGTCCAAGGCTGGATGACATGGCCTCGGGCCAGCAGGGTCCATCTGGAGCAAGGGCTTGTGTGTTCAAGCTGCCCATCCTCCAGGAAGCGTAAGTCAACACTCCACTGGGATGGGAGGCTTTCCTGTGACCTGCCCAGCCTCTCCCCTCCCTCCCCTCACCCCGTGACCCACATTTGCTGGCTGGGGTTTGGGCAGCAGCCTGGGCTGCAGGAGACCATCGGGTGTGGCCATTTGCTCGAGGGAATGGCCGGCCTGGCCAGATCAACCTATGAACTGAGGGCTCTGCTGGCCTTCTGCGTCCGGACCCAGCAGTCTGGGGCAACAATAACAAAACACCCGGAAGCCATGGTGGTGGGCTTTTCACCAAATCTGTCTTCCTTTCCTCGTGGGCTCATACCCAGAGTACATTCCTCAGCCTCCCAGGAAGACGTGTGGGGCCAGATGACCAAGTTCTGGCCAAGAGCCTGTGGTGGAAGTAATAAGCTGCCACTTCCAGGCCTGGCCCAGGAAAACCTCCTGCACGAGCCTTCCTTTTCTCCCTCCAGGTCTGCCCACCTGACATCAGCTCCCAGGAGGACCTGGAGTGCAGGTATAGAAGACGCAGCTCCTCCATCAACCCCCTAAAATGTTGAGCGCAGAGACCTCTCCACCAATGATGCATTATGTGGGCACATGACTGAGAAAGCCCTATGTGTAACTTCTATTGTGAGTGTGTATGAGGTGTCCCTTCTAGTACGATGAGCCTCTTTGTGACAGCAGCCAGCGTTAGTCTCACACACCTACCAACAGGACCCTTTTCACAGATGCGTACTTAACTCCTAGCACTGCGCTGGATGCTTTACGTACATTTATCTCATTTCATCCTCACGACAAAGTAAGTCTATTGTTATCCCCACTTTTCAGATGAGCAAACTTGAGATCCAGGCGTAAAATGACTTGCCCAAGGTCACCCAGTAAGAGGGCAAGAAGAAGATTTAAACCGAGACCCTGCATTTTCAACTGCTTCCTATGTGCCCCCCTCGCCTCCCTCCTGTGGAAGCTGGCCAAGAGGCTTTAACAGACAAACAAAAACCCAGGAAGGGCAAGAACATAGCAGGTCGCAGTCTACACAAAGGAGTGACCTGCAGTTTGGGTCTGCCGCAGGAGCGGGCTGTTGGCAAGCTCAGGATTGGGGAACTCTTCAAAATAGTGGCTTTACAAGACATAAGCAGTGATATGGTCAAAGGGTTTCCTCCCCAGGGGCTGCAGGAATGCCACAGAGATCAGACAGAGATTGCATCTGGGACTTCGGGGGCCACACAGCTCACGGCTGCAAAGGGCCCCTCCGGCCGTCCTCGCATGCCTCCTGGGATGCAGGCGGCCACGTCTGGAGGCGGCCTCTTCATAATCTCAGACAGCTCTGCTTGTCAAGGCTCTGCTTTGTGCAGAGCCAACACAGGCCTGGCCCACGGCTGTCGAAAAGTACTGAGGATGGTCTCCCGGGGGAGGGAGGATGCAGGCGGAGATGCAGCCCCCGCAATCCCGGACAGGCGAGGCGGCACCTCCGTGGACGCAGTGACAGCCCGTGTGTGGCTCGCCTGCTCAGATCCGGCTCTAGGCCACTGTCCTGCTCTGCTGCCTGGGGGCGAGCCGACGAGGCTTTCTTCTCCCCTGCCTGCGCTTGCACGCGGGGGACCAGGCGGAGGCTGTTCAAGGGAACCAGGCCTTTGTGAACAGCCCTTCCCGCGGCTGGCTGCTGGTGTCTGCTGGGGAGGAAGTTACTGCGGGACATAATTACCCGTGTGTGGATGACACACACGTCTCCCTGTCTACCCCTGGGCCTAACTGCTTCAGGTCTGTGTAGCCCTCTGGCCGACAAGATGTGGTT
Organism: Cnephaeus nilssonii; assembly: GCF_951640355.1. Taxonomy (NCBI): domain Eukaryota; kingdom Metazoa; phylum Chordata; class Mammalia; order Chiroptera; family Vespertilionidae; genus Cnephaeus; species Cnephaeus nilssonii. The sequence goes on along the minus strand of NC_137091.1, from coordinate 29,762,876 downwards.
CTTACAAGGTGGCTTCGTGCCTATTTTTCCCCTCTCATGCTGGGCACTGGGCCTGCTTCAGTGAGACAGAGTCAGAGTGGGGCGCCTAGGGCCCCCTTTTATCCTTCTTCTGCCTTTACCGTGCAAAGAAACCCTGGGTCAGCCCTGACACTTCCCTTCCTTCCACGTGTCCCTTGCCCGCGGTCTCTCTGCTGTCCCACGTGGCCGAAGATTTGTCCTCCAGTGGGTCATGCCTGAACAGAAGGGGTTCCTGACATGTCCCTAACCCAAGATGTTCTCCCCAGAGCGCAGCTCCTCTGTCAGGTCGTTTTGAAAGCAGGGATGTGGCAGGGGTTTCTCACCCTGGGCAGGATGAACTCTTAGGGCCAGATAATTCTTGGATGTGCCGCTGCCCAGTGCACTGGAGGATGTTTAGCAGCATCACTGGCCTTGACCCACTGGATGCCAGGAGCCACCCCAGTTGTGGCCATGCAAATATCTCCAGTCAGGGCCACACTCCCCCTAGGGGGAGGGGGGACAAAATTGCCCCCATTAAGAGCACAGCAATTTTCAGCCTTTTCCATCTCATGGCACCCATAAACTATTAAAATGCTGCACACACCAAAAAACATATCTTTTATAGATGTGACAAAACAAAGAGATATAATTTTGACTCATTCACACCGGATGGCTATTGTTGTGTTGGCTGTTGTCATTTTTTTAAAAAAATATATTTTATTGATTTTCTACAGAGAGGAAAGGAGAGGGACAGAGAGCTAGAAACATCGATGTGAGAGAAACATCGACCAGCTGCCTCTTGCACACCCCCTACCGGGGATGTGCCCGCAACCAATGTACATGCCCTTGACCGGAATCGAACCTGGGACCTTTCAGTCCGCAGACCGACGCTCTATCCACTGAGCCAAACCAGTTTCGGCTGTCATTTTTTTTTTTATTTGACAATCTAAGGGAAAAGACGTCAGTGCCCCTGACTAGTCAGGTATTGCACGTTTTAAGGATCCTTGCGGCATACCGTGTGCCTGCTACGGCACCCCCGTTGGTAACCGCTGATGTAGCATAAAGGGTCCAGCCAGTATGCTGAGCGACTGAGTTAAAGACCTAGTTCTACCATTGGCCTTGGACAAACACCTGCCCTCTCTTGGCCCCAATGTTACCTTATAAAAAATTAGAGGGGATGAAGAAAGGTGCTGTGTTCTTCCAGTTGTCTCTGATTCTCTGGTGCTGCTCAGACAATCAGTGGTTCCAAAGTGGGGATGAGCTTATCATTCAGGAAAGAACCCAGTGATTCTCATACGGAAAAAGGGGGGAGGGGCCAACATGTTAGGTGGGCCACCCTTACATCTCTCTCTTTTCTCCATAGTCTTCCTTCTCTCCAACCTAAACAAAACCTGCTCTGGGAAAAGTATCAGTCAATTACATTCTAGTATGATTTAGCTCCACCCACCGTACTCTCTTCATAGAACCAAGGCTGTGGCCCAGGTTGAAGCCATCTCACGGCTAACTGGAACAGCTCTAGGATGCATTTGGGAAAGGCAGGACAAAAGAGCCATTCTGCCCACTTGGGCTAAAACGGTGGTTTCAATTTCATAACATCATGTGATGAGGTGAACTTCCGGGTGCCCTTTGTTAACAGTCCGTTTCAACAGCTGCCATGGGGGAGGAAACACCATCAGTCAAGAGTTGGAGCTGGGAGGGGTTAGGTGGCTCAGATGAATTGTGATAAAGAGATGGGTCCAGCTCAGCCAGCATGGCTCAGTGGTTGAGCATCAACCTATGAACCAGGAGGCCACAGTTAGATTCTCAGTCAGGGCATACGCCTGGGTTGCAGGCTCGATCCCCAGTGTGGGCTATACAGGAGGCAGCCGATCAATGATTCTCTCTCATCACTGATGTTTCTCTCTCTTTCTCTCTCTCCCTCTCTCTCTCTCTCCCTTCGTCTCTGAGATCAATAAAAATATATTATTTAAAAAAAAAAAGAAAAAGAGGTGGGTCCAGTAGGGCCACCAACAAACCAGGTGCTGAGTGGCCAGGTCTCCAAGGCTTCATAACCATCAGTTCACTGACAGCACCTGGCAAGCACCAGCTTGTGTTGAGCTGAACAGAGCACCATGGCTGGAACATATGCAGTTGGTGACCACAGTCCTGACCCATGTGTCCCAAAGACAGGATTTCCGGTTGTTTGTGGGAGTGGGTTATCCTAGAATCAGCTCTGCTTCAGCTTTTTTTAATTTTTTAAAAATATTTTATTGATTTTTTACACAGAGGAAGGGAGAGGGATAGAGAGCTAGAAACATCGATGAGAGAGAAACATCGACCAGCTGCCTCCTGCACACCCCCCACCGGGGATGTGCCCGCAACCAAGGCACATGCCCTTGACCGGAATCGAACCTGGGACCTTCCAGTCCGCAAGCCGACGCTCTATCCACTGAGCCAAACCGGTTTCGGCTGCTTCAGCTTTTAATTGGGAGGTGGGATGATGTTCCTGGGGTGGGGAGCATGTAGAGTGGGAGGCATGTGGGCTTGGGAGAGGATGCTGGGTCCCGGCACAGCTTCACCCACACCGCAGGCGCAGCGTAACCACGGCCTTCTCTGGCCTTCAGTCTCCTCCTGGGTAGGATGCTCGGACTAAATGATCCCCCAGGCCTTCCAGCTCCACAGCCCATGATTAATAAAACTCAGACATACCATCTGCTCACTCTGACATTTAAGAAATAGAACAGGTTTCCAAAGAGAAAGCTGCCCTGTGCAGCTCGCTGTTCCTCCTTCGCCTGCCGATGGAGGGTGGGTTCACACTCTCCCCGCACCCCAGTCCTGACTTGAAAAATCTTGACATATATGCATACAATCACACACACAGCTGTCTCCCTCCAGCCCATCGAAGGTCACAAGTGGGGGGAGCTGGTTGATGCTCTAGTAAAACTCTGAACTAACAGACCCCATGCTGGGCCTCGCACCCTCCACCCAGGGGGACAAGGCATGCATCTGATAACATGTCCCCAAACTTCACCACTCAGTGGCGCTGATTCGTCTTTCCCACTTGTCCAGCTCTTCCTCAGTGGTGGGAGTGAGAACCGCTGCCCCCTTTACAGATGGGAAGACTGGACTCCAGAAGTGAAAGGTCAGGTCCAAGGTCACACAAATGACCAGCAGGGAGGCAGGGATGTCACCCTTGGCAGAGTGCATGCACGTGGAGCGTTCTGTGTCGCGTGAGGCAAGTTCCCAGAGCACTGCTCATCCACATGACTACCCGTGGCTCTGTCCTACAGATGGCCCTTTTCTAAAGGGACCTCATCTCGAACGAAAGGTGCTAAAGAAACAGGGTCTCAGGCCCCCTCTGCTGCCAGATACAGAACTTGGACTCTATGTGCCATGCCGCTGGCCCTGATGTACATCAAGTGGCTTACAATTGCAAGTACTTAGGGCCAGGACAAAACGTGGGAGGTGGGGCAGGCATTCTGAGCCAGGTGAGACCCAGCCAAACGCCAGAACTGGTTTTGACTTTGCCCAAGAACTGGACCTGGGTGGTGGGGGCGTGGTCAGACCTGTGATGCCTGAGAAGCAGCCAGGGGCCCAAACAGGCCTGCGCTGTGACTCCCTCCAACTGCCCAGGTCCTGCCTCCAGCTGGGCCCCTGGCCCAGGATCTGGCACTCCATGTTGGCTGAATCTCAGGAGACCTCCACTTAAGCTGCCCTATTGCTGCCATTGGTCCTGGTGGAGTCAACTGGTTTCAGACACTTTCTCTACTATGCTCTCCCAAATGCTGGACCTGGCTGCCTGCTCCAGAACTGACCAATGGACACAGTGGCTCCCTGCCACTCTCAATGCAAAGCATGGACGTTCTTCTCATGCTCTGTCCCCTGCCCCCCACTGCTCCTCCCACACCACCCTGCTTGGAGAAGTGGACTGGACTTCCCGTTTCTCATAATGGCCTGTAAAATCAACCCAAAAAGTTGAATAAAAATATCCCAAGTCCTGGCTAGGTGGCTCAGTTGGTTGGAGTGTCATCTGTACACCAAAAAGGTCATGGGTTCGATTCCCAGTCAGGGCACATACCCAGGCTATGGGTTTGATCACCTGTTGGGGCTCGTACGGGAGGCAACTCATCAGTGTTTCCCTCTTACATCGATGTTTTCCCCCTCCCTTCTTTCTCTTTCTCTCTCTCTCTCCCCCCTCCTCTCTCTTTAAAAAACTAATAAAAACATATCCCTGGGCGAGGATTAATAAAATATATATCCTTCTTCTTAAAAGGGCCAAGAAATGACAAGACTATAAGGAATCACCAGGCCTAAAGGAACAGGGAAACCAGAACCCCTGGTGCTGACCTAGCACAAAGGCCACATTGACCCCAAGGGCATCATCTATGGATAGAGTAAAATTTGAGCATCCATTTTTTAAGGCATTGAAGATCAAGGGGAACAGAAAGCAAAGCCTGGGGCCTCTGTACAAGTTGGGGATCTAATAGGAGACCTTTCCCATAATAAGCTTGGACCCCAGAGAACTACCCAGTCAAGCAGGGTGAAAGTGAAGGGGAGCCAGCCAGCCAGCCCTTATACAGAAGCACAGCCAGGTTGCAGTTCTAGTGCTGCCCTAGGAACATCAAGTCCTGAACTGGATTAAGAAGTTTCCAAAGTGATAGTGTCTCTAGGCACCAGCCAGAAGCAAATACAAGTCCTCTTGAAGGAAAGCACCATCATCCTGGGCTTTGAATTATGTCTGCAAAGTCCCCCCACTCCCCCAAATATAGTGGCCAGCACTCAGCTGAAGATCACCAGGCACATGAGAAATCCACACTTCCTGGTTGAAAGTCAACAGTAACAACAGCCAATACAAGCAGATCTGCAATGACTCCAGAGATGGAAATTATCGAAGCCTCTACAACTCTGCCAGCTTGGATAAACAAATAAAAGACCAGCCCGAAGGGATCTGTGGGGAAGAGGAAACCATAACAAGAGAAGCAGCACAGTCTAACATCTCACCAGAATGTAATCTCCACGAGGGCTTCTCTCTGTTCACCACCGTGTTCCCTAGAACCACGCCCAGTCCACAGCAGGAGCTCAGTATATTTGTAGACTCATTAGACAGACACGCTGGACTTGAGACCTTCAGGCAGGTGAGCACTGATCAGTCTTTCCCAGGTAAGCCTGGTGAATCATTCTACTCAGTGAGAAGATAGGTGAGAGGAGGTGATTAACCCCAAATTTCCCTTCAATGTGACATTTCTCTGTGCAAAGGCAGGCGCTAATGAATAAACAAACCCAGCCACAGAACGGCTTCCACAGTGGAAAAAAACAACCCAGAGGTGTAATGACTACTGTAGAAAGCTGAATCCTTTAGGCCAAAACAAGCCCCCACCCACCGCTATAATTTTGAGTTATCCGTTCTTTATTACAACTCATGGCCCTGGCTCTCAAAGCCTCTACCAGGGATTCTTTCTGTGGGGGCAATTTTGGTGCCTGCAATTAGCTGAACAGGCATCTTTTGTCCCCGCGAAAGCACTCAATTGCAGGTGTAATTAGGTTCCCTCACCCCTGAAATCTACAGAGAGCCGCCCGCCTTGACTAACTGCACCCACAATTAAGTGCTTACGGGCATGTGGCTGGAGCCGGCAAACATGTGCACGCGGCTAATAGCGGGGGCACCGAGCAGGCTTTCAAAAATAGACACTGTGTTGGAGAAATCCAGCCTTTTTGCATTTGTTGTTCAAACGGCTCTGTCCAGCTGGGAATAATGAGAAAAGACAAACACTCCAATTAGGCTAGGGCCATACATAAATAAACCACACAGCTCCTTAATTAAGCCGCTTACAGGACTGGGCAAGGCTTCGAGAAGGAAGGAGCCAGGCCACGCTGGGGACGCCATTTTGGCCAAGGTGGCAGAGCCAGGTGGGAGGTCTGGATCCACCAGGGTGGGCTGTTGGCCACTTCTGCCCAGGGATACTGGTGGGCCTGGGCAGACTTGAGGCCCGAGGAGGGTTGGTGGGGGTGGGGAAGGGCCCCCAGATGCCCCCCCAGGGCAAGAGGGAGGTTGGGGTAGGGAAGGCAGTTAAGGTGGCTTAAATTCTGCATCCATGGGCCTGCACTGTGGGGTGGAGCCTGCCTCCTTTGTCCGTTCCCATAAGCTGGCTCAGCCTGGCACATGACCTCTTCCCGGAAAGCGGCCACATCTGCTCTGTCCTCCTTTGTCCCCAGGGCCTGGGAGGGTGAAGTCCCAAATCCAACCACCTGCCTGCTCCCAAGGCCGGCTCCCTCAAAGCGCCTCCAGCTGAGACGCAGACCCATGCCCAGCTTCCCCAGCTGCAAACTGTACCCATGGCAGGCGGACATGCAGTTAAAAATAAATAAAGGACACATGTGGCCAGGGATGAGACCAGTATATGCCAGGGGGTAAATGGCCAGGAGAGGGGGAGGTAATTCCTACGTCTCTGACTGCCTCCCACCCCAACATACACTTTCTAAAGTCCCTGCCACGATGAGGCCCGTATTGTTTCTCAACAATAAAACCCGGCTGATTATAGTCTCAGTAATCAGGCAGGAAGAAAAGCTGCCTGCTCCCCACACCCCTGGTAGAGCTACCGAAAGCTACTAGCCTTTTGCAGAGCTCAGCAGCCCCGGCGGGAAGTAAAGGGCAAAGGCAATATTTAGATAATTAAAAACCCATTGCTGACAGCCCAGCCCGGCAGCCACAGGTGGCTCCAGGGTGGACCAGCAACGGTTCAGGTGGGCCTCTGTGCCTTCCCTCCACCCTTCCAGCTGTGGCTGAGGGAGAGGAGAGGCCTGGGAGGTAGGCAGGTGACTTCTAGGAAATTCTACCCTGAGGAATCGGCTCAAGCCTGGGATTCTGGCTCCACGATCCCTGTAAGGTGGCCCCCTGGCCCTGCCTCCCTGCCTCCCCTCCACTCCAGCCGCAACAGCCTCCCATGGCCTCTTCCTGAACGGGCTGTGCCCTGTGCCCGGGACTCTTACCCCAGGGCTCCCTCCATCCCTCCCTCCATTCATCACCTGCTCAGGAAGATCCTCCCTGGCCGCCCAGTCAGAAGGTGCTGCACACAGCCCTCCCCAGCCACCCCAGCCCCTCATTCAACTGTGGGGTTCCGGTGGCACGTAATCCCTGAGTGCACTGACACCTGACATTTTTCTTGTCTGGTTCATCTTTTCTCTCTGCTGCTTCACTGGGCTTCTCCACCCCTGGGGCAATGCCTCTGTGGCAGCTACCCACAGTGGGGACTCAGGGCGGAGAAGTGAATGAATGAATGATGCCCAGACCGGATACAAAGCAACCCAGGGCACAGCCTCGGAAGGGAGAGAGGGGGGGCTGGGCTGTAATCCATTCTGGGAATGTAGTTCTGGAAGCTTCCGAGGAGCGGGGTCCCTGCTGCACGGGAGCGGCAGTTGGAAGGTGTCCCTACCTGCAGCCCTCCCCCTGCTTTCAGGCCCTGAGGGACCCTGGGCATCCGAGGTGACCACAGGGCCGTCTGTGACTTCTCACTTAGCCTTTCAATATTTAAAGCTTGACTTGGTGCCAAGAATCACGGAGCTCCCAGGAGCAGAACCTCGCTCCTCCTCCTGACTCTCCCCTGCTTCCTCCACCTGACCCTCCCCCTCCCCCCTGCTCGGAGCAGATGCCTGTGAAAACCAAAACCAAGACCAGTTCCTCTTCACTAAGGCCAGGCCTCAGTGACCTATTGTCCTGGGGGCAGGAGAGCATGGGCCACTGCAGCACACAGATAACCTGAAGCCCAGCGGTAGGCCCCGTGTCATCTGATCCAACGCTGCCCTCCTTCATTCCCCGCCTCTGCTTGAAAGGGCTTAAAGGGCCTTCCCGCCCAGCGATGGGCCAAGGGCTGGTCCTGCCCCATCTGTTGGGATGGTCCTGCTGGCTGGAGGCGTGCTGACTGCTTCAGGCCTCTCTCGTCTCTCTCTTCTCCAAACTCCTGGAGAGGGTGCCCCACTCACAGCACACTCCGTCCCTCTCCAGCCACCCATCATGCCAGGTCATGAGTTTCTGGAACCTTCCCCTATTGTGACTGAGGAACAGTCTTGACAGTGGCGCTCCCTCTGCCTGTGGGGGTGGCTGAGCCAGCCATGCCAGCTGCTCCTTGGTGGCCCCAAGCCTCCACACCCTTCCTCTCAAGCCCGCTTTCCCTGGTCCCTGCAAGGTGGTGTTGGATCACTTCTTCTTGGATGCAGGAACAGGTGAGCTGGGCCATTCCAGGCCAGGCAGCCTCCTCGGAGGGGTGGGAGCCTGGGGGCTGGATGCCCTGGGTTCAAGCCCTCCTGCCACTCAGGGCCTGTGACCTCTCTGCACCTCAGATTCCTCCCAGACCTGAGTGTGGAAGATGGAGCTACTACCTGCAAAGCGCAGAACACTCCAGGCCTCTCGTGAGGCTCTCACATTCCATTAGGTGTAAGGTGTGGCGAATGCCTCCATGTCGCCGACAGGTCCCTGCCTGAGGTCACTACCATGAGGGGAAGCATGTGTGGCAAGTGGCAGACACCTTGGAGACACCCCCTTCCCTGGGAATGGAGGCGGCTCGGCCCACAGGCGCCAGGAAGGGGCCTGCCTCTCCCACCCCGTGCAGCCAACTCCACCAGCAGTAAACCAAGAGAGGGTTTTGCTTCTCCTTTTCGAAGCAGCCCAGATCTAAACCTTGTCAGCCCACTTCCCTAAAGGAAACAAGTGAGTGAGGCCCCACTGAGAACTCAGAACTTTCTGGCCTTCAGCCAAACCCACGGACGCCTGGCTGGTGACCAGGCCAATTCTACTAATCCTTGGCAGTTGCAGAGCCTCCCTCCTTGGGACGCTTCCCCCTTAGGCATCGCCTACAAGTTCGATGGTCAGTTCCCGAGCCTCTTTCCCATGGCCCTTAGCGTCTGCCCTTGTCATGATCCCCTCTTGCCCTCACTGTCCTTATGACCCATCCCTTCCTGTAGCTTCCATCCTTGAGTCTCAAAGCCCAGGCCTGGGGCCTTGGTATACAGAGGCACTCAATGCATGCTTTCCTGGTATACAGCAGGTGCTCACTAAATGCATACCAGAAGACCACAGGAAACAGAGGTAGGGCTTTGCCTCTGAGGCCCAGGGCCCAAATCTGAGGGAATTTGGTAAGTTGATCCTTCAGACCCTGTATTACAAATAAGCCAAGTGTGTGTGTGTGTGTGGGGGGGGGTCGGGGGGGGGGATGGTTCCCCATGGGCCCCAGGCTAGGGGCTGATTTGTTTTGGTCTCTCAGCTCCCGGGCTTGGGGCTAGACCACATGTAGCGCCAGATTATTGAGGGTCCCACCCACTTCTGCTTTCACCCAAACCACCCAGCTAGTCTTCCTCTTATCAGCAAACTGTCCCACCCAGAGGCCTGTGGTTGCTTTGTTTGTGTTTACCCTTCCCTCCAGGGAGCCCTGATAAGAAGGGCAACCTTTTACCCTTTGCTGCTTCAAGGGTTAGCCTGGTTAACGGAAGCATGGGGCCTGGGGCTTCTGGATAATTCCATCATCCACCCCCAGTCTGGGTGAGTGGAGAAGGAAGCCCGCGGGAGGACTGGTTCCCCATTTGAGGGATCCCTTCCCCAGGCCGTGCTGTGGCCCCTGTGGAGGGGGCAGTGCTCGGCTGGAAGCCAGGTCTGGAAGCTGGTGGGCCTCCCGAGGAAGCCCTGTTTGTGTGACTAGCTCCTTGTGTCTTGTAATCTTGGTGCCATCAAGCAGGAACCACGGACACAGGGCAAGTCTTGCTGTTCCTTGTCTCCATGCCTGGACCCCTTCGGGGCACAAGGGGAGGCCTGGCCCAGGTTGCTGCTCAGAGGGGCTCGGGCTGCATGCAGGAGTGGGGGGCCCTGTACTGCCAGTTCCAAGAAACACGGCGTACACCTGGCTCTCTAGGTCACGCTCCCTAATTCTTCATCCACAGGACAGTCCCAAATATCTGTCCATCAGCCAACGAAAGAGCATCACTCAGTAATGAAAACCATGGACACACGTGACCATCTGGATGAATGTCACAGACTGACCATCGAGCGAAGACCAGCCAGACAGAAGAAGAGCACACGCTGTGTAACTCCATTTACACAAAGTTCCAGAGCAGGCTAACTCCCCTAGCTACAGCGCAAGAACGGACAGCAGGGGCTCCGACAGATGTTTGTACACTGTGCTCCCAGCAGCATTGCTCTCAATAGCCAACGCATGGAAGCAGCTCAAGTGTCCACCGACAGATGAATGGAAAACAAAACGTGGTCTGTTCACACATGGAGTATGATTCAGCTTTAAAAAGGAATGAAGCACTGACACATGCGACGACATGGATGCACCTTGAGGACATTATGCTGGTGAAATAAGCCCATCACAAAAAGACAAATCTGTATGAGTCCATTCATATGAGGTCTCTAGAGCAGTCAACGTCATAGAGACAGAAAGGACAATGGTGGCTGCCAAGGGCTGGGGGGAGAGAGGAGGGAGAGTTAGTGGAGAAAGATGGTGGTGCATGTACTTAATACCACTGATGCTAAATTTTATGCTTTGTGAATTTTACCACAATTAAAAAAAAATAACAAAAACTAACCTAGCATGATGGAAAGCAGATCAGTGGCCACCTGACTGGGGTAGAGAGAAGACTGGGAAGATAGACCAGGGAAGGAACTTTCTGGAGTGATAGCATCCGTGTCAAAAGCCAGTGAGCAGAACTCTTACAATGTCTGCATTTTACTGAATGCAAACTACACCCCCATAAAGTTGATTTTAAAAGTATAAAAAACTAACAACAGCTCTGAACACTCACCTTTCAACAGGCTATTTACAAATTGTTCTTATGTACCCAAATATTCATAACCTCTCCAATATAAAGTATATGCAAAAGAAATTTTTAAATATTTGAAAAACAGAGTTCCAGCATATTCTTCCTCTGTTAATGGGTTGCTGTGTCCCCCACTTAGGAAGACAGGGGTCACTTTGGAAGACATTATGTAGGAAATGCCTCACTCATATAAGAATAGATGTGAAGCCGCTTCCCAAAATACCCTCGTGGGCCAGTATGCCCAAATTCTCGAGTGAGTTCAGAGTCCCAGACCAGAACAGGTGCATCCCACCTGCCCTGGGGGTGGGGTCTGTGCCCAGGGTTGCAGCTATAAGCAATGCTGGGGCTCATCCCAGACAGGTGGTAGGTGGAGAGATATGGGCAGCAGCCCCACTTCAAGAGGCAAGATGGGGCAGCGATAAGAATGAGGGTCTGGAGCAAGAGTCCCCAGTTCAAATCCCATCCTACCACTGTTTAGCTGTGTGGCCTGCAGCAGGGCCCACTGTGCCTCAGTTTTCCCGTATATAAAGTGGGGGTGATGATACTCCCTTGAGGGTGGTTGTGAGAATGAAAGGCTAATATCCAAAGCCCTTAGAGATCACTCACTCTCTCTCCGGTCACCATCTCCTCCCTCCGCCCACTTCATTCCAGGTCCTTCTCCCCCAAGCTTCATGGGGTATCCAAGAAGTCTCTGCCACCTTCTCTACAGCCCAAGTTCAAGTCCACAGGCGGGTCTGTGTTTATCCTCAATTCATCCTTTTCCTGCCCTGGGCCCAGCACCTGGCTCCTCCCTGGGCCCATTGTCTCAGGACGTAGGGCCATCCGGTCTGTCCTGGGGGAGAACAAGGGAGCCCCCCGCCCCCATTTCCTTACAACCACTCAGCTGGGACTCCAAGTCCTTAACCCAGCCCTTGGTCAAATAAACACAACTGCACACAAAAGACATCCCAGCAAGAGCCTTCGCAGTGAAGGGTGGGAGGGATGGGCAGGGCACAGCTCCCGGGGCATTCTGCTTAAGATGCCAAAGGGACCATCCTTGGGTTCTGGTGCTGCCACCCCCCCAGCCCTTGCATTCCTGGGACCTGGAGCCCATCCGGAACAGGTTTTGTTTTGTTTTTGTTATTCTTTAAGCCGAGGGCCTCCCTATTGCTCCTGTCTCCCTCCCCTACTCAAACCCACCCCAAGGCCCCCGCAGTCCCAGCTCACATTGCTCCCTCTGTACACAGACAGTCTGTGCTCATTCTGGCAGGAGAGCCAGGATCTGTGCCAAGTAAAGAGCTGCCCCCTGGCCCAGTTTGTAAATGAACAGGGGTCAGAAGCTCCCCACTGGCGGCCCCTGGACAACTGGCCCCTCGCCCGAGGTGGCCTACGGTGCACCTGATACCCTCCACCCCAGGACTGCAGGGACAAGGGAGGAGCATCCGTCACCATCTCTCAGGGGTCCCCAGCAAGGCTGCGCTCCAGCTGGGGAGCTCAGTTTGATGACACCCCTTCTATCAGCTCCTGCGCCGGTGTCTGCTGGGATCAACTCCCAAATAAAACCTCTGCCCCCAAGTCCTGACTCCAGGCAACCCAACTCAGCCAATGGCAAACAAATGCCAACAGCATCGCTGTGTGTGGGTCAGCCAGGTGACAAACCCCACAGGCCCAGGGACAGTTCGTGCCCTCCAGGCAATGGGGGAGAGGCGGGGGCCCAGGCCTGGGGCAGAGGACAGACACAGAATGGCCCACACTTGGACTTCACCGCTCCCCCTTGCTTCTGATGGGTTTGCATTTTCTCTCCTCAGATTCCAACTACTTCCAAAGGCATTGCCTACCACGGTGGTGGCTGTAATTGTTTCCTCTCTATTCGATCCATTAACGGGAACTCAGATCCACAGGCTGGCTGCTCGCTGAGGCTTCAGGTAGCAATTTTCCATTTGTGTTTCAAATTTTAATGAACGTGCCTGTCCCCTGGGCCCTCCACGTGGGGCTGTAATCCTCGCGCAGCGGGCCGGAGGCGTGCCACCCAAGGCTGGGCTCCAAGGGGATTTCTACAAGGGCCTGCTTTCTCCGAGGAATAGCGCCAACAAAAAATGGTTCTCGCTGCAGCAGCCAGCCGGCCCCCACCGCCCCTCCCTGCTGGCTCGGTGTCGAGCAGGCTGCAAATCATAAGATTATTATTTCTTTCCGCCATCCCCAAAGTATCCTATATCCCAAGATGGAGAGGAAAGTTCAGCTCTGATAAGATTGCATCACCGGGGAGGAGATAGATTCTCGCCCTTGCTCCCTCTGCCTCCGGCTAACATAATTCCTTTCTGATCTTACCCAGGGCATCCAGTCAGGCTGGGAGGCAAACGGGATAATCCATTTTAGAGAGATTGATCAATATCCTTAGGAGCCTTTTAAATGGTTCCACAGGCCTCTAGGAGCCAAGGCAGACAGCTGAGCTGGAAATGTGGGGGCCAGGGGTGACAGGAGGGCAGGCACAACCCTCAGGGATTTCCTGACAGTCCTCCCATTTCCTACCAGACTTCAAGAGCTGGTTCCAATTGGGGCAAGGAGGCGGGGTGCATATGGGCAGGTTGTGCACTGGGCCAAAGGGACTGGCAGGCTGAGGTCTAGTGGGCCCTGCACTCTTGACACCAGTGCCTGAAGCCAACAGGAGGACACGTGTCCCTCCCAACACGAGCAGGGGCTGCTCAGCTCCCACCAACAGGTGCCCAGGGGGACTACAGACCCGGTGTAAGCAGAGACTACACATATCTATACTAATAAAAGGGTAATATGCTAATGAGACCATGGTGGCGGGGCTGAGGCACAGGGTGATCAGGCCAGGAGGGGAGGGTAGTTGGGGGTGATCAGGCTGGCAGTGGGGTACACTTGGGGGCAAGCAGGCCAGCAGGGGGGGAAGTTGGGGTGAGCAGGCTGGCAGGAGGGGCAGTTGGGGGTGAGCAGGCTGGCAGTGGGGGGCAGTTGGGGGTGAGCAGGCTGGCAGTGGGGGGCAGTTGGGGGCTATCAGGCTGGTGGGGGGGCATTTGGGGCAAGCAGGCCAGCAGGCAGAGTGGTTAGGGGTGATCAGGCAGGCAGGCAGGTGAGCAGTTAGGAGCCAGCGGTCCTGGATTGCAAGAGGGATCCCAGATTGGAAAGGGTGCAGGCCGGGCTGAGGGACACCCTCACCCCCATGCATGAATTTCGTGCACCGGGCCACTAGTATATATATATATATTAGCATAATATGTTAATTAGATCAGACAGTCAAACGACTTTCCAGATGAAGCCGGGGCTGCGAGGGCCAAGCCCCTTGCATGAATTTCGTGCACTGGGCCTCTAGTGTGTGTGTGTGTGTGTGTGTGTGTGTGTGTGTGTGTGTATGTGTGTGTGTGTATGTGTGTGTGTGTGTGTGTATTATTGATTTCAGAAAGAGATGGGAGAGGGAGAGAGATATAGAAACATCGTTGATGAGAGAGAGTTATTGATTGGCTGCCTCCTACATGCCCCCCACTGGGGATGGAGCCTGCAACCCAGGCATGTACCTTGACCAGGAATTGAATTGTGATCTCCTGAGTCATGCCATAGCTCAACCACTGAGCTACGCCAGCTGGGCCAGAGCTTCAGACTTTTTAAAGAGAAGCTAGAAATCTTGGGTTTAAAAGAAAACCTACTGGTTTTTAAATATTGGCAATAAAACTTTTTAATAATTTAAAATACTGTGTGGGAACCAAGTAAAACACAGCTGCAGGCCAATAGTAAGCTGTCCAAGGTCTTTCAGCAGCCCAACCAGGAGGCTCTGTTTCTTCTCCCAGACTTCCTACCCCTCTGCTGGAAATTTCCCAACAGCCTGACCCCCTTTTATATCACACCCCCAACACCGTCCACCTGCCTGTCAGTTCCATCTTCAAACCATGTTTAGAATTGCACTCCATCTCATCCAGTCCTCAATTGCCTGGACTATTGCAGTACCTCCTTCCTGGTCTTCTGCTCCACCCTCGCCCCCTGCAGTCTATTCGTGGTACAGCAGCCTGAGGAGGTCAGTAAAAGGCCAGGCAGATATGCCTCTGCACAGAACCCTCAATGGCTCCCATCTCATTCTGAGTGAAAGCCAAGCTCTTACAACCCTCTCTGGGATCTTGTACTCTCTGCCCGCTGTCTACCTCCTCTCTCCCTTGCACTTGCCCTTCCCTTGTAATCTGTGTTACCTCTTCTGCCAGACATCCAATCCATATGACCACAAATTGATTTTGGAGAGGAAGGGAGAGGGAGAGAGAGAAGCATCAATGATGAGAGAGAATCCTTGATTGGCTACCTCCTGCACGCCCCCCCCCCCCCACTGGGGATCGAGCCCACAACCTGGGGCATGTGCCCTTGACTGGAATCAAACCCGGGACCCTTCAGTCTGCAGGCCAACGCTCTAGCCACTGAGCCAAACCAGCTAGGGCAGTGGTCGGCAAACTCATTAGTCAACAGAGCCAAATATCAACAATACAACGATTGAAATTTCTTTTGAGAGCCAAATTTTTTAAACTTAAACTTCTTCTAATGCCACTTCTTCAAAATAGACTCGCCCAGGCCGTGGTATTTTGTGGAAGAGCCACACTCAAGGGGCCAAAGAGCCACATGTGACTCACGAGCTGCGCGCAGTTTGCCGACCACGGAGCTAGGGTACCGTGAAGGAACTCTTTAAAATCATGCAGAACAAGCCGCATAAACTGGGTCTGCCCATGGTAAACTTCTGGACTCTGTTAAAGGGTATGAGATAGGCTTTCTCTGACCACCCCATAAAAAACAGCAATCCCCACTTGGCTGCCTCAGTCTCCCTTACCCTGTTACATTCTCTCCATGTCACTTTTCACCATCAAACCTACCGCTTATTTATCTGTTTGCTTCTTATCTATGGCCTTGATTAGACCATACACTCCATGAGGGCAGGGATTTTTGTCTGTTTGACTCTCCCATTGCTGTGTGCTCAGGCTAGAACAGCACTAAATGGAGGCATGTCTCCCCATTGCCTTCAGAGTCTCTGCAAGCTGCTTAGCACGATGCCCGAGGCCCCTCACATCTCTATCCTTCTCTCCAGCTGTATCCTCAATTCTCCCTCCATGATGAACCACCTGCAGTGTGCTCAGCACAATTTTAGGCACACGCTCTTCTCTTTTCCCAGAATGCCCTCCCCTCCCCTCTCAGCCTACCAAGCGAACTCTTACTCATCCTTTAAAACCCAGGGAGGAAATCCCCTACTTAGGAAACATTCCCTGACTCGGTCCCCACTCCCAACTACAGTTAATCCTCCTTCCACTCTCACTCCCATGTCTGCTCATGTTGGCATTTACTGCCTTCGCCTCTGTCAGGGCAGAGTCTGTGTGCCTGTGCTTTGCAGTCAGCCCGCTGCTGTCAAACCAAGCTCTCCACCACTTCCCACCCAGGGCAGCTGGTCACCCAGAATTGTGCTGTGCCACAATCCCTCCCTAGGACAGCTGGATTTGGGGGTGGCAGGAAAGGAAGTGCCTTCCAGAGGGTCTCTATGCTCTTCAGCACTGAGTGAACCCCTTCTCCGAGATGCCAGTGATGCTGGGAGGGTCAGGAGCCTGGCTACTGGCCCCAGCTCTGGGCATGATGCCCTCATACTCACCTCATCCCACCTGCTCACCCGGGGCCAGCTCCTCCCGCACCCTCTCTGGGAGGGTCCTTCTCACAGCTGATCTTTCGCTTCAGTTTTGTCCTTTCCGCTTCCCTCTCCCGTGCCTGGGGCAGCACCTTTCCCATACGTCATTTGCCAAGAGGACAAGCGGCCGCCCCCACTGCCCTCCATGGGCATGAGCACACATGTGCACAGGTGAAGGGGTGGCGCAGGGGGGCGGGGGGCGGGGAGCCATCGGGAGCCTGGGCATCCGTCTGGCTATAACTTGCCTGGCTCGAAGGTCCTCCTCCTGTTCAGGGAAGAGGAGAGGCTCAGGGCCTCCATCAGATTCACCGGGGAGAGGGTCTCCCCCCTCCCCCAATTCCAGCCACACCCCTCCCCAAATCCCTGCACCGCCTGACAATATTTTTATAACACTGTTTTGGCACGTCTTCTGTGAACTTAATTTAACATTCATATGGCTGCTACTTAATTAAATAGATGAACTCATTTTACATTTACAAGTCTTAATTCATCCTGAACAAAATTGGCCGTGTTTAGTTCTTTATACACCAGCAGCTCCCTGGAACAAATGGTGGCCTTTTTGAGTTAACGGCGGGGACAGGTTAAAAGCTAATTATGGGCTCTGGTCGCCTGTGTGAGAGAGAGCGGACATCTTTATCCATCATCAGAAGTGAGCGGAGGGGCCTCCGGGTCCCGTCTTTCCCAGCCACAGCCGGGCTGGCAGGCCTGTGTCCACCGGGATGAGGGGTAAGCTCCCAGCCCCCGCCCTCCCCTAACTTCTGCCTCCACCTGGGGGAACTCTTTCTGTCCCCACCCACCACCTCTCCCTCCTGGGGAGCTTCCACCCTCCCTGGACATCTGCACCGCTACGCAGGGGCTCTGTCAGTCTGTCTTGGCCATAACAGGTCTGTTTGTTCTTCCTACCCTAAGCAGTCTGAGAATGGGGTTGGCAGTCTGCACTTTATAGCTCCCTAAGAGCTAGGGTTGGCATGGTAGAGGCTGGGCCCAGGCTGCCTGGGTGGGGGGTGGTCCCTATCTCATGGGTCAGGGCAAGGGGTCACCCAGCTAACCCCAGGGGAGTGCCCGAAATAGTAGGTGGGCAATACACATAGCAGATATTAGTATGGTTCCTAGCTTGGTGCTGGGCCCAGGGTGGGGGTGCCAAGCCCAGCGGGCAAACTGGAAGTCAGGTTATCAACTGCTCTGACTAGGGGGAGACAGCCAGGCTTGGGGTCCAGGACTGTCCATGCCCTGGAGCCAGGCTCTGGGGACAGAGGGGAAGTCGTATCGTCCTGGGACCCTGGGAGGCGATGTCCGGCAAGTCAGCACCCTTCTCACTCCCAGCGGAGTCAACCAAGCCAACGTGAGGCCCTCAGTGGGTGTCCTGGAGGGAGGGCGAGAGCTTGAGGGACTTGACCTCTTGCTGCACGCCAGCCCCCAGGTCCCAGGTCTCACAGGGAGGTTTACCGGTGGTGAGACACCCAGCCCGTGTCCCCCCGGGGGCTTTCTACCTGCTTCCCTTAGGACTTATGCCTCACAGGAGGAGGCCCTTCAAGCCTGTGTGGGCAGAGACTGCTCCTAGCCCCGGTTGATGAGCCCAGAGAGGTAGCGTGCCCAGGGTCACACAGCTGGCAACCGGAGATGAGATGTGAACCCAGACATTCTAGGGGCAAAGTCCACAGTCTAACCACAAACACGCAGCCCCCCGAGGAATGAACGGAACCTCCGGAGGTGCGTGACTGTGTCTGGGCTCCGTTGGGGACTCTAGCTGCCCCCAGGCATGTGGACAGTGCCCCCCCACACACACCACAAGGAGCCGACTCCCCCAAAGGAAAGCTTGCTGACCTATCATGAGCATCGATCATTGGCCAGGAGGGATGAAACTATGAAACGAGGAAGTCTGGTGTGGGCCTGGGTCCTCCCTCCTTCTCAGCCCCCAGGATCCACTGAACACCGCAGGCAGCTGGGCCCAGGCTGATGGCCGCCTCTCCTACACAGCATCCTGCCCCTCGCTGAGCCAGCCACCCTCTGCCCCCTGGGTGGGCGAGGGGGGCTAATCCTAGTGGAGGGGCCATCTGTGCCCCTGAGGCGGTTGCCTCACCAGGCGGGGGTGGGGAGCAGTGTGACAGGGGTCCAGCTGTGGGCAGGAGGGTGGTGTACCACCAGTGGCTCCCCCAGGACTCAGCTCCCCGAGAGGCTGCTGCCCCCAGCCCACTGGCCCGGGGCGCCACGCAGAGGCCGGCAGGCTGCTGACGCAACCTCCAGGGCTGGTTGCAGAGGGAGCAGTCAGATCTCCCAGGAGAGCTGGCTGTTCGTTCTGAGAGGGGAGAGCAGGCTTCCTTGTTAGCTTCCGTCCTGCAGCGGATTCACTGATGGCACCGCAGGGGGCAGAGGAGGAGCCCTCAAATGCCTGGACGAGGCTCTGGCGGTCCTGGACATGCCCTGTGGCAGGGGCTGCCTGCCTCAGTTTCTCCAGCATGTGAATGCCCTGCCCCTGCCTCTCACAGACACAGATGTCCGGTGGCCATCAGACCTCCGTGGGGGAAGCTGGCTAGCCCTTCTGCCCCCAGGCTTCCCAGACTAGAAACCACTTCAACATACCTGGCATCCTGGCCCCTGCCAGCGAGCCGCATGGCACAGCCTGCCCCGCCTGCCCTGCCCGATTCTCTGCCCCAGATTTTGTTCACCAGCCTCACCCGCTCCGAGGAACCACCCAACCTCCAGCCCCTCCCACCCAGGACACGAGGTGTCTCAGTCTCAAACAGGTGCCCGGCCTCAGCCCTGAGCCCCATCTGGCAGCCACCACAACCCCCGGGGCTAACAGCCCTCACAGTCACTGGCCACACGAATATTCTGGAGGGCTTCTGATGTGCCAAAAGCATCTTTAAATACAGGTCATCTCGTTCCATGGTTCACAAGCCACACAGCCAGCAAGAGGCACTACTGCGATCAGGTCCCAGATGTATCTGGTCTCAAGGCCTGAGCGCTAACCATGCTCCTGCCCCTGCATCTCCTCCTCCGCTGACCAGGGGGCAAAGACCCACCAGCCCCCGGGCCAGAGAAGGCAGGCCACCTGCCGGGCTGAGCAGGCTGGACACTGTGGATGCCCCACCCCCCGGGGAAATGCCCAGGATGTGGTAGGAAACCAGGAGGGTGGGGGCTTCCCATGGGCTCCTAATCCAGGTGCTCAGGTATGAGGGGAACAGTGTCAGTCCGAAAAGCCCAGGGCCCTTGTCACTGGGCAGGGCGACAGAGTTAGCAACCTGGCCCTGCCCGTGGCAAGCAGCGCCCGGGCTCTGTCTGAGGCTGTTTACACCCAGCCTCTGGTCCCAAAGGCCCGCCCACCGTTAGGTGCGTCCCTAGCTGTGAACAGCTGAGAGTGGTGAGCGTTTGGAATCCTCCCTTCTCCCGGTGTCCAGGGACCCTGTGGGATGGCATCTGGAACCCCTGGAAGGTTTTTGGGCGCAGGTGGCCAAGAGTGAGGGGCCCCATCTCCTGCCTTGTTGCCTCTCCTTGGAATTGCATCAGCCCCCCGCCCCCAGGGTTGGGAGCCCAAGGAGGGGTGGAACAGCTTCGGGGATTCCCCCAGCCCTGCTTCCTTCCCTAGCCCCCATTCCGGCTCCTTAATCAGTCCCTGGAGACTCTCCCCACCAGCCCCTCCTACCCAGAGGCTATTTCATCAGACAGTCAGTCAAGAAATTTTTACCCAGCACCTTCCTCAGGCAAGAGATGGGGTTTTAACAAAAGCAGAAGACAGGAGGAACCAAGATGGCGGCATAGGTTAAACACCTAACCTACAGCCGGGCACAACAATATCAAAAACACAACTAAAAGTCAAAACGGACATCATCCAGAACCACAGGAAAGCTGGCTGACTGAAATGCGCACAATTAGAAGGAAAAAGAAAACCACAAGGAAAATCAGAGAAGCCGTAAAAGCTTGAGGTATGGAGACACGGGCGGAGACAGGAGCCCGCGTGCGTGCGGGGAAGACGGAGCCGGAGAGGAAGGGGCGGCTGGCGGCCTGGCTGGCGTTCTCTGGCGGGAAGGAGATAAAAGCGCCAGATTGTGCTGAACCCCAGCTCCGACTGCACTGAACCCCAGTGCCCGGCGAAACCCTGGGAAGCCGGGCTCATGCTGGGGGAGTCTGGGCTGTGGAACGGAGACACAGAGGAGCTGCGCCGGAGCCGCGCACGGGAATGTGCGCAGAGGAGGAACTGTTGCCTGTGCCGCTGGATTGCCCTAGCGGGAAGGAGACAAAAGCTCCGGACTGTGCTGAACCCCCAGTTCCAACTGCACTGAACCCCAGTTCCGGGAAAGACCCGGGGAAGCCATGCTCATGCTGGGGAAAGCTGGGCTGTAAGGCAGAGATGCAGAGAGGCGGCGAAGAGCAGAGCACCGGAGGCGCGCACGGGATTGTGCGCGGAGGATGGGCTGTTGACTGTGCCGCTGAGTCGCCCTGGAGGGAAGGAGACAAAAGCGCCAGACTGAGGTGAGCCCCAATTCTGACTACACGGAAACCCAGTTCCGGGAGAGAATCTGGGAATCCAGATTCATTGGGGGAGAGACTAGACTGTTTGGCAGCGCGCGAAACTCCAGGGCACTTTTCTCTCAGAGGTGTTTGCTGGGAGTACAGAGGGACACTGAGACACAGGAACCTCATAGGGCGGGGCTGACGGGAAGCCAAGGCGGTAGGCTCCGCCCTGTAACTCCGCCCCATCCAAGCTGAACACAGAGGCTTTTACAATTTTGCAAGTCTAGTTGAACGGGGCTGTCTCCCGGCATAGACACAGCTGATCCTCACAGCCAATTGGACTGGAGGTCACATCCTCCCAGTGTACCAACAGCAATCAAGGCTTAACAACACCAAGACTTTGCACTCAGCCCACAAAGGGGGGTATCAAGAGCGACCACCTAGGGAGATTGGGGAAGCTGAGCGATAGGGAGGCAGCCAAAAGGGGAAGACACCGAAACAGGTCACGAATATAAGGGATGCTGTAATTCCTGCTGAGGGGCCACAGGCAGTAGCTGACCTACACACCATTGGAGACCCAGAAACGAGGGCATCTAGTGGTCGTTGTGAGATGACATCAGATTTCGACCACTCCCATAAGGGACACATTCAAGAGGCAGACGCAGTGAGCGCCAAAGCCTTGCTGCACCAAGACCCGGCACATAGGCGTGTCTCCTGCACAGCAACTCTTCCTTTATAGACACAGAGGGTCCGCACGGCCAATAGGCCTGGAGGACAATTCCTCCCAGTGACACCAACAACAATCAAGACTTAACTATACAAACAAGGACCAAGATGGAGGCATAGGGCAGAAGCCTGATTGCTGCCTACCACAACGGTTTTGAGACTACGACGGGAGAGCGGAGCGGACACCATCCAGAACCACCGGAGGGCTAACTGAGCGGATGCTATACAACTAGAATAAAAGAGAGGGGTACGCGGGATGAAGCTGATGCCGGTGACCCAAAGACCACACTTTAAAAACTACGGCTCAGGCGACACAATGGCGGCCTGGAACGTGCTTGGTGCAGTTCCCCCAGCGGTCTCCGGCTGAGGGGAAGGCTTCACTCGCTGCCGAGCACGGACAGACGAGCCCCTGGGAGACATGGGGCGGGAGACTACGCGCTTGCTGACCTCCGAGTCCTTCAAGAATCTCAACGCCCCGGAAGCGGCCAGGTGCGCACGCTCGGCGACCGGCCACCGCTGCAGACCCAAGGGCCGACGCAGCCACCCCGGACCAGCCCGCCGCCGCGCACCGGGCACACCGGAGCTTCGCCGAGCTCGCCGCCCAACGAGTTCTGCGGTGGCTGCCCTGGAACTCTGAGAAAATGGCCGAAGGAATTGCTGAGAGGGAATTGACCAACAGGAATTGGGATCAAGAAGACGAAACTCCGCTGGGTCCCAGATCCGGGTGAAGCCGCGTGCCCCTGGGTCCGGGTGAGGCTGGGAACTAGGTCAGGGTGAGGCTGGGCCCCGGGTCCGGGTGAGGCCACGTGCCCCTGGGTCCGGGCGAGGCCATGTGCCCCTGGGTCCGGGTGAGGCTGAATCCTGGGTCTGGGCGAGGCCGTGTGACCCTGGATCCGGGTGAGGCTGAATCCTGGGTCCGGGCGAGGCCGCGGGCCCCTGGATCCGGGTGAGCCTGGGTCCCGGGTCCGGGTGAGGCCGCGGGCCCCTGGATCCGGGTGAGCCTGGCCCCGGGTCCGGGTGAGGCCGCGGGCCCCTGGATCCGGGTGAGCCTGGCCCCGGGTCCGGGTGAGGCCGCGGGCCCCTGGATCCAGGTGAGCCTGGGTCCCGGGTCCGGGTGAGGCCGCGGGCACCTGGATCCGGGTGGGCCTGGGCCCCGGGTCCGGGTGAGGCCGCGGGCCCCTGGATCCGGGTGAGCCTGGGTCCCGGGTCCGGGTGAGGCCGCGGGCCCCTGGATCCGGGTGAGCCTGGCCCCGGGTCCGGGTGAGGCCGCGGGCCCCTGGATCCGGGTGAGCCTGGCCCCGGGTCCGGGTGAGGCCGTGGGCCCCTGGATCCGGGTAAGCCCGGGTCCCTGTCCGGGTGAGCCTGGCCCCGGGTCCGGGTGAGGCCGCGGGCACCTGGATCCGGGTGAGCCTGGGTCCCGGGTCCGGGTGAGGCCGCGGGCCCCTGGATCCGGGTGAGCCTGGGTCCCGGGTCCGGGTGAGGCCGCGGGCCCCTGGATCCGGGTGAGCCTGGGTCCCGGGTCCGGGTGAGGCCGCGGGCCCCTGGATCCGGGTGAGCCTGGGTCCCGGGTCCGGGTGAGGCCGCGGGCCCCTGGATCCGGGTGAGCCTGGGTCCCGGGTCCGGGTGAGGCCGCGGGCCCCTGGATCCGGGTGAGCCCGGCCCCATGTCCGGGTGAGGCCGTGGGCCCCTGGATCCGGGTGAGCCCGGCCCCGGGTCCGGGTGAGGCCGTGGGCCCCTGGATCCGGGTGAGCCCGGCCCCGGGTCCGGGTGAGGCCATGGGCCCCTGGATCCGGGTGAGCCTGGGTCCCGGGTCCGGGTGAGCCTGGCCCCGGGTCCGGGTGAGGCCGTGGGCCCCTGGATCCGGGTGAGCCTGGCCCCGGGTCCGGGTGAGCCCGTGGGCCCCTGGATCCGGGTGAGCCTGGCCCCGGGTCCGGGTGAGCCCGTGGGCCCCTGGATCCGGGTGAGCCTGGCCCCGGGTCCGGGTGAGCCCGTGGGCCCCTGGATCCGGGTGAGCCTGGGTCCCGGGTCCGGGTGAGGCCGCGGGCCCCTGGATCCGGGTGAGCCTGGGTCCCGGGTCCGGGTGAGGCCGCGGGCCCCTGGATCCGGGTGAGCCTGGGTCCCGGGTCCGGGTGAGGCCGCGGGCCCCTGGATCCGGGTGAGCCTGGGTCCCGGGTCCGGGTGAGGCCGCGGGCCCCTGGATCCGGGTGAGCCTGGGTCCCGGGTCCGGGTGAGGCTGCGGGCCCCTGGATCCGGGTGAGCCCGGCCCCGTGTCCGGGTGAGGCCGTGGGCCCCTGGATCCGGGTGAGCCCGGCCCCGGGTCCGGGTGAGGCCGTGGGCCCCTGGATCCGGGTGAGCCCGGCCCCGGGTCCGGGTGAGGCCGTGGGCCCCTGGATCCGGGTGAGCCTGGGTCCCGGGTCCGGGTGAGCCTGGCCCCGGGTCCGGGTGAGCCCGTGGGCCCCTGGATCCGGGTGAGCCTGGCCCCGGGTCCGGGTGAGGCCGCGGGCCCCTGGATCCGGGTGAGCCTGGGTCCCGGGTCCGGGTGAGGCCGCGGGCCCCTGGATCCGGGTGGGCCTGGCCCCCGGGTCCGGGTGAGGCCGCGGGCCCCTGGATCCGGGTGGGCCTGGGCCCCGGGTCCGGGTGAGGCCGCGGGCCCCTGGATCCGGGTGGGCCTGGCCCCGGGTCCGGGGGGGGCCGCGGGCCCCTGGATCCGGGTGGGCCTGGCCCCGGGTCCGGGTGGGGCCGCGGGCCCCTGGATCCGGGTGGGCCTGGCCCCGGGTCCGGGTGGGGCCGCGGGCCCCTGGATCCGGGTGGGCCTGGCCCCGGGTCCGGGTGAGGCCGCGGGCCCCTGGATCCGGGTGAAGCAGTGCCCCTGGGTCAGGCCGAGACCAAACCAGAGGGAGTCGGACCTGCATTACCACCATTTGTCCACCATCCAGAGCTGAGGGGTCAGTGCCGACATGTACTCATAGGGAACTGGTGGACATTGATATTGGGTCTCAACAGAACTGTTGGTCCAGAAAGAAACTCTCTACAGACTGATTCATTTGCCTGTCAGCATAACTATTATTGCTCGTCGCACATTCAATTCTTATAAGTATATCTCTAGTGACACATGATTTCGCTCATCTAGGGGAAATGATGAACAACATAGACTGATGAACAAGAACAGAACCAGAAACAAGGAGGCATCGATCGGACTATCGGGCCTCAGAGGGAGGATAGGGGAGGGTGGGGGGAGGGGGGAGAGATCAACCAAAGGTCTTGTGTGCATGCATATGAGCCTAACCAATGCTTAAGTTCAACAGAGGGTTGGGGCATCCAAGGGGAGGGGTGTGGGATGGGAATGGGGGGATGAGGACAAATATGTGACACCTTAATCAATAAAGAAATTTAAAAAAAAAAAAAAAAAAAAAAAAAAAGCAGAAGACAGAGCTGTGTTAGGGGTGGGACCCCTCCCCCCACCACACACACACACACACACACACACACACACACACACACACGCAGGTTCCCCGCCCGCCCCCCCCCCCCCCCCCCCCGGTTGGAACCCTCCCTTCTCCGTGGTTGGAAGAGCTGCCCCCCTGTGAGCTCGCACATGATGCCGGGCAGTGCTCAGGATGGTGCCTCCAGAGCCAGAGCCCAGGACCCCCACGGCTTCCACGTTTACTGCTGAAATACACCACGTGGGTGCACACGTGAGGGGACCCAAGGTGGCCGTGAGCCCTGTGGACCGAGGCCAGGAAGCCTCCCTTCTGTCAGGGGAGGGAGTCACGCTGGCCCAGGAAGGAAGATGAGCAGGGACTAGCCAGGCACAGTGGGGAGGGAGGGCTGCACCCTCGGGTGCTGCGATGAGGGGGGGCCTGGGGCCGTGCTCATCTGTTACACCTGTTGACACCCCTGACCACAGCCCTGGGGCCGGTGTGGGGAAAGGCACCCCTGTTGGGGAAGGCCAGCCCCATCATTTTCTCTTTTCAACTGACCTCAACGGTGGGAGGAGAGGATAAATGGATGAGCCACTTCCTGGCAGACCTCACAGTTCACCCCGGGCCTGTGGGAGGTGGAGGGCAGGCGCTGCTGTTCCGTTCCGAAGGCATCCACTAAGGCAGAGGCACAGGGGGGCTGATGGCTGCCTAATGAAATCCTTACAGCGGCCACCCTCCCAGTCACAATGCAGGCATCCCCGGTCACAAAGGGGGAAATAAATGGAGCCTCCGAGAGGGAGAAGCCGCCCCGTGGCCATGCCCGGCCTGGCTTCCAAACGTCCTCCCCGCACCCCACAAGGGCTCCTGGAAATTTTAGGAGGCCCTGGAGAGACGCCACGGGCAGGGGGCCAGGGCCCGCTCCTCCGCCACTTTCACTAGCTAGAGGATGCCACTCAGTCCTGTGAGTCGTGCCTGGTTGCTCGTTGGCACACACAGGCCCCGGGAACACTTGGCATTGCCAGGGCCCTCATTAGCGGAGGATCTTAAAACAGTATGTGGAAACCCTTCAAGACCCCCTGGGCGGAGCGCCAGCAGGCTCCGGGTTTTACGGGGTGAGAATACTGAGACGGAGACAGCTGCTCTGGGGCGGGTGGCTGAAGCCCACAGCCAGCTCCCTGCCCCCAACACACCTCCTTCCTTCTCTTGCAGGGGTGGGGCTGGAAACCCCTCCCACCTGCGCAGAGGCTGAGGAACAGGGAGGCTCCAAACACACATTTCTGAATGCAACGGCAAGACGCCAGAGTAGGAAGGGAGTTTTGGGGATGCGACTACATAGAAGAAACTGAGGTCCACAGAGCTCCCACACGTGCTCAGAACTAGTTTGCAGCAGGTAAGGCTGGGCCTGGAACCCAGGCCTCTCCATGCCCATAGGCCCAAATCTGGGCAGGATTCTGCACCAGGCAGGAGGGAGAGCCGAGGGGGTGTCCAGGGAGGCGGGGCTAGGGGGACAGCACAGGACCCAGAGGCAGGAGGCTCTAGCTCTTTTAAGGTGAGACCGGGGTGAAGTGTAGGCGTATGGTCGTTCCTCGGGTTTAAATGTCTAAGTCTAGACAGAAAAGCAGTGCCCAGGCCTGGGCCCGGTGCCCCCTCCCCGCTGCCCACTGCCCTGGGACCTCAGTCAGCACCACTGGGCTGCCATCAGCAGTCAGGGGGTCGGAAACCTCCTGGTCAAGGCAGAAGGGCCGCCCCAGGTCAGAGTTTCTGCTGCAACCGTGTTCACCTGGAGGCCTTCCTGAAGGCCCCAGACTCACTCCCCAAGGCTCCCAATTCTGGAGTGAAGACCTTTGGCCAGTCTCTCTGCCAGTCACTACACAGAGGTGCTGGTCATCTGTCCAGAGGCCTTAAGGGGCCAGGCTCCCTCCCCTCTGCTCTCAGGCCCTGCAACAATGCCTGCTACCCCTTCCTCTCCTCCCTCCCAGAGCTCCACCCACCTTCCCCACAGAGCCCCTCCATGTCTTCCCCTGGGGCGGGGGGGGGGGGGGGGTCCCAGTCTCCCTGGGCACCAGAAAGGCCAGAGCACAAAGCATGTGGGTCACCAGGCACAGGTCCTGCCTCATTCCTCATCTACAACCAGGCTTCTAGAACCCCAGACCACCGTCGCAGGGAGAAAGGGGAGCACGCGGGGCACCCCCGTCACGAAGAGGATGACAAAGATAACAGTGAGGAGATCAAAGCTGGACACACTGACAGAGCCCACCCCATCCTGGATGCAGCCTGGGTCTCATCGAGCCCCCACAACAACCCTATGAGCTAGTTGCTTCATTATCCCAATTGCTCGAGGGGAAACTGAGGACCACAAAAAGGGAGATGGTCTGGGCCCACACACAGGGAGGGCTGAGATTGATCTACCCAGGCGGGCCAGTCCTACGGCAGGGAGACCAGCCCCCCGAGCGGCCGGCACTGCCCACCACGGTGGCCCCGAGCCATGTGTGAACACTCGTGTCCATCGATTGGCATTAAATGACATCCCAAGTCCTGGTCTCACGAGTCACATTGTAAGTGATCAATAACCACACGTGGCTGGTGGCTGTTGTGCTGCACGGTACAGGTTTAGAACATTGCGTCATCAGAGGAAGTTCTACAGAGGGAGACAGGGCTGTATGGGGGGCCCCTCCCTGGGGTTCCAGCCCCCCCATCGTGGCCTCTGACTGGGAACAGG
Source organism: Cnephaeus nilssonii (assembly GCF_951640355.1). NCBI lineage: Eukaryota > Metazoa > Chordata > Mammalia > Chiroptera > Vespertilionidae > Cnephaeus > Cnephaeus nilssonii. Next base: position 29,735,137 of record NC_137091.1, on the reverse strand, counting down.
AACCGGTGTTTCCTGAGGACGAGCGTGACCCATCCTGGTGCAGAGACCAGGTTCTCTATTCTCAAAACCACCGGGCTGGGCAGGCGCCCGGATGGAGCCAGGTGTGCCCTTCACTGCACGGATTAAGGAGCCAGAAACGGACTGAAGGACAGACAGACGGGGAGAGAGACCCCGAGCAAGCTGGGAGACCAGACCGGCACTTCCTGGCTAAGCATCTCAGGTGGGTGGGGCGAGTCTCATGACAGGTCCTTTGTATACCACGTGGGCTCTACACACAGCCCAACCGCCTAAGAGTGTGCTCTGCACACAGAGCAACTGAAGACCAGGTCACACACACCAAGTTCGGCTTTGCGACGACTTTGAACCCCATCCCAGCATGGTGCGTTACCCCCGCTGTACAGCAGGGGAAACTGAGTCTCAGAGAGGGCAACAGCTGGCCTGAAGGGGAGTTGGGACTGGAACCTGAACATGGCCACCCTGAGCTTTCCTGTGCAGCCTGGTGTTTGGCTCCCAGGCTGTGTGACCTGGGCCAAACCACTTCCCCTCTCGGTGCCTCAGTTTCCCCTGGTGTACAATGCCGATGGTCACATCCCTGCCACACAGTTAGTGAGATGACATGGACAAAGCGGGCAGCGCAGTCCTGGCCACGTGCTCCGTGTACTGTTGCCAGGGTTCGTGGTGCCTTCCGTGACCACTGCTGTGGGCGGCCCCGTACCATCCATGGTGAGCATCCTCACCTCCCACAGACCCCACACCCTCCCCGGACCCTCGCACCCTGTGAGAACGAAACCCGGGGTCACTCCCGAAGTCCCCTGCACATGCCAGGGCAGCTGCCTCAGGTCACCCCGGACCAGGAAGCACAGATGCCCAGGGGGCCAGGGACAGCGGGGCCAGAGCCGGCGGCCTCTGCAGGGGAGAGATAACCCGGCTGGCATGCCTGCTGTGCCCGGCTCCAGCTCACAGCGTCCAGACATTGTGCTGCAGGCTGGGGGCCCTGTCTCTGGCGCCCCGCTCAGGGGGATGGTGGCAGGAAGTGACAGGGAGGCAGAGTGGAGAGACAGGCCCTCACAAAGAGCGCGTCCCCTGTAAGTGGAGATAAACCTTGGGAGGAGAAAGGAGCGCTAAATCAGTTGTTGAGCAGATGTACCACATGCTGACAGGGCAAATGTGCGGCCTTTCACGGCCACTCCGCGCTCACCCGCCGTTATTCATGGCCGCGCCGGCGCTTTATCTCCCGCACATGATGGGAGGCCACGAGGCAGACACTTGCTCCTGCCTGCGCGGGGCTCCCTCGGAAAATATTAATATGTAAATGTCACTCTCCGAAGACCAGAAATGAAATGGAATGACCGGCTGGAAGATGCTCTGCTGGCAAGATAAAAAAAAGAAAGGAAAAAAAAGAAAGCTGCTCAGAACTGGAGGCGAGAGGGCTGGCTTAGGAGAGGGGGGAGGGGCGGGGGCGGGGAGCAGAGGATTTTTTGGGGAGGGCATCAGCCATTTCCTTTCTCCAGGCAAACGGCTTCAGTGTAAGGCTGAGAGCAGGGGAGGGGGAGCTCTGGGCTGCCGCCCGATGTGAGGATGTCTTTACCGGGTCCCAAGACAAATAGCACAGATGCTAATGTGTATTGGGCTTCCATTCTGTGCCTGGAATCTTCTGGAAGTTTTTATGCGCCTAAGCTCTTTCAGTCACTGCCAGCCCTACAGCCCCATTTCACAGACGAGGAAACCAAGGCACACGGAGGTTCAGTGGCTGGGCCAGAGCGTTAAACCTAGTGCCGTCTCTGGGCCTCGGGGTCTCCGCTTCCTCCTGCTCCAGGAGTGAGCACACTTCGGGACCTGTGCCCGCGAGGCTCGTGTGCAATGCTCTGTCTGCAGGCGGGGACCATGGGTTTTGCTCTGAGGATGTTCTGGCAGGAGGGAGGGATCTGAGTGAAGACAGGTGATGCCCACCAGGCAGCTGCCCACAGGACAGCGCTGGCATACGGCCTCCCTCCCCAGCCATTGGGCATGTCATTTCTCCTTCCCCGTCTTCTCTGCATCCAGCCCCTGATGGCCCCCACCTCCTAGCCCATGTGCCCAGGGGTAAGAGCTGGGCCCGAGTGGGAGTCCTGGGAGCTGGGTGGGGGGTACCCACTAGCCACAGAAACAGCAGGATGGCAAGTTGGCCTAAGGTCTTGACAGAAGAGATGGGAGGAAAGCAGCCCCTAATACTTTGGGGGTGCCTAGGAGGCCCTGCCAACATATGCTGGGGGTCCCCCTGGGACCCATCCAGAGAGGGTTGCTATGGGCTCTAATGGTCTCCTGCCCCACCTGACTGGATCCTCAGAGCCCAGTTCTGCACAGCCAACCACAGTGCACCCTGCAAGAACACGGGGTCATCCCTGGCCCCCCCGCCTGCTCAGGTAATCCTCCCCCCCCCCCCCCCCACATTGAAAATGCCGCCCTGAGCCCTGAGCAAAGGCAGGTGTGAGCTGGAAGCAGCCTGGGGCCCTTCTTTCAGAGGCTGCTGCCTCCTCTCACAGCCCCACCCGCCTGCCAGCTGCCAGAGCTCATCAGCAAACTCCAGGGTGACCCCAGGCCACGAGCTAACAGGAGCAGTTGTATTTCTTCCCTGCAACGCCAGCTCGCTGCTACTTAACCCTGTCAAGCAGGAGTCTACAGAAGACCTGCAAGAGGGGCACAGGAAGCAGTGTGGGTTGACACCAGGCGGCCCCTGGCTCCCTGGGCACCCTCCAGGCTGGTGCGAAGGCCCCTGGGACAGGGACAGGCACAGGGCAGAGGCAGGCAGCGCCTGCAGATGGAAACTGTGACTTCAGGAAGCTGGAATGCTGCTTGGGAAATATCAATGCTCATTCGTCAATGGGAGGCACCCTGGGAGCAGAGGGAGCAGAGGGAGGAGTGTGTGCACACACAAGCACATACGTGCGAGTGTACACGTGTGTGCCAACACACATGAGCACACAGATACACACATGTGCACACATGCATGTATATACACACAAACACACTCAGGTGCATACCACCCACCCACCCATGCTCACAAACATGCACACAAATATACATACACTCACGAATTTACACATGTGTACACAGACACAAATGCACACACACATGCCCTGGCATACAAACACGTGTGTGCACATGCATACGCACATCCTTGCCAAGCCTCTGACTGACTAACTCAGACCTGGCTCCCAGGATCCCTGCGAGCCCCAGGGCAGATACAGGCAGAGGAGGGAGGGGAAAGGAGCAGCTGCTGGGGGAGGGGGTGCTGGGGACTAGGCCTTGTAGTCTGGCCTTGAGAAATCTCCATCCCGTGTGATGGATTCTGGCAGAGCGGCCCTTCCCAGGAACAATGGGCTGGAGTCTCCGGGCTCTGTGGGCGCCTGTGTGTGAGGAGTTTGGGCAAGAGGAAGGTGTAGCGTGTGTGAGAAATGGGGCTTGGCAACCTCTCAGGGGACTGTGCCAAACCTCCAGTGGGCGCTGCTCCTGGCAGGGCCAGGCCAAGGGGCTGCAAAGCCAGGCCTGCCCACCCCTCCCCAGGCCTGGCTGCCTTCTTCCCTCCTCCAAGAGCTGCCGTGGGGTGGGGGAGGCTCAAAGGCAGGGGTTACCCTGGGGTGGGGATTCAGAGGGCACAAGGGAGAGAAGGGGGCTCTCATGACCGGGAATGGGAGCAGCAGTTGGGCCTGTTCCCAGGGAAGCCCCAGGGGCTCATGGCCAGAGTGGAGGTAGGGGGAGGGGGCAGTGACGAGGGAAAAGGAAGGAGAGAAGGGAAGGGGGAGAGGAGAGAGGGAGGGGAAGGAGGTGGAGAGAACAGGGGGTCAGAGGGCAGAGAGGAGAGGCAGGGAGAGGGGGAGGGGAGGAAGAGAGGGAGGAGAGGGGCTCAGTGGGCAGAGGATGCTCCGAGGAGGAGGAGGTGTTAGGAGCAGCAGCCCTGCCCTCAGCAGCCTAGAGAGCCCCTGGTTCTCTGCCCACAGCTTGCCAGGGCTCTTGATAGCCCTGGCCACACCCTGGAGTCACCTTTGGACCTCGAGGGTCTTTTGCTTTTTGGGGAGCCCCCATGGATTCCAACATGTGCTAGTTCTCAAAGTGGGGTCCCCACACACCCAGCAGCATCACCTAGGAGCAGAAATGCAGATTCCAGGCCCTCCCCAAGACCTGTGTTTTACTCCACCATCCGTGGGGGGTGGGAGGTCCTAAGCTCAGGAGAGGGCGGGACCGACCGACCGACCCCGCACCCCAACCCCCACCTGGGATGTGCAGCCTGGGGCCTCCAAGAGCAAGGGGAGAAGAGGGCAGGACAGCGGTGCGAGTCCACGGGGAAGGAAGGCCCTTCTGCCTCCTGGAGGAGCGATGACGCCTGGGGGGCACAGGGACGCCTGGGGATGCGGTCAGGCTGGGGACAGGGGGAGGGAAGATGTCCCCTTTGTCCTGAGAAAGCAGGCAGGCCAGGGCACAGAGGTGTCCCAAGGCTTCAGAAGTCCTCAAGGTGACCCCCACACTGAATGCTGGGGTTTAGGGTCAGGAGAAGTGTGGGACGGACTTTCTGAAGGTCCTGGCCCTTCGACCTGCCCAACTGCCCCCATGCTGGAAGGGAACAGGTGAGACTGGGGTCCCTCGGTCCTCCCCCATCTTGCAAGATTTGTAATTAAATTAGCGCTCAGTCTCTGCCGGCATCACACAGCTGATCAGCCCACCTCCACTGCTGGGTGATGGGAGCACTTTGATATTGGGCTGGACTCTAATGCGTGTGGTGTGAGGGACCCTAATTTATTACGCGCTGGTAATTGATGTTTACACAAAGCAGCTCTTACAGCTACTCAAAGTAGGAGATGAAAAGCAATCAATCAGCCATTTGCCTCAAAAGAGAGGGAGAAAATACCACACATATCAAAAGCAACCCCCCCCCCCCCAAATACCGAGAAGGGGCTGGATTAGCACATTGGCACTTTGAAGCGTGGGGTTTCAACCGCACAGACAAATGGCGATTGCGAGGATGTGGGGAAATCATCGCCAGGCTGCCTGTGGCCCTGGGCCCTTGGGAGGGGCGGGGCCTGGGTCCCCCTGGAAGACCCAGGCTGCAGTGTGGGGTGCTGCCCTGTGGCCCAACAGCCTTCCCTCAGCCTCCTGGCATCTCACCTGTTCTGTTCCCTCTGGGCCACAGGAATGTGGCTCCAGGCCCAAGTTTGGTTTCGGGGGGGGGGGGGGGGGGCCCTGCTGAGCCCCAGCGTGACTCCAGGGCGGAGTGAGACCCTCCTGAACCCTGGCTTCATGGCTGAGGTGTAATGATCCTCACGGTGGGGCTGAGCCAGGCTGGGGATACAGGGACAGTGCTGAGACGCCAGTGGAGAAGGCCACGTGGCCACAGAGGTAGAGACCGGAGCCATGTGGTCAGGGCCAAGGAGCACCAGCCGTCCCTGGGAGCCAGGGGAATCAGGGAAGGACCCGCCCCTGGAGCCTCCACACGGAGCACAGCCCCGCCCACACCTTGACGTCACCCCAGGGACACTGGTTTCCAGCTCCTGGCCTGCAGAACCACGAGAGGACACGTTGGTGCTGCTTTAGCCCACCGAGTCCGGCCGCTGGTTGTGGCAGCCACAGCAAGCTAACGCGGCATCTGGTACCATTTAACACAACATAGAGATAAGCAGGGCAGGGGCCAGACAGGCAGCATGGAGGTCCCCCTCCCCCGACGGCTGAGCCTGGGTCTCCGTGGGTACCGGAAGCTGCGGATTGGGGTGGTATCTAGGCGGGGAGTGGTGGAGAGAGTGGACGTGGTATGTGGGTGGGAGAGGAGGGGAGAGAATGCAGCCAGGTGCCAGGTGAAGTCAAGGTGTGGGCAGGGCTGTGCTCCGTATGGAGGCTCCAGGGGAGGATCCTTCCAGCTCCCAGGGGCTACAGGTGCTCCTTGGCCACCTCCCTCCAGTCTCTGCCTCGTGGTCACGTGACCTTCTCCACTTGTGTCTCAGATCTCTCTCTGCTGCTCTCTTTTGTGAATATGTCTTACTGATTTTAGAGAGAGATGGAAATGTCAGGGAGAAACATCAATATCCATCGTCTGCCTCCTGCACTGCCCCTCCTGAGATCAAGCCTGAGACCTGGGAGCCCTGACCGGGAATCAAACTGGTGACCTCTTGGTGCATGGGTCGGCCCTCAACCACTGAGCCACACCAGCTGAAGCGAGGCTCTGCCTCTCTCTTATAAGGACCCCTGTGATTGCAGGGCCCACCTGGATAACCCAGGGCACTCTCACCTCACAATCCTTAACTTAATCACACCTGCCAAATCCCCCTTTCCCAATCAGACCGCATTCGAAGGTTGCAGGCATTAGGGCATGGACACGTCTTTTGGGGGCCACTTTTCAGCCTACCACACACATGAAGGGAAAATGGAGCCAGGTTCCTGCTTCTTTATGTCCAGTGAAGACGGCCCCGGAAGCCTGTCGCTCACCCAGCAGCCCTTACATCTGTCCGATACTGCCTGAGTGCCAGGCGCTGTTCTGAGCGTTGGGGACACGGCAATAAAGAGAACAGAGCGATCCCTCTCTTCACGGAGCTCACGCGTATATGTGGTTAAAGAGTGACCAATACAAAGGGAAACAAATAGAGCCAGGAGAGGAATTCGGTGTTAAACGTCCACGTGGAGCAGCTGACTTTTGAACAAAGGCCTGAAGGAGTGGGAGCAGGAGCAGGAGAAGGAGCGGGAGCAGGAGTGGGAGCAGGAGCTGGAGCAGGAGCAGGAGCGGGAGCGGGAGCAGGAGTGGGAGCAGGAGCGAGAGCAGGAGCAGGAGCAGGAGCAGTGTGGAGATCTCGGGGGAACATTCCAGAGGGGGCGGCAGGTGCACAGGCCCACAGGCTGAGGTGCCTGGTGGGTCACAGAACAGCAGGAGCCGCGTGGCTGGAGTGAAGCAGATGAAGGGGGTCGGAGGTGGATTCAGGAGGGAGTAGGAGGCTTTGAGGTGGGTCCCAAAGGGCTTCGTAGTTCTAACCGTGACTCTGACTTTTGCACCTGTCGTGTGGGAGCTGTGGGAGGACAGCCACACTTGGGATCCCGCCTCCCTGACCGAGGCTGGGTTTCCCCCCTCCCTTCTAGTGTTTTCTCCCAGCGGGACCATCAGAGGCAGCCCAGCCCTTGCTGAGTATCCAGCTTCCGGTGCCAAGCACGGCCGCCAGCTGTGGTGTGTGTGCCCTCGTGCAGGCGGGCTGTGCAGGCTGCACACACACACACACACACACACACACACACACACACACACACCCCTCGCTGGTCCAGGGCTGGGGTGAGCCTGGGCAAGTGCAGTGTGCCTGCTGGAGCTGCAGCTCCATTAAGAATTTATCAGCCCAGAGGGAAGAAGTCTTTAGTGCTGGGTCTCCCATGGTGGGGTCTGCGACAATAGCAAAACTTGGCTTCTGGGAATAAAATGGAAATTCAGGCCCTGGAGTATAATGAAAAGCTGGCTCGCAGGCATTTCCCTCTGAGCAGGGCTGAAAGGCCCCCTAATGACGGGAGAGCTGGGGGACAGGTGGGGGCGCCAGGGGACCCCAGCACAAGCACACAAGATGGTGGCCACGTTGGAGGCACTCCCCCCACCCCCCAGAGCCCCACCTGCTCAGGGCTGCCTGGCCTAATAAACCCTCTCTCTTTGGAGTCACATTCAAAGCGGTTCCAACAGGGAGCCATACGTCACCAAATCCAGCAAAAATTTGTGCTAAATTGAATCAATCCATCTTGGAAATGGCTCTTGTCAGGTTCTGTCAGAGAGACCGTCTGCAGGGGACGGAGAGATCAGGAGGGGCAATCAGGATGTGGGGGCTGGGGGGCTCGAATCTTAACACCTCAAAGCCTCCTGCAGGCTGTGGTTGGGGGAGGAGGGGCTGGCACTCACCCACGAGTCCTTGTGAAGGAGGCTCACCGCAAGCCGTGTGTATGTGGGGGTTGGGGGGGGGGCAGACAGGTGGCAGAGGCGTCAGGCTGGCAGTGGGCCCCACCCCGCAGCCTGGCCAGCCTGCATTGTTCTACCTTAGATGGAGCCTTCTCATGTCTCAGTTCCGTGGAATCCCACAATTACTAGGCACCCACTAAACACCAGGTACGCTGACGGCAGGGGAGGGCCTGGGCAAAGCCAGCCGGGGGGAACTCAGTCAGACCCAGGGCTGCAGGACTCGGCGCTCGGGAGCAGCCAGGGACCGGAGCCAAGGTGCTCCCTTGAGTGGGCAGCTGAGGAAGGCGGCCCTTCCAGGAGGGCTGTGGCCTTGCCAGGGCCTGGGGAGGCCCTTGGCCTCCTCCTTGGTGACATGCGTCTCCCCTTGTTCACCATGATTCTGGGCATCGGGCCCGAACTCTGGAGCTCTGGGCTCCTGAGATGAACAAGACGTGGGTTCGCCCAGCCAGCCCCTGCTGTTCTGAGCGAGGCCCAGGGCCTCCAGGTCCCACCGGCACGAGCTCCCCAGAACCAGAACTCTCCCCATCTCTTCCCAAAGCCCGGCTCTCAGATTGGTCCACGTCCGACGTCCAGCCTGTTAGCCAGCTTCGTTTCCACCTGTGCCCACACAAAGCCTAGCGCCCATCACGCGGGCAGGCCACATCCCCCAGCCCATGAAAAGCCCTGTGGGGTCCAGCCTTCCAGCCTTCGTCAGTGCTGTACCCCTCCCCACAGCGGCCCTGCTACCTCTACTGGGGTCACCCCAATCCCCTCTTTCCTTCAGGTCCCGGCTCAAGCCTGTGTCCCCTGCTGTGGCCATCTCCCCCCAACTCCAATCCCTACCATCAGATCTAATGCATCCCAACCCGCCAGCACTCAGCGTGTGCCTGTCGCCGAGTGTCAGCTCCCTGAGGGCACAGACCCGACGTGCACATGACAGTCCCCAAAGGATGCACACAGGCAGGCACGTAGATGTTCATGAACCGTCCTTCTGAAGGTCAAGGTCAGGGGTGCCAGGATGCAAGCAAAAGACAAAACACACTATTAAGTTCCTGCAAATTTCACTCTGTGGATAAAAGCAAACCAAGAAATCAACTTTCCGCAGCGCATCAAGTTCACAGGGTGACCTCTTGGCTTCGGGCCTGTGTTTCTGGGTAACTGTTGCCCTGTGTCTGTGAAGCAGCTGCCGGAAGACTCAGCAATCAAGCCCACTCCAGGCACGCCCAGCCGACCACGTCTCCTCCTGCAGGCAGCCCACCGGCAAAGCCCCCAATGGCTTGTCCCACCTCCTGAGCTGTCTCTGCTTCTCCCCAGCTTGCCCCAGGTCGTGCTGAAACAGAGCGGCGGTTAGGCAGGAGCCACCCAGAATATGTCACTTTGGAACATCACTAGTTTTTTGAAAAATTACCTTATGAGATTAGAAGTCGGGGCAGTGTCTGCACTAGGGAGACAATGGCCAACCAGGGACCCAAGGGACTTCTGGGAGCTGACCAGGTTCCATTTCTTATCTCGGTGTTGGTACACAGTGAGCTCAGCTTGTAAACACACGAGGGGTACACTTCTATCTACTTCCTGGTGACTATCATACTTCAAAAGCAATTGAAAAAAATGGCACCGGTTAGGAGCGGAATTGTCCTCCTCCCTTAAATCCATACATTGAAGTCCAAGCCCCCAGGGCCTCAGAATGTGACTGGATCTGGAGGCGGGGCCTTTGAAGAGGTGATTAAGTTAAACGAAGTAATCAGAGTGGGTCCTCATTCAAGGAGAGGCCTCAGAGGAATCCAACGCTGCTGACACCTTAAGCTCAGACTTCCAGCGTCCAGAACGGGCGAGAAAGTCCGTCTCTGCTGCTTAAGCCGCCTGGCGCACAGCACCGTGTTATGGCAGCCCTGCCGCGCGTACAGCAGCCACTCGCTGAGCAGGAGTAGCCCCGTGGTTTCCACTGGGAAGCCCAGCCACGCCCAGCTGCCCCCATACCCTCGGCCCAGCAGCCTCAGAAGTGGCGGGGAGGGCGGGCGGGGGGAGAGATGGCCAGGGTTTGGCTTCTTGAGTTGTTTTCCCTCCGAGTCACCACAACCCCCAAACTCAATTTCCAAACCGGATACCAGCTAAGCGGAATGCGGAGGCCAGAGAGCTACGGAGGGATTTATTAGCAGGCAGAGGAAGACAAAAGCAATCTCGCCTGACACAAATATAGATGAATACGTGTATAGGAAACCCACAGACTGGCAAATTAAAACGTGGTTCGGGCTGGCGAGCGCCGAGGACGCCGGCTGATGGATCTTCCCAGCCAGACAGCCAGGCCAACCAAATATGTCACCATGACACGCTCTGGCAACACTGTACCCCTAGGGAAGGAAGAAGAAGAGCCCCCCCCCCCCCCCAAAGCCAAGCAGGGCTGTGGATTCCAAGTTTGGGTGACAGTGTCATGCAGATCTAGTCTGCGACTGGAGGAAAGGGGGTGCTGGCACAAGAAACCTGGGCCCACGGGGAGGGCGGGAGGCTGGACGGTGGGGATGCGGGGCCGCTGCGCCCTGCCTGCCTCTCCCAGCACGTGGCAGGAGCTCTCATGGCTGACGCATGAATGAGTGACAGGATGCCTGAAGGGCTCAGCACAGGGCCAGGCACACGGCTAGTAAAGGTTAGCGGCCACGATCAGTATTCCTGCACCACACACACCTCCCCGGTTCACAACCGCATGGACACCCATGGTTTCCACCTGAAAGGAAACACCTGGCCCCTGAGAATGGTGCTCCAGGCTCTTCCCAGCTGGGCCAACCTCCTGTTCCATTCTCCCATCCTCACATCACACCGGCCACTCCAGGAGTCTCTGTGATGCCCGCCGGACCCTGCTCTTCCCACTCCTTCCTGTGCTGGTCTCAACCCCTTTTCCTGGAATACCCCGCCTTCCTTCCTCTGGTGGGACCCACCGTATCGCCCTGGGCTGAGCACAGACCCCAGCCATCTGCGAAGTCCTCCCTCCGCGTCCTCCCCCGTGTCCCACGGAGCTGTGCCATCCCATAAAGCTGCCACATGTGCCTATTAAAATACTAAAATGAAATAAAGTGAAAAATTCAGTTCCTGGGTCCCCCTGGCCACACTTCAAATGCTCAGGAGCCACAGGTGGTGACCACATCGGACTGTGCACACAGAACATGTCCCCTCCCCGCAGGAGGTTCTGCTGGACGGTGCCGCCACAGGCGAGGCTAACGTGCGTGCTGGAGAAGCCCATCCCCTGGCCACCCGCATCGCCCCGCCCTCTGCCGCCCCAGCCCCTGGCACCACCCTTCCCTCTGGGCGCCTCGCACATCACCCAAGGCTCTCCGCGCTGGGTGGCAGTGAGCGAGCCCAGTGGGTCTGTCTATCCACAGACACGAGGATGGAGGGGTACAGAGCAAACATTAAAAAATCAGGATCCCAAGGAGAGTTGTGTGTGTGTGTGTGGGTGGGGAGGGGCGTGTGTGTGTGTATGTGCATGTGAGTATGTGTATAAGCAGGTGCAGACAGGTGTGTATATGTACAAGTGCGTGTGCAGGTGGGGCATTTGTGTGTGCATGTGGGTGGCACCGGTGTGTGCACCTGTGTGTGTATTGGTGGGTGGATGGCTGGGTACAGAAAGAATTCTCCATCCAGCGATTTAATATCTGTACATGCTGTTCAGAACTTCAACTTCCTAAATGCTTCATTTTTGTAGCAAACAACCCCAGGACGATGCCCAACAGAGAGGGAGAGCCAGGCTGAGGCGCCCTGGCCCGGGGCCCACCGGACCAACCTCGGCACTCTTGTTCTGGGACATTAAAATCCCCGACTCTTTAAGTCAGTTCGAGTCAAGGCTTTCTGTCGCCTGCAGCCTCAGGCACTGGGCAGATGGATTTACTATAAAATGGTCTAAGTGGCCACACTCACTGGTCAATACACTCATCCTGAGCCCAGACCCCCAAGACCCCGCCCACTGGCTACATTCTCCAGACGCACATGAGCACGGCAGTCACCTCACCGTAAGTGGGACGGCGTGCATCTGTGCAACATCCGTGACCACTTTGGTCAGGCCGGTCTGCACCCTGCACTTTGGGAAACCAGGCCTCCGGGGCCCCGGAGGGCTCTCCAAATCTCGCTTCCTAACTGGACGAGGAAAGGGGGCAGAAGGGCGTCAGGCAGCTTGAACGCACTCAGCCCAACAGAGTCGACAAACCGTCACGAGCTATTGTACCACCCACCCTTCCAGAGCCCGGGTGTTGAGAGTGGCCACCCCAGGGAGGACCCAGGCGCCTTCCCACTGAGAGGCCCTCTGGTGAGCTGGGCGTCTGCTCTGCCCACCATCCCTCCCGCCCTCCCGCCGGGATCGGTGTTCCGCGTGGTCTGGAAGAGATGTGCGGGCAGCGGGGTGGGAGGGAGGGGCTGCTATGAAGGAAGGGGGCAGGGCTTTCTGCAGGGTCAGCAGCCCAGGGTCCCCTTCGAGACCGCAGCCATGCCTGACCCCGCCGCCTAATGAAGGGAGGGAGAAGGTGACCATCCATCTTTCGCGCTGCTGGTCCTAATAAGCGTCAGCGAATTCCCCAAACTGCCTGCTTCCCGCCCTGGCGTGATATGTTATTTACCTGCAGCTAATAGGTTCATGGGTAATGATAGTCTTGTATCAAATGACGGCCGTTTGGCTCCTGACAGTTTTAAAGACCAGTCTCGGGGACACTACAGCTTCTAATTACTGGGTCTGTCACCTGTGAGGTTCAGTTCAACACCACTCCTTCTCCCCCGGTGACACTTCTGTCCAGATAGGAAATTTAAGCTCAGCTGCGACAGTTAAGGTTAAAAATACTGCGCAGTACGAGGCAAGGGATCATAATTTGGACCGCTGCCTTGTTTAATTAATTGGACTGCGGCGATCTGCACTCTGCGGGCCATAATTACAGGCAGGGCGAGAGGCCCGCTCCCCCCCCCCCCCCCCCGCCGTGTCTTACAGCGGTAATTTCACGGGGGCTCTGACCTGGCTCGGAGCAGGGACCCAGAGTTCCGTGAAGGAGCGTGGAACTCCACTAGACAGCCCCCACGACGGGGGAGCAGGGGAGCTGGGCAGGCCGGTGGGGGGGGGGGGGTGCAGCTGCAGGCCGGGTGCTTGTTCTTCCAGGCTGGGTGCTGCCTCCCCAAGGTCACCCTGGCAGACAATGTGGTGACAAAAACAAGTGACCCTTGGATGTCAGAGCAAGCCACAGGGAGGAGAGAATCGTGGGTCCAGACCGTTCCAGCTCCTCGGTCAGTGGCTTCTCTGTCTCGCCGTCTGCGCACGGGCCGGGCCGGCTCAGAACACGGGGCCTTTGCACGTTCCCACTGTCCCCGCTACCTTCCCCAGAGGCCGGCATGGCTGGCTTCCTCCCCCTTTGTTCAGGGGCCAGCTTTGCTGGTTGTCTCCTCGGAGGGGACTGTCCCTGACCTCTCTACCCTGTCCCCCAGCCCACCCCTGTATCCTCCCCTTTCCGCTTCATCACCATCTGAGTTGCATCTCCCATGAGGACTCAGGCCTGGCCTGTCTGGGAATGAGTGGTTCTTTACGACTCTACTTCCTGGTTTCAGACCCCCAGAGCCACCACCTGTCTCCGTACTTGGCTGGTCTTGTTAAAGCTTCAAGGAGACCCCCGCCCCCCACCCCCCATGGACAGTTAGGCTGGGTGCGGCCCTTCCCTGCTCCACAAACGTGCCAGGTGTGTGACCTTGTCCGTGGGTCAGGAGCGGCCTCACCTCTGACCACTCAGAACTCCTCCCCCACCTTCTTTCAGAGTTTGAGGCTTGCGCATAAGCGAGGGCAGAGGACCAACAGGGAGGACGGCGGACAGGCTGAGAACCAGACCATAACCTGGGCACCTCAGCTCCGGCCGGCCCCAGTGCTAACTGACTGCACGGGAGGCCAGCTTCCCTCAGGCTCTCTCCCTGCCTCGGCAGGTGCCACAGTTAACAGCAGGGGCCAGACGGCTCTCTGCTTGGACACCAAGTGCCATAATCCTGCAGAGCCTCGGTTTTCCTCATCTATAAAATGGGAACAATCCTATTTTCTCCTACTCAGGGCAGCGGTTTATAGGAGCAGATGAACTAACAACACACATGAAGTGCTTAGAAAACACTGACTGGATGACTCATCTGGTTCCTTTACCCCAGGACGTCAGGAAGGGTCAGGGTGACCTCCCGGTGGCTGCCAAGGTCAAAATCTATGATGCATATTCAGGTCCTCATAACCACAGGGCACAAGGCTTCAATGTGGTTCTTCTAACCCCAGCCCTCAGCCTCCAAGCCCACATGCTTATTTGCCCCCCTGGCTGCCCTTGCTGTGGGCTGCCTTCCCTCAGGCTCAGTGTCTGCTGAGTACCCACCCCCTTCCCACTGTCCCCCACGAGCCACCCCCCACTTCATCCCTTCCCCACCTCCTGGGATCTTCCCGCCAGAAGTGACGAGTGTGGCCCATGCACTCAGCTCATGGATGATTTTTATGAACATTGAACAGGGCCTGTGCCAGGTGCTCCCCCCACAGCTGAAGGTCAGTCACCTTTCCCACCCTCCACTTCCCTCTCGCCCAATCCCACTCCCACCCCCAGCTCAAACAGCCCTTCATCGAGGACAGCTTTGCCAGGGCCTGATGGAAATTCAGAAATAAAACTACTCATCTGAAGGAACCTAAACTCCAAAGGCAGGAGGAGGAGGGGAGAAGGGATCCCGCACTGCTGGAACACCACGTCGGGGATGGGTCGCATTCCCACCCACAGGCAGAGGGGGCGGCAGAGGCCAGCAGGCAGCCCGCCCTCTGAGGCTCTCACCCAAAATAAGGTACGGTGCGCTGAATGTGTCCCCCGAAAGTATACCAAAGCCCGAATCCCAGTACCTCTGAATGTGGCCTTTTCTGGAAATAGGGCCTTTGCAGACCAAGATGTGATTAAGATGTGATTACGTGATAGGTTCTTACTCCCATATGATTGGGGTCCTTGTGAGAGGGGGAGAGGAGACTCAGAGACAGGACACACACAGGTCATGTGACCACAGAGGCAGCGAGTGGAGGGATGTGGCCACAAACCAAGGACCACCAAGGATGGCCCCGCCGACCCCCTGATCTCACACTCTGCCCCCAGAACTGTGAGAGGACAGATTTCTGTTGTTCAAGCCCCCATTTCTGACACTGTGTTCTGCGGCCCCAGGACACTCGCACGGGGACGCAGGGAGGAAGACCGGCACGCCAGACTCAGGTGACCTTTGTGGAGTGGCCGAATCCATCACTGCCACGCGGTGCCCCTCCTCCTGGGCCCTCGGTGTGCCGTTCCCATGGAGCTCGGGCCCCGGGGGGTGGGGACAAACGCGCCTGTTTATTAGGAATCGAAGGCCCCGCGGCCCGCCTCTCAGCGGAGAGCTGCTTTTGAAGTGCCGAGTGATTTATTTTAGCCAATTACTGGTGTACTTCCCCTTCCCAAGGACCCCACGTAATTGATTGAAACCTATTGAAAACAAATTAGCCAGCACCAGGATGCAAAGATCTGTTTATCACTCCTCCGGAGGCTTTCAGGGAGCCCACGTGAACTACAACACACATTGCTGTGTGCTTTCCCCTTCTCCGGAGGACAGGAGGAGAGACAAGAACACAGCTCTGCCAGGCTGCGAGCAGCCAGCCCTCTGTGCGCCTGGCAGCCGCTTGTTCTCCCCGTGGCCTCTGGGATCATTGTCTTGATGCCCTAACGTTCTGCCATGCTAAGATCAGGACCCACGGCCGGGTATTTTCACTGCAGCCACACACATCTCCACGTCTACGGCTTTCTTGTTCGTGACGACTTACTTCCTTAGGATAAACCACAGCGTGGAATTTCTGGGATCTGAGGGAAGGAGACGCTCCATGGGTCTGGCTACAACCTGCCATTTGCTTTTCCAAAAGGGGCTCTTCCTGTGAGGAGCCCGCGGCCAGGCTCCAGCCGTCTGTCCGTTCACCACAACTGTGCCAGCATTGCTTGTTATTGCTTTACATTTGGGGGGCTGAGTTAGCAGGTAAAAAAAAATGAGAGGGGGTGGGGTGGTGGCTTTAAAAGCAAGTTTAGGTGAATTTTTAAACCATTACTTTTAATTGTGGCAGAATGAACACACATAACATAAAATTGATCACTGTAACCGTGTTTAACTGTATAGTTCAGTGGTATTAAGAAAATTCCCATTCAACTGTATTTAAAAAATTATTTTCTGCCCTGTGAAGATCGCTGTGACGGCTGGCTGGCACACACTTGGCTTACCCTGCCTTCACCACGCCCACCCCGCCTGCCCAGGCCTACCACTCAGGGGCTAGAGCCCTACATGTCCCAGGCCCATTTGTACACGGGGCTCAAAAAAGGGGCTTCTTTTCCTGCTCAAAACCCTGTGGTGCCTTCCCCCCCGCCCCCCGATCCCATCAGGCCTCAACTCCTTCTAGAAAAGCCTGCCCTCCCCTCTCTACCAAGTGCGGGTCACTCGGGGCTCCCCAGACCCGTCCACCTGCCCCCTGACGTCAAGCTTCCAATCGCTCAAGCCAGCGTTTTCACTCCCCACCCTCACAACACTGCCCCTCTCCGCCCCGGCACCCAAGCAAGGCGTGTGCACTAACCACACGGACCCTCTGCCCCACACGTGGCGGATCGGACGGCTGTCCTTCAGCTGGAACTAAAATGAGGCATGGCCGAGGCCCTCCTGCACCCCTGGCCCGCTGCCTGGCCTCCCTCTCCTGCACCGCCCCAAGCCAAGGAGGGCTCTGGACCCTGCGGGGACTTCCGCCACCACGGTCACCGCTGCCGGCTCCTCTGCCTTTTCTGTAACACCTGGCAGCTGGCTGCAGGAACAGCAGGCCGGAAACACAAAGGGCTTCCTGAGGCTTGGAAGGTGAAGTGTCCCACGGAGCACCTGGCCCCGCTGGGCGGCCTCCCCGCCTTGGGTCATCTGCTGGTCATCATGAGGCGCAAGAGCTGGCGAGGGTGCAAACCCACGCTCCTGCCCCTCGGGCTCATATCCTTGTGTGTGTGTGTACTGTGTGTGTGTACACATGTGTATATGTGTGTCCATGGTGTGTATACGTATCTGCCTGAATATGTGTCGGTGTGTATATGTGTGTATATGTGCATGTGTACCTGCGTGTGTGTGTGTGTGTGTGTGTGTGTGCGCGCACGCACATTTGTATGGGCATGATGGGGTTTGGAGATGAGGCTGGTGCTGTAGAAGAGAGGTGAGTGCTGTGCAGAAGCTGGCAAGACTGGAGGGGAATCGCTGTCTACAGGGCAATGGGGGTGAGTGGGCACTGTGACCTCTGCCCCTGCCAAGCTACCTAACAGCTTTCCCCTCCTCCATCACCCGGCGTAGTCCCTGCCCATGCATCCTTGGTTTCTGAGCCAAGATACCCCTGCCCCCTCACGTGCTGCACCCTGCAGTGTGGCCCTCCTGAGCTGCAAGGAGACATAGCAGTCAGGAGCATGAGTCCCAGGGCATGGGTCACCTGGCTCCCATACCTCCCAGCTGTGAGCCTTAGGGCAAAAGCGACATAGGCTCCTTGGGCCTCAGTTTCCCCAATGGCAAAATGGGGACAAGCAAAGCACTGCCCTCCCAGGGAGGCCCAAGGACTGAAAACGTTGACACATTGGTGCCAAGACCGTGCTGGCACCGGGCAGGCGCTGTTGGAGAAGGGCGGCACGTTATCCCAGGGCTCCCTGCCCTGCGACCTTGAGCCGACCTCCAGAACCCGCGACTAGGACCTTCTTTAGTGATTGGGCCTTTGTAGCTGTGATGAAGGTGCAAGGTAAGCCCTAGCTGGTTTACCTCAGTGGCTAGAGCGTCGGCCTGCGAACTGAAGGGTCCCGGGTTCGATTCCAGTCAAGGGCACATGCCTGGGTGCAGGAGGCAGCTGATCAATGATTCTCTCTCATCACCTATGTTTCTCTCTCCCCTCGCCCTTCCTCTCTGAAATCAATAAAAATTAAAAAAGATGCAGGTTAAGAAGTGGAGGTGTTACCTGCCTCACCACCCTGCCTCCTAGAAGTATGAGGCCAGGCACTGCTAGAAGGTTGCTGCCCTGTTGCATTAGGAAAAAATTTATTTATTTATTTATTTATTTATTTATTTTATTATTATTATTTTTTTAAAAATATATTTTATTGATTTTTTACAGAGAGGAAGGGAGAGGGATAGAGAGTTAGAAACATCGATGAGAGAGAAACATTGATCAGCTGCCTCCTGCACACCCCCTACTGGGTATGTGCCCGCAACCAAGGTACATGCCCTTAACCGGAATCGAACCTGGGACTCTTGAGTCTGCAGGCCGACGCTCTATCCACTGAGCCAAACTGGTTAGGGCAGGAAAAAATATATTTAAATTAGAAATACTAATCAAAAGTCATAGCAAGATGCCTTCTAGGAGCGTTGACACCGTGCCAAGCACTGGACTGAAGAATTTGTGCACATGATCTCATTTGTTCTAATCATCCACCCGCCACTGGATAGCTCCACAGCCCATTTGACAGATAAAGAAACTGAGGTCCAGGGCTGTGGCCTCTAGTTCAGGTTACACAGCTTCAGCAACAGAGACATCCCAGAGTTCCGGCTGCAACACAGCTCCGACATGGACCACAGGAGGTGGACGAGGAAGGGGGTTTTAACGCCGGAATCACACAGCTGACACGCTCGGCAGGCCTAGACGGGTCCCCCAAGAGAGGCCCACGGGAGATGTCAAGTGACAGCTTCAGTGGAAGAGAAAGGTCCAGACACCAGGTGGGTGGGCTGTGGAAGCAAGCACTCCACCACAAGAACAATCCGAAGCCCCCAGCCAGATGGGTGACCACCAGGGTGAGGGATGTTTCCCAGCCCCCGAACCCCCAGCTGGCCCCGGGACAGCCAGGGTGGGGAGCGTGTCGCAGCTGTGCTGTCCTGAGTTTGTGGACATCAGCTTCTCTTTGCTCCTGTCCCCCTCTCCTGCAGCCAGCCACTCACACACCCTCCAGGGAACCTGACCTTGAATTATATAGGTTCTGAATTTTTCAAACACTCTGGCGCTGCTATTTGCCGTGACAGCATGGTCCCGGCTCTCCTCCATGTAAGTCAATTTCTCCCCAATTCCATTTCTGCCCTCGACCTGCACAAACTGCCCGGCGCATCCTCCTCCTCCCCAGCCCAGGGCCCGGCCTTCCCAATTCCAGCGACCCTACCCCCCCTAGGGCCCTTTGGTGGTCTGTCAGCCTGGTAATGGCTCTCTCTGGAAACTGCCTGAGGTATTTATTGTTGTTCTCTGTGAAGTCTCATCCCCGCCACTGTCGGTCCCTGTGGCGCCCGGCGTCAGCGGTGCAAACACCATCACTCACACGGCATAAACCTGTTGTAGCAATTCCCAGCTTGGGCCCTCAAGAGGCGCCCATCACTCATCCCCACGATGGCACGCGGAGGCAAGGGGCGGCGGGAGATGGATGGTTCTGGGAATTACCGCTGGCTGCAAAGTGGGGACCTTTCACCTCTGGGGAGCGGGGTCAAGTCACTGTCATCGTGGGCCTGGCCCCCAGGGAAATGAAGCAGCAGACCCCTGCTCTGGGCCATGCTCCCACCCCCGCCCCGAACCCAGACACAAGCTTGGGGCTGTATTCCGCACAGGGAAGCCGCTCTGGCCTCCGGAAGATCGATCGATTCACCGGGGCCGCTCGATGATGCTCCGAGGCAGGTGCCGTCTGTGGCTCCTGACAAATGAGGAATCTGAGACTCGGGGACCTTGGAAGAATTACCCCAGGTCTCTGGGCTCCTGGATCCTTTCCAGCAGGACAAGCTGCCTCCGTAGGGTCACACACTCCGTGTTCCCTCCCGCAGCCTCCCGGAGGTCTTCACACTCTCTCACCAGTTTAAAGATTGCAAAGCAAGGTCTCATTTGAGTCTCAAAACCCAGTGAGACAGGGCTGTCTTTTATCACTCATCGGAGAGCAGAGCCTCCAGAAGCCCTGAGGGTTGCATGGCCAGGACTGGGACAGGGGCCTGGACTCCAGCTCCAGGGCTCTCTCCTTGCCTCATGGTACCCCTCTGCCTCGGGACACATGGGGGAGGCTCTCCCCAATTAGCCTGGTTGGTGATGGCTCAAAGGCTTCTGGGAAATAGGCCACTGTCACTCGGGTCGTTTCCCTCCCTCCATCAACAGGGCTTCGGATCACCAGAGTGGCCACATGATAAATAATGCAGAGCTGCAAAGAGCCCAGCGTGATCAAGGCCCAGAGGAAGGCTGCGGCCTGACCTGGACACACCGAGCCCGGCTGAGCCAGGCCAGGCTGAGGCGCCGCCCGCTTGACCAGCGGTTGGTGGCCTCCCTACCATCTACCCGTTTTCAGGCAGGGCACACAGTTTGGGGTAACTTGCTATGGCAGTCCTAGGAAACCAACAGAGTCCAAGCCCTCAAACCAGGTTTGCTGGGACTATGCTGAGGTGAGGACCTGCCGTGGGCCCTTTCGCGTGCTGCCCCGGCTCCCTGGAGCACTCTCCCTGGCCATCACAGGGTTCATTCATGTGCTTGAGGCCTCTGTTCAAAGCCACATGCCTCCCCTGCCCACCCCTCCACATTGGTCCCTGACTCTCTATCCCATGACCTGGCTGCATTTTTCTTCTTAACGCACATCACTACACGATCACCCATTATCAATGTGTTTACTGTCACTCTCTCTCACACTCACACACACACACACACACACACACACACACACACACACACACACAATAAATAAGCTCACCCAGGGGAGGCCAGCACAGAGCCTGGCACACAGCAGGTGCTCAACAAACACTTGTAGGATAAACAGGCATAATATGGGTCCAGCACCAGGCCAGGCAACCTCAGGCACTATGAGGTCACATGTCAAAATCCTTCAGGGATACATTCTTCCAGGAAGAAAGATTCCTGAGTGAGCTTCCTCTCTGAGGAAGCCTGGCAGGGTGCTGAAGGTGTGGTATCTAGAAACCACCAGGGTTCAAATCCATCTCTGCTACTTCTGAGCTGTGCAACTTCAGGCAAGTTGCTGAACCTCTCTGGGCCTCCGTTTCCCATCTGTAAAATGGAGCTATAAAAGTACTTGCCTTATGCACCTGTTGTGCATATTGCATGAGTTCATAGGGCTGAGGCCCTGAGCACAGGGGCAGCCTCTCCTAAGCACCGGGTACGCATTTACTGACACTGTCCTTGCTGAGGGAATTCCTGGGACAGAGCAGTGAGGGGAGATGGGGGAGCATTGATCTGAGAGGCAGGGTTTGAATGGGAGGCATCCACTACAGGGTGGGGGCCTGCTGGGTGGGAACACACTCTGAAGTCTGAAGACAGGGCTGAAGAGACCTCTACACAGGCCCATCTGGGCAGCTCCCAGGGAGCAGCAAACTCATTGGAGTCAGACTCAGTTTATTGGTGGATCAAACATACTTGCCATCAACATCCCAGCATCCCGAAGCCCGCCCGGCCCCAGTGGCCTCCGAAGAGTGGGTGTTGCACTGGGTGGCCAGTGGTAGCTTGCTCCCCTGGCCTGGCTGCCTGCCCAGGGGTCAGCTCTCCAGCCATCAGTGGTGCCCAGCTAGCAGGAAGATGCCCCTGCCCCCCCAGGGCACTCAGAGACCCCTGTGGCGACAAAGGCCAGGTAACAGAAGGCACCCCTTGTCTACAAAGGCCACAGGCCACAGCCACCACGGAGTTGGCAGACACAGGCAGGGACTTTGTCCCCGAGTAACAGACACTGTCCAGGCTGCATAGAGCCAGGCCCAGTGTGCAGTGTGGGCCCGCACCCCCCCCCCCAACCCCCCCCCCCCCCCCCGGATTCTTTGCCCCTGCTCAGCCCACACCTGGAGTAGGGCCGGGCACCACATTGCCCCATCCTAGGAGACCCCACTCTGCCTCTCTCACCTCCCCCCTCACTAGATCTCTCTGCTCTGCCCTCCCTTCCCCCCTCACCTGCTCCATGTCACTGCACTGGCCTCCTCCCCTTGGTCAGGCGCCCAGCCTGAGCTCCTGCCGTTCCCCCTGCCTGGAGCACCTTCCCCCAGACAGCTGCTCCTTAGCTCACTCCCTGGCAGCCTGCAAATCATAGATCAAAGCCACCTTCCCAACCTGCTCTCCTCTAAAATGCAACCCAGCCCCCTCTCCCCAGCACCCGCATCTGCCAACACCCCACGTCTTCTGTGGGGTTCTGGTCTATTGTCTGTCCTGAGGGCACACACTGCTATCTGCATGGTTCCCATGGGCCCCAGGTGCTCCACAAATATTGGGTAAGGAGCAAATGGATCCTGGGTCCCTTCCCCTGACCCCAGGGACAGACCCAGAGGAGGCCTCAATCAATGCCCACTGCCCACGTGAACATGCAGGGGCAGCCCCCGAGGCTGCTAGGAGGGAGGGGGTGGGGAGGCGCCACGCAGGGGAAACTGCAGCCGAAGTGGCTGAAAAAGCTCTTTCCAGCTGCACAAATGCTCCCCCTGGAATGATGGGGGCACGTGGCGCCCAGCTGCTCGCCCTCCTCCTGGCACCCACAGGAACCACCTGGAGCAGGGCTGTGGGTATCCAGGCGGACAGAGGGAGGAGGAGGAGAAGCCTGCACTGTGGTTGGGGTCCAGGGTGCAGCCCCCGCCCCCATGAGAGTGGGCAGGCTCAGGCAGGAGCTAATGGCTGCGCCCCATCCAGCCGACTTGGCCGGCATTAATTTGACCATATATACACACGCTAATCAGCTGTAACTGTGGCACCCAGCTCAATTCAAATTGATTTACTGAGCCTGGAAATGGATACAAATGTGATTAAAGGCTTTTTATTTTACATAGGTTCTCTATAAAATGATTTAAATCAATTGCCCGGCAGGCCCCGCGCTATTACTGCACAGAGCCTCCTCTTATATTGATGGATACAGTGCTCTGAGCTAGAACCGGGAGTCAGCAACACTCTCCTGCCCAGCCCGGGGATCTAAGCTGGGCGGCCACAGCTTCTGCTGGTCATGTATCCACCTCCTCTCAGGGTGCCCCTCTGCGGTGGCTGGGCTGGCCTGGCCTGGCACCCTCGAGAGGGCAGCAAGGGCTGGTGGGTGAGGTGGGTAGGCTTGGGAGCAGGCTGGTGTCTCCATGGCAACAGCCTCAGCACCATCTCCCAGCCCACCTGCCTCCTGCCCATGAAACCTACCTCTGGACACCTCAGGGACCGGGCCCCTGAGCCTGGGAGGTCGAGTTCATTATCCAGGCCTCTAAGGAGGGTGCTGGGATGGATGCTTCTGCAGACCTCACCTGCCCCACCCTAACGCCCCTTTTCACAAATGAGGAAACTAAGGCCCAGGGCTAAGAGTTCATAAACAGAGTCTCAGACAGACTGGTCACAGCTGGCGGAGACTCCGGGTCTCCTGGCTCCCAGGCCACCCGCTTCTTCCTCCAGAGCTTTGCCATACTGAGCGAACACAGAAAGACTGCATAGGTTTCCAGCATGCGGTCTCGTCGATGAGATACAAGGAAACATGGAGATACAAGGTGTGCCTGGAAGCGCCAGCCTGTGGGAGCGCTCAGCCTGGAGCCAGGGGCTCAGCCCAGCACAGGGGACACCAGGAGATACCCAGCAGGCCAAGGACAGATCAGTGCCACCATGCCCTCTGGGTGCTGCCAAGGGCCAAAGACTAGAGGTTTCAAACAACAGAAATTCCTCCCTTCACATTCTGGAAGCCAGAAGTCTGACAATGACTGTACTCCTGCTGGTGGTTCTAAGGGAGGATCCTTCCTGCCTCTTCCGCATCCCTTGGCTTGTGGCCACATCACTCCAATCTCTACCTCCATCGTCACATGGCCTCTCCCCTTGTCTGTATGTCTCATTAGATCTAGGGCCTGCCCCCTTCCAGCATCAACTCATCTTAAACTGATTACATCTGCAAAGACCCTATTTCCAAATAAGGTCACATTCTGAGGTTCTGAGTGGATGGGAATTTGGGGGGAACACTATTCACCCCAGTACAGATGGAGTCTGAGTCGCCTCACTGGGACACATCCTTTTCTAAAGGAGAGATGGGTCAATCAGTAACTGAACCAGAGAGGCCGTTCGGCAGGTGCTGGATTCACACACGGTCCCAGCTCCTTGGAGACGTGATGCGTCACCCCTGTCTCTGCCCAGGGGCTTGTGCAGCCTATTCTGAGCACCTGCAGAAACAGGGTGCTCCAGCCACGAGCCCCCTGGAGGCAGGCGCCTTCAGCAGCTAGGATCAGCCTGCCACGAAGCGAGGGGAGTAAAAAGGACCCCAGAATTTCTCCTGGTGGCGTCCTTGTTCAGAACAAGCCCATCAGCCCTGCTCAAAATCCCAAGATAGGAGTGGAGCGGCTGGGGGCAGGGAGCCACCTTGGTTTCTACTCCCGAGCCGTGCTGCCCGCTAGCCACAGGAGGTGATTTAAATTCAAAGTTAAACTAATTAAAATTAAACACAATTTAAAATTCCATTCCCCAGTAGCACGAGCCACATGTAGCTACCGCCGGGGACAGTACAGATGTGGAACACTTCCCACCACCGCAGAAAACTCTACGGGGTGGTCACTCCAGACTTATTTTCATCGTGTGTCTTAGACCATGGGCAAAAACAATCAATACAAAAAAAAAAAGTAATAATTAAAAATATGGAAGGATAGAGGGCTGTTGATTTCCCATCGCACCAAATCCAACTCCTAGGAGGCTTTTGGAGTCTGGAGTGCCCTGCTACCTCACCCTCTCCACCATCACCAACTAAACAGTAACATTCTCCAGGGCCCAGCCCCTGTCTCGGCTCCACCACCTCTCCGCACTCTGGCCGAGTTCTTGCCCTTGCCTAATCCTCTGGTCTGCTCAAATTTCTCCCAGAGGCCCCACACGGCCCTCCTCCACAGGCTCAAACACGTCGTCCTCTGATCTCCCCCGCACAGACTCCTAGACATCCTTCCAAACCTCAGTCCAACTTCATGACCTCCAGGTAGCCAGCTCCTACAGCATCGTATACTTCCTTCTCTCATGGTATTTTCCACCGTGAACCCGAGTTGCTTATGCGTCTGTCCTGCCCTGCTCGGCTGTGAGCACTCTGTAACCAAACTGGTCAGTTTATTACCTGGCAGGGAGCAGGGAGTCTGGGCGTGCAGTCGGCGGAATAAGCCAGAATTCTCTCTCTACAGGTGCGCAGAGCCCCGTGAACCATGACAGGTTTCAGCTGCGTGAATAAGTTGCGTGACAGAGACCTCCCTGCATACTCTGAGCACACATGTAAGCACACAGTAGGGGCTTGATAATGAGCTGAACGAAGTGAAGAACAGATTGCCACGTGGACGAGGACCTTCTGGAAACAATAGTCGGAAGGACCCTGGGGCAATGAGGCAGACTGTGTCCTCCGGGAGGGCAGACGCCCCTGGAGAAGCCCACTGAATGCCTCCGTTTTCCCTCTGCCTCCTTCCTGCTGCAGAGGGCAGGGTGGCCCCCCGCCAGGCCACAGTGAGGGTGGGCACGGGCTGCCTGGATGATATAAGGCCATTCTTCCAGGCTCCCCCTGCCTGCTCCTGCGAGAAGCCTCTACGGCCAGCTGCCTCTGTCTGCCGCTGCTCTGCAGAAAGCCCGGAGGAGTGACAGGTGAGCCAGAGGGACCTCGGTGACGGCTCACGGCAGCCTGAGCAGCCCTTTGGGAGGCCAGGAACCACAGCCGTGGGCTTCCTCCTTCCCTCCCATCCTCCTGAAGGAGCCGGCTCTCTCCTTAGAACGCCGACACCACACCTGGGGGTTTCTGTGACCACCACTCGCCAGGCCTCCGCACTACCTGCCTGCAGCTGGCAGACTCCCCAGGGCAAGGGCTCCGTCCCACGAGACGGCCCCCACTTCACATGCCGATCGCAAGTCCCAGGCCTCCGTGTTTCTGGCCCATCGGCTATAAATCAGGGGCTTCCCACAACCCTCTCCTCAGGTTCAATAATCTGCTAGAAAAGCTCACAGAACTCAGGAAACATTTTACTTGTGTCTATCGGATTGTTATAAAGGATACAGCTCGGGCACTGTGCAGGCACGGTCAATTACTGACTCAACCCCCAGCCCCCCTCCCCTCCCTGGAGGACAGGGGTCTGGAGCTGAAGGTTCTCAGCTTCTAATCATAGTGCGGTCTTTCTGGTGACCCGTCCTGAGGCCGTCCAGACGCCCACCCAGAGTCGCCTAATGAGAACAAGGACAATCCTATCACCGAGGAAATTCCCTGGGTTTTAGGAGCGCAGGGTCAGGAGCCAGGGGCAGAAACCAAATACGTATATTCCTTATTCTATCACACCTGCCTCCTCTCCCAAGGGCACGGCCCTGGCCTCAGCGGGCCCAGCTCCCCGCTTCTGTTCTATTCAAGGCTGCATGGCCGGGATTCCCTGTAAACGCGAGGCCTGGCTGCTTGTGTTCAAATCCTGGACTGCCATTCCCAGCTGTGTGACCTGGGCCAGTTGCCCACCCTCTCTGTGCCTCAGTTTCCTGTCTGTCACATAGAGATAAGGATGGAAGGCGTCATGTGGTTGCAATGAGATTTAAATGAGCTCCTGTTTGCCTGGCTCAGCTCCCAGTGAGCCTTCGTAAGTGTTTATTAAATCAAATCGCCCCGGCCACAAATACGGACGGCCCGAGGACTGGCAGGCATCTCGGGCACGACCCCTCACAGCTGGGATGAATGCCATAGTCCCCAGAACTCAGGTCTGTACAGCCGGCACTTAAAACATTTCTCTGCCTCCACCTGGGACCCAGCTTGCCAGGAAACGGCAGAAAGGTAGAGCGGAGCAAGGCAACCTCGGCCATTCTGGGTTGAAAGCCAGGTCTGCGTGAACATGGAACTTCCCTGCGGGGTGGAGGTGGGGACGCAAATGTACTGTAACACGCAAGTCCACGGAGGGTGTGGTAGTGAGCTCTCCCTCTCTGCTTTCCATTCCTTCCCAAGCGGGCTGGGGGGGGGGGGGCACATCTGGAACCTTCCGGAGCCTTGGGAATCCCCTGGGGGCACAGTTAGCGCGAGGTGGGCCCTTGGGTCCCTCGGGTGCCTGCACCCAGTGGAATCAAGGTCTCTGCCTCTCTGGAGGTGGAAGCGGCACTAGCACAAAGCGGCCACACGAGAAACAGGTAAAAACAATTCTAATCCTGTGGCCTGTGTCTAGCAACATCTGCCCTTATTCCAACAAACGCATGCTGGGCAGCCAAGAGCAAAGACAGCAGGGACGGGAGCGAAAGGGCTCCCTCTCAAGTTGGGAACCCAGGAATGTACCCCCAGCTAGAAGGGGTGGCAGTGCGGGGGTGGTGAAGAAGGGACTCCTGGAGGAGGTGGTGTGGAGACAGGGCAGGAGACGGGGAAAGCAAGGATGGGGCTCCTGGCAGAGGGCAAAGCCTGGCCCTGCACAGTGGTGGACGGTCCTGAAGGGGCTCCAGACTTTTATTTAAAGTCTAGTCTTGCATTCGCTGCATCTTGCATTCGCTGCATCCTGTTTGGGGGACTGGATGGGGGGATGAGGCTAGACAGGAGGGCAAGGGGCTCCCTGCAGGGAGCCACAGAAGGTTCCACCCAGAGGCAAGGCCCTATCAGTTCAGACCCGTGAGAGTCTAAGATGGGAGAAATACCGTCCTCCTGAACTGAGCTGCCAACACTTGAGGGCAACGGTGACTCCGCACAATGTGGATGCTGCAAGAAACGGGGCTGCCCACCCTTGGGGCCCCAGGACTCTAGTGCATGAGCGTATGTGAATGGGAGCGAGTAGACATGTGGGAGTGAGCGCACCCGAGTCTGAGCATGAGAAAGGCCACGTGAGAGTGTGCGTAAGTCCATGTTTCTGAGTAAGCGTGCATACATGTGTGAGACAGGGTAGGCGAACTGTGGGAAAATGTGTGTTGGCTGAGTGTGCGAATGTGAGAGTAGGAATGTGAGAGTGAGCGTACGAATGTGTGTGAGGGGCATGTGTAAGAATGCATGTGTGTAAGTACCGGTGAGCGTGTGAATGTGGGAGCCTATGTGTGGGAGTGAGTGTGTGTGAGAATGTACGAGTGGGCATGGGTATGACTCTGTGTACTGTGAGTATGCAAGTACCCGCAGTGTGCATGAAAATGGGAGAAAGTGAAAGGGTGTTTGAGAGAGAGGGGCTGCAGGGCGACGTGGGTCCAGGTGTGGGTAAACCCCGGCCCAGGGTGGGCACTGAGCTAAAGGGCTGTCCTTTCCAGCAGGTGTTGGAGGGGCAGGAGGGGCAAGCAGCAGCTCCTGGGGCCCCCAGGCCTCTGAGCCAGGCTGGACAGGGGTCAGATGGGTAGGAGACGCAGGGCAGGGGTGGGGACAGGGAGGGCAGCTCCCGCTAGGCTGCCGTCCCCGGGGAGGCTGGCATCAGGCTCCCAATTACAGGAACAATTAGGCGCACTGATGCACAGCCAGCCGCCTCGGCGCCACCTCGAGAGTGACAAGCCGGCCCGGCGGGCTGAGCGTGGCTTTAATCCCGGGAAGGCTCTCGAGTGTTAATGGTGCAAGCAGGCTCATTAGCTGTAATCCATCTGTCCTTAATGCGGTGGCGGCGGCGGCGTGGGGCTGCGGGCTGAAGGATGCCCGCCCAGGGACTGCAGGCGGGCACAGCGCTCAGCGGGGCCGAGCCTGGCTCCCTCCTTCCCGGCTCCGAGAAATGAAATGAAGGCCAGGGCGAAGGCCTGGGGAGGAGAGGAGAGGAGGGCAGAGCTCTCTGTTTCCCTGATATGAGAACTGGCCGAGCCAAAGGCTGAACCTGGAACCTGGCCACACCCTGCTGTGTGCCTGCAGGCAAGTTGCTGTCCCTCTCTGGGCCTCGGCTGTCCTGTGGGGAAAAGCAGGGGCTGGAATGGAAGCCTCCAGGGCCCAGGAAACCATGAGTGGGTGGCCCTGAGGTGCCTGTCCCTCCTCCGGGGAGGTGTGGTGGTGAATGCTGCCCAGAATGTTTCAGGTAGTTTGGCCCTGACAATTGTAAATCCTGCCTTTGTCTGTGGTGGTGGGCGTGGCCCTACCATACCATCTGGGCAGCGGGCTACCTGGCTGGGGCGGAAGGCAGGTGCTGAGGAATCACGACTGAATGTGGACTGAGCAGGTAGATGCCTCAGGTCCAACTCAGAAACAGCTCTGCCCAGGGCAGCTGAGGTGCCCTGGACCCCAGGGCAGGCACAGGGAAGTGGCACTCTCACACCCATCCTGAACGCTGTCAGAGAGAAAGGGAGAGCAGGAGAGCTGGCTACAGAGCAAAAGGGGCTTAGGAGATCCAGGAGCTCTGGGTCAGAGTCCTGGCGGTGCTGTGCGATGTGGGGGAGTTATTTAGCCTCTCTGTGCCTCCGTTTCCCCCCCTGTAAACCTGGGGGAAGTAACAGCCCTCCCCGAGGGTTATGAGGAAGGGGAGACAAGTGCTGTGCATCAAGCCATCTCCAACAGGCCGGGCCCTGGAGGGTGGTGTTGGCTGTCCGCATCGCTGCCGCCCCTCCCGGGCTCCTGTCGCTAGAGCCACCGTGTGACGTTCACCACGCCTGTGCGCCCGCATTATTTATGCACCACTCCTTCCAATCAACCAGTTGTTTTTGCTTTTGCAGGGGTGATTTACATAAACTAATTTTAAAAAGTCCACACACGACTTGTGTCCAGAAGGAAGCCAGCATCAGCAGCGGCAATGGAAGTGCAGCACCCTTCCCAGTCCCCCCGGATGCAGAGCCGGCACCCGCTCCCTCGTTCAAAGGGGACAAGCTGAGCCTGGGGAGGTCTGCGGCACAGGCCCTGCCGCCCCCCCCCCCCCCCCCCCCCCCCGCTGCAGAGCCAGAGGATCAGAGGAACAGAGGAACGGGACCCCACAGTTCCGTGTGACTCAAGGTTATGTTTCCCAAGGACACAGCATGGTCTCGAGCCGCCCCAGGAAACTGCACCCACTGCATGTCCGCGGGCTCTGTGCGTGAAGCAGCACCATCCCCGAGGGGCTCCGGAGGCGGGGCCACCTCTTTCCCCCACCGCGCAGGAAAGAAAACAGACCCAGCTTCACCAAGCCCAGATCACTGGAATCCAGGCCAGTCCTCTGCCTCTGAACTGTCCCTGCCTCAGTTTCCCAATCTGGGAGTTGGGGGCACTCCATCTATCCTTGTCCTGAAGGTTGCTGGGGGGGCAGGGGGTAGGGGTTCAACCGGCACACCGGTCTGAAAGCCGCTCCTGTCTGTGGGCTGAGGGGTGCCGGCAGCAGGGCCCACGGAGACAGCCCAGAAGCCAGCTGGCCGAGGACGGGAGGACGCTGAGCCGAGGCCTGCTGTCTCCCCGACGTTCTTCAATTATTCAAACAATAACCGCACCCTTATTTAAAGTCTAGTCTTGCATTCGCTGCATCCGGCGGCGAGCACCAGAGCCTGCTGGTAGATTTACACGGGGAGAGGCTCCCTCTCACAAAGTCAATTAATTAAGCAAACACTTTGCCAGCAGGTTCTCAGGTGTGCAGCTGTGAGGCCCACGGGTCTCAGCCCGCCGCCTCTGGGACACTCGATCCCGCAGGGCCTGCCAGGCGGGCGGGGACAGCAGCTGGTGGAAGAGCAAGGGCACGGAAACTACTGCTCCCGGGGCACCTACCAGGCGTCAGGCCCAGGACAGGCCCACGGGCTCCGGGGGGCCCTTCCAGCCCTCCCAACCAGCTCCCTACCACTCCGATGTACAGAAGGGGAAACTGAGGCACAGAGAGAGAGTGAGGGACTCACCCAGGGCTAAAGGTCACAAGAAGGGATTTAACTCCAGACACTCCCCTCCACCCGCCCGCTCCTGCCTTCACTCTCCCATTACTCACCAGGTAGCATTTACAGCAGAGTCTGGCACTGAAGAGATACATCCCATCCATGTAACAACAATTTTCATATGAACCCCAGTTACCCACATTTTATGGAGGGGAAAACTGAGGCACAGAATAGTTGAGTGACTTGCTCAAGGTTGCTCAGCGGTACGTGCCCGCGTGGGGATTTGAACCCACGCTGTCTGGCCCTGACGTCTGCTCTGCGAGCTGAGTGTCGGCCTTTCTGCATATCTGCCCGCTCATCAGCTCGCCAGGCCCAGCTCAGAGTCGGCCCCCTCCTCCACGAGGCACCTGCCTGTGCTCTCGCTCTCTCTCACCTGGCAGAACCGAGCACCACCCAGGGCACCCGCAGAAAAACGCATCTGACAGGCAGAGATTCTGGAGGGTTCTGGCGGATTCTGGTGGGTTCTGGCACTGGACCACTCCCTTCTCATATATCTGCTGCTCTTCTCTGGATAATGGCAGCAGCCAGCACAGGGAGGGCACTTAGCTGACAAGGCCTTTTGCAGTCACCCGAGTCTCTGAGCGAACAGGACAACCAGGGAGACTGCAGCAGCAGCAGCTCTGTTTTATGGGTGAGGATGTGAAAACCAGAGGGGAGATGACTCAGCCCAGCTCGCTGGCCTCCAAGGGGCAGAGTCGGGGGCCAGGTCTCCAGATACCAAGCCAGGGGAGAAGGGCAAGCCTGTCTTGCAGAGGTGGCTCAGCATGGTGGCTAAAGGTGTGGATGGGGGAGGAGGTTGGCCCCAGTTCTGTCACTTCCAAGCTGTTCACCTTGGGAAGTCGTAAGTAATGGCTCTGGGCCTCAGTGTCCTCACCTGTAAAGTGGAGGTAAAAACAGAAGCGTCTCCTCATTCTGGTGGTTGTGAGAATAAGAAGTTAAAGGGATGTGTGCACAGGGCCATTCTTACTGCATCTCCTCTGGGCTTCCTACACCTCCCAAAGTACTGGACACAGAGCAGTTGTGCTGTGCAATGCATGACTTGCTCTAGCAGCAGAATTAGTGGCATCAGGAAAAAGGAGGTTGCCATGTCCTGTCTATACCAGCTCATCTCAGCTCCTGGACGTTGACCACACCAAGCACTCTTAGCAAACAGGCATTGATTGTTCAAGCCTTGGCGCATGTATAGCAGAGGATTTCAGCTCAACGCAAACATCTCTGTTCACTCTCCATTTGGAAGAAAGAGGAGTCCATATATAAAGAAATAACTTACATTCCTTGATTGAGGTTCCTTTTACTTGGAGGGCCCTTTTATCTCCTCTTCATCCATCCAGAAAACTCCTACACATCCCTCAAAACCCTTTTTAAGCATCACATCTTTCTGCCCCACCCAGAGTTCACCGCTGCCTGTTCGGTGTCATCTCTGAGCCGGATGCACACTTCTCCCAGCACAAAAACCACTGTGAGTCAGGAACTGTGCTAAGCACTTAATGTGGTTTATCTCTGTTCATCATGCAAAAAGGGAGGTGCCATTTATCTCCATTTCATGGTTAAGGACATTGAGGGACAGAGTGGTTGAGCTGGGTGCTCAGGCTGTGCAGCTGGCCAGGGGCAGAGCTTGAACTTGAACCTGGAAAGTCTGGCTCCAACCTCAGGGAGGTCTGGCTTTTCAGGCAGAGCTGGTGTCAGGACTGGCTGGCGTTGGTGGAACGGCAAGGGGAAATGCTGAAACTCAAGGCAGGAGGCCACGTGGCCCAGGGAGGGAACAAGGGCAAGCAAAAAAAAAAAAAAACACAAAAAAACCCCCCTGAAATCTGAGCAAAGGCAGTACATGCTGTCAGGGGGGCCGAGACGGGGGGGGGACGGTGTGACAGAGACCTGTGGTTTCTGTGCACGCTGCTCCCTGGGGGACCCGCCAGTGCTGGCTCAGCTCGGAACCCAGCTGCTTGGGGCGATTATTATTTCAGGAGCAGAGGGAAGAGGGGCGGGCTCTTAAGCTGAAACCCCAGGGAGGGGGAGCTGGGGTGTCAAACAGAAAATCACACTGAGGGGCCCTGAGACCCCTGACAATGCTGGCCATCCAATCTGGCCCCCACTCTTTCCGGGGAGCCGTGGCTGCTGCCACTGCCCGCTGCACCTGCTATGAAAATGACACCCCGGGGTGGATGGTCCCTGCTGTCTCCCGGGAGGGCCAATTGTAGAGCAGGAATAGGCGGATGGGCTGCTGATCTGTTTGGGGCGGCTGGGAAGGAGGGGCCTGCTGGGCCTCCCAGGAGCGGCCAAGACCAAGAAGGTAAGCTCACGAACGGGGGTTGGGGGTGGGGGGGGTGGGGGGTGGGGGAGGGGCAGCAATCGGGCTCCCCAGGAACCTGTGAGCAGGCCAGGGTGGCGGGGACGGAGGCTTATGGAGGTTACAGACCTCCCCCAGTAGGAAAGTGAGATACAGAATTCTCTGAAAGACGGAGTCTCGCCTCGCCCAGGGGAACCCCAAATTTCCCTCCCTCCCCATCCAAACACCGGCCTCCTACCCACAATGTAGGGGTTCAGACAGCAAACTCGGGAGCCAAACTGCCCAAGTGCCACTCCTGGCCCTGACGCGTATGGCCGCTGACCGGGCACATGACTCGACGTCCCGGCGCCGCAGCCTCCTCATCTGTCCGGTGGGACAGTACCAGCCACACTCCGTCCCGGCGTTGTGAGAGCTTAGCAGGCGTCCTCACACTTTCTAAACAGGGGGCCAGCTCACTGTCCCTCAGACCATTGGAGGGCCGGACTATAGTTTAAAAAAAAACAACTATGAACAAATTCCTATGCACACTGCACATATCTTATTTTGAAGTAAAAAAAACAAAAACGGCAAAAACACCCGCATGTGGCCCGCGGGCCGTAGTGTGAGGACGCCTGGCTTAGAGAGTGCTCAGGGCTGGCCAGGAACACGGGGCACGCTAGACAAGTAAAACCATCGCTGCCCCGTTTCCGCCGCGTCACCCCAGGCACACCTCTGAGCTTCGGGTCCTCTGATCCAGAAACAGGGTCTAGAGAGCGGCGAGGAGGAAACGAAGCCTGATGCTGCAGCCACCAGCGAGGGGGGCCTTGGGCCTCAGTTTCCCCACTGTGTACTGGGCCTGGCGACAGCCTCACCCCAGCTGCTGAGGCCCGTGAGAGGGTCGGGCCTCTGGCACATGGTGACACGGGAGATGTTCACTGGGCTGTGACGATGGTCACCCACAGCTTCCCCCTCTGTACTCGGTCTCTCTGCCCACCCCGCCCCCCGGCCTTGGTCAACAGGAAGTCCACCAGACAGGGAATAAGGTAAAATCCTGGCGGCCCAGAGAACTGGAAACACACAGCTGTACAGACCTTGTTCTTACAGCACTGCTCACAGTGACCCAAACATGTCCGCTGATGGGTAAGCAAAATGGGGTCTAGCCATACACGGACATATTACTCAGCCGTGAAAAGGCGTGAAGTCCTCACACGTGCCACAAACGGAGGAAGCCGGTCACAGACAGCCACAACTTACATGATTCCATTTCTCTAAAATGTCCAGAATAGGTGCATCCACAGAGACAGAAAGTAGGAAAGCCGTGGTTGCCTACGGCTGGGAGCGGAGGGGACTGACAGCAGATGGGTACAGGGTTTCTTTTGGGGTGATAAAATGTTCTGGAATGAAGCAGTGGTGATGGTTGCACAGTTCTGCGAACACACTAAAAACTGTTGGCTTGCACCCTTTAAAAGGATGAATTGTATGGTAGGTGAACTACCTCTCAAACTGTGGGGGAAAATATATCCCAAACCCTTGACGCCTGTTCTGTGCCCAGCGATGACTCCCGAGGGCTCAGGAGGCTGGTGGGGTGCACAAGGTCAGAGGTTGAGCGCACGGAGGAACCCACTTAGGGACGGCCTGACCGGGGTGGAACAGCTCGCGAGCAGGCAGCACGTTCTGGAAGGTCTCTCATGGTTTTCGTTTTGGCTAGAGTTAGGAAGCACATAAGACAGAGAATTTAGCTGGAATCTTTACTGTTCCTCCTACGTACATGCACATGGTACTAGGGACAGGCTGCCGCGACAAAGAAGACCTAGTTCTCGCCCTGGTGCAGCCCAGCTCCGCAGGAAAACGTGCAGAATCGAGAAGTCACCGGACTACACGTGTATACAGTGGGCCCAGAAAATGGGCCAGAAAACGCTCAATCTGAAGGAAAAGCTGGGGTCAGCGAGGAACAGCATTACAGAAAGTGGGAACGGCGTGTGCAAAGGCTGTGAGGCAGATGCAAAGGTAAAGAACTAAAAACAGCTGGTGAGGCTGGACCTAGGAAACAAAAGGCGAAAGTGGCTGTGAGGACCGATGTCTGGGGTGAAGGAAATCTCCCTGTTTCATTGTGTACCCCACACAAAAGGCATCCCCACCAGGCTGTGACCACAGGAGGTTTAAAGCACGAAGTGCTGCCCCATCTTTGCACGCTGCCCACCTCAGCCGGGACCGGAAGGTGTGTGCAAGAGTGAGGGATTGGAAGGCACAAGGAGAGCCCACCATCCCCTACCCATTTGTGAGTCTCTAAACGTCATCCCAGTCTTGACGGGGCCCCTCCAAACTGCCAAGGAATCCGTTCTACGCACCTGAGGCCTTCGGGGAGCACGTCACACTCAGACAGGAGCCCTCACAGGCCTCAGGAAGAAATCGTTCCCACGAGGCTCCCACTCCTCTTCCCCCAGAAGCGAGATGCCCCATTTCCCTCCTGAGAGAGCTCCTGCCTGGGATCCCGCGCCCAAGCACCCAGGCCCAGGCTCCTGGAGCCACAGAGAGACCCGGTGTCCCAGCAGCTGGATTTATAAGCCCCCAAATTGCCCAGGCACTGCAGACAGACATGGTACCAAGAAACCGGCTTCTGAAGGCTGAGCTGTATGATTACAAAGAACCACTGCTCAGCATAATTACGGGCTCTGAGACAGAAGTCTGTCTTCCCTCCGTTTGGCCAAGTTGAATGGACAGACATCCCATGCTCCTGCCCTCACCTGCTTCAAGGGCATCTTTCGAGGGGCAGCTGGGCCCAGCCTCCAGGGGTTGGGTGCCAGATACAGTCCATCCCTCAGAAGGAAGAGCCCGAGGCAGCCCGGGGCCTGGTCTGGTGACAGTCTCTGCCCCGGAAAAAGACAGTTTTGTGGAACCTCCGAATGCTGAGTAAAGATTTAGCAATATGCTTATCTCCACTGTTGTCTACACTCGCACTTCGCTTCAACTGTCCTGCCCTGGCTGCCCCAGGTGGGGACCTGGCTGTTGAGGGCAGACAAGGGGGGGCGGGGGGGGGCAGAAGTGTAGTCAATTGATCAATTAATCCATCGGAATGTTATTACAAGTCACAATTTATCGTCCCTGGGCTGCATTAGCTGTGGCATGGGGTACATGGGGTCACGCGACTAAACCAGGAAATAAACTAGAGTTGTCTGGAAAACAGAGCCAGGCGGGAGACATCGCCGTCTGAGCCTCGAATCCGTTAGTGCCACGGGGTATGTCCAATAAATTAGAGGAGATAAGGATTGAAGGATGGAGTACGAAAAGCAACATTCGTTTTGGAAACCAGCACAAGAGCTTCGAGAATCCTGCCCCCCGCGCTGCCCCCCCCCACTCAGCCCTCCCCGGGGGCCCTGGAGGCTCAGCTTCCAGGCAGCTGGCAGCTGTGGGGAAGGGGGGAGAGGGAGAAAGGTGGGGGAGAGGGGATAAGCAGAGGGGAAGCGGGGAGCAGGAGGGGTGAGGAAGAGGAAAGGAGAAGGGGAGGGGGAAGGAGGGGAGTGAGGAGGGGGAGGGGCCCAGCGAGGGAAGGGAATGAGGGGTGAAGGGGAGGAGGGGGGAGATGAGGGTTCTTTGGGCGAGGTACGCGCTCTCCTGGAAGCCAGGTTAAGCCATCAGCACAGGCACTCGGGTTTAATTGTGGGAGAAGCTGCAGAGAGAGAAATGAAATGTGACTCCCTGCCCTGGGCTGGCACAGCCCCTCAGGCTTCCCAGCGCTGGGGGGGGGGGGGGGGCGGTGTGTGTGTGTCCCTCCCTCCCCTCGCAGCCTTCCTCCCAGCACCTCCAGTTGTTCAGTTGTTCTCCTTGCTCCCAGGGTGGGGAGGAGGGTGAGGGCGGAGAGGGGAGATGGGGCCGACTGGGAAGAAGACAAGACAATGGAAGATCCATCCAAGAAGAGGCTGCCCTGGGTGGGGGAGGCACTGAGATGAAAGCCCAAACCTACAGCCGCTTGTCCCCTGCTCTGCCCACTCACCTAGGCGGGTCCCAGCACCTCCAGCCTGGGCTAGTGCAGTAGCTATCTGCTGGTCCCCTTGCTTCTGCCCTGACCGCCCGGGCTCCATCCTCCAAGTGGCACCAGAGGACCCCGTGAGAAGGGAGGTCCATTCATGTTCCGCACTCTGCCCCGCGTTCCCACCCGCTCCCAGCAAAGACCACACGCTTGGCGCCAGGGCATACACCGTCCCTCCACCCCCCTGCCCCATCCGTGACTTCCCTCGCTGATGCTTGAACACCTGACGCACGCTCCCCACTCGGGACGCTGCCGCAGATGCTCTCCGGCCTGGAGCTCTCTCCCACGTACCGGCTTGACCATGTCACGTCTCAAAGGGCTCTTAAGGGACTCCCCTGTCGTGGGCTGAATGGTGGCCCCCAAAAGGTATGTCTATGCCCTAACCCTTGGAGCCTGGAAATGTGGCCTTATTTGGAAGAAGGGCCTGGGCAGACGTCAATAAGGACCTGGAAAGAAGAGACTATCCAGGTGGGCCCTCAGCGCAATGATGAGTGTGCTGATGAGAGGAGACGGAGCAGAGGGCTGAGCCCGCGAGCCAGGGAAGGCCGCAGCGCCCGATGCTGGACGAGGCAAAACGGGTTCTTCCCTGGCCAACCCCCGCCCCACGGCAGCTCCGCTGTGGGACCTCAGACTTCTGCCTGCACAACCGAGAGGATGAGTGTTTCGTTGACCCCCGTTTGTGGAGCGGTTACAGTGGCGCCAGGACTGTTAATAATCCTCCAACTTCCCCCCCTCACTCTGCCCTAGCTTGGTTCCCAGGGCACCTGTACCCTCAGACAACACATTTAACAGGGCTTGACTTTTCTAACTTCCCGCCCAGAACACAGACTCCTGACCCACAACTGCTTGAGCCCCCTCACCTGCAACCATGGGGCAGGGTGTCCAGGCACCCCGTCAGCAGAGGGCCCCGAAGCGGGCAAGGGCTCCAGGGCCCAGGACAGGCATGTAGCACCCCCTCGGTTTTGTCAGAAGCACCCCAAGATCATCACCCCTGAGTCAACAGCTTTGGGGACCTCGTGCTTCACCTTCGGGCGATTTCAGAGGCCTGGCAAGGCTCCTGATCCGAGGAGGAGTTCCAGTGTGCCTTGGGCAGGAGAATGCTCAGAAATTTCTCTCTCCTTTTCAAGCCCGCGTGACAGCCTGGCCACCCGAAGCCGGAGAGGCAGGAAGGCTCCTCCCCTGGAGGCCTTGGGTGGAGTGAGGCCCTGCCTAGACCTCATTTCAGACTCTGGCCTCCAGAGCTGTGAGGTTAAATTTGTGTGTGTGTGTTTAATATCTTTATTGATTTCAGAGAGGAAGGGAGAGGGAGAGAGAGATAAAAACATCAATGATGAGAGAGAATCATTGATCGGCCACCTCCTGCAACGCAGCCCACTGGCCCACAACCCGGGCATATGCCCTTGACTGGAATCAAACCTGGGACCCTTCAAGTCTGCAGGCCGATGCTCTGTCCATTGAGCCAAACCAGCTAGGGCTGATTTCTGTTGCTTTAAGCTCCAGCCACAGGAAACTCGTGCACTTACATTAAGCCAGTCATTCTCCACTGGACCCATTTTGCTCCCCCCAGGGGACACTGGGCAGTGTCTGGAGACATTTTTGACTGTTACAACAGAGGATGTTACTGGCATCTAATGGGCGCGTGGAGGCCAGGGATGCTACGCCATGTCCTACAGTACACAGGACGCCCCGCCACCAGTACCCAGCCCCAAATGTCAATAGTGTCTAAGAGGCTTGAGATGGAATCACCCATTTGAAAATTCCTCCCCCAACCTTAAGTGACAAAAGGGGACAAACTTTTCACCCCTGAGCCATCAAAGCCCATCCTGGGATCCAGCCGTAAGTGGAAGCCTCATAAACGTGGGCTGAATGAATGGCCTGAGACACTGGCACGTGGTACGAAGTAACACATGCCGCCTCCTTTATTTTTCACCTGTGGCTACCGAGACTGAGGCTACCACATCCTCATATGCCCACTGCTGAAACCTGGTGGCCGCTGGCACCCAAAGGACCATGCAATCAGCAGGCACAGGCCCCGGGGCGTCTCTTCACCGGAAATGCTGGGTTCAGCCCCTTCAGGAGAGCTGGGTGGGGTGTTGTCCCGCAGAGTTCTGTGAAAGGAGGGGGCTGGGCTGAGAAAGCCCAGGGCAGCCGGAGAGGACCTCAGCCCCGTGGAGAGAGCGGGCGCGCCTGGCTCTGGGCTGCCAGCAGGAAGCCTGCGGCTGGCCTCCCTCTGCGGCCCCTCTCCCCCCAGCATCCAGCTCCAGTGGGCCTGTGTGTCTGCCAGATGGCAACGCGCTATGTGTCAGGAGATAATCGCTATTAAAAATTCACTGGGTTTTATTTTATCTTTTTTTTTTTTTTTTCTCGGTTCCGTTTGGGCTCTCTGCTTCCTCCTAAAGAAGCAGACCAAACTGCCATCCGTTACACGGTTTTAATTGTTTCTAATTAAAAGAAACAGGGACTGGGTCACTGGGGTTTCTCCGTTCTGGTGGCTGGTGGAGGGGGTCAGGGGCTCCCCCTCCACTCTCAGCAGCCTGATGGCGGTGGACCCCACCAGCTCACCCAGCCCCTCCTGGGGACACCCGCAATCTTCTGCAACTGCTCTTCTGCCCAAGGGACTCAGCTCTGCCGGATGGGGCCACTGGTGTGATGACTTCAGCACCCCAAGAAGCACCAAAGAAAATCCAGAGGTGAAGGCAGCCTGGGAGCACCCCGGGCGGGGTGCAAAAGGCCTGTGCCGCAGCTCAGCCCCCGCAGCAACCTCACCTGGGGAAGAGGCTCACATCCCATCCCTGCCCTGCCCGTGGCCTCGGAGAAGCTGGATCTGCTCCAGGCCTCAGTCTGTCTCATGGCTACTGTGACACCCCCAAGTGATATGGCTGAAGGGGTCCCCAATCCAGAGGTCAGGGCTGTGTGTGCAGGGTCTCAGGTCAGGTGAAGGAGGCCCCGTGCTGGTCCCCCTTGGGGTCCGTCAAGGATTCGGTACCTCATTCCAGCTTGTTCAGGGTGCTGAGGAGATGCAGCGGGAACAGATCGGCTGGCACCCTCTGGAGGAGGGTGGGAGGTGACGCGCGGACCGTGCAGGACCCAGGAGCCAGGCCAGGAGGGGCCTAGGCCGCGGGGGTGACAGACGAGGCTGGGAATGAGCAAGGGGTGACGAGTCCCCAGGCGCCGTCACGGTGAGGACAGGGTCCGAGGCATCCCACTGCCTGGCCAGAGGCTCTGACTCCTCTCTACCTCACCCTCCACCTCGGGACGTCCTTACCCTGCAGACAGGTGACAGCTAAGGCGGCTGCTGTGGCAAGGGCTGGGCTTGGCTGTGCTCACTTAGACTGGCGAGGCCTTTCTTCCGGTCAGACCAGCTCACTTCTCCCACCGGAACCGGAGACCAGGGAGGGAAAGGGAAGTCCAGCCGCCCAAGGCAGTGGGACACAGGCCCCGAAGCGGGTGGTCCTTGGCTCTCGGCCTCATCCCTCCAACCTCTGCCTCCACCTTCACCAGGCTTCGCCCTGTGGCTCTGTTTTCTTTCTTTTCTTTTCTTTTTTTATATTTTATTGATTTTTTACAGAGAGGAAGAGAGAGGGATAGAGAGTTAGAAACATCGATGAGAGAGAAACATCAATCAGCTGCCTCTTGCACACCCCCCACTGGGGATGTGCCCGCAACCAAGGTACATGCCCTTGACTGGAATCGAACCTGGGACCCTTGAGTCCGCAGGCCGACGCTCTATCCACTGAGCCAAACCGGTTTTGGCTGTTTTCTTTCCTTATACGACACCAGTCACTGTGTTTAAGGCCCACCCCGATCCAGGTTGACATCATCTCAAGATCCTTAACTAACTGCACATCTCCAATAAGGTCACGTTCTGAGGTTCTAGGTGGGCATGAGTTTTGGGGGACACTATTCACCCCAGTACAGGTGGTCTACAACGCCACCAGCATATTAATTAGCATTATAATACTAATACAAGCATTATCCCATTTTCCTTCCAGATCTCATATCTTAGACATCAATGGATGGGAAAAGACAGTCACTCTTGCCAAACTTCTGTTCTCAATGATAGCGTGGCAGGGAGGGAGATGGGCGCAGAGAAGTGGCCATGGTCAGGGTCCTCCCACAGGCTCAGAAGGGCGGCCAGCCTCTGGGTGCCTCAATTCACCAGACCTCCAGATTTGAGGGGGTCCCTGAGCCCAGGACACACCGTGGACCCTAAGAAAAGCCAGTCCAGCCCTTCCTCATGGAAAGAGGACCCCCCCGCTCCCCCAAAAAGGGCCTTGCCCCCAGTCATACATCTGCTTCTGGATTCTTCCCTGTTCTTCCAGCGCATACTCCCAGGTCCAGGATCCCTGAACAGGGACCGCACAGGTGAGAGGCAACCTGCCATGAGGACCTCGGTCACGGATTTCCAGGGGACGATGGACTGGGAAAGCCAGGGACACAGGCAGAAAATAGAGAACAGACTTTAGAGGCAAACAAAACAAGCGGTGGGCAGAGAGAGGGACTCCTGACATGGGAGCAGGCGGGTCTTTGCCCTCCCACGCCCGTTCCACATGCTCTCCTCTGCAAGATCCCCCTCCCCCCTTGTTACTTTAGATGCAAAGAATTTCTCAGAGACCCACCACCGAGGACAGCTAATTAGGTAATCTGTGTTCTGAGCACTGTTTACGTATATTAACCACTTAGCCCAGCACCCTTCAGAGGTACGTGAGGGTTCTGGGACATGTCCACAGATTCTTGGACCTCTTTCCATGCGGAGGTGAAGTCTCCGCCCCCTCCCACTGAACCTGGTGGTGGCTGCCTTGGGGAAGTGATGCTGTGTGATCTCTGAGGACAGGCTGGGGAGCAGATAGGAGGGGTGAGGCTGAGCAGCCTCCATCTGACTGCAGCCTCACGAGACCCTGAGAACTGCAAGCTGTGCCCCCAGATTCATGAGCAAACTAAACGCCACTGTTTTAAGCCATGGTGCTGGGGTGGTTTATGACGCAGCAAGAGCTACCTGGAACAAGATGGGTGCTATCATTCCTTTCCCTTTTACCGATGGAGAACTGAGCCACAGAAAGGATAAGTGTCTTGCTCAAGGGCACACAGACAATAGCAGGCAGATCCAGGATACAAACCCAAGCCAACTGACTCCAGACCAGATCAGGTAATAATGGAGACACAGGTGCCCCACGCTAACTAGCAAGGGCCTGGGATGCCCACCTGGCTGCTGAGCCCAGGACCTGGCGATTCAACTACCTGCTTAGTCCCACTTCTTAATTTGCCTCTTTCTTCCTGGTTGAGGGACTCTAGAGACCCCCTTCACCCCCAAATAAAGCAAAGCATTTGCAAACCTGGAAGTGGCTTGTCTGGTTTACTTACTGAAAGACACAAGCAAACATGTTGCCAACCCCAATGCCTCCCCCCGGGGAGTCTTCCTTGCTGGAGAGGTATTACCACCTGACTCTCCCTGGAGGGCTTACAAACACCATCCCCACCTCCCATGGCTGCTGACCTGGATGGACCAGCTTAACTGCTATAAGGAGCGTGGTCTGGGCCATGGGTTCCAGACAGCCCCTGCCACCCTCTTGGGGTTCCCCAGGACCCTGCTTTGGGAATAATCCAACAATCAAGGCTGTGTTCCAGCTGCCCAAGCTTCTCATCCCAACACACAGTGACAGCACCCTGCCCCTTGCAGAGTGGCCAGCAGCTGGGTTACTCAGACCTGGCTTTAGGGACTGTGCAGCCCACATCCTTCCAACAACTGACCATTAGTCCACCCAGGGTGCCCTGTTCTAACATTCCCCACAGCTGGCCAGCGGTCCAGAGGTGAGCCTGCCCTCCCGGTCTCAGAGAGCTCTCAGGGCTGGAGACGCAGCACCCAGGGGACTTGCAAACGATCCGAAGGCATCCCCAAGGGTTCACATTGATTTTGGATGTTAGTCCATTATTTGTCAGAGCCTAGTGCCCACTGAACATGGAGGAAGTGGGACCAAACAGTGGTCTTGTTAGAAAAATGGTCACCCTCTAGTCATCCAACAAGCATTTATTGGGCACCTACTGCGTACTTAACACCCTGGGAGACCCTGAGATGAGAATGCAAAGGATCTTTCCTCATGGAATTTGTCTGTCAGGAGAGATAAACTAGGTACAATACATACAAAAGTATGGGTCCCACTTGGAAAAAAACAACACTGGCCACAGGATAGGAGACAGCAGAAGAGATGATTTATGGCTGGGAAAATCTGGAAGGCTTCTCAGAGGAGGTGGCATTCAAGCTAGGCCTTGAGGTGCAAGGAGACTGCAGATAGGAGCCGGAAGGGCTTTCCAGGTGGAAGAAAAGATAGTAGCAGCTGGCATTTTGTAACCTGGCAGTGTGCGGCACTATTATTAACTTGATTGATGCACCTATTCCTAGGAGGGCAGAGCCAGAATCCCCATGCTACAGGGAAGACGGGGGCACCGAGAGGTTGGGTCACCTGCCTCAATTCACAGCAAGGAGGAGGTAGGAGGACAGGGGCTTGGGGGTCTGGCATTCTTTGCTGTACTTCTGTGTGCCTCCCTAGTAGCCAAGGCACTAAACAGAGACAGGAATGGCCAGGCCATGCAAGGACAAACATGGGAGTCAGCTGGCTGGAGGGCTGGGCGGCAGCACCCTGAATGGTGGGCAGGAGGCAGGCCAGAGGACCTGTACTTCTCACCAAACAGCTGCATCCTCTCCTGCAGGCAGAGCGGGGCCATCCAAGACCGCCACAGAGTGAAGTGACCACATCTCTCTGGAGCTGGAGGAAGGGGCACCCAGCGGCCATGAACACTGGCCAGAGACGTGACCCTGGAGTGGGACTGACCAGGCTCCTTCGCCACCTCACTAGCTGTGTGACCCTAAGTAGTGAATTGAACCTCTCTGAACCTGTTTCCTCACCTGCAAGACCCAGAGGGCACCAAGCCACCACCTTTCTCCTGAAGCTGCCATGAAGCCTGAGGCGTGAGCGCAGGCAGAGGATGGTGGTGCCTGTGCGTAGCGAGCCCTGACGTCTGCCAGGGGCTCCTGGGAGTCCCCTGCAGCTGATCCAGCTTCCACACAGGCCCTTCTGAATTCGGGCTAATTCTAGTCCCCCATGGATTCCTGGGGGATCAGGAGCAGCCAGGGGCGTCCGCTCCGCTGCCTGCCTTGTGCCCTGTCCGCTGCTTTCTCCTCCCTGCCCCTTGTGCTGGGCTCTGGGAACAGAGTGAGGCCCTTTTAGCTCCAAGGAAGCCACTTTTCAGGGGGAAGCCTCAGATTTCACGAACCAAGGACATGGTTTCCTGGGCAGACGGTGGCGCACACCCGCATGACCGTCCTCCCTGTACACCCTGGGAAACTGAGGTTCTGCACTGCCTGTGACTAGGCCAAGGGCACAGAGGTGGGGAGGGGTCTCCTGGCACAGCCAAGGTCTCACGGGGCGGGAGGGGCCCTCCACTGTCCCCCTCCCCCAGCTCAGAGAGGAAAGGAGATCAGAGGGAGCCAGCAGAGGGGAGTGCGCATCAAACACCTGAATGAGGGGGAGTTTTGTAGGTTCATTTGGCGGAAAGGAGAGAAGCCTCCCCTCCTCTAAGCTGCCGCCCCGGCCCCCCAGGAGAACCCTGGAAACCACCTAAGCTGACATCTGATGGATGGGGATTTGTTTTAAGCTCTTTCTACCCACTGGACTATAATCATCAACTGTTCACGACCTCTCCACAAGCAACTATTCCCCCCCTGAGTTTTCAAAAGGCAAAAAGCTTTAAAAGCTGCAGTTCAAACAGGCGGAGAGGCATACACTGAGAGACGCAGGGCTGGAAGGGAGGGGAGGCAGGAAGGAGGGGATCTGGGGAACCCCAGCCGCCTGGGTG
Source organism: Cnephaeus nilssonii (assembly GCF_951640355.1). Classification (NCBI taxonomy): domain Eukaryota; kingdom Metazoa; phylum Chordata; class Mammalia; order Chiroptera; family Vespertilionidae; genus Cnephaeus; species Cnephaeus nilssonii. The sequence goes on along the minus strand of NC_137091.1, from coordinate 29,690,364 downwards.
AGGGAGTGGGGAGCAAGAGGGCTCCCTGGGGCCAAGATGGTTCCACCAGTCACTCCCCCCCCCCCCCAAACTGGTCCACGTGGAAGAGAAGGCCAGCAGGGGAGGCACCTGGAGGTCAAGACGTCCGGCCTTTAATGGAGGGGCTGTGCTGATGCCATCATCCCACCCAGCCTCTACTGGGGGGAGGGGGGGGGACTAGGATCAGCCCGAAGAAACCTCGGGGACCTGAGCTACTGTTCACTGCTGCCTTCTCTCCATCATTCCCTCCACCTGCCCCTCCAGCCAAGAACCCCAGGGGCCCCCGCACCACCCAATGCCACCTTCACACCCTCAGCTTGCAGGGGTGTACCTAGGCCTCAGAGTCCTGCTAACCCCTCCAGACAGGGACTGACTCAGTAAGGCCCCCAGCGGGCTCTGTGACACCTCTTACCTCTCACTGCCTAACTAATGCACTAGCAATGGGAGGTCACCACCTTGACCTGGTGAGAAAGTTCTTCCATGCGGAGGGCGTGCATGGGCCCAGGGAGATGCCAGCACAGCTTGGGAAGGGGGCAAGTTATGGTGAACAGAGTTTAAGCCACATATCGCACCCCTGGTCCCCACCCATGTGCAAATGAAGAAGAATAAACCCCCTCCCCCATTTTTTGCTCCTGGTTCCTGGTCCCAGGGTTTTCTGCTGACACAAAGGGGCCAGCCAGGGTTGACACTCGCAGCACAGCTTGCTAACTAGGCATGATAACCAAAGCCCCTGGACAGCAGCAAGGCTGGTACAGGCTGGCCACCTCTTCTGGACAAAATCTGAAGGTGATTCTCCACCCTTCTCATCTGCCAGCCCCTGGACGTGCCCCAGGCGCGGCCAGACAGGCGGGCAGATGGAGCTTTTCTACTTTAAAAAATAAATCGATTGGCTTCCTTTCTGAGTTGACAGGATGAGGAGGTGGCACAGCGGCGCGCCTGGGGACCACGTGCATGACCTGGAGGTAATCCGGGGTCAGCGTGCCAGGCGGGGTGGGCGGCGCGCCCCAGAAAGTTCCATCCCGTCCCTCCCCCTCTCCCTCTCCCCTCCTGGGGTGGCGAGCCGGGCACTTACTGAGGTTCAGGAGCAGGGACGACCAGGTCTTCATGCCGAGCATGCTGCGCCACCCCCGCCGGCCGCGGGAACCCTGGGGACTCTAGGAGGGGCTTCCCAGCATAGCCTGCGGCAGGGGCGTCCAAGCCCGCCGTGCGCTCCTCCTGACCGCTGCTCGCCTGGGGCTGGGAACCCTGGACGGCTCGCTGGTGGTGGTGGTGCTGGGCGGGGGTGGGGGTGGGGGACGCGGGAGAGGGCAAGGGGATCGCGGAACAGCCGGGGAACCGGGGGTGGTGGAGCCCTGGGATTCCCGGGGGATCAGGAGCAGCCAGGGGCGTCCGCTCCGCTGCCCGCCTTGCGCCCTGTCCGCTGCGCCCCCGCGTGCCTGCTGCAGGGACTTGGGGGAAGTGCTGGGGATCCTGGAGGGCCCGAGCAGCCTCTCTCACCGCCCCCAGGAGCGCCCCGCGCCCCCGCTCGCGTGCCCTCGCTGGAGGCTTCACGCACCATCAGCCGTGGTTGCGCAGCCGCCTCGCAGCAACCATCTTATTCCCTTCCCGCTCGGCGGGGCTGCGCCTCCTCCCCGCCACCCCCCCTCCGCCCCTCCGCGCGGCGCCCCCGCCGTCCTCCTTCCCTCCCCTCCTCGGCGCCCCGCCCGCGGCCTGGGCAGCCCCCGCTCCCCTGCACTTGATAACGCGCTTGTCAAGACTGCTGAGTTGTTCCTGACCTCTCCCCCGCCGCTGCTAATTAAGGCTCCGCCGTGACAGTTCAAGTGCCGAGCATCAAGTTTGCAGAACCAAAGCCTCTAATTGGGGCCGCTTTTCATTTCTCTATCCCTCGGGCTGAGGCTCCCCAGACCTGGGCATTGGCGCATTTTCTTTTGTATTTTTCATCAGGGAGGAGGAGGAGGAGGAGAGGGACGGGCACCAGGAGAGAAGGGCAGGCAAACAACCAAAAGGCTTGGGTGGGGGGAGCAGAGGAGCCCGGCGGGAGGCCCTTCTCCTGCCCCCAACAGCCAGCCGGGGGCCACAGGACGTCTCCCTAGGAGCCTACCTGACATGTCTCTTAACCCAGGGGTCTCTGAGCTCCCTGCGTTAGGGCTGCAGGGAGCAAAACCCCACTCGCAGGAGACTGCGGGGGACTCCCTGTCCTCTCCCCTCGCCTCCTCCTCCCCCCTCCCCTTAGCCGGGTGTGGCAGGGAGGGGCGGCACCAACCCTGTGCTCTGGGGAGGGGGGGGGGGTGTGAAGGGTGCTTGTAGCCCGCAAGCCAATAACCCTGCCAGGGCTGTGAAGACGGCGGGCTTGCCAAGCCCCCTCTCGGGTGGAGAGGTGTCTCTCTCCTTACACCCCAGCTCTTTCCCCGGGCTGCCAGCCTCTCCTTTCCAGATAAGTGCTGGCCAGCATCAAGGCTCTTAGTGACTCTTGAAGCTGCCTTTCTCCTCCAACGCCTACTAAATCAAGCTGGCGCTGAGAGCCACCGGCTGGGAGGAGAGGGGAAGGAGGGGCCGGGCTGCTGGCGGGCTCGCAGGGGCTGGCGTAGGGCCGGGGGGCTGGGATAAAGTCACAGGAGAGGAGAAGGTGGGGGAGGTGAGCAGAAGCCCAGCCCCTGGGAGAGCAGGGGAAGAGCTGGGAGGGAGGGCAATGGGCGGGGAGGAAACCCAGCGGGAGATACTTGAGGTCCCAGCCAGGCTGGCTAGCCAGGCCCCTCAGCTCAGAATCCTGGAGCCTCCAGCTACCAGGGGCTCATGGAAACCGGGCGGCCTTCCCCACAAGAGTCTGAGAATTCCAGGTGATTCTAATTAAATTGGGGCGCGTTATTCAGAGCCACCACCAGGGTGATTCTTACGATGCCTTAAGCTTGAGGAACTTCCCCAGTGAGGCTCAAGCAGTCGCTTCATATTAGAACCACCTGGGGCGGTTGAACCCCCCTCCCGAGGTCCTCTGGGCCACACCCAGAGCAATGACATCACACCTCTGGGCGAGGACCCAGCAGCATCAGTGTTTTCTGAAGTGCTCAGGGAATTCCTCGTGCTGCCAGGGGAGAAGGCCACTGTTCCTAGTCACTGGCTCTCAGTGGGTAGGGGGGCAGTTCTGCCCCCAGAGGATATTTGGCAAGGTCTACAGATATTTTTGGTTGTCCCAATGGGGAGGGTGTTTCAGTGACTGTAGGGGAATATTTTAGCTGGACTTTATATGAACTACACTCCTATTTTATCAAGCCTCCCCTCCCCCACTCATCGTCCAGTAGATTAGCAAACAACGCAGTCCACATCCAAAGAGTCATGTGTCCCTCCCATGGGCATGGGTATCCGTGTGAGGCTGGCTCTCATCTCTGCCAGACATGCCAATCACCTGAGAAGTTTTAAAAATACCAGGCTGCGGCCCCACCCCTAACCAGTCATATCAGATTCTCTGGAGCTGGGGCTCAAGCATTCGTATTTCTAGACTACAGTATTTCTAGAATATAGGTGGTTCCAATGTGCAGCTGGAGCTGAGAACAGCTGTGTAAGGATTAGGGACGCCTGGTCTCCCCCAGCCAGTCCCTGTGACCTTGAACACGCTTGGTATTTCCGTGGCTGTAGGGGAATATTTTAGCTGGTCCAGGGACCTGGGCTGGGAGGGAGGCAGGGTGCAACCTGTTTGGGCAGAACTCACAGCCATGCCAGCAACGCGGCCAGGAATTAGATGAAGCTGTGTCCTGTGGGGTCCTGGGGGGCCCCTCCTCTTTAGCCCCCAGGAAGAAAGCTGACCCCAGGGCACTGCGGGGTCTGCTGCCTAGAGGGAACACTGTGGAGTTGCTGGGAACAGACAGAGAAAGCTAAGCCAGAAGTGGGAGACAGGAGTGAAGGCTCAAATCCAGCTGGCTGTTAACTCAACTGTGTGAGCGTGGGTGAAGCGCCCAGCTGCCTGGGGCTCCGGCAGGCCTCGTCTGTCAGGGAGGGGCGGAACACTTGTTCAGCTCTGCGCGCAGCAAGGGTTCAGTACAAAAGAGAAAGGAGCTGAGGAAGAAAAACAAAGTCTTAACCATGACTTGCTCAAGGCCACACTAACTTGCAGGGCCTCCGTTTTCTCATCTGTACAATGGGCACACTGGGCGGAGAATCCTCCACCTCTCCACCACCTCCCCTTGGCACGGGTTAACAGATCCCAGCCACACTCCACTAAACACATGGGCAAAAGACCTCAAGCAGGTCAGTAGAGATGAGCGCCCAGGTCTCCCCCGGGTGAAGGACAGCTGGGTGGTGTTGGGTTTGTGCTTTGAGCCCCCAGCAGCCAACCGGGCAGGGGGGTGGCATCGGGAGCCAACAGGAGCCCTGGACGCAGGGCCGCAAGTGCAGTTGTCTACGTCGTCGTTCACTGCGTAAGAGCACCTGTATGAAATGGCCAATGCGCTGAAATCCAGCCCATACTCTGCTCACCAGTGCACCCCTGGGCTTGGGTCCTAGCTGCCTAGAGGAAGAGGCACCTTCTAAATTGCACAAGAACCTGTATGGGCTGGTGGCGGGCGGCTCTGCTAGGGCAGGGCTGCCGCTTCCCAGACCCTGCCCTCCTGGTTTCGAATCCCTTTCCTACGACAGTCATCCCTCCCACGCTGAGAGCCCAGGCTGGAAACACAACTCCCCAGAAAGGACACAGACTTAAAGCGGTGCGAAGGGGTAAATGACTGACACCCACCTCTTCTTGGGTGCAAGTGGAGACAGGACACAGGAGGGCACCGGAGCTAGTGTTTGGGGTGGGCAGGGTTGCCACCCTGGTTGTATCCTACCTGCCCCCTGCCTTGGCCCCAGTGTCACACTCGCAGGGCGAATAAGTACAAGCACCATCAGAAACCACCAAGCCAGCAGAAGACAGCACAATGTGTCACATGCAGCAGTGAAGTGGAAGTTTCCAGAGTCCCTCAGGGCCTGAGATCAAAGGACTCAAAATGACACAGACAACTCGGGATACCTCCATGCTCTGGAGACAGGAGGCAGCAGGCACAGCCTCAGTTTCCTCATCTGTACAATGGGTTCAATAGTCCTGCCCTCTGTCATGGGAGGAATGGGGCAACGTCTAGAAAGGGCTCAGACCAGGGCCCACTGCACCGTGAGTTCATCAATGTCAGTTGCTGTTGTTGTTCTTGGGACAGTTCCCCGAGCCCCCATCTCTGTCCCCCTGCCCTTATTCCTGGGGCTTGAGGACCCCTCGGGCCTGCTCCCTCCCGCGGGTGGGAAGCCCACATGCAGGCAGCCTTAGGAGGGAGCCCACCCCTCATCCTGCTCCCCTGGGGCAATGACACATCTCACTGCCAGGAGGGAGACAGCGAGGCCTGCTGTGCTGACCCTTTAACGGACAGGAGAGAAACCCACGATGACCTGTATCCTCACCCAGGTCAGAGGCAGCCTCCCGGCGGCGGCAGCCACCAGATTCCTGAGATTTGTGGCCAGCCCGGCAGCCAGGGCAGCTCCGGTGCAGGCCTCTCGGGAGGAGCCCCCTCAGCTTCCTGGCTCCCCATGGTGATGTGCACTCTCCCCTCTCCCCCTTACCTCCACCCCCACCCTTTGTCCTGCCCCCTCTGGAGTCCTGACCTTTTCCAGATAAGCCTGACAGGGCCCATCTCCTTCTCCTCTTCCCCTCCCTATCCCAGCGATCCCCGGGGCAAACGCAGCTGCCCTTTCTTTTGGGGTCAGAGAAAAGCCCGGGGAGGCAGGACCCTGAGGCTCACCAACTCAGCATCCTGGGCTGGCAGCCCGCCTGGACACAGACTTCTGAGGCTCACTGATCAGAAGACGCTTCAAGCCCAACTGGTGAAGTCTGGAGAGGAGGCTGCCGCCGGCGGCCCAGTCAGCTTCCTGGGCACCACCTCGCAGGACCGGGTTCCTGTGACTGAGCAGGGAAAGGCCTGTTTCTGTCCTCACGTGGTGAACGGTGGAACAGCGTCTTTGGAAAACACCGCTGGCCCCGTGGTCTCCCCTGGGGAAGGCCAGCTCTCCTCCAGGGCCTGGTTCCTACAACAGCCCTAGCAGGTGGTCACCTGCCCCATTGTCCCTGAGATGCTAGTCATCTCCTTTACATGCTACCACACACACACACACACACACACACACACACACACACGCGCGCGCGCGGGGCAGAAAAACAACCCTCTCCTCCCTGTCCTAGGGTCCCTGGGGATTTGCTGTGGGTCCTGGTCCCTACCACACGGGCCTGTACTTTATGTGGTGGGCTGTGTGATGCTGAGGCTCAGGGAGTTGGGAAATTCCAGAGCATAAACTGGGAGGCACTGCTCCAGACCAAGCATAGGTCAGTCCTACCTCCAAGCCTTTCCTCTCCCAGCGCTGCCTCCTGGAATGCCTTCTCTCCGCGACTCCACCTCACCCAGGCTTGGTGCCCCCAGCTCCATCCGTCCCCAAACCAGACAAAGAGGATGCTGATGGCAGACCCCCTTGGCAGCACACCCCATGGCACAGAGTCTCCTAAAATACTGTCCTGCCCTTCAGTGACCCTCTTTCCAGCCGGGACTGTTAACTCAGTGAGGTGCCAGCCTCCTCTGACCCAGGCCAGGGTGCGCTGAGGTTCAAATCCCAGCTCTGTTACTTCACAACAGTGTATCCCCAGGCAAGTCATGTGTCTCTCTGAGCCTCAGTCTCCTCATCTGGAAAACGGGGACACCTGGAGCACCTCCTCACAGGATCACAGTGAGGATGACATGAGTTCATACGTGCTTGAAGGTGCAGAGAGCAGGGCCTGACCAGGGGGGTCTGCGCGCATGCGCTGGGCCCTGGGCGGGAAGGGCACTTCAGTCAGGGATGGGAAGCAGGCACCAGCTCACAGGGTCTCCAGGCTCAGGACGAGGGGCCTGGAGTGGCCAAGGGGACTGAGGTAACCGTGGAGAGGCTCTGAGGGACAAGAGGGACACCCAGTAGGTGGGGTCGGCCTTGGGGCCACCGTCAGTCAGACAAGCAGCTGGGCGTCTCCCCAGATTGTGGCGGATGCAACCTCGTGTTGTAGACGAGGAAGTGAGGCTTGGAGAGGGAGGACTGGGCAGGGACGCTCACAGAAAAGTGGGGCTTCCTCCTTTCTCCCCAGGCTCTGGACCCCAGGCCAGGCACAGCTCCCTCTGAGCTCAGCTTTGGGGGGCTGTCTCCTGGGGGTGAGGAACATGAGCGAACCAAAGCCCTAAGCAGCTGGGGCTCCAGGAGCCACCCTCAGCCCCAGGGTCACCACCTGATGGGACCTACCCCACCTCCACCCCTGACTTCACCCTAATTAAAGGGGCCCTCACGCCTGAGCTTGGGGCCCAGCCTTCACCAAGCAGCCCCAAAGCCCTGTCGCTCCGGAGCTGGCTCCCGCCTACTCGCAGCCTCCCCTTTCCCAATTAATCATCATTATCAAACACCTGGCGATCGTGCTGCGTGCTCAGGCTGAGCCTGCAGGCGTCCCTGTCTGCTCGGTGTCTGCACAGCCTCTGAGGAGGGCCGTGGATGAGGAAGGAAGGGGCAGAGGGCTGGACAAGCTGCCCAGGTGGTGCTACTGCAGAGCTTCCCCAAACGGCTTCCCGTCACCCCCCCGCCCCCCCAACAGCTGTGCTGATGCCAGGATCTGGAGCCTTCACCCAATGCAAGAACCAGAGGGCTATTTTTGTGGTTGGTAACCCATCACCCCATCTAACTGGGCGGGATCCTGTTTGCCCAACGGTGAGCCCACAGTGTTGGACCACCTCTTGGGGGGGGGCTGGGGGGGGCGGCATGAAGCTCAAAACACACAGACAAAGCGGGTAACTGTTGCCAAAACACACTCCCAGAGAAGGCCAAGTTCTCCAGCCAAGACCCCTGGTACCCACAGGGTGGGGGTGGAGGCACCCAGCAGCCCCCAGCCCCCACACAGGAATCTCCACCCACTTGCCACCAACAGAACGCCTGGCAGAAAGGAGGCATTCAATAAATGTTGGTTAAAATAACCGGGGGGGAGAAACCGCCAACAGGCTGCCCCCAAAAGACACCTGGGGTCCCGCCCACCAGATGTTTCCCTCTGCAGTGTCTATACTGAGGGTCCCCAGGTGGAGGAGACGACCACAGGCCTTCCCGTGGGAACAGCCTTCGCCCCCAGGAGCCTGCGTGAATCCAAGGAAGGAGGCAGCAAGCAATCCGGGCTTCCAAAATTGTCTCCTTCCTTTAGGTCAGGGGCTGCCAGTCACACTCACCTGGAGGAGACTGTCCCAAATCAACCATATCAGAACTGGGGGGTCGTGGGGGGAGCAATGCTGCCGTCAGCATTCGTAAAGTCTCCCTGTGCTCTGGATGGGGCGGGGGAGGGCAGTGGGCTCACCACCCCACGTTAATTACCCAGCCCCCAGCGTGTCCCAGCTCTGATCATTGGGCAAATAAACAAACAACCATCCCGGTAGGCCGGCAAGCACCACCCAATTAGGGATGCAGAGTCAGACAGCTTGACTCTCAAGACATAATCGGTTTAATTGCAGGGCCTCGGCGCAGGCCAGGGTGGCAGGCTGCTTCCGCACTCCCATCCGTTTTATTAAAATCCAATTATTCGCGCTGGCCATGGGTCTCCAGCAGCGACAAAGAGGCATCTCCAACCAAGGTCAGATCTGACGCTGGGAGATGGGTCCCTGGGGTGAGGACACGTCTCTTGCTGGGGCACATGGGTCCTCGTCTCTCTGGGAACCGGCAAGGGGAAGAGGGCAGCCAAGGAGGGGCCTCTCGGGGCCTGTGGGGAGGAGGCTGGCGGCATGGCCCTGGGCTTCCACGCCGAGTCCACACTCGTCAGAAGGGATAATAATGCCACGGACTTCATGACAGCAGTGCGTTGCTGTTGTGGACTGAACGTTTGTGTGTCCCCCCCCCCCCCACCTCTCATACTCTCCCCCCAATTCAAGTGTTAAAGCCCTAACTCCCAATGCAATGGTATTTGGAGGTGGGGCCTTTGGGAGGTAATTTGGGTTAGATGAGGTCATAAGGGTGAGGCCCCATGATGAGATCATGTTCCTGTGAGGGGGGGAGACACGAGGATGGTCCCTTTGGGAGTGCGCAAAGAAGTCACGTGAGGACATAATGAGAAGGCGGCTGTCTGCGACAGGAAGCCGGCCCTCACCAGACACCGAATCTGCTGGCACCCTGATCCCACACAGCCTCCAAAGCTGGGAGAAATATGCATCTGTTGTTTTAGCCCTCCAGTCTATGATATTTGTTACCGCAGCCCGAGACAGCTGTGAAAGAATTAAACACACCAAGCAAATGCCCAATGCCATGGATGGGCGAATGGACAAGCCAATTGTGGCAAATCCACACGACAGACCGCAACTGGGCACCCAAGATACGAAACGCCAACTGGATGGATCTCAACAACAACGTGCCAAGAGAAGGAAGCCAGACAAGAAAGTCTTCGTCCTGAGTGCTGCCACCTCTATGACATCCTAGCCAAGTCAAAACTGTAGGGACAGAGAACAGATCTGTGGTTCCAGGGGCCAGGGAATGACGCTGAAGAGATGCCACGGGAGTTTCCGGGATGGGGGAAACGTGTTATACCTCGATTATGGCGGTGGTCTCACCACCATATACATTGGTGACACATCACCCAACAGTACACTTAAAAAGGCTGAATGCTTTTGCACCTAAGTTATATCTTGATAAACCTGACTTTGAAAAAATGAAGGAGCCTAACACAGAGCTGGCCACAAAGAGAACCTGTGAGATGGTGGCTGCGTACAGCTGTGCAGTTCAGAGTCTATTCAGAGGGGCGGGGGGGGGGGGGCGGGGGGGAGAAGGCCACTGGGGCCGAGACCCTGCCCTCCTTCGGCAGACCACGCTGGGAGCCCTGGTGAGCAGGTGGCAGGGAGGGGGCTACTGGTAATTCGCCTGCCAGAGGTGGCACACCTTCTTCAATTTCCATAGTACTGTCATTGTCATTGTCGTCATCAAATTCTCAAAGTGGATCTTCAAATCCAACCCCTAACGTTTTACACAGGAGGCAGGATCAGAGAAGTCAAGTCATCTCTCCAAGGCCACACAGCAGTGATGCAAAGCCAGGCACCTTGGGCCCAGAGCCAACACCCACAGCCGCTATTCGCTGCTGCCTCCTCAGAGTCACTCGGCAGTCACTGAGTGAATCTTTGCTGGACAGAAAACAAGGCAACTGGGTTTAAGCCTGGTTCCCTGGAGACAGAGAGGAGTCACCACTGGGCTCACATTTCCAATCCATCTTACTTGGCAAACATCCCTCCTGTCATCTGGCCTCATGGAAACTGGCTTCTCAGATGACCCTGAAGCCAAAGGTGACGTGATGGGGCCTGATCTGGAACCCAGGGCTCTCCCCAACCTCAGCCGCCACCCCACAGCAGGCTGCTGTCCCCGTGAGGGCCCCGACGTTTCCTGGCCACCCCAGGCTTTTTCCTTCCAGGCCCTGCACCATCCAGAAACGTCGGTTAGGCTGGGAACAGCTGCCTGGCGCCTTCTGAATGCCTCAGACGTGGTGCACGGCAGGAGCCTCGAGCCAAAATGCTGCCACTAGGTGAATCGGGCCTGCCATTAAGTCACAAAGACCAATTAAAACGAGGGGGAAAACAGCCTTCCTATCTCCCAGAGCACCCCAGCCAGCTGCTCCCGGCTCCCACCTCGCCAGCCCCACGGGGCCCCGGGGGGCTTGGTTTCCAGCTCGCTCCCTCCCCGCCCAGGCCACCTGCCTCTGACAGCAGCAATATTGCTGCCCGCCTCCTAAGCCTCTGCTCTGGCGGGCAGGCGAGGGCTGAGGGGCGGAGGCACCAGAGAGGCAAACAGCTCCCGGATTTTCGATTCAATTGCTGGGAGGAGAGATGAGAAATTGCCTTTCTGACCCAAAACCGGAGTTCACAGCTGCACTTCATTACGGATTTCTCCAGGAGGCCCTGGGAGAGGCGCAGCGAGGGAAGGGCTCACCTGTTAACAGCAGCTGCGCCTGCCTCTTTCATAAGCACGTTGGTGGTTTCCTGCCCGGGGTTGCAGGGGCAGGGGGTGTGGGCGGCACAGGGCAGGCTGCCAGCAGTGCCCCCGAAGCCCGAGACACTCTCCCCCTCCGCCCCCTGCCAGCCTGCCAGTTTGCATTAACTCAGCGGATGGAGGGAGGAGGAGGTGCCAGATAAAGTGAGCAGGGAGGAGAGGAAACGGGCCACAGGTCTGGCTGGACCTTGCTCTTTTTAGAAGGTACCAGAAGGCAAGGGGCACACCTTCCCTTTCGGGGTCCCACCTCCTTTCTCTGGGTCTCCTGTCCACTTCAATGGGCTAACATGCACATGTGTCAGGTGCCTGGAGCACGGCCAAGCACACAGTAGGTGCTCAATAAATGTTCTCTCCCTCCTCCTTTGCGGTTGGCCTCTCCGTGCTTCTGAAATGCCACCGTTCAATCTGACAGCTCTTTTTCTTTTTAAAAAATATATTTTATTTATTGTTTACAGAGAGGAAGGAAGAGGGACAGAGAGTTAGAAACATTGATGAGAGAGAAGCATCGATCAGCTGCCTCCTGCACGCCCCCTACTGGGGATGTGCCTGCAACCAAGGTACATGTCCTTGACTGGAATCGAACCTGGGACCCTTCAGTCCCCAGGCCAACGCTCTATCCAGTGAGCCAAACCGGCTAAGGCAACAGTTCTTTTAAAAATATATATATATTTTATTGATTTCTTATAGAGAGGAAGGGGGAGGGATAGAGAGAAACATTGATGAGAGAGAAACATCGGTCAGCTGCCTCCTGCACACCCCCTACTGGGGATGTGCCCGCAACCAAGGTACATGCCCTTGACTGGAATCGAACCTGGGACCCTTCAGTCCACAGGCTGACGCTCTATCCACTGAGCCAAACCGGTTAGGGCGAACCTGACAGTTCTTGAAAGAGCTCAGGCTCCTGAGGACCATGAGTTCTCCACCCTGCCTGACTGCACATTAGAATCATCTGGAGAGCTTGTGGAAAGATCCGGAAGCCTGCTGCAGCCACCGTGAGGCTGGGCCAGGTGTAATGCACGTGAGGTTGAGATGCGCAGCCCCGGATCGTTTCTATCTGCCCCTTGCTGTCTGCACACCCTCTCCCGGAGCAGGTAATGGGTGAGGGACTGGTGCAAGAGCCCAGAACCAGTGATGGGAGGAGGAGGAGAGCCAGGCTTCCGTCAGCCCTCACCAGCCACCAGGACGCCCTGCCCGTCCCTGCAGGCTGCTTCTCTCTCTTCCGTGAAGATACGCACTCCTGTCTCCACCACCGAGGTAGAGCAGGCCCCGAGGAGTTGGAAGCTGCCCCGAGGGCCCCCACCAGGAGACGGCGCGTGGTCCTGGCAGTGAGAGCTGTGTGATGCCAGGCCACTCACTAAACATCTCTGGAACTTTGCCGACAAGACTGGGTATGGGCTGGGCGCAGATGGCCTCGATGCTGTGCCCAAGAAGGCACTCACACCTAAAATCCTGTCTCATCTCTTCTCCCAGGCATTTCCTGAGTGCTTCCTGGTCTGGGGGGAGGGGGGGAGGTAATTGGCGGTTTCAATTCAGTCTCTGTTCCTTGATACCTACATGATGCTAAAAAACTCAAGTCCGCACTGGACAGGTGGCTCAGTAGTTGGAGCATGGTCCTGTGCACCGAAAGGTTGTGGGTTTGATTCCTAGTCAAGGCACATACCTAGATTGTGGGGTCCAGCTCTCTCACATCCATGTCTCCCTCTCTTTCTCTTCCTCTCGAAAATCGATAAAAACATATCTTTAGTGAAAAGTCCAAGCCCTGCCAAGCCTCTGTCACCTCACCTGGGAAGTGGACCGACCTCATGGGGTCGTCGTGACGGTAAAATAGCAAGCGCCTGGCCCAGCAATGGTGACAGCTGGTGTGCTCTGAGCCCCTCCGCTTGCTGTCCCGAGTCCTCACAGCACACCCAAGTGGCTGGCTCTTTCAGCAGCCCCACTCTCCAGACGAGAAAGCCGACAGCCAGAGAGGTCACTTGCCCAGGGTCAAGTGGTAAGGCTGGGATTTGAACCCTGAACTTGTGAGCCCGAGTTCTTGGCATCCCCATGCTCATGTGGGGCCTCTTTCTGGTGCCTCCTCTTGTCCTGGGCTCTCTCACCAGGGCCAATGGGACTGTGGTACGGCCAAAGCCACAGGTGGCTGAAGGAAGACTCCTTGGGGGAATGGGACCTCTCATAGGGCCCTGGGCCATGAAGGGAGTGGAGGGGCTGTAGACGCCCGCCTGTATCCTCCACGGAGGCCCAGGAGGCAGAGCGGGCAAAGAGAGCCTGGCTTGGGGGCCCAGGGGAGAGGTTCCCCCGGGGTCTGTGCCTGGCTGAAAACAGAAAGGCCCAGTCCTGGGCACACGGCACTGGCAGCACTCTGGGAGCCAGGCGGGGTGTGGAGGAACAGGCTGGAAGGGGCTGCAGGGCCGGGGGGGGGGGGCAGGGAGAGGGTGGGGGATGACAAAGGAAGCCAAGTGCCAGCAGAGAGAAAAGAAGTCAGGTGGGGACAGCAGAGGCCAGGCCTGGGAGCCCCCCGGGGAGGGCATGGATGAGGTTAGCTAACCTCTACCATGGTGCACAGGAAGCTGAGTGGGACGGAGCTGGGCCAGCACCCGCCGCACCTTTCTTCCCTCCTTGTTCACACATTTCTCGGGCTGGGCACAGCAGGTCCCTCCACGACATAAGCTGAGAAGGGACCATGGGCTGTCTAGAGGTCCCAGCCCTGCCCCGGCCACCCCTTCTGCTCTTCACACTCCTGCCTGACTCCCTTCCTCAGGACTTGTCATCTCAGTGTCCAAAGGAGGAACCACTGCCACCAGCATGGGTCACTGTTTATTTGTGCCCGCTGGGCACCAGGCACGGGGCCAGGAGTTTAGAGTGTATCATCTCATTTAAGCCTCTCAACAACACTGTGAGGTACGTTCTATTACCTCTTCTTGGACAGCCGGGGAAACCGAGGCACTGCTGCCCATGGTCTCCCAGTAGATCAGTGCAGAGAGCCAGGCTGGCTTCTGAGCTCCCACCTTTATCCAATGAATGAAGGGGTAAATGGGGGCCTTGATATCCTGGGAGAGCCCCCCCTCTCCCAGGAATGGGGCCCCTGTTCCCGGATCTTACCCCACACAGCTCCCTGCCCAGAGGGATGCCTGGGCCAGGCCAGTCTCTCTGGAAGCAATAACGTTGGCAATAATGATGGTGGTGGTGGCTTGGATACCAGCAGCTAATATTTACATAACGCTCACCGTATGTAAGCCAGGCACGGTTCCAAATGCTGCATACACAATCATTGCTCACGGGCCCTCCCAGCCTGTGCAGCAAACACCATTATTTGCCCATTTCACAGATGGAATGCCCACAGCATAGAGGCTAGGTGGGCTGCCCAAGACACATGGCCATTAGGTGTCAGAACCAGCGGGATGTGCACCCATTGACCGGACCCCAGGGGGCTGTGAGATGGGCCCCCAGCAGGGCCCCCAGAGGGGCGGGGTGGGTGGGAGCAGGCCAGCGCCCCCCGGCGGGGTTAGGGAGAACTCTCCCTTTCCCCAGGAGAGGGCCACTGCTGGCTCTCTCCCCGAGAGGCCAGGCCTTGCAAGGGAAGCAGAAATCTGTCGTTAACACGGTGCCAAACCCAAAGTGGCTGCTCCCGAACTGCAATCCAATAAAAGTGCGACTTGTCTATTTATCATCCTTGGGGCTTTTTATCACAGTGCAGATGGCTGCTACCTTTGGAAGGCTCAGCAGCTCGCTGCCAGCCGCCCGCCATGCAAAGCTTAGCTCAACAGAATCTGGGCCTGCACCTGTGAGGGGCCGTGCGAGGCAGCAAGCGGCACACAGGGTCCTCTGTCTCCCGCTCCGAGCTCACATTCCCCGCTCTGCGTGCGGCTGACGGAGCGGGGAGCACACTCCCAGCTCAGCAGAGCCAGCGGCAGGGCCGGCCACACCTGGTATCGAGCCCCTAATTACCCCAGTGGCAGGTGCTCCTGGGAAGGAAGAGCCGGCAGCGAGGAGCCCCTTTGGGAAGTGGAGGGGACAGCGGGGGCTGTCTGCAGACACGGCACCCAAGCCCGGTGCCAGTCAGCTTGAAACAGGGGGCCCGTGGGGCACTGCCGGCCATCCAGGCTGGAAGAAAAAGGCTGAGAAGATCAAGGGCAAGACGTGCAGAAAAGACAGGCCCCGTGCAGCCAACTCCCGGCGAGCGTGCTGGGAAGCCCAGGCCCTGGGAACTAAAGCCGCCTCAGGATCACGGAGGCCGCGATTCGCTGCTGGGAAGCAGGAGGCCCAGCTGGGCCCCAAGACAAGATGCAGAGAGGAAGCACAGAGGAGGAGGGTGGGCAGGACCCCGGGTGAGGGGGGCGGGGGCACTGAACCCCTCTGAGCCTCCGTTTCCACACCTGAAACGTGAGCCTCAACACCCATGTGCAAGTTGAGTTAGAGGGACAGTGAGGGAGTCCCCAGCTCAGGGCTGGACAAGAGGTCAGGCCTGAGGCCTGGTGATGGTGCCAGCCCCTCCCAGATGCCACTGATTGGGTCCAGAGGAGGCAGCTTTTCTATCAACACAGAGCCCCAGCTGTAGCGTGTGTGTGTGTGTGTGTGTGTGTGTGTGTGTGTGTGTGTGTGTGTGTGTAGGGGCTGAAGGATTCGCCCCACACAGCCTGCCGAGGGCCGGGGAACGTGGGGGACCAGGGCACGGCCCTTTGCCCTCTGGGCCACAGTGTTCTCAGGAAGCAGAACTCCCTGGCCCCCACCCAGGTCTCCTGGCTGTCTGGTCTGCTCTTCAAATAAACCAGACCGGGCAGCTGTGAAAACGAATGGCCTTCTGCATCACAGGCCGCAGCTGAACGAGAGGCCGATCTGGAAAAGGCATCGGGCATCTTTCCTGCCGCCTCTCTGGTCTCCCGTACAGGACTCGAGGCTCCGGTCACCCCAGATGAAGCTTTCCAGCTCCTGAGACTGTGCCCTTCAGGCCAGCTGGAGTGCCCCTCCCGGGCCCCAGAACCCGCTGGCCCCCTTTCAAGGCCTCACTTCATTGCAGGAGCTCTGAGCCTTCTGCAAACGTTATTTCTGGTTGCTACACGCGGCACCATCAGCCCCTCAGCGGAGGAGGCCGCTGCAGCTCAGAGAGGCCAGGGAACCGGGCTAGGTCGCCCAGCCTGACATTTCCCGCTGTCTTCCAAACGCAAGGGCTCCGATTGGCCCAGCCACTCCTGGAGGGGGGAAGTGGGGAGCCCTAGGGAATCTGTGTGGTGCCTCATCTTCCCAGCTAGATGCCACACATGCCACACCTATCCTGGAGATTTGCTTCTAGGATTGCACTTTTTGTAATAATGCTTAAGATTTTACCCATAATTATAATGTTACCATAGGCCAGACCCAGATCTAGGCACATGACATACATTTCCTCTTTTGATCCCCTCAACAACACTAAAACGAAGGAATTATTGCTCTATTTATGCGGGAGCAGCACAGAGAGGTGAAGATACTGACCCAGGGTCACACAGCTGGAACCAGCATTGGAACTTGTGCTCAAGTGCCCCAGGCATGTTCTTGACCACACGCTGCTCTGTGAGGCCCTCACAGGCCTGTCTCCCGTACTGTCTGGTCACGCTGCTAGGGCTGCCTTTGTCCGGGATAAGGGACCGGAATTCCCAGCCTCCAGCTGCAGCTTTCTCATGGCGGAGGGGGGATGGGTAATATCAAGCCATTTGTCACCCGAGAGTTCATTCAGGAGGCCAGCCTGCCAGGGACCACACCAGGAGACCTGGCCTTGGCCCCTGGAGACTGAAACTGCACCCCCTTGCCTTCAATAGGAAACTGCCTGTGGGGGTGTCAGGCATGTGGCAGGCAGCAGCACGCTGAGAAGGGATTTGAGGCTAAACAGGGTTGGATAGTGTATCCTCCAAATTCACATCCACCTGGAACCTCAGAATGGGACCTTGTTTGGAAAGAGGGTCTTTGCGAGCCAGCCCTGTAACACTACAATTAGTTAAGGATCGCAAAATGAGATCATCCTGAACTTAGGGTGGGCCCTACATCCAATGACTGGGGTCCTTATAAGAACAGGAAAGGACAAAGAGAGACATAGACACAGGGAAAAGGCAGTGAGAGGAAGAAGCAGAGCCTGGAGTGATGCGGCCTTGGAGTGACCAGTGGCTGGGCGCTGGGAGAGGCAGGAAGGATCTTCCCCTAGGCCAGTGGTCGGCAACCTCATTCGTCAACAGAGCCAAATACCAACAGGACAACGATTGAAATTTCTTTGGAGAGCCACATGTTTTAAACGTAAACTTCTTCTAACGCCACTTCTTCAAAACAGATGCGCCCGGGCCGTGGCATTTTGTGGAGGAGCCACCCTCAAGGGGCCAAAGAGCCGCATGTGGCTCGTGAGCCGCGGTTTGCCGACCACGGCCCTAGAGCCTTGAGAAGGAACTAATGCTGCCCACACCTTGCCTTTGGACTTCTGGCCTCCAGGACTGAGAGTGAATACATTTCTGTTGTTTTAAGCCACTCAGTTGGTAATAAGGCGCTATGGCAGCCCCGGGACACTATTCAGGGCCGTCAGAGTGGGTGCCGCCCAGGAAGGGGGCAGAGCGCCGTGAGTCCCCACCCGATGGAAGAGGGTGCCAGGCCAGTGTAAGTGCCAAGGCCCCGAGGCAGGAAGGAGAGCTGCATGTGTTAGGACCAGCACAGCGGTCAGTGTGGCTGCAGCAGGGCTCCCGGTGGAAGGTGGGGATGCAGCGGGAGAGAGCTGCTAGGGTCCAGGGCACACAGCCTTGAAGCCTCCTCAGGAGCTGGGATTTCATTCCAGACCACAGCCCGGCAGAGGTTTAACTAAACCCTACTGGCCAGACTTGTCCCAAGTCATCCATTCGTTCACTTACTCATTCATGCACTTATTCAACCAACATTTCCCGTGCCAGGAACTGTGCCAGGTGTCTAGGACATGCTGGTCAACAAGATGTAGGAAGTCCGTTTGTTGGGAGCTTATATTCTAAAGAGCAAGGCAGATAATAAGGCATTAACAGATAAAGACGGCAAAGCGAGGGGAACAGATTTTGCTGGGGGAGAGGGTGGGGTGGGAGCCAATTGTCCAGGAGGAGAAAGAATGAGCTCTGAAGCCCAGAGGAAACCTTCCGTGGGCTGGTGACCCTTGAAGGGCAGAGGTATCTGTGAGTGAGAGAGAGTGTGTGTACCTGTGCATGAGTGTGTGCATGGGGTTTCTGTGTCTGTACATGTATCTGTGTATAACAGTGTATATGAATGTTTGCAGATGCATGCATGTCTGCATAAATCTGTGTGTATATGTGTGTGTCTGTGGATCTCTGTGCACACACGTGTGTAAGCACATGTCTGTGCTTGTGGTTGGAGAGAGTTTTCACCAGGGAGGTCTTACCCACCCCCTCAATGACACAGGCCAAGAATTACAAAGTACCTCAGAGTGTCACCAGGTGCGCGTGAGAGAGAGAGGGGGGGGGGGGGGGAGGGAGGGGGAGAGAGACAGAGAGAGAGAGAGAGAGGGAGGGGGGGAGAGGGGGGGTAAGAGAGAGGGAGGGAGGGGGAGAGAGAGAGAGAACACAGGAGAGACCTTGTGTTCTCCCCTCTGCAAGTGCCTTTGAACAAAGTCCACCCTCTACCTCTCAGGCCCACCACCATCTGTCTCAGGGCCCCCCCTCCGCTCAGCCATTTGAGCCAGTGGGGGGCACCCCCACCTCCCTGGCTGGGAGAGCCAGATGGCAGGAATCAAGGCCTCATCTCGCCCAAGGGAGACCATACTGGGGCTGCTACCCCTCCCCCGAGCCCGCAGCCACCTGGGTCACAGGGCAGGCCACCACCCTCATCCTTGGCGCCTCCTGGCTGTCCTGACCCCTGTCTCTGGGCCCCACAGCCACTGGCCTTTGGCTGCAACCCCATAAATCACAGTCCAGGTCAGAGTTGGGTGAGGGAGCAGGGCTGGGAAGGGCACAGCCCCTGGGGCCCACAGACAGAGTGGCTGCCAATGACCCCTGACCGCCCTGGTCAGGGGCTTCCAGGGGCCAGCAGGGACGTTGAAAGGGTCTGATGTTGCCCTGGGCCTCTGGGTGATCCCCACCTGGCAGGGAGGGCACCTCTGATCATGGGTCCCTGGGTGAGAGGCTCAAGCCAACACCTGCCCAGGTGGCCCACCGGGGTGGCAGCCAGGAGGCCACACTGGGTGGCCCTTGGCAGCTGCCTGCACTGGCCGGCTGACCCCCAGGTGTGGATCTCTGCATACTGGGGAGCACGGGCAGTCCCTGTAGACCTGGGCACAGCTCAGTGACCTCAGCCCTCTGGTGTCTTCACACCAATTTTATATGCGAGGCGCTGAGAAGCCTAGTGGCCGTTATCAGTTATTCAGAGGTGGTGGCTGGACACATAGGCTGTGGAACCAGTGGCCTGGTTTGAATTCTTCCCAGCTGTGAAAGGTTGGGCAAATGACTCAATGGCTCCAGACCTCAGTATCCCCATCTGTAAAAGGGGGTAATAGCGCCTTCCTCCTGGGTTCCTGTGAGAATTAAATGGGTCAGTGCTTAGGACTGTCACCCAGTTGGGTCTCAGCGGAAGGTAGCTGCTATTACCTACCCGTCCAGAACCTGCGGTGGGCCCTGAGGGTGCCAACAGGACAGGGTAAAGACACACACCCCCCCACCCTACTACCCTGGACACCACTGCTCCCCACTTCCCCACTCCATTGAGAGAGGAGAAGCAAGGATCCAGAAAGAATAGGAACAGGTGGTCCTTCAGGGGCCCTCAGGTTGGGCTGGAAGCCCCTGGTGTCAGGTGTGTTCATTCACTTCACTAATTCACTCACACACGCATTCCTCAAACGTTACAGAGCGCCCACTAGGTGTTAGGTGCCTTGTGGGGGATGCAGAAGTGAAGGGAGTGTCCAGTGCGAGGCAGAACCAAAAGCACAGGCTCCTTCCCATTCAGGCAGCTACTGAGAAGGGATCCCCGCCCCCACCCCAAGCCTGGGACAGTTCCCTGGGAGCAGTCATTGAGCCCAGCCTTGAGTGATAATAAAAGTACGAAGAGTAGCTTATTATTTACTAGTAGCCCATTTGCAGGAAAAATCCTGCAAGTGGCCGCTGCGGCCGCATGCGCTGCCGCTGCCACCTGCCCCGCTCCGCCCTGCCCCGCTCTGCCCTGCCCCGCCCGGGCTTTCCCTCTGGCAGCCATCTTGCTTTCCGCTTTTCCTCCGTCTTCCTTCTAAGTTGTCTTCAGTCTTCACTCCCCCCCCCTCAGCGTATGCAAATTAACCGCCATCTTTGTTGGGTAATTTGCATACTTGCCCTGATTGGCTGGTGGGCGTGGCTTTGGATGGTGAGCGTGGCTTAGGCGTAGCGAAGGTGTGGTCAATTTGCATATTACTATTTTATTAGGTAGGATTGTGTCCAGAGTTACACCCATAACTCACTTAATATCACACAATCCTATGAGGTGAGGCAAGTACTATTATGATCTAGGAAACTGGAGGCTCAGAGAGGTTAATCCACTTGCCCAAGACCACACAGCTAAAGGGTTAGAGGAGGATTTACATGAGACAGGCCAGCCGCTGGCTCTAGGGGTGGCATCCAGCCTCGATGACCCCCTACCCCTACCCACCCACCCCCCAATTCGTTGACTCCTGACACCTGGAAGGGAAGCCAAGAGCATTTACTTTACAGGTGGGGAAACTGAGGCTGGGAGAGGGCAAGGGACAGCCTGCAGTGACAGGCATTTAATCTCAGAGCTGGGACTGAAACCCAGATCCCTTCCTGGGCTCTGGCCCTGGACACCCTGCGGCTCCTCCAGGGGCCCCTTCCCGGGGAGCGCCCGATGGGCAGTGCAAATGTAGCTTGGCCTCCCCTGGGCCGGTGGGTGCCCACCCTCTAGCTGGCATTATTTATTTCTCCTCCCTGGCATCTCAAGGCAGCCTCGTGGTCCTGCAGAAGGCCCAGTCTTGGCGACATCAGGCTTTCTTAGAATTAAAAATGCGAAGGGGGAAAAAATCCAGGAGGCCAGTTCTCCTATTTACATGTAAAAAGGTCTCCTCGGAGCTCCCCGCCCCTCCCCCACTTCCACCGGGGACGGGCATTATTCGGAGGGCCCACAGGGGGCTTCTGTGACCCCAGGCGCCTCCTCTGGGAGCTGGGCGGAGGCTTCCGCGGCAGGGGGAGGAGATCAGATGGCGGCGAAGGGGGTGGGGCTGCGGGGGGAGGGGAGCCGGCCTCGGGTCCCCCCCTGGGAAATTTCATGGGTGTGGTAATATGTGGGAGCGGCCGGCTGCGCCCGCGCCCCACCCCCACCCCCACCATCTGCTCTGAGGCCAAAAGTCGCCTGGGAAGGTGGTTGGGGGCGCCGCTGCGGGCTCCGCCGCCGACCTCCCCTCCCACCCCAACTCTTTTAGAGCAGATGTCTCCTATTGATGAGCTCAAAGTTCGCTCCACCCCGCCCCCTCGACTCGGCCGCCCACGGCACAGGGAGGGAAGACGGAGAGGGGGGCGCGGGGGGAGGGGGGCCGTGGGGGGAGGGCGGCAGGGGGAGTGGGGTGGAGAACCAAGCCAAGCCAAGCCCACTCTTGGGCCTGCGGGTTCTCTCTCCAACTCGGGTAAGGCCGCAGCGTGGAGTCCCAGACCAGGAACCAGGCGCCTGGCCAGCGGGGCCCCTGCCAGGCAGCCGTCATGCCCCCCTTGGGCGAGCAGACCTGGAGGCCGGCGCCCACGGGCCCGCCGGGGTTTGGGCCCTGTCCAGCTGGCCAGGCCTGGGGCTAGAGCTGGCTCCTGGCGGGGAGGGGGGGGGGCGCCCAGGGAGGTTGATCCTTATCACCCCCCAACCCCCGGGGCTGCTGAGACCCATGCCTTAACTGTAAGCCCAGCGTGTCAGGTCTTACCCCATGAAGAAGGGAGGACTCCTCTAATGGGGAGACCCTGGCTTTGGCCCAATGGGCTCAGCATTCTAGTTAAGGAATTGCCCCATTAACATGAGAGGGTAACCTCCACCCCCACCCCACCTGAGCTGCCCGCTTCGATGCCACCATTACAAAGCAAGCTGGAGCAGTAAATACTCTTTAAGGGAGAGAGCAGGTTGACAAAACCACACTTGAGGGTCAATGACTTAGCTGGTGCCTGAACCAAAACTCAGGTCTGGGATTGGGTTGAGCCAATTATCAGCTGTGTGGCCTGGAGGCCAGTGTCTTGAGCTCGCTGGGCAATTTTCCTACCTGCAAAAAAGCCAGGATGAGAAAAACTACCTTGCAGAACTGATGTCTGCTGATACCCTCATGGGATGCCGTCCAAAGCAGAGGACGAGGGGGAGAGGAGTTAAAGAGTAAGAGGGCATGGAAGTTCAAACAACCTCCATTAACCCAGGGCCCCATGAGGGCCCAGCAGCCCTGGACCTGGGCTCCCTGCCCCTCCCTGGAAGGCTGCATGGGTAAGGGGAACCAACAGAGTTTAAATCAACTCCCAAAGCACGTCCCTGGGATTCAGGACCCGGGAGCCCTAGACCCTCCCTGCCTTCCCAGCTTGGTATAGGACAGCTGGGGTACACCAAGGGCTTGGGCATTGGATCCCACACATAGGGATGGAATATGGGTGGCCCTGTCCCACTGGCTGACCTTTGAGCACATGTGAGTGCACACGACCCCCCCTTCCCCCATCTCATCTTCCTGCGTGGGGGAAATTGAGCCCATTGCACCCACTTTGCAGTGAGAAGCTTCACTGGGTGCATGGCCCCTGATCAAACTCCAGTCAGGCCTCACTGCAGATGAGGAAACTGAGGCACTTACAGGTAGAGAGAGGTGAGTGGCACGTTCAGGAGAGGGAATTCCCGGGCTCTCCCCATTATCAGACCACCCTACACAGGCTCCCTCTCCCCACTCTCTCAGATAGGCCTGTAAGGCCCCAGAGTACCTCTCAAGACCTCTGGAAGGGGGAAGGGTTGGGGTTGGGGAATGGGAAAGCAAGCAGGCTTCATCCCCCATTTAGCCCAGCCCCTCCCACAATACCCACTCCAGAAGTCAGGTGCTGAGCACCTGTTGGGGTCGGGGGCAGGGGTGGGGGTGGGGAGCCTTGACAGGTCTAGGACATCTGCCTGGTACACACAGGGCTTCTGGAATTTCCACTGCAATGGTGGGGTACCCCGGTCAGGATCTCCAGGAGTGGGCAGAGGGAGGACCCAGACCAGGGTCACCCTTGGGGAGCTGATGGGTAGGGTGCACCTCCTACCTCTGAGCGTCCTGGCCCTGCTGCCAGTCTGACCAGGATAGGGAATAAGGGCCATGGGGCCATGATTCGCAAAATGAAAATGCAGGCCTCTTGTTCAAAAAGTACTGAGTGTTAAAATGGCAACACCAGAGGGTGAAATCAAGTGTGGGGCCCCTGTGACTGTATAGGTCCTAGTTCTGTAAGCCCCTCTGGTGCCGGGTCAGGGGGAAGGGGAATGGGGAGGGCTTAGACTGCACAGGCCCACCGGGAGGGACAGGCAGAGATGGGTACGCACAGCTCCCAGCCAGTCTTACACTGGCTCTGACACTTCCTGACTGTGTTGCCTCAGGCAAACAACTCAACCTTTCTGTGCCTCATTTCCTCATCTATAAAATACAGATAATAGCCCCTTCCTCACTGGATTATTGGGAAAATTAAAGGCATTACATACACATGTAAAGAGCTGGCATAGAGTAAACACAAGGGGGATGTTATTACTTTTTATTATTATAACCTTGCTATTATTACTGGCCCCTCCCTAGTGACTTGGATCACACCCTAGATGATGATCATGTTCTAGGGGGCACCACAGGTCTTCTCTGGGCGCCATATTATGTTATAGGAATGAGGCTAGAGTTCCCAACTCCGCCGCTGATAAACCCCCTGACTGTGGCAAGTCCCTTCCCATCTCTGAATCTGTTTGTTTCTTGGTACAGTGAGGGTCTGGGCCACTGTAGAGCTTCTTCTCAGGCTCCTCCCTTTCACCAGCGATATGAGGATTATGGTTCTTCCTTCCCCCTCACAGTGGCAAAGACCTCTTTCCTTCCATTTAGTCCTCTAACCAAACTCCATCCATCCTTCCAACATCCATTGATCCATCCATCCAATATCCATGCAACATTCATCCATCCATCCATCCAACATCCATCCATCCAACATCCATTGATCCATCCAACCATTCATCCATCTGTTGTCCAACATCTACTACATTCATATATCCACCCATTCATCCACCCATCCATCAATTCACTCACCCAATTCCATGCAAGTATCCATCCATCCAACATCCACCCAATCATCTATTCATCTATCCATCCATCTAACATGCATCCATCCAACATTCATCCATCCATCTATCCACCCACCCACCGCGCCTTCATCTGGTCAGAGATAGGTATCAATGCCAGAAAAAATGGGCCCCAGAAACTTGTCAGGAATCTACAGTGAGTGGGCAGCCAAGTACCCTGGGGATGGCCAGGGATCATGGTCAATAGTGTACACTCGACTTCTCTCTCTGAGGCTTGCAGAGGGCAGGGCAGGTGTGTTGGGGGTCAGAACAACAACAAAAAAAGGATCCAAGGATTGAGGTCAGGCAGACCTAAGCTCAATCAAATCACAGTTCTGCTTTTATGTCTGGTGAGCTGACCCAAGTGATCTCACCTCCCTGAACCTCAGTTTCTTTGTCTTTAAAATGGGCATAAAAGCTGCCTTATTAGGCTTTTGTGCAGACGAATTGAAAAGAAAATGACAATATAAACCAAGCCAGAGAATGGATGTAACCCAAGGCAGGTTGGGTGATTTGCTCAGATCTCATAACCCACTGTTGATAACAGCACCAGCCTTGATTCCCCCGGGACCTCCAAGTCCCTTCTAGTTTCCCTAGAAGAGTCTCCAGGGGATTTATCAACACCCAGAGCAAACCTGGAAAAGCACATGATTAAAACCAGGGACCTTCCACCACACAGTGTGACTGTACTAGACCTTGAGACGCCAGGCTCAACCTGCACTGGTCAGACAGACCTGGGTGCAAGCTCTTGCTCTGTCACCAACTGTGTGCCTGGGACACGCTGTGTACATCTATCAGCTAGAGACATTTCAGGCTTGTTGGAAGTGTTGCAGATAATGCCTGCAAAACATGTGGACACATGGCTGTCATGGGACAAATGTCTGTTCTGATGAGAAACGGGGGTAGAGAAGGGATGCTGCTAACTGTGGAAACGCATGAAGGTGCACTTCTAATAGCAAAGGTGGTGGGCAATACAGCCCACAGGTAATACCTGCAGCAATGTACAACAGTGTCCACGACATATAACATCCGTGCCCAATGTGTACACAGGTACAACATACGTACGTGTGGGCAAGTCCTGGAAAGGAACAACGAACACACAAGAACAACCATGTGGAGTTCTCGTGTTCTGAGACGAGCAACTCAGGTGCTCAGGCACCTGGAAGGCAGCAGAAGAGCAGTCAGGATGCCAAGACTGGGCCTAAATTCCAAGCGGCTCCTCACCTTTCTGCCACCCATTTCCCACCTGCCTATGGTGCAGGTGCCGCCAAGAACTTCTGCCTCAAGGGAGCAGGTTTCACGTCAATACAGACCTGCGTTTTGATTTCGGGTGTGTCCTCACTTCCCTAAAGCCACTCGAGGGAGGGGGTGGCCCTGGACAGCCTGCCACCTTCCTGCCTCCCCGTCTGGGTGTGCCCGTGGCAGCCAAGAGCGGAGTGTTCTGGAAGCACTGCAATCCATTCTGCACGCTTGGAACCTGATCTTGTGACACTGAGGGCTTTATTAATAGCCCATTAGGGGGTAATTCATGCATTTTGATGAGAGATCATCTAGTGGTCGTTTATGGGGGAGGAGGGCCGTAGGGCGAGTTGTGGGGCGTGGAGCCGGGGCGTCATCTCCAATTCACTCCCCATCACCTGCCCAGGCGACAACAGCGGTGGAGCCCACTGCGGGCGGCGGCGTGTGCGGCGTGTGCGGTGTGTCTGGGATGCGCCCTTCTGACAACCCCGCCATCATTAATCTTGATGAGTTTTCTGCTGAGTATACTTCCAGGGCTTTCAAACCGCTCGCTAATTGCAATTAATCACTTACCGAAACAGATGTCAGGAACAATGGGATTGGGAAGGCTGGAGGCTTGATAAAGCTGTCAGGAGAGGGTGCGTGGGTGACTGGGGGGTGGGGAGGGCCCAGGCACCCTCTGGGCTCTAGGTGCTTAGGGGGCCAGGCGAGCTGCTCCTGCCAGAGAGGGGTGTACCCCAGGGCCACTCTAGGATGGCCAGAGGCGGGTTCACGGTCAAGGCCTGTTGTCAGAGGAGAGCCGGGAGGAAGATTCCACAAGACCCAGAGGCCGTTTCCAGCCCTGATCCCCCAGAGTCAGACCTGGGCCAGCAGGCACTGGGACCAGAGAAGCAAGCTCGGCCAACGTGGCCTGCAAACACCTTGGGTTTTGTGTGTTTTTCACCCCGCGGTAACATAAGGATTGTATGTTCATATTAGTTGCCAACCTTTAAAAATCAGAGTTGACAGAAAAACCTGGACTTCTAGCTTCTCTCGAAAAACAAAGATTTTGCCATATGCCCCCAAGCAGCAAAGATCGGCTGTGTCTGAGCAATGCCCCACGCCCCCAACGACGGCCCGATGCTAGAGTTGGTGAAAGACCCTCCCCTCCACGCGTACCCAGGTGGCTTCTGTCTTCCTTTGGTTCCTGTGCCTTCTTCCCAGGGTCCCCCAGTCAGAGGCTTTGCACATGAACACCCCTGGAACCCCGCGCCATTCTGAGCCAAGCTTCAGGGTTTGAATACCGGACATAAGAGATCTGCTCGATGCAGGGGTTTTCAACCTTTGCCGAACAGGACAATTGCCTTCGAGGAGCTTTTAAAAATCCTCACACCCAGTGCCCTCTGAGGGGCTGGGATGGTCGCGTCAGCAGTTCTCAGAGTGGGATCTCCAGGCAGCAGCAGCATTTCCCAGGCCCTGCCCCAGACCTGCTGAGTCAGAGACCCCAGGCTGGGGTGGCAATCTGTGTCTGAGGGATTCCCAGGGGATTCTGATGCAGGTCCACCTTGACCTAGGTGGAGGCCATGCAGGGGTACCCTTAAGATGCATGCCCCGGACTCCTACATCTCCAGGAGGTCTCTGCTCCCAGGCGGGGATGAGATGGTGTAGCCTCGCTGCTCCATTCCCCAGGTGAGCAAACTGGCTTCAAGGCGACTCAACAGTAAGGGGGGTGCTGGGATTCAAACCAAGGTCTGTGGGACACACCACAGCCCATGTTCTGTCCCGCCCTCCCCCGTCTTCTTCAAGCATAAGATCTGAGGATCTCCGAGTCACCACAAGTGGCTAAAGCAGGGTTAATGGGGCACACTTCAGTGACTGCAAATGCCTGGGGCCAGAGGGGTTATTCTTCTGTTGTTTATTTTTTCATCCATCCATCCTCCATCTACCCACCTATCCATCATTCACCCACCTATCCATCCTTCCTTCCATCCATCCATTCTCCATCTATCCTCCATCTACCTACCTATCCATCATTCATCCACCTATCCAGCCTTCCATCCATCATCACCCATCCATTCATCCATCCATCCATTTTCCACAAATTCTTAGAAAGTGGTGGCTAAAACTACAGATTCCGGAGCAGGAACGTTTAACTAACTGGCTGAGCAATTGTGGGTAGGTAGGTAACACTGCCTTCCCACGCCTCCGTTTCCTTATCTATAAGGACAAACATATCTATAAGACATTAGCCCGAGGGGGTTGTAGTGTAGGAAGTTCCCGATTCCTACTTGCCTCTTACTTACTGTGGATTCTCAGCCAAGATAAGAGTTACCTGACTTCTCAGCCTCAACCTCCCCATCTGTAATCTGGGAACAAAATGCTCCTTCCTAGCATTAAGAGGTCAGGGAGATAAGATTGCCCAGCACAGTTTGATAAATGGGGACTGAGTGATTTTAGGAAGGCGAGAAGGGCAGTCAGGCCTGGCTGGCCTGGGAGGGTGGGGTGAGGGTAGCAGTGTAGGGGTGACAGGTGGTTCCTGCAGCTCAGTACCCCTTGGGGCATGCTGTGGTGCCTCTCTACCCCCGAGTTCCTGGCAGGAAGAGTCTATGCCCCTTCACAGCTCAGAGGTTTGTCTCATGAACACCATCCTGGTGGCTGCTCCCCTCCCTTTCTGTCCCATAGGGGTCATTGTTTCTAGCTCTGTCCCCCACCCCCAGCCCACCCCCACATTGCCAGCACCAGTCCAGCAACACCCCTCTTCCCAGGCCTGGCTTCCAGCTCTGTGGGTCCCTCCTCTGCTAAGCTTCTGGCTTCTAGCAACCCCCTCCTCCTTGGTCCTGGGGGGTGTACTGCTTCCCTCAGATCCTCCCTATTAACCTATGTGTCCCCCCCTGTTGCCTTATAGCCCTCCAATACCTGTTTCACCAAGGCCCCGTATTCAATTCCCTCTGTTGAAATACCTCATGTAGTTCCTATTTTCTGGCTGGCCCCTGACTGAGACAGCACAGAACAGGCAGCTGTTCCACAGCTGTGACGACGCAGGGGCAGCCAAGGGCACAGGGCACTGCCGAGCCCCCATCCCCAAATGCCAAGGAAGGGCCGACGGGAGCCCCAGAGCAGTCCCCCAGGCGTGTGCCGCCCACCCGGCCCTCTGCTGCCCTGCTGTCCTCTGAGATGAAAGCCCCACTCTAGCTGCCTGTACGTGAGGCAAAGGCTCTGCCTGCACCCCGAGGAGGCCCTGAAACGTGTTAAAATAAGTATTCTGCGAATATGATGTTCCATATGTATGACTTCGTGGGGTGATGATTTTCCTACTGATCGATGTACGTGACAGCTGTGCGGGGAGCGCTGGAAACACAGGCTTGGGCAGCCCTCGCCGTGCCACGCGGCGGGGTGGCGAGGGGGGCGCCAAGGCACGGGAGCATCTGGTGACTCGGTATGCTCAAGGAGCCCACCGCCTGTCAGCGCTCAGTGCAGGCACATTAGCGATTCCGAGGGACGGCTGGAGCAGGTGTTCCCAAGCAGACTGCTCGCGATAATTACTTTTAGATTGTTTTAAAGTATTTAAGCAAGATCCTGGAGGGCTGGGAGAGAAAGGAGAGGGGTGGAGGCTGGGCGGGAGGGTTGGGACCCCCTTGAGGCCAGCCTTCTGGACTTGCAGAGGTGGGCACGGGCCAGGCCACAGGACACAGGTGAGTCCCACGGCGGGAGGGTCAATGTGTGGCGTGTTCCAACTCATCCAGCCAGGCCAGTTGTTAAAATACTGACATCCTTCCCTCCTGTAGCCCCAGTCCCCAGCAGGCTGCTTCCAGAAGGCCTGGCCTCTCTAGGAAACCCTCAGTCTCCCTGGGACCCCAAGGTAAGGCAAGGCCACGGGCAGAACAGGGGAGATATCCTGACCATCACCCCTGACGCTGCAGCCAGCCCTCCACTTCCAGCAAGAACACTGGGACGGCGTGGTGAGGGTGGGTCTGAGGTCCCCTGCCTTAGTCCAGTGCCCAGAACACACGGAGAGGCTCCAGTCCTCCCTGAATGAGTGAGTGAACAAATGGGTAAATGGGAGACAAGACCTGCCTTTCTAAAGGCTCCTTCCAGAGACCCCAGGACTTTCTTCGTTGGAACAAACAATGGCTCTAAACGTCATGCTAGTGCCCAGGCTGCGGGGTGCTGGGTGCTGGGTGCTGGGAGAGGGGCTCTGGTCTCACCAGGGGGTCCTCAGGTCAGCCCCCCGAGGTGGGGAGCAAATGCCAGGACTGTTACTTCCGCCAGGGGCTCAGGGCCTCCCCTCCAGAAATCTGACCGCACTGGGCTGCAGGGCCCTGCCTGTGGGCTGGGGGAGAGCTGTGCAGGCAGAAGGAAGAGCTGGGGCCATGGTGGGTGGAGGATGGATGGACAGACAGACAGACGTACACACTCAGCACAGTTCCCTCAGTTTAGCAGAGGAAGGATGTTGCCCACCCCTTCCGGCACCCTGATCTACTTTCTCTTTTGCCCACGGCCCCTCTCACCTCTGGTGAATCACAGAATCCACAGTTCTGGGCATGTCTTGGGTTCAGAGCACAGCCTTCCCCCCGGGGGCTGTGCCAGGTCCCACCTGCTCCAGACCTGACCGAATGGAAACCCCCTGCAGGTGGGGCCCTGCCTGGGGTGGTTTCAGAAGTGCTCCTGGGGGGTCTAAGGCCCAGAGGGGCCTGACCCCGTGTCTGGCCTGTGGGACTGCTGCTCAGAGAGGATGGCCACGCAGAATGGAAACAGCTCCCCTCCCTGGCTGGGCCACGTGCCCCCTCCCTGCAGCAAAGGGTCCCTTTTGGCCATTTCCAGTCCAAAGGAGGAGCAGAGGGACCTCACTTCTCAGGGGTAGGTCAAGTGATTCAGATTCTTGCTCCCGAGTAACTGACTCTGCCCGCTTTGCCCTCTGTGGTGTCTGCCCTGGAGGCACCTGGGGCCGGCCACACCTGAATGCTGCCCTCAGGCAGGGGTCAGAGGCCTGGGGGCTGAGAACAGGGGGTGTTTACAGCTGGTATTTAAAATCCAGGCAAGTTCAATATTAGCTCGGTGGTTTGTGCCATCTGCTGCCAAGATAAAGCCGCGGGCCATGAGCAGGGTGCCCTGCCCCATCCATCCCACAGAGCCCAGAGTGCCCGTCCTGGTTAATGAGTAGCCAGCAGCCTCCAGCAGCCCCTCCCCCAAAGCCTGCTTGCCAGAGTCCACCGAGGCCAGCTCCAGGGCGCGGTGCTCCAGCCCGACCCGGGGAGCCTGAAAGGCTCCTTCCCTCTCCATCAGCAAAGAGGCCGAAGCCCCAATCCTGAGGGGCCCCTGAGGCCCTGCAAGACCTGCCCACTCCTCCATGGCCTCATTCGCCTCAGCTCACTCCCCAGCCCCTCCTCAGCCCCCAGCTCCAGCCTTTGTACCTGCAGTGCCTCTGCCTGGACCCTCTGCCTCCTCACCTCCTTCAGGCCCTATTGTCACCTCCTGCAACCACCTGCTCCTACTGGTGCCATCCCTCCCCTCCCCCAGATTCACTGTTTCCACAGACCCCCTCGCACCCCGCCGCCGGGCATTGCGTATTCATTTGTGCACAGGCTTATTTTCTATGCATGCGCCTCCCTGAGGGCAGGGTCCTTATCTGCCCTTTTCTTCCTCTTCTTGGGCCACAACTGAGCCAGGCACAGGGTGGCTGCTCAAGAAACACTTGTGCCCTGAGCCTGGACTCCCAGCCCAGTGCTCCTCCTTCCTCTCCTTCCTCAGCACCCCCTCCCACTCTACCTCCCTGCACTGCCCCATAAACCTCCCCAACCAGGAGGCCTCCTGGGGAGGAAGCTGATAGCCCTCATTTAGTGGCTCCGTGGGGTGGCCCGCCGCCCCCCCCAGCTCCTTCCCTGCGGAGCCTCTTATTGTCAGTCTTGCCGGGAGGGGAGCCTTGGTGGTGTGAGCAGGAGGATCCTGACAGCCACCCCAGCAGAAGTCATCTTTTATTCATGCCCATAATGTAACCGGGATTGTGTCTGAAGCAAAGTCACTTAACTCATTAGAAGAAGCTGGTGCTGCATCACAGCCCTGGGTGGGGGAGGTAGGGGCCGAGGCGGGGAGACTTGGGCCTCGGATGTACCCTGGGGGACAGCTGGTCTCAGGGGTCCACAGATGGGCTGCCTGGTTCCAGGCCCAGCTTCCCATAAATAGGACCACACAGGCAGGGTGCCCCCTGGAGGTGTTCAGCAAGGAGGCCTTGGGATGATGAAAATGCCTGCCTGGCGGCTGCCCTGGGGGACTCAGTGAGGCATGTGGGGAAAGCAAGCACCAGGGCCTGGCCCAGAGACAGCCTTCTGTGAATTTTAACCATTATCGGTTCTTTTAGGAAAAAAAGCCCTGGGGTTAGGCCCCCAGGAGGCCATTTTTCCAAGAAAATAGTAAGGATGGAAATACAGCTAAGCCCTCTCCCTCCACCTCTGGGGAAGCAGGTAGGGTACATATAACTCACACGGAAACCATTCACCAGGGCAGGCTTGCAGAAAGAGCAGCAGATAGTTTAGAAAACGTGCCTTCTCTCTGTCATCAGAAAGGAGCGGGTCAACTTTGAATGAATACATGGTGGCCTAGCTGGGGGGCCCTGGGACCCGGCTCTGTATCCTACTATCTCTAAGACCTGGCCCCGTGCGCTCCTGGGGCTCAGGGTCACCAGCCGTGCAGTGAGGCTCACACCTGAGTCACAGGCTTCGCCGGACGAGGATGAAATGACACACAGAGAGCATCGCAGTGGAGTCAGGACCCCCGCTGGCTGTGAACTCTCCACCCAGGCCCTGCCCCTCTCTGCGCCTCAGCGTGCCTCTTGTTGAACACGAGGCTGTTGGTGTCCTACGTGCTGTGCTGTTTTGTGCAGTGCATCTCCTGGGAGACCGGATGGGACAGGGAATCGGGGTGACCCTGTGGAAGGAAGACGCAAGGCATGATCCCTGGGCCTCTGTCTTCCCACTATCTGGGGCCAGGGCCAGCGGGACTCCAGAAACATCCAGGGCCTCTGTCTGCACCCCCAACTTTCCAGCTTCCCTTCCAGATTTTCTCTATTTCACAAACACGTTTATAGGGCTCCAATGCTTGTCAGGCGCTGTTCTAAACATCCTACATGTATCAGCTGTAATCTTCCCAATGTCCCCTGAAGTAGGTACTGTTATTATTCCTACTTGACAGAGGAGGAAACTGAGGCCCAGAGGGTCAGGTGACACAACCATGGCCCAAGCAGGAGGCCACAGGCGCCAGGCAATGCCCCCTGCAGGGCAGGCCACTTCTCCGTGGCGCCCCCCTGTGGAGGCCCGTGGCATTGCAGCCCCAGGGCTGGAGGCTGGGTTCCCCCACCCTTTCTGGGGGGCCTGGGGGGAGGCCCTAACCCCCCCAGTCAGGGCGACTAAAAGCCACCTGCCTCTTGCTCCCCTTACCCTCTGGCCAGCACTGACATCACAGGAGAGCAGACATGGCTGAGCCTTGGGGATCAGGTAGGTATCCCTGGTGGGCAGGGAATCATCCGCTTCTATCCCTGGGGGGCCCACTCCGTCAGCCATAGGAGGCATGGTGGATGGGCTGGGAGAGCACAGGCCCAGGTGGACCAGAGTCAGGGGCAGGGTGGGCCTTGGAACCACAGGCACTGGGCAGCAGTGGGCCCGTCCCCTCCCCGATGGCCTCTGAGGTAAACAAGGGGGAGGATGGAGTGAGGTGAGACTCAACAAAACCTGCTTGGCCCTGATGAGCTTCCTGTGGCTGTTGTAACAAAGTACCATAAAGCACATGACTTACAGAACCAGGAATTTATTCTCTCACAGAGAGAATTTATTCTCTCACAGAGAGAATTTATTCTCTCTTGGAGGCCAGAAGTCAGAGATCAAGGCTCAAGGCGTGGGCAAGGTGGCTCCGCCAGAGGCTCTGGGGGAGGAGCCTTCTTGGGGGTTGCCGCAACCCTGGCCCCTACACGTGGCCTTCTCATAGGGATGCCAGTCTTGGGTTTAAGGCCCACCCTAACCCAGTATGACCTCATTGTAACTAACCACACCCGCAAGGACCTCTATCCAATGAAAGTCGCGTTCTGAGGTTCCAGGTGGCCATGCGCTGTGGGAGGACACGAACCAACCCAGCACAACCCACATTCAGCCATGACTCCAGGGCCAGTGCGGCCTCCCCCGCAGCGCCCAGGGCCTTGCTGATCTGGCCTCTGCCGCTCCCTGCGGAGTTGTCCGCATTCTGCCGTTGCACCTCATTGGGCCCTCGCCACATCCCCACATTCACACTGTTTCAGACTCCGAGCCTTTACCCATGTCACGCCTGCTGTCTGGAATGCCTCTAGTTTTCCATGTAGAGAATGTTCTAGGCCTTCAAAGCCCGGGTCAAGCATCACCGCTCTTAGGAAGTCCTCCCTGATTTCAGGTTGGATTTGCTACCCCTGGGCTCCCTGCTCATGGTGCTAATTTCAGCCACTGTGACGAGCATGATGTCTACTGTCTGCCGAGGTAACTGTCAGACTCCTCCAGGTACCGGGAGGCCCGGGGACTCGTCTTGTTTAGGTCCACATCCCAGCCCTTCACACAGGCCTGGGCACGACACCCACTCGTGGTAACTGCTGGCAGAAGGAACGACTGAACAGTCCTAGCTGGGCTCAGAGGGCCCTTCCCAGGTGGGACCTGTCCCTGACTGTCCTCTGTCCTGCTCAGCACCCTCTGGCCTTCCCAGAGCAGCAGCTCTCGGCCCTGGCCCCACATCACAATCACTGTGGAGCTCTCAACACCCTGCGGGAGCCCCGCCCAGATCCGTTCCATCTGGACCTCTGGGTGGGGCCTGGGCATCACAGTTGTCTTAGAAATCCTGGGGTGCTTCCAACAAGCATTCAAGGCTGAGAAGCCCTGCACCACAGCCAAGGGAAAGACTGGGGGATTCTTAAGCTCTGACCCCCACTTGAGGCGGGGTCTCCTAATGTGTCTACAGCGCCCTCTACAGTGTGAATCATCCATTAGGGCAGGGCCCCTGCACCCTCGCTGCTGTCCTTGTGTGACCATGCCAGCAGCCCTGGTTGCCAGCACTTTCCGGGGCTCAGTGCTCCCCAACCACCACTCACAGGCCCCCAGCTTCACATACCATCTGTGCTCCTGGGACACCTGCATTCATAGCTCCAGACTCGAATCCCGCCTGCCAACTGGATCTCCACTTGGGTGTCTAACAGCATCTCTTATCGCGGCCAGCATGGAGCTCTTCCCCCTCCCCATACCTTTCCTCCTGGCAACGCCATCCTTCCAGTTGTTCAAGCAAAAATACTTTGAGATTTCTTAAGTCTTCTTTCTCTCAAATCCTGACAACTCTACATTCAAAATGTACCCTGAATCCAGTCACTCCCTCCAAAGCTATTCCTCTGGCCCCAGAAACCATCATGGTCTTGCTTTGATTATTGCAACAGTCTCCCAATGGTCCCCTGTTCTATTCTTGACACCGTAGACTGTTCCCCAGACAGCGGCCAGGGGATCCTGAGCCAACAGCCTAGAAGGGATGGCACCGGGGCTCTCTATCCTCTCAGCTCTAGACCAAGTCCTCTTGGTGGTGCCTTTCCCTAGCATCCTACAGATGGGTGGCTCCTTTGTGTTGGGAGGCTGGAGCAGTCAGAGAGGGCTTCCTGGAGGAAGTGCCAGGTGCTGATCTGGATGGGGAGCCAGAAGGGAGATGGGCAGTCCACCTTGGGCAGAAAAACAGAGTCAAGAGGAGATGTGGGCTGGAAAAGGCAGGGGGTGAGCTGCATCGTCGCTTGTGAGAGAGCTGGTTGTCATAGGCACAGCTGGGAGAACCTGGGTCCCCTGGCAGGCCCCCCCTGCACCTGTCAGCACTAGCTCTATACTCTGCACTTACCCTGCTTCATGGCAGCCCACAGACTCCTGTTCAGCCCATTTCCAGCAGCCCTGCCCCACCCTGCTTCCTCCTGCCGGTCACATGGGAACTTAGTAGAAAGACAGAATCTCCAACTCCACCCAGACTCCCTGAGTCAGAAAGACTGAGGTGTGTCCAGCAATCAGGATGCTAACGCACCCTCCAGGGGGTGCTGATGATGCTGGCTTTTGAGAATCCCCGAGGTAGCCTGTGGGAAGACTGCGGGATTCTTGGGAATGTCAGGGGTGCCGATCCCCACCCATTCCCACTGGATTCAGGATCCAGCCTTCCAGGAATGTCACCTCAACGTACAAACGCTGGAGCAGCCTGGGCCACCCAAGGGGGAACAGAGCTGAGAAACCCAGTGGGGAGCCGCTCCGAGCCAGCAGGGAAGGCTGGCTTCCTGCAGCTGCTCAGACACACCTGCGAGCCCTTCTAGAACCCAGGAGATCAGAGCCCAGCAAGTCAGAAAACCTGTCCTTTCGTAGGTCAGGAAAGTCAAAACCACGCCAGCGGCAAGGGGCAGAGCCGGAGCAGGTACTCCTGTCCCCTGACGCTCAGTCCAGTGGCCGGACAAGGGCTATTTCTGTGGTTCCACTGGCGCCGTATCATCCCTGGGGAAAGTGAGGAACGTCTGAAGTCATTTTTTGTTGTCAGAGCTGGGGAGGTGGCCAGGGATGCGGCTCGACTTCCTACAGTGCACACGATGCCCCCAAAGGATGATCCAGCCACAGCACTGGGTTGAGAAGCCCTGGGTTACTGCAGGTTCTTGGTCTCCAAGCCAGCTCAGGACTGGAACTCAGTGACCCCACAGAGCCCTCAAATTCCTGCCTAATTCCTAGCAAGGAGAACCCCCCTCGGCTGCTGAAGAGTCTGATGGGCATCTGGCAGGTGGCGAGGCACCTCACATCACCACCATCAACCGGGGACCCCTTGAGAGCCAGTGGGCATATGCAGCCTCCTGACCTGGCAGCTGACCGAGACCCTCTCCCTGGAAGGAGCTGGGCCAAAGCCTAGCCCTGACTTCCCTCCCACCTGCTCAGAGGCGGGTCGGCCTGCCCCCACGGCCCCCACACCATCACGCCACCTGCTCCCACCCGGGGATCTGAGCAGAGAGCCCACGGAGCAGAATCACACGTTCAACCTTGAGAAATTAGGCGGCCCCTCCCCGCCCAGGGCTCCAGGCCCCCTCCCTCTTTCCCGCTGGTGGGCACTGGTTCCAAGAGCG
This sequence comes from Cnephaeus nilssonii, assembly GCF_951640355.1. Taxonomy (NCBI): domain Eukaryota; kingdom Metazoa; phylum Chordata; class Mammalia; order Chiroptera; family Vespertilionidae; genus Cnephaeus; species Cnephaeus nilssonii. Next base: position 29,653,745 of record NC_137091.1, on the reverse strand, counting down.
GTTCATATTTAATAACGCAATTTATATTCCACTCTCAACATAAACTATTGTAAAGGCGCTCTAATGTAAAAATACATCTGGCTTGTCAATAGTTTATCTTCTAGATCTGCATCTAAATCCCTGGGCCTTTTTGACTTATGGCTGCACCACTGTCTAATGAATAAAAAGGTGCAAATTATAGGCCTGGCTTTAATGCTCATCATAAAATTAGACGATAGTTGCAAAAGCTGCATTCTCCTGCCCACAGTGCAGCGATGGCGAGCCATAAATAAAGTGTATTTAATGTATCCCAGAGCTGTGCAAACCCAGGAAACAGTGTGTTATTGCTTGGCCTTCGATGGGTCCGCCACAAGTTCAATGAAGTGATAACGGATCCATCATGTGAATTTATGTTAACTGTCTCCTCGCAAAGCCATGGCCTCAACACTGTAAATAGCCTACAATCCTTCTCGCAGGCCTGCCTGCCAATAAAACTGTCACTGCCAGGCGGGCAGCAAGCACCTCAGGACAGGGGAACGGGCCGTGGCGTTCTGGAGGCCGCGGGGGCCGCTCCGCCCATCCTCCCCAGCTTTTCTGCGGTCCCGTCCACTGCAAAGGAAATGAATCCTCTTCCAAACAGCAGACACCAATGGTGGGGTCAACGGGGGCCGGCTGCTGTAGAAAGGTTTGCTGGGGAGCATGGCTGGTGGGGAGACAGGGCCGGGGAGCCGGCTGGCTGCCTCAGTGGGGGCTGGGGGTGGGGGCCTGGCATAGGGACCCGGTCACTTTCTGCCCCAGTCTGCCAGCTCTGCCTCTAGGAGGTGAGTTTGGTGGGGCACCAGGACACCTCTGACACCTAGAATCTGCTGGTTGCACAATGGGTTCATGTCGTCATTCATTCATTCATTCATTCGTCGTTAATATTTTATTTAGCACTTTCTATGTAGGGAGACACAACGATTGAGAAGACAAGATTTCCAACGATCAAGATTAAATTGTGCTAATAATATCTGTGGCTATCTAACTGACAGGGTCTTCTCCCTTCTCTGAGGCCCTGCGGCACCAACCCTCACACGTTTGTGGTTCAAACTGCGCGTTGAGACCCATGAAAGGGTTGTGAAATCGTCCTGTGGATGGGGCAGGAATCTTTCTTCCTGGCACAAAGCAACAGAAAATACCAGAGTCTCAAGCACTGTTTCTGGGGCCGATGTGTGCACGTGGGGCCTGGGTCATGATATAAAATGTAAATTCATGTTCTGGGTCGCTTACATAAAAGTTTGAGAAACACTTGACCATACCATTTGGCAATTAATGCAGTTCTTGAAATATTAGCTGTCTTGGCCTGTGGAACTTTTATAAAGGTACAAAGCCTGTTAGGACAGTGGTGCGTGTAGGTAACTGGTACATATATGTACATGTACATTACTGTGCCATTGTGACATTCTTTTGAGTTAACCAAGTTTTTATAATAATCATAACCTGCATGACTTTTTCCGAACGAGCAACTGTGAACGTACTATTGCCCACCCCTGCATGTAGCACAAACATACATGTCCTGAGACGCATGTACTGAACACGATTTCATTGATATGACTTCAAGGAAGTTTGGAAAGTGGGAAGCCAATGGGACCCAAAGCACGCCATCACCTAAGGTCAGGGGTCACTGACGCTAAGGACTGAAGATGGCGCTCCACACACAGCAGGGAGAGTGGGCTGCTGTCCTTGGGAGTGACAGCTGGGGAAAATGGTGACATCAATCTTCGCGACTTCAGCAACAATCCTTCCTCGGGCCCAGGGACGCCCCCTGCCTCCCTCGCAGGGAGAAGTCCTTGAAACCACTTATCTCCCCACTTTCCCGCACCCCAGCCACCACAGGAGCCCCAGGCTCACTGCTTTCACCTCGCTCTCAGAACACAGGGGCTCCTGCCCGGGGCGGCGCGGTATCCCGGTGCTGTTTGTACCATGCCGATTCCCAGGCCTGGCCCTGTGCCCTTGGGTCAGCACCCCTGGGGCTGGGGCCAGGTTCCCAGCTACCCACTGAGATGTGACAGCCACTACGTGTCATACTGGGTTGGCAGGACACACGGAAACACATGGGCTTTGAAATGAGAACCAGCATTCTGACCCCACAGGTCAGCCATGAGGCAAACAGAACAGCGGGGGTTTGGAGGGATGTTCCCTGCGGGTTTCCGGCGGCGGCAGCGGCAGCATGGAACCTTCCAGACCCCAGGCCTTTCATAAGCAGAAATTCTGACTTCATACATGTAGGTCAAAGGTTCAGCTTTGTAACCTGCATCTGAGCAAACACCAGGGCTGCCTCCATGGGTGTGTGGCACAGGATCTGGGGCAGGCTGCATAATGGCCCCCAAAGACATCCCTGCCCTAATCTTGCAGCTGGTGAATATGTTATCTTAGAAGGCAAACAGTAAATATAAAAAAGGAGTGTTTGCAGGTGAGATAACTAAGGATCTGAGATAGGAAGATTAGCCCTAAATGCAATCACATGCATCATTATAAGAGGGAGGCATTCCCCCCCCCCAAAAAAAATATTGGTTTTATGGGATGTACCCAAGTCTTAAGTTTCTCAATAAAAAAAAAGAGAGGGAGGTAGAGGGGGCTTTGACACACACAGAGGAGAAGCCAGGTGAAGACAGAGGAGGAAGAAATAGGAAGATGCTGGCCTTAAAGACAGGAGTGATGTGGCCACAAGCCAAGGGGCACTGGCAGCCCCCAGATGCTGGAAGAGGCCAGAAAGAATTCTCCCAGAGCCTTGAAGGAGGGAGGCTGTCTGCACCTTGATTGCAGCCCAGTGACACTGATTCTGGGTTTCTGGGCTCCAGAACTATGAGAAAATAAGTGTTGTTTTAAGCCACCAAGTTTGTGGTCATTTGTTACAGCAGCTCCAGGACACTCAATTCAGGGCCTCATGTTCCTAAGGGTCTAGTGCTTGGAATTTAATGCTCTGTGGTCACCACCTTTAAACTCTTAACAATTTATCTTGGGATTTGTGTCTTGTAAAGGAGGTCCAATGAGACAACAGCCTGCATTGGAACTTGAAGCCTCGGATCAGCGATGGTCCTGCCCCCACTGCCCCTCTGCTCCCCGCAGCCCTTCTCCCACAGCAGCAACCAGGTTGGTGGTGGGGATGGGGAGGCTCACATTTTGTCATCACCTCCACCCCAGTTCCCTCTACCTACCCCAACCCAGGTACCCAGAACATCCTGGGGTGGAGGCTGTGATCCCTCGGGAATGACCCCTCCCATCAAGGCCTGGGGTGACAGATCCATGGGAAGGTGACATTGATTTTCATCTTGCACTGGGATCAGCAAGTGATGGAGCCAACCCTGACAACCAGAGTTCCAGCCAATGGCGTGGTGCCCCGGACGCTGGGCAGCTTTCTTGGGAGTGTCCCTGTACTGCTCCCTGGGCCAGCCCCCTGGACAGCTCCTGGACCCATGGAGGCAGAAAGGGCTCTGTGACCAGGCTCACTCCTAGGTCCACTCCAGGCTCCCCTTCATAGCCAGCTTCTTTGATCAACTCCATCCCATCGATGTCTCCCCTGGAACCCTCAGCATTCTCACCTTTACGGCATGCAGAGCGGGGGGAGGGAGGGGGGTGGAGGGTGGGGCTGGGTCCTGTTTCTGAGAATTAGGATGCATCTCTCCCCCGCTCTGCCCTGTACCCAGTGCAGCCAGTCCCTGAATCTCCTTCCCTATGGAAGCCCAGAGGAAGCACCCCAACCTCACTAGGTGCTCAGACACTGTCACTGTTTCTTAGGTAACAGTCCCCCCAGTCTCTGATGACTCCCAGGGTGGAAACAGTGATAAGTTTATCCTTCCCTTGATTGCAAGGTCCATGCATTAACACTACAAAGTGAACACTTTGTTCCCATAATGCCCAGTGTTAGGCAGCTTTGACAGAGCCCGTCCCCGCCCCCCACCCCCTCGCCTCCTGGTGTTCACACACCCTTTCAGTGTAGAGTGGACCTGGGGACTGGCCTCTAAGGAACAGAAAATGGCAAAAGTGATGGGATGTCACTTCTGAGACTAGTCTACAAAGACTGTGACTTCCATCTTGCACACCCTCTCTTGCTGGCACATGTCCTCTTTGTTTTCTTGGCCTGCTCACTTCAATAAAGCTGCCATGTGGGAGAGGGCCACGTGGCAAGGAACTGAGGGTGGCCTCTAGCCAGCAGGGGACTGAGGCCCTGGGTCCAACGGTATCCCGCCAACAACTGTGTGAGCGAGCTGGGAAGTGATCCTTCCCCAGTGAGCCTTCAGATGAGACCGTGGCCCCACTGATACCTGCACCACAGCCTGAAGCAGGAGACCCATCGAAGATCTATCTACACAGAGTCCTGACTTGCAGAAACTGTGAGATGATAAATGCTGTTTGGAGCCACTAACTCCTGGTGTAATTTGTTACGCAGCAACTTCTAGCTAATATACCCAGCCAGGCATTCGCAGTGACACCGTCTTTGGAGAGCACTATCCTATGGTTTCATAACCTATCGTCAGCTTAGCTTGCAGAACCCCTGTCTCCTCACCCACACTCCCATCTCCAACCTCGGCTCTTGCAGGCTCAGCCTGGCACTGGCTCTCAGTCAACCATGGCTGTCAGCATTCTCACCTGGGAGGCTGGCCTCTCACCTGTGACCAGGCTCACTCCTAGGTCCACTCCTGGCTCCCCTTCATAGCCAGCTTCTTTGATCAACTCCACCCCATCGATGTCTCCCCTGGAGCCCTCAGCATCTCTGGGTTCAGCTAAGAAGATACCATGGCCCTGATGATAAGCTACTTCTGGTCTCAGTGTCCACTGGCTCATTTCACCTCCCACCAGGCAGCAACAGAGAGTTCTTATTAACGAAATCAACGTCAGACACTGTAGGGCACCTACTATGTGCTGGAAGCTGGGCTTACAGGTAAACGGCATAGGATTCTTGCCTTCTCTGGGCCAATATTCTCAGTTTGGGGGGCTGGAGGATGTGAGAAGATGGTCCCACACTCAACATGTCTGGGCTCCAGTTTTGAGAAGCCCAGCACGCAGCACTCACCGTTGTCTCCTGAGGGGACATCTGCATCCACGTGACTGCACGCAGACACAGGCTCTGAGGACGGGGAAATGCTCATTGACAGGGTGGTCGTGCTGTAACCAGAATACGCTCGTATACTTTATGTTTAGACAACCACACACGCGAAGCGCACTAAGTTCACAAGTTCTGGTACTGACTGGAACCTAGATGGAGAAACACCGCTTCAATAGCAGGCAGAAGCCCCTTGGATCCAGCAGCTTGTGCCAAATGCCAACGCCTAGAGGTCCAGGACTCTCCAGGGGAAGCTCTCAGGTGGGACTCACATCTGCAGATGGGCTGGGAGGTGTGAGACGTCCAGACCAAGGCATGCCCAGGGGGCCCGAACCACCTGCAGCTGCCATTTCCAGATCCCAGTGGGGACCTGTCTGACAATTTGAAGACAAAGGGACAGGCCAAGTGGAATAAATACCTGGAAGGCATGCCCTGCCCGTCGACCCAGCTTGCAGTGCCTTATATACTAGTATACAGTAGGTGCTCGATAAACAGATCAACACTCCTCCGTAATTAGAGCCTCTTGCATACTCCCCAGCACCCCCCTCAGCACTCAGCCTCTGAGTGCTCCCATCACCCCTTCTCTCATCCCAACTGGGCGGTCCCCTCCCACCACCTTGTGGCCACAGCCATGGCCACGGAGCCAAAGGCGTGGGCAAGCAGCACCTTGGCCACCTGCCCATGGAAGGGGCACCGCTTTCAGGACTGGCTACAGCCTCCCAACCAGGAGCCCATGCCAGCCAGGTAGGGCTCCTGCCTCTGGGCCAGCTCCTTCACCTGGCGCCTGACTTCCAGGGAGGCATCCAGAGGAAGTCAACCGTGTACTCCCTTGGGGTCAACAATGCAAATGGGGCCCCCTTTTATTCTCCCCACCCAATGCCCCACCCACCCCACCCCAGTCCGATGGTCCTACGGATGCCCTAATAATAGCAAGAGTAAATCCTCGAGGCCAATTCTGCTCCATTTCTATAAATAATGCAGAATCTTTTTATTTACTGACAGGTTGTAAAAGTATCAGGGAGAATAATGTGAAATCAGGAGCTGCTGAATAATGCATGACACCCATCTTGCTCCCTCTCTTGCCTGGGCGGGGCCCCATGGCCCCTCCTAGCAACTGTGCCCGCCCAGCTGGGGCTCAGAAAACTGAAGCTCCTGGGCCCTGGGCCCTCCTCCTCCCCATTCAGATGGTCACTGTTTGGATTCCACTTGGGGTGCAGGGTCTCTTGATTTGTACCCTCTCTGATGTGGCTATTCAAACCAGGCCTCAGGTTTGGATAGACAGACATTTGCATGGTCAAAGCCAGGTCTCTGATACACCTCCTTCCAAGCACAGAAACACAGACACACAATCACACACAGACACACACATACACACACACACAGACATACACCATCACACACAAATACTAGTGCACTACACACACATAATCACATAAGATATACAGCCACATAGACAAACACAAATATACAAAATTACACACACAACTACACACAGAGACACATACTCACACACAGTTATATCAATCACACACACAGGCACACACAACCATACAGACACAATCACACAAGATACACAGAGACATATACAGTCACACACAGACATACAACTAGGCACACAATCATACAAGATACAAAACCATATAAACAGAGATACACAGACATACACAATCACATACACAGCTACAGAGACACGTGCATACACACACATAAACAGACATACACAATCACACACAGACACAACCCATTGACATAACATACACACCCCTACACCCATACAAGATAACCTCATCAACACACACAGACTTACACAAATATACACAATCACACCCACACAACCACACACACACAGACATGTGATACATAACCACATAGACACGCACACAGACGTACAGCCCCTCCTCCCCACACACACACCTTGTTTCCCCATATCTTTGGTGATTTCAAAACCGTAGCAGAGTGGAGAGGGCTGGCGGAACCCTTGGCGGATCATTCCACATTTTCCTTGACTTTCGAAGAATTAGTATTAATTATTCAAGATGCTGGCTCGGTTAGAGGGCACAGTTGTTCACAGGCGGTGGCTCAGTGTGGCCATAACACAAAGCCCCCGCAGGAAGCTGCCGGGGTTAGCTGTGGGCCTGCCAGGGGCCGCCACCTGCAGCAGTGTGACGTGGCAGGTGCCTGCTGCTCCCCAGCAGAGCCCTCTGGGGCTGGAGGGTGGTGGGCCCGTGGGCCGGATTCCTCTTAGCAATCCAGCGAACGGGGTGAGGGGAGCGCTCCCACCGGCAGGCGCTATTCTAGGAGCTTTGCACGTATTCCCTATTTGTTCCTCCGCAAACACACGAGGATGCATGCCCCATGTGGGGGCTGTTCCACGGACTGCTGTGTGCCCTGGGCCCAGGCAGCACGGGGCACGGACAAGGTGCTCAGTAAATATGCCCTGACCCGGCCGGCTGCCTCCAAGCCTCCCGCTCCTGGCCTCGGAGGGACAGAGTCCCGTGTCTCTGCCTGAGTCCCTGCACCACAAAGGAGGGTATGACTAACACTCCACCCCACGCACCCAGCGGGAGCCTGTGACTCACACGCGGTCACACGTCGCATCTGCACGACTATCCCCAGCGTGCGTGCAGACAAGGACACTGAGGCCCAGAGAGGCGACACCACGCACGGAGACGCCGGCTCCAGCGCTCTCTGGAATGCCCAGTGTAGGCTGGGGCTCGAGCCAGGGCGCACGCGGAATCACCCGGAAGCTCTAAAATACACCTGAGAGGCCCCTTCCCTGTCATTTCAGTCCCTCAGCCCAAGACCGCCAGGTCCTCAGAGCAGCGGGTGCAACCATGACCAAGGTGTGAAGCTGAAGGTGTCCTTGAGCGGCCCAGCCACAGCTCCCGGCAGGTGGTGCCGCCCACGTGGCCAGAAGCGCCGGGAGCCCCAGGGGCTGAGTCAGAAGCCTAGGCTCCCTGCCTGCAAGGTGACTTTGGAGCCTCGTGAGTTCGGATGTGACAGCTTCAGCAGCCGGAGGAGCCCTCGGTCTCCAGAATTAGTCCCTCCACAAGCCCGGCCACCAGAGGCCGGGTGCTCCCAGCGGGCACGGTGCACGCAGACACCAGCACCAGGCACCAGCCGGTGGGCAGACTCGCACTCTCGTGAGTCCTGCTGTGTGGCTCTGCGTCCAGCCCCTGCCTCTCTGAGCTGCTCTTTACTTCCCTGCCTGGGAAAAGGGAGAAAAACCTCCACGTTGTCACGGGGCTTAGAGAGGACATTGGAACCCTGACCTGGCATGTGAGAAACCAAGCCTTACCCCTCCTCCTTCCAGCGGGACCTCCCAGGGAGACAGGGAGCTGGGAGGCCTTGGGGTATCGGCTTCTCCCTTTATTCCCACCCCATAACTCCCCTGCACCCTCCCCCTTCTCCTCAGCCAGCTGACGAGGGAGCTCACTCTCCAATTTTTTGTCCCTGTTTCTCTCCCCCTCTCTCTCTCTCCCCGCTCTCCCCCCCCGCCCCCCCCCCTGGTCTCAAGCCTTGTGGGGTCACAGGCTCCCTGGAAAGGTCACCCCATCTCTAGCACAGACAGAAAACGAGCACCCTCCCAGGTGGCACCTGGGCTCCCAGGGCTGAAGCGTTCCAGATGTGGCCTCCTGTGAAGCCACCCCTGGCTCCAGGCCCCCGTGACCTCCCAGGGGTCCTGTTCCATTGGAGCAGCCCGCGGGAGAATCTGGAAATGGCCGTGGCACCCTGCGCACAGCCCCCACTTTCTAAGTTGGGGAGAGGAGGGAGCTGCCCGGGCCCCGGGCCAACTGATTTCCTCAGCCAGTGCCGCCTGTGGCAGCAGCCTGGCATCGGAAGGCGCTGGCAGACCGCAGGGGCGGAGAGACAGTGGGGTGGCTCCTCCCCCATGGAACTGGAAGTGGGTGGTGGGGGTGAAAGGGAAGCAATCGGGAAGTGTTCTGGCATCACAGTTACAGCAAATCTGCTCGGTTCCGGAGTTCAAGCCGGGACCTGTCTACAAGAGACCTTCCTGTCCCACAAACGCAAGCTACGCCCGCCCACTCCCCCCCCCCCCCAGCACCTGAGGGACCCAGAAGAGGCTGGGCGTCACCCCCCCCCGCCCCAGGCTTGGGGGTCCCGGGGAGCAGGAGGGGTGGATGTACTTACATCCCACCTTCTTCTCGGGGATCTGAGTGGGTTTCCACCTTGGAATGTGAGCTGTGGGTGAGCAGCACACACGGAGGCGGAACAGCGGCCGTGCTCAGAGACGATGCTCTCGACAGCCCTACCAGTATCGGAGAGAACGTTCTAGAGGAAGCAAGCCCAGGGGCAAAAGGAGAAAAACCCCAGAGTTCAAAGTTCAAAGTCAGTGGACACAGGAGCCAGAGGACATGCTGCCAGCCCCCCAGGCCCTGGCGCAGGGTCTTGTAGTCTGGGCTGACCCCGAGTCCCGCAGCACTCACCCAAGACACCCCCTTGTGCAGGGCCTGGGAGTTTGTGGTTTTCCTTTCTCTCCTGATCTATTCTGGGCTTGCTCTGCTCCCAGCCAGGCTGGGAAAGGGGCTGAGGCCCGGGGAGGGCGGCGAGTGGCCAGGAGGAAGCCGGAGGAGGCAGGCGGTGGACGATTTAGGAGCTGTTCTGGGCAGGCCCCTGGAGAGTGTGGGCAGGGGAGGGCGGAGGTGACAGATGGAAGGAACATTTATTAAGGGTGAGTCGAAAGATGTAAAGGGTTTTCTTAGAAGCCCTGGTGAGAAGGGAGGCTTGGAGCTGCTGTGGTGAGGGCTGGGCATGCTGCCAGGCCCAAAGCCAGAGCCGCAGAGCTGGGCGCTGGCCACTGGGAGGATGTCTCCGGCCAGTGCACATGCCAGCCTGTGTCCAGCCCAGCCCGGCCTGCAGACTCTGAAACGCCCTTTTGCGCTTCCGGTCCACCCCTGGGCAGAAGGACCCACTCCCTGGCCTTGGTTTGCCCACCTGTAAGATGGGGAGACTCTTGCCACCCTTCTTACATGGAAGAACCTGATGCACAATAGGGGCATGATAATCTAGTTTCTTCCTTTCCCTTCTGAGCCTGGCAGTCAGGGCCTGCTCCGACATCGCCCACCTTGCCATGGCCAGAACCTGCAGCCTCGTTTTTTCAGGGTATCCAAGCTCACACTCCCCAGCTGAGAATGTCTACCTGCTTTCCTCCACTGGCCTCATTCCCACACACATCCTCCGAAGCCCAACTCAAGCGCCACCTCCTCTAAGGAGCCTTCTAGGATGCTTCCGGCCTGCCCCTCATTGAGCTTCCCGAGTGCTCGGGCTGGGCCCACACTGAGCCTGGAACTGGTGCCCGTGAGCTGGGCCAGCACAAAGGGAGTTCTAGGTGCCTGGCGAAGGCTGGCTTTCTGGAGGCAGTGGGAAACAGGACGAGAAAGGTTTAGTTTGCTGCAGGAAAAGAGAGGCAGGGGAGGTGTGTGGAGGGGGAGAGGAGCTGTCCAAGACACACCCAGCAACCCCACAAAGCAGGCACAGGGGAAGGTCCCAAGGGGAGAACCCCCGAAACTGCTAACCCAAGGACCCACCAAATCATCAGCTTGAAGGTGAAGCTCAAAACCCGACTGTCCTCTTTATGTTAACATGACAAAGGCACATCCCCACCCTCCAGGAGTATTCGGGAATTCTCCCTCTACACCCATCAAATTAGAACAGTGTCCGATGGGGTGCAGGAGCCCCGACAGGTATTAAACTTTAATGAGCGCTAATGGTTTTGCCCTACTTTGCGAGCGCCAGGCCTGCATCTATGAACGCTTAATTTCTCAGGCCTTGACCTCTTTCCTTTCCTCTCCTGTCGCCCCTCACTGGCTCCCACCCTCACAGATGTTTGTGGACAGCAGGTAAGGCGGGAACCCTCCTGGATCACCTGACAGCTGGCTCCCCTTGCTGGGGACTAAATATTCATTCTTCCACGAGAAAAGCAAAACTCAACCATTAACCTCAGAGCCAGCAGCCAGTCAGCCTGATGCAAGGGCCGGTGGCATTTCATTAATTCCTTTGCTTCCAGGAAGATTAGCGGAAGTGTGGGGAGGGCAACAGGTGGGGGAGGGGTGGGCAACAGGTGGAGAGGGGTGGAGCAAGTGTATTTCACACCCCCCCCTCCTCCCTGCTGCCTTTATTACCAAAATTCCCCAAGCTCAGCACCACCCCAGGGGGCCAGAATCCGGAGTGAAAGACCCATGGTTGGCAGTCAAGCCCCTGCTGCCCCCTGGTGGCAATGAGGCCCACCTTCGAGGGGATAGGGAGGTGGGTGGGTGGGTGAGGCAACTGCAAACCCCTCAGCTCAGGTGCAGTCACCAGGCTGGGGGATGGCCTGGTTCTAGACCGGAAGCCCTAAAAAGATTAGAGCCCTGGAGTAGACTGCTATCTCATGTGTGGGTCCCGAGGCCTGCAAATCCCACAGCAGCCTGAAGAAAGACTGTTCCGGAAGATTCCGGACCTGTCTCAGCCAGTGACAGATGGCCCTTTAGGCCTCAGGAGTCATCTCTGCAAAAGGATGTTAACAAAACACACTCCCAGCTGCCTCAGCAGCTCTTCAGCTCCAAGATGGAGTGAGTCAATTCCATCAGCGCTTATTTAGCGCCTACTGTGTGCCAGGTACTGTGACATCAGACATCACCCCCAGCAGGATTCAAGGGGATGGCGTGGCAGTCACAGACATCAGGTCACTGGTGTAGACCAGGCCTGCCCTCTGCACCTGAGCAGCCAGGGGCCCTCAGACACAGCGGAAGCTCCCATACTCATTCTCCCCTAGCAGGCAGCTACAGCATTCCAGCTGGGCCCATCAGAAGCAATGGCACAGGCCCCGTGCCAGCAGCCTGCAGCAGCAAGGTCTGACTGGACCATCTAGCTGACCCTCCCCCCGTCTGACTAGCCTTCATCCTGTCAAAGAGAGGAGGCCAAGCCCAATGAGGCAGGGAGCGGGGGAGGGACGCCCAGGCTCTGCCAGCCACACCAGCATTCGGCTCCCCTCTGGGTGGATGGAAAGACATGGTCATGAAGGGCTTCCGGCCAGCCAGGGTCAGTCAGCTTGGACACTGTCACCCCCTCTGGCCTCAGGCTCTGTCCCCGAGAGATTTGCAATGCTCCCTAATGGGGAAGGAGGCAAACTGCTTGGGTTCCAGTCCCTTCCACCACTTCCTGGCTCTCTGGCTGGGCCTTAGCTTTCTTTCTCATCTGTGAACTGGGGACAGTGGAAGAACCTACACCCTAATTAGGTTGCTGGATAAAATACAGGATGCCCAACGAAATTAATCTAAGATAAACAACGAAGACATTTTAAAATATAATAGCTTCATTAAATTTAACTCACACGCCAAATAATTCACCCATTTACAGGACACAGTTCAATGGATTTTAGTGTAGTCGTAGAATTGGGCAACTATCGCCACAATCAATTTTAGAAAATATTCATCACTCCAAAAAGAAACCCTGTACTCATTAGCAGTCTCTTTCATCTCCTGCCGCCCCCTGCCCCCCTCCCCCACCGCTCTAGGCAATGAATACGTTTTCAGTATAAGTATATCCCATATATTATTACATGGGCCATACTTGCCTAAAAGTGTATCTGTTGTTTATCTGAAGTTGAAATTTAACTGCACATTTTGTTTTCCTTTCTAAATCTGGCAGTCCGACCCCTAGGCCTGTTGCAGGCATTAAATGAATTACCTGCCTCACACAGAGTCAATGCTCTGCATGTTGGCTGTTTTGTTAGGATGTGTATTGTCTTAATTTGGGTTCCCCCAGAAGCAGAGCCTGAGACCAGGACTCAACTGCAAGAAGTTTATTTGGAGCCTCCAGGAAGGGAGGGAGCGGCGCAGTGAGACTGGGCGGAGAGGAGAGCCAAAAGGGGGCCACGTCCAGTGGTCCTGGTGGGGACCCTGGAAGGGAAGTGTCCCTGAGAAGAATAGTGGACGGGGTCTTTGTCCAGGAACACCTTTCCTTCTTGGGTAGGGGCTGCTCCTGGGGCTGCCAATCTCCTGTCTAGAGTGTGGACACAGCCAGGTAACACTGCAGCACTGAGATCCAGGCGCTGTGGGGTGTATGGCACCCTCTGAACTCTGGGGTAGGTGGAGGAGATGCTGGCAGCCCCCCAACATCATCTGCAACATTGACCTGGGGCAAGTGTACTGGGGGGATAGTGTCCCCTCCAAATTCACGTCCACCTGGAACCTGTGACTGACCTCATATAGAACAGGGTCTTTGCAGACGTAATCAAGATAAAAGGAGTTATACTGGGTTAGCGTGGGCCTAATCTCATGCCTGCCTGGTATCCTCATAGGAAGGGGGAACTTTGGACACAGACACACACAGGAAAGATGATCATGTGAAAGCAGAGGCATGGATTGGAGAGAGGCGGGCACAAGCCAAGGAATGCCAAGGAGTACCGGAAACCACCAGGAGCTGGAAGAGGCAGGAAGGATCCTACCCTAGAGCTGCAGAGGGCGCGTGGCTCACTGACACGTTGATCCTGGGCCTCTGGCCTCTAGGCCTGTGAGAGGAGAAATTTCTGTTGTTCTAAGCGGCCCAGTTTGTGGATTTGTCATGGCAGCCAGGACACTCCTACGGCAGGGTCACTCTATCTCTCTGTCTCAGTTTCTTCAACTGACAAAGGGGTTAAAAATGCCCACCGCAAGAGGGTGGATGGGCGCCGAGTATTTGAAAAACCCGAAGCGTTCAGCACGGTGCCCAGATGCACGCAATCCTGTGCAGCGTGAGTTATGACTGCTGCCGTGGTGGCTGCCGGCTCTGTCCCGGCCCCTTCTGGAGTGTGCTAGGCTGTCCGCCGTGGGGGCCTGGAGAGCTGACAGCATCAAACCGGTTAAGCCGCCCCAGCCGGGGAGGCTGGCGCCCTTGTTCTGTCAACTCCCAGGGCGCCAGCCGTGGGCCGCGAAGGCTCTGTAATAAAGTGGACCGCTATCAATTCCCTGTGGAGCCTGCTCTCCACCCAGCCCAGCCCAGAGCTTAGCATTCTGCCAGCATCTCGCATCTGGAGAGTGCAGACACAAAATGTAATGTCATAACATTCGCAGTCCAATAACCTTTGCTTCGGGAGACAGCTCCGGCTGTCACAGGAGCCTGGAGGTAAATATTTCAGCAGGCGGAGGCCAGCAGAGGGGGGCTGGCGGGGGAGTCTCTGGGCCAGGCTCCCTGAGGCAGGTGGGAGGGGCAGGCACTGCCGGGGAACGCTGGCGTCAAACTTCAACCCGCTTAAAATACACGCACAGTAAATCCAAGGCAAGTGAGAGGAGCGGCTGAAGCCAGGATGAAATATGAGCAGATATAAAGCCAGACACCTTTATTGTTCTGAAAAGTCTTCCAGCAAGTTATGGGAGCAGAGCTTGACCCTAACCTGCCATATTGCTATATGACGGGACACCAAGCTGGGTCTTGGAACTGGGGCTCAAAGGGGCTCACTGCCCTCACCAGGCTGTGGCCTTGCCCGCCCATCCGGTGCAGGCCCCCACACTCTGTGGGAATCTGACCCTGACTTTGCTGCCTGAAAGCAAAGGACCCTCTGCCCCCATGTTTTGCTGGGCCTTCCCCGTGGTTACGTGAATGATGTCCTGCCCGCGAGAGCAGAGGTGTGTCTATGACCTCACAAAACGACAGGCACGTAGTATTTACTCAGCACCTATTATGCACCCGCAATGCTCACAGATTCTGGGGACACAGAGGTGTGTGTAAGAGCACGGACTTCCCAACCGGATCGGAGGGTGAACCTCAGTGTGTCCCGCAAGCACAGCTGCTGGCACTTTGTTCCCTCTGTCCCTTCTCAGGCCTCTGCAGCGCCTCTGTTTCCTCCCAGGAAAAACAGGCCAAGAGCCGGACCCATGGGGCCTTCGTGAGACTTCAGTACTCTAATCCATACAAACCGCTCAGCCCGGGCCTACCCACCATGTGGCTGCTTGTGAGCGACACCCCTCTCTGGGCCTCAGTTTGCCCCTCTGTAAAAGGGGGCAGCAGCAGCACCTACCCTACAGGGTTGTGAGGACTCAATGGTTAATACAAGTGGAGGCGTCCGTCAGCAGGAAGGGCTCAATGATTGGTGAGGATTATTCTCACACAGAAGAGGGGACCCTGGAGGCTCAGTCAACAGAGTAGGCCATCTACCTCTCTGTTTTAGGGTCTCCAGGACAGGGACAAATGGTGGGTGCGGTACAGGAAGAAAAGCAGAGACACTATCACCTGCAGGAGCTCTGAACAGGTCTGACAGCACCTGCATGCAAATCTGATGCAAATACACGTGACCCCCCACCCACCATTTGTCACTGTCCTTACGCCCTGGAATGACCCCCGTGGCTTTGGTTTCCTAGGAAGTTCTGCCGAACCAGACAGTTTCAGACGAGGCCAGGCAAGCCCTGGCTGGTGCCGGGTGGCTGGGAGGCCTTGGGGCCTGAGTTCCCTTTCTTGATCAGCAAGGGCCATTCTAAGGTTCCGAGAGGGCCCTCAGTGTCACAGAGCTTTCCTCCCCACTGAACCAGTATGACTCACGACATACCTGTGACCTTGCCTGGAGGTGCTTCACCTGACCCATCTTCTCACCCACCTTGTCATAACCCAGCCTCCCCCAGGGAGCACCAGCCACCTTCCACTGACCTTCACCATTGGTCAGAACCAGCTCAGGGGAAGCAAAGAAACCCGGATGCTACCTGCCTTCCTTTCACCTTTTCTTCCACCCACCCACCCACCCATCCATCCACCCACCCATCCACCCAACCATCCATCCACCCACCCACCCACCCACCCATCCACCCACCCATCCACCCAACCCATCCACCCACCCACCCATCCACCCACCCACCATCCACCCACCCACCCACCCACCCATCCATCCACCCACCCACCCATCTATCCCTCCAAATAGCCTTTCTTTCATTCAAATATCCATTCAAATACCAATCCTTCCTTCTTCTTTCTCTCCACCCATCCATTCTTCCATTCACCCATCTGTGCAGCCAGTAAGTATTTATTGAGCACCAGACACTGTCCCAGGTTCTGGGGACACACTGGCAAACTAATGGGATGTATAAGCTCTCCCAATGTGTATGCTCAAGCCCAGGGAGAGTAAAACACCACACAAACGGAAATCAATGAACAAGATAATTTTGGATAATTAGTGTCGAGTATGAGGAAGAAAGCAAATCAAGGAGATACAAGTGAGTGATTCCGTGGGGGGAGCAATCAGACCGGGTGATCCAGAAAGGCCTCATGGAGGAGGTGATGTTTGAGCTGAGGCCTGAGGGCGGGAGGAGCCGATCACGCACCGTTCTGGGAAAGGGCATTCCAGGTAAAGGGAACAGCAAGTGCAAAGACCCGGGGCAGAACCAGGAGATGGGACCAGAGAAGATCATGCCGGTAGGGCTCGAGGCGGGTGGGTGAGGAGCAGGGTGGAGGGAAGGGCCAATTCTGGGAAACCGGCAGGTGTGGGACTCAGCAGGGCCTGGAGGCTGGACTGTCAGGTTCTAGGGGAGCCCACACCCTGCTCAGGGCCAGTGTCTGCTGCGCAGGGCCTGGGCCGCCTGCGTGGAGACCCCGGGGCGGCTGTCCCGGACCAGGACCAGCAAAGCTGTTGTGAGAGAGCCCAGTTGCCAGACGGTGAGTGGGAACATCCCAGTGACACTCCTGTGGTCTTCAAGTGGTTCCAGAGGCCCCACACGCAGACTGCCAAGAACTAGGGGGAGCCGACACGAGAGGACCCTGTGTGTGACGCTGCATGTGGCCCTGGTGGGCCCAGAACCTCCGTGCCTCACCCTAACCGGTTGGCTCAGTGGATAGAGCATCGGCCTACAGACTGAAGGGTCCCAGGTTCAATTCCGGTCAAGGGCATGTACCCTGGTTGCAGGCACATCCCCAGTAGGGGGTGTGCAGGAGGCAGCTGATGGATGTTTCTCTCTCATCGATATTTCTAACTCTCTATCCTTCTCCCTTCCTCTCTGTAAAAAAATCAATAAAATATATATTAAAAAAAAAAAAGAACCTCCGTGCCTCAGTTTCCCCACGTGACGCTATGTCCCTGCAGGGCAATGAGGAGTATCTGGCTCATGTGAACAGGCCTGGTCCAGAGTCCCACGATCCGGGCCTCCAGACTGGGAGCCCCCCTTTTTCTCCCTCTGGCTCGACACCAGCAAGACCACACAGTGCTAACTGGTCCTGGCTGAAGCCAAGGGCACCCCCCGCAGGGCCAGAGGGAGAGCCGGAGAAGGAACCCCTCAGGCCCAAACCCAGCAGTGGCTCCTGAGGCCCCCCAGTCAGAGCTTGGAAAGCTGGCAGGTGAGAGGCCCGTCGTTCCACTCGTGAGGGCCCACTTCTGGAAACCCCGCCGGCAGGAGGGACCACCGTGGGAGCCGCAGCCACTCCCAAAGCCCACTGGCCAAAGCCGGCAGGTGGGGCCGCCCCAGGGGGTTCTAGGAGGATTGCTCTGGCCCCCTTCTCACCCCCAACATCCCATGGGGGTGACATCTGTAAACGGGAACCCCAGGAGAAGGTTCTGGAAGGAGCTTCCAGAATGGCAGCAGGGGGTGGGGGAGCGAGTTCCAGCCCCAGTCACACAGAGTGCAGACTCCTCCCAAGGCTTTTCATGGAAAAGCCAGCCGTCCTCTCGTCGCCATTTTGTGAGTGCAGAAACTGAGGCCCAGAGAGGGTGAGCATCTCCCCGAGGGTCACCCAGCTGGGAGGAGAGCTGGTGCAAACCCACGCTGCTGCTGACAACAGCAATAGGTCTCACTTCCGTAGCGCGAGATTCGCAACCCTGTTTTTAAGCATGTCACGTTTACAGCCCGTTTCATCATCACAGAGCTCCATTATTATTATTATCCCATTTTACACACGAGAAGACTGAGGCAAGAGAGCATAAGGGACTTGCCCATTTACATCCCAAGTAAGATGGTGGGGCTGGGCTTTGAACCAGGCAGGATGGGGTGCGGGCCCCTTTTAGAATCAGCTGCCCTCACCACTGTTGGGGCAGGAGGGCTGTAAATGTGGGGGTATCTGTTGCAATTTCAGGGCTGCACTGCTGAGCTGAACAGGGACAAGGAGGCATGTGAAGAATCCCACCTACAGTCACCCATGGTTAATCAGGGTGGGAGGCGGGGGTGGTCTCTGAGCTGGTGTCCCATCAACCCTGCCTTATCACAGAGAGGCCCTGGTGACCAAAAGGCCAGCTGTCATGCGGCCTGCACAGTGACGCCTGTTCTGTGTGCCCTCAGGGCATGGGGATCGTCCCCCTCAATTAGGAAGAACTGTCCTCCCCTGGCGCACACACCCCCCCCTCCCCCCAGAGTGTGAGCCAACCATGAAAACCTCCTGTGGCCCTCTCCCACCCTCACACAAGTTCAGGGCCGTGGCAGGCCCTCGCTGGAGCTGGAGCCAGAGCTGTCCTGGCCCGGGGGTCACCAGCGGTCATTCTTAATGGCTCCGCTCCTCTGTCCAGCTCTGTCTCCGCAAGGGAGTGATCTATGACCCCATTACCCGCCGAGGCCTCTGAAGGCTCCAGGATGGATGACCAGCTGCCTTGGGAGAGCGGGGAGGCGAAAACACACGCAGGTGACAAATGAAC
The DNA here is from genome assembly GCF_951640355.1 of Cnephaeus nilssonii. NCBI lineage: Eukaryota > Metazoa > Chordata > Mammalia > Chiroptera > Vespertilionidae > Cnephaeus > Cnephaeus nilssonii. Next base: position 29,635,104 of record NC_137091.1, on the reverse strand, counting down.
TTCATCAGACTCCCCGGGTCTCATTATCATCCATCAGCAGCCAGCCCAACCCAGGGAGGGGGTGGGGGTGTGACTGCTTGCCAGGGGAGGGGGCTGTGGACACCCCCTCCTCACTGTGTCCACCTGAGCCATGGCTCTCAGCTTTGCCTCCTGTCTTGTTCCACAGAGACCCTGAGAAGGACCAGGGGTGGGGGCAGGAAGCAGTGTCCCCCACTGGGCCCCGCCTGTGTTGCTGGGAGTCTCTGGCCAGTGGACTCAGATAGTGGAGGCCATGCTGGGAGACACACGGCTGACAAGTTCCCCCTCTGCCCTGGCTCCTGGCCTCAGACAAGCAGCTACTGGCCAGCAGCACCCGCCCCAAAACACCTGCCGAGGTTGCCCTGCCCGCTGGGCCCAGCATGTGACAAAGGACCTCCTCAGCAAGCATGGGCTTGTCTCCCATTTGGCAGAGCAACCGAGGGCCTGGGGCAGGTGACAGGGAGCCAAAGGGACCTTCAGGAGAGGAAGCAGCTCTGGAGGCCGGGCAGGGTGGATGGGGACCGGTGCCCAGCAGCTAACCTGGCATAGCAGAGGCTGAGTGGTGGGGAGCACAGCAGTCCCCTCTGAAGGCCAATCTCCCAACCTCCACTGGTCACCTGCCAGAGAGCCCTCAGGGCAGCAAAGGCCCATGAGCCTAGAACAGGCCAGTTCTGCGTCCCCCTCCTGCCCCCATCCCTGCGGGACCAATTTCGAGTCACTCCACTCCTCCAGGCACGCGTGTGTCCCCTCAGGAGGGCCTGGCCTTAATTAGCTGGAGCTCATCAAGGTCGCCGTAGATGAAGGCTGCAGGGCATCCAGACTGTTCCACCCACACACCTGGCCTCTGTGGGCTGAGCCGCTGCCTGCACAGGCCCCAGCTCGTAAGAGAAGCAAAAGTGAGACCCAGGGACAGGGGGACGGGGAAACCAAATCTTTTCTCGTGGTAATATCTGAGACCACTTCTTCAGCGTCTGCTCTCCCGCAGGCCCTGAGTGAGCTCCGGCAGAAGCAGCGTGAGCCTCCTGATGAGGCTGTGGGACGGGCGCTAATGTTAGTTCTGGTTTACATGTGCAGAAATAAAGTTCAGAGAGGTGGAGAGGATAGTCTGAGGCCACACAGCAAGTAAACAGCAGAGCTGGGAGGAAGCCAGCATCCTCGCACCTGTGGACTAGTTTTGGGGCCACAGAGAGGTTCTTCAAACTGAGCCCCGCCTCCAGAGGACAAAGACTTGCAGCTCACTTGTCCTCACAGAGGGGCTCTTGGCCAGTGTGAGGCACATGCCTCCTCTCAAAGGGGGTCTCTGGGCTCTTGGATCAGGGGGCCTATGCTGGGTGGTCCCCACAGGCACATCCCTCTCCCTCCCTCAGCCGGGCCCCATCCAGGAAGGGAGGCGATGCTGACTGCTTCTGAGCAGAGTTCAGGGCCAGGCGCTCTGTGAAGCTGCTTTGGAAAATGAAGGCTCCCAGAGTGGAGGGATTGTTGGCGTAAACTGGATTCTGAGGAGACAACCAACCGGGATCTGAACCAAAGATGGGGGTGGCTGCCAAGCCCTGCAGGGAACGGCCAAGGACTGATGACAACAGCCTCTGGGCCAAGGACACAGTTCTGCGGGCCCCAAGCCACTGGCCCAGGAACCAGTGGTCCACTCTGACCCCAGCCTGTGCAGGTAAGGAGGACCTCCCCCCCCCCCCGCCCCCCATGCCTGTCTGCCCTGGGGGGGGTTCCCTTTAATGGCAGACACATATTACCTCAGCTCCACCCTCAAAACCCTGCTGCTGTCTCCTCCCAGCCTCTACTCCCCTCCCCAAGCAGACAGACACCCACAGGGCAATTAGAGGGAAGCATGAATAGTCAATTGTGGGCAGCGACTAAGGAAACTCACTGTCACCCAGGCTAGTGGAGGGAGGAGTGTGTGTCAGAGCGACGCCATGTGAGCGTGTGTGTGTGTGTGTGTGTGTGTGTGTGTGTGTGTTATAGTGAAGGGCCCAGTGACAACCCCAGGCTGGATAGTGGGGGTCTATCCCTGCTCCCCGATGGGCCTACGTGGAGGAGGGCTCCTAGGATTTCTGCTCTTATTCGGAAGCACTGAGACCTGCTCTGCGTCTGTGCTTGAAAACAGGACAGCCAGAGTCCAGGGTGGCTCCAGCCCATGGGGTCTGAACATGGGAAGATTTAGTGGTCACTGCGTGTCCTCTCAGACACGAGTGCTCACAGCAGGGGCCTCATGGCTGATTAGCCTTGGGAGGGGTGTAAACCCTGTCCCTGAGGGCTGGCCCCCTCCCCACCCTCCCGGAGCTGTGGATAAAGGAAGGGCCGGAATGCCGAGATAAGGCTGGATGCAGAGTGACCAGGGAGGGAGCAACAGGCAGCAGAGATAAGCCACAGGAGCCCCTCAGGCCCTGCGGTGGTGTGTCGCCAAGAGATAACCACATTTCAGGGGGTGGCCCCCGGTCCGGGCCAGGACCGCGTGATTGATGCACTGTGGACAAGCCGCCCGCGTGCAGGAGAGGGGAGCGGCAGAAAGCAGGGGCTCTGCGGAAGCCCGGGAGACCTGGAGAGGGGGCTGGCAGAGAGCCTGCTCTGTCATCTATTCCTGGGCCTTGGGTGGGACTCTCTTGGGCACCCCAGGTAGGCGTGCACTCGGCCTGCCCAAAGTCAGCGAGGTTCTCCCCGGCTGCTGTCAAGCTGAGGGACCTGACCCTGAGTGGTCCCCACCTCCGGTTTGTTCCGTGATGACAATTCTCTCTAAAAACAGACCCATGGCCTCAGGTGTACCCAGCAGCTTCTTGAGAGGGGGTTAGCCTAAGCGAGTCCTCCCAGGCCTGGCCAGTGTTCCGAGCCCTGCGGCCCTAAGAAGTGGTCACAGTGTTGCCAAGCTTCAGTTCAGCGTTAGCGAGAACTGCCATGGTCTGGCTGCCTGGTTTGAATCCTGGCTGTCTTAACTGCCACACCTCAATGTCCTCATCTGTACAATGGGCTAATGCCATATCTACCTTCTAGGGATGTCATGAACACTAAATCGGCACCTAGTAAGAGCTTTTATACACCTTATTGAATACAATTAAGTTAATAGTATGACCTAGCAGATTCCACTCCTAAACATATACCCAAAAGGACTGAAAATAGGTGTTCAAAGTCCAACCCGTACAGGAACGATGACAGCAGCATTATTCACAAGAGCCAAAGGTGGAGCTCGCCCAAAGGTCCGGAAGAAAGAATACATAAAATGTGGACTATCTATACACTGGAATATTATTCAGTCATGAAAAGGAATGGGGCACGGATTCACTCTACAACGTGGGTGAATCTTGAAGTCTTGATGCTGAGTGAGAGAAGCCAGGCACAGAAGACACACAATCAGGGTTCCATTTATACGGAGCGTCCAGAAAAGGCACATCCATGGAGACGGAGTAGCTGAGTGGTTGCCAGGGGCCGGGGGAGGGAGAATATGAAATGACTGTCAATGGCTAGGGGGCGTTTCCTTCTGGGGTGATGAAAATGTTTTTGAACTAGATAGTTGTGATGGCTATACAATATTTTTTAAAAACATGTTTTTATTGATTCTTAGAGAGAGAGGAAGGGAGAGGGATAGAGAAACAGAAACATCAATGGGAGAGAAACATCAATTGGCGGCCTCCTGCACGCCCCCTACTGGGAATCAAACCGGTGACCTCTTGGTTCATGGGTCAATGTTCAACCACTGAGCCATGCCAGCCGGGCGATGAACAATATTTTGAATGTACTAAATGCCGCTGAATTGTTTACTTCAAAATGGTCAGTTTTATGTTAGGCGAATTTTACCTCAATTAAAATAAATTAAATAAACATGCATTACAAGGACTTTCCCAGACAACCAGTGTGTTCCCACGCCCACCTGAACATTCACAGGTCCCCACATAAAAGGCAAAGGGGCGGAGTGTCCCACCCGGAAGCAGGACGGTGCCTTCCCGGACGCAGGAGCCGCGGAGGGCTGGGCTTCAAGCTGGATGATAGGTCAGGGGCTCGTGACGAAGACTCCCCAGTGAGTACTAATTGGATCTAATTAGAGCTGGGCCACACCAAGTGGAGCCAATCTGTGAACTGTGTTTATGTCAGGATTTTGAATTGCTACCATCGAAGGCAGAGCACAGACCCAATGTCTAAGGTCCAACCCTCAACCCGATCATGATGGGGAGCTGTGGAGATGGGGAGCATCGCCCCGAACGGAGTGCCAGGAGGTAGGGGCACCTAGGCAGTGTGGAGGACCCCTCACCTCGCCTTGCCCCCACTTCTGTCTTGCTTGTGACCTTGACCAAGTGGCTCCTTAGGCGTGACGACCATGGGGGTTGATCCAGGGACGCAGGGAAGAGATGCGGGTGTCTCAGTGTCTCCCCCATTCAGATGGAGCCTGAGGGCATCACCCCTTCTCCACCCGGAACACCCCCCTCTGCTTCCAAGAAGGCCTTGGCCACCCTCCTTGGCATCTCTCCTCCTCCAGGACGCGCTTCTGAGACTGCCTTAGCCCTCGGCGTGCCCAGCTGGCCTCTACGATCCCTGAGGACAAGGCCCCGACGGTTGTTTAGGTAACCTTCCAGGTTGGAACTTCCTGGCCAGTCCTGTGGTCCTTGTACTCCATCAGAATGTTCAGGAAATGGCTTTCTGAGTCCAAACACCTGATGGTCTGACTTTGGATTTGGAAAACAAGCCCCTCGCCCACCACGCCTGGCAGGGTTGGGGTGCCCAGTAGATATGGATGGGGCAGGAAGGCCAACGGGCTGGGCCCTCTGGAGTACCAGACCCTGGACTCTGCAAAGATCTTATCTCCAGGAAGGAGGAGGGGGAGGAGGACAACCGTGGCAGCCCACTTCCCTTGACTCCTGGGCCGTGGCCACGGGGCTCTGGCCAGGCGGGGGTCAGGCAGCAGAGGGGAGCATGTGCCTGGTGGAGGGACTCCAGGCCCCCTCATGCTGAGGGTATGGCAACCCATGCTTGGAAGAACCTACTGTGTGCTTGGAGCACCTAGCTGATCTCTTCAAGAATAAGGTATGGGTATCAATCAATAGTTGCTAAGAGGAAAGGGGATAAGAAACCCTTACTTTTCTTATTTTGCTGATCCACCTGTCCATTCATATCAGTAGAGCCTACTCGGTGTGGGGCACTGTCCTAGGTGCTGGGAGGAGGAGAGGAACAGGAACAGTGGGGCAGCAGACCATAAGCAAGGGAATCTGTGAAATACACGACTAGACGGTGACATGTGCCCAGAACACTCCAAAGGAAGTTCAGGGATGTGACATGGAGAAGGTGGATGTTGTAGAAAAGGTCGTCAGGAAAGCTTGAGGAGACAGCGACTTCACCTACAGACCTGAGGGAAGTGAGGTGGCCCCGTGGCTCTCTGGGGAGCAGCCAGCAGCAAGACCAGGGCCTGGGGGGGCAAGCCTGAAGCACCGAGGGGGCATATGGTCAGAGGGCTAGGGATCTTGTCCAGATTTGCCAGCCAGGAAGTGCCAGAGCTGAGACTGGAAGCCAGATATTTTTGTTCTCTAGTCCTCTGACTATCTGCACCGGTGGGGAGGGTCCCATTCTGCTATCCCCACCGCTGTTTTAGCAGAACGTCTTCCAAGGGGAGAAGATGGCACAGGCACTAAGGCAGCCAGATGGCTGGAGACCAAAGAAGTGAAGGGAGACGGGTGGCCATTTTCCACCCCCAAGTTGCCTGCCCAGCACACCCGGAGACCTAGGCTGTGCATAAGGTCAGAGGGCACAAAGGTTGACCCAGACCTCAGTCTGCTAGTCTCTAAGATGGGTTCATAAGAGCACCTGCCTCTTTAGAGGCCTGGGGAGGATTCAGAGATTGAATCTGTGCAAAGCGTGGCGAGCAGGCCTCCTCTCTGTCCAAGCTCCCTGCCCTGGCCCGCCTCATCCTGACCTCCGGGAGACGGGCAGCCATTCCCAGAGAAATCCCCCAAACCGCATGAGTTCCCAGGCGGGCTGGGGCGCAGATGGCCAGGCTGATAAGCCCTCTCCGAGGCACAGGGCTGTCTGCAGGAGGCCTGATAAGGCTGAGTGGCCACCACAGAGCCCGTGGTTTCCTCTGCTCCAGCACAGAAGTTCCAGCACAATCTCCACAGGCCGGGACGCCTCGCCCCCAGCTCCCAAGGAAACCAGAGGGAGGCCTCTCCCTGCAACCCTGAAGGTGTTTATGGATCCAAGGCTCACCCCTCAGGGACAAGGAAGGTGAGGCCCAACCTCCTGCCTGCCAGGACCTCCAACTGTTAGAGGAAGTCTCTACCCAGGACCTCTGGAGTGAGAAGAAGTAATTGGCATTTTCTACTCACTGTCCCTGCTCCAAGTGCTTCCCATCATTATCTCATTCAATCCACCCACAGCCCTCCGCTTTTCAGATGAGAGAGCTAAGGCACAGAGAGATTAGGCAACTTGCCCCAGGTCACACAGGGAGGAAAGGTTTCTATTGGCGTCAATTCCCAGGTTCCGTTTGGCCCGCAGCCCAACTGTGATCCCTTGAGTTAAGACTTCATATTTGGCCAGGAGGGCCAGGAGCCACGGAGGGGCCGGCGGGGGCTGGCGGCATGGCTCCCACCAGTTCTGCCGCTACACAGATGCCTGTGGTGAATGGGTGCTCAGGCTGTTCTGAGACACACAGATGTCCCTCTGACCTCTGAGGACTAGACAAGGCTTCCTGCAACCCCCCAAACCCCCACACCGTGTGCGGCCCACCACGGGCGGGCGCCCCTTCATCCACAATCGCTCACACACATCCCCCCCACCAGCATTCCAGGCTTATGATCAAAGGTAACCAGCATTCCAGACCCCAAATCAAAATGTGGTTGGTGGAAAAGACGCGAGGAGGCCCTGGGCCGCTGCACAACTCGACCCGAACGGCCCCCCCGAGACGGCGCAGCGCCCGGCCTGCCCGGCAGCAGGAGCCGTCTGGACACCATGAGGACCCCCAGCCCTGGTAGTGGTGGCCACGGAGGGGGTGTGCGGGCGGCCTGTGTCGCCTTAGACAAACCTCTTTCCCCAGGACAGAACAGCTCTCCCTCCAAAATGACCCCGCCTTGCTCCTCTTCATGCCCCTTCACAGCGCCCCCTTGCCCAGCCCAGCCCAGCCCTCGCCCAGTGGGACCCCCACTCAAACCACCTGTGGCTTGGCAGGACCTGGCACTGAGGGATGAAGGCTCAGACATCTGCCGCCCCTCCCCCGCGCCTGGGCTCACCTCCAGCTCCTGGCTCCCGCGGTGACAGCCTGCCTCCCACAGCTCCGAGAACAGAGCCAGGCTGTGTTCACGTGTCCCCGCTGGGACCACAGGGCGGGCGGGTGGGAGCAGAGCCACCACCCCACATCGCCAGGCCACAGGCTCTGTCTGTGACCAAACCTGCCATTAGGGAGACGCAAGGCGGCCAGCCCAGCCCACCCAGCCACCGAACGCACCCCAGACCTGCCCCTGGGGGCTGGGACTGTCCCTAAAGATGGGGAAGCGGGTAGTGGCTGAAGGGCAGGGTTACAGGAGCAGCAGCATGCATTCCCAACACTAGAGAAGATGGAGGTCCTTGGTCATCCCCATTCCACAGATTGGGAAAGTGAGGCTCGGGAAGGATGCCCTGAACTGCCTGCACGCCTGGTTCCTGAGACCGTGCCGTGGGCCATCTCGCCGTGCTCTGCTTCCTGGGGGCAGGAGGAGGAAGCCAAGGGTGCACCAGCTGTGGTGGGGGAGGGGCAGTTGGGGACGTAGGGGGCTGAGGGCGGTTGCTCAGGCCCAAGGAGGCAGGAGAGGGGCTGACCCAGAGGGTAGAGGTTGGTGCCTGGTGGGGATTTCTGCTTAGGAATTGCTGGGCGGGTCCCAGGTCCCGAGTAACCCGGAAAAAGCCTCCCACTCTCCCGAGACTGAGTGTCCTTATCTGTAAACAGGCAAATGGCTTGAGAGCTGGCATGCATGCACTAGGTGCTTAATAAATGCTTCTTCCCTTCCCGTACCCGCTGGGTGAGAAGAGGGTCAGAGGATCCGAGGTGGGGAGGGTGGCCGGGTGTTGCCCCAGGGTGGCATTTTCTGACGACTTCTGAGCACAGTGGTTCTGGATAATGGGGCTGTGCCTCGCCTTGGTGGCCTGCCTCCCAGCCTGGGCCCGGTAAGGGTCAAATGTGGTCCTCCCTGGTCCAGTCAGGGTCCTAAGGTTCCTGCGTTTCTTCCCACTTGGAGGAGGTGGGCTGGGGGTGGTCCAGGAGGTGACACTGGGACTCAGGTGCTCAGACAAGGACAGCAGTGATGATGGGGACAGTGACCACCAGGGTGCTGCCAGTTCACTCGGCCAAGCTGGGCTGTCCTGAGGGTAGGGGACCCACTCCATTCTCATGGCCCCGGCCAGAGAGCTTTATGGCAGGAAGTAGCCCAGAGAGGTTAGGTGGCTCGTCTGGGCCACACAGCTCTAAATGTCAGTGCCAGGATCCCAACCCAGGCCAGGTCCGGAGCCCCACTTTTCATGCCATATTTGGGAAGTAAGGGGTGTCTGGGATGGTCTCTCGGCCCCCAGAGGAGAGAGCGTGGGGCCAATGTCACTGAGGGGAAGCGTCTGACTTTTCTCTCAGCTGTCCTTGCCCTACTGAGGACAGGGGCCTTCTTCCTGCCTGAGGGGGGTGGTGGTAGGGGGGTGGGGGTGGGTGTTGGGGGTTCCAAAAGCTGGCCTCAGGGGCCTCTTCTTCCACAGCCCCAACTGAACAAGCAGGTCAAGTGTGTCACGTCTCCACCCCTCCCAGCCTCCAGGGATGGTGGGCCTGGCCAGCTGCCAAAGCCACTGTCTGTTTACTAATTCCCTCGGCTCAAAGCCACAGGGGCCACCTCACATGCTGGGTCTGCCGGACGCACACACTGTCACGCACACAGAACCACACAAACTCAGAATCACTCACACACAGACACACACACACAGACACACACACACACACACACACACACACACACACACACACACACAGTCTCCAGAGAGACCGGATAAGGAGCTGCTGATCCAGAAACCCACTTGACCTGTCTGTCCTGAGGTGCCAAGAGGGAGGGTGAGAGGGCGGCCTGGCAGACAACACCCGGCCATGCAGAGAGAACCCGGCCCTGCCATGGCAGTGGGGGCCGTGGGGACAAAAGCACCGTCACACCTGTCCCCGACTGCCTGCTGCCAGCTGGCCAAGGTCGCTGGGCCTCCTGGGAAGAGGGGAGACACTGCATTCATTCATTCTTCATTCAAGCCTCCCACACCCATGTACCCTTCCCACCCAGCCATCCTCCACATCCACCCACCCACCGATTCTAGGAATGTTTAGTGAGCAGACCCTCTTCCGGGCAGCGGTCCGCGTATCAGAGGCTCACCTGACACCACTTGGTGCTGGAAGGGGAAGGAGGTGAGGACAGGACACTTCCCAGCAGCAGTGATACTGCGATTAAACGTTTGCTATGCACATTGCCCCATGTAACCCTCACAGGGACCCTATGCGGCAGCTGCCCGCAGCAGCCCCACTTTACAGATGAGGAAACTGAGGCTCCACTAGCAAGGAGCAGATACAAGAGCCTGAGCTCTTCGTCTTCCCTTCCCCTCTCCTTCCTTCCCCCTTCCCACTTTTGCCTGTTTTGTTTGACAAGAAAGAGAAATAACCAGAGAAGGCAACACCAAAAGAGCTAATGGTTGTGTTATAAGCCACGCAACTGTTATGTCCTGATTTGCCAGGGAGAGACCCAGTGTTCACCTAACATCCCCATATAATGAATAATACCACCTCCTATGCTCTCAAATGTGCCCCAGGTTAGAGCTAGTTGAAGCCAAGTAAGCTTTCCTCCCACGTTGAACCCGAAGAAAAGATGTAATATTGAAGGAAAGGGAAAAAAGGGGAGGTCCTGAGCAGTCACTGAAGGCTTCCTGGAGGAGGCAGGGCTGAGTTGCACCTGGAATAAGGGAGCCACCTCTCAGCAAGGCTCTGTGCCAAAACAATCCAGGCCAGTGCTCCGCTTTGTTTAAGATGGTCTGGATCGCAGCAAGTGCAGGCATGGGTACCAGGCAGTTTGGGAAATGGGGCCTTGGGCCACCTGGGGCGAGTTTGCCACCAGCCAAGCAGGCAAGCAGGTGGGTCCGCGCTGGCCAGCCAAGGGGGTGAGGAAGGGGCCGGAGCTGGGGCTGTGCCCGAGTGATGGGAACAGAAAGCACCCGATGGCCCCTGGCTGTCCTCCCAGCACCCATGACGCAGGCGAGGCCTGACGGTGCTGCCCCCGCACCCCCTGGGTGCCCCCCCTCCCATCAGCACAGATGCCTCATTGCCTGGCACCTGCTTGTCCTGACAGGTCGGGGGTTGTCCTCAGCCCAGCAGAGGACATGGAAAGCCACTGCCCACGGTAACTCCTGGCCAAAGCCCGGCGGTGATTCTGGAACCTTCTGGACTTCTCAAAGTCCAGGGAACATTTTCCTAAATGGGGCTGGACTTCCCATAATTGGGGCTCCATCTTATCCTGCATGGATGTTCAGGGTGCCAGCTCTGGGCCACACTCTGCACCCCAGTTCTGCCACTCAACGGACCAGTCTGGTGCCCAATCACCTCATCCTCCGACCCCTCTGTGCCTCCGTCTCCCCACCTGGGACATGGGGAGGAGAAGAACAGCATCAGGCTCCCAGGGTGCTGTGAGGGTTGGCGGCACTGGCCCCTGCCCAGTGTGGCAGAGCCTTGGCACACAGCATGTGCCTGCTAAATGCCAACTGCTACGGTCTTGCTGCACGAACGAGGCGCACAGAGGAGGACAGGCCTGGGTCTGAGACTCACAAAGAAGATTTTCCCACCTGCCCTCTGCCCCTCCACAGCCCCTCCAGGGGTTTGGTCGATCCGACGTGACTACTCCTGGGGACAGGAAGCTCGCCATCTCACAGCTGGCCTGCTTGTGGATGGGCAGCGTGTCGCTTCTTAATTAGATTAAATTCAAGCCAAGGAGTGGAGGGATCAGAGTCTATGCCTCCCACCGCCCAGCCTGGGGCCCTGCGTGCCACCTGTGTTGACCAAGAAGCCGCTTGTGAGGGGAGCAAGGGGCATGTAGAGAAGCCCTTGCCCCCCACCTGGTACAGGAACGAGAAGCTCCAGGGCTTGGATGTCACCTGTGCCCACCCAGGGTCTCCTCGGAGGCTTAGACCCACCCCCTGTGTCCTTGGCCTTCCCCTCCTGCTCCTGAGCTCCCGGATCTACCTGGGCCGCCCCTGGCCTCTTCCGCTCTTTCCTCCCACTTCTGGAAGAGGAGGTGGCGTGGGAGACGGGTCACCCAGGTTCTAGACCCTGCTCTGTTCTCAGTGGCTGGGTGGCCCCTGGGAGGAGAGCTCCCTCCTCTGTGCCTCAGTTTCCACCACTGTAGGAAAAGAGGGTGGATTCAGTGACCTCTGTAGGCTTCTTGGCTCCCAGGGAGTTACCTCTGCCCTTTGCCCCTGGCGGCTGGGATGATAGCAGGCTCACCTAGGCTCACCCGCAGGTGCCCAGTGCCAGGTCCTGTGCCAGCCCGTGTTCTGTAACACGCAGTGGGAAGAGGAAGCTGCCCATGGCAGGGCATGGGGAATATGCCCAGGAAGGGTCCCCAGGGGCTGTGGCGCTTGCTGCCATGCCTCAGTGCTCTGCCACACCCCCTGAGAGTCCCCCTGGGCTCAGACGGGGGCGCCTGGGGATACAATATCTACCTCCTGAGCTGCGCTCATGCTCTACACACGCACTGTGTGCCCCTGCAGCCAGGACACACACCCCTCGCGAGTTACAGCTCAGCACTCTGCGCACCGTCCCCCCCCCCCCCCCCCCCGGCTCAGCTTCGGGAAGTCTAGGCACTGTCCCAGAACCCACACCTCCTCCACGGCCCAGCGTGGGGCCATCCCGGGCAACTCACCCGGCAGGAGCACTTTCCACTTGGGGCTCTTCTGGTCCATGAGAACTGACCAGCCTGGCTCCTGGCCCCCTGGCCCGGCCTGGCCTGGCTGCCTGGGAGTAGCTCCCTTCAGCCTGGGGACAGATGAGGGGGATGGCGCAGTGGCTGGAGGAGCAGAGGGAGACTCTCGGGTCTGCCGTTCAGGTTCAGGAGCAAACTCCTGAGAAGTCAGTTGAGAAAGAGAGCATGCAAGAGAGAGCAAGCCGCAGCACAACCACGCGGGCAGACAGCAGGCCCTCCTCCTGCCCCCCCAGCCTCCACCCGCTGGCACACACCCTGAGCTGCTGACAGGAGCCTGAGGGCTCCGGACGGTGGCGGGAGCTGGGAGCTGCGCGGCCACTTCCTGCTTTCCCTGCAAACTCTGTACTTCTCCCAGCAGGACCCAGTGGCCCAAGGTGTTTACTGCACATGGGAGAACTGCTGTGCCCCGGGGAGCCGAGAGGACCCCAGATCCCACGGGGGTCTCACAATGTGACCCCTCCCCCGATCAAGGGCACCCTTGCTCACCCACATAATCATTCAACAGTCTATTCTGAGCACCTGCCATACGCGGGGCAGCAGTCCCATGGGTGCTCCACTGTACCCCAAGCAGCAGGAGCCATCCCTGCGGGCATTCCCGGGGGTCATCAATGCCAAGGGCAAGTGCCAGAGAGAAAGGGCCCGGGACAGCTCAGCTTAGGTGGAAGGAGAGGGCGCAAGCTCCACGCCCTGGACGAAGGGGACTTCGGGTGCCCTGTGGGACGAGAGGCTGGAAGAGGAAAGGGAAGGCAGGAGGATGCAGGGACCGTGGGCGAGAAGGGGGCTAGTGAGCAGGCAGAGCAGGGTGGGTCACGGACTCTGAGGGCAATTCCAGGGAAGGCCTGCCCCGGACCTGTGGTGTCTGGGGCCCCACCGAGGCGCTCCCATGGGACACGTGGAGAGGGGCATGAAGGAAAGCAGGGGAGGGAAGAGGCCTACCATCATCTGGGACTTAGCTCTGGGTCTCCTCCCTGAGAGACCTCCTCTCTGCCTTCAAGGGTCCAGATACCCAGGTCAAGTGCTGCCTCCTCCCTGGAGCCCTCCTGGCTGCACTGCACTTTCTCTGCCATTCTGCCCCTTGTGAGGACCCATCCTGGCCTATTTGGGGGCAGAAGGGCTCAGCATTTCCTGGGGGTGGGGAACACTGCTCAGCTGCTTTATGGCCCAGGCTGGGCCCAGGAGGGTGCTCAGGGTGCCCGAAGGTGGGCCCACAGGCTGCTTCCTGGGGTGTGGTGGGAGGAGGCCATGGGAGAGCCTTATCTGGGTCTTTGGGTGAATCACCTCTCCCACAGCCAGCATAGGCAGCAGGACGAGGGGACTGAGGTAGGGGCGGCCCAAAGGCTGTGCCTTTGGCCATGTTCCCAGTGCTTTGTTGCACCACCTGCTGGGCAAACGTCAAACTGCACCTGAGACCTCCTAGGTAACTGAGAACCTAGCCCTTCTTAGGATACCCCCAGCCAGGGTGGCCTGGGGGACCCCCATCCCTGTCCTAAATGCGGTTAGTAACTGAGGTCATCTTCCCAGCAACAACCCCCTGAGAAAGGTGCTATTATCCCCACATTTGGAGGAGTCGCTGACTCAGAGTGACCCAGGCGCTCCTGCTGGGGTTAAACCAGGACTTTTCTGGCCGAACGGCCGTGAGGCCTCAGGGCCAGTCCTGGCAAAGCGCCTACAGCTGTGTCTGGTTCAAAGTCAGCACTCGGTAAATTCCTGCTTCCAGTGCAGTCCTCACCAGCCTGCCTGCTCTCCTACGCCCCGCAGGCTGCACACGGCCTGCTCAGCCCGGCAGAAAGACTCGTGTGGCTGGTCAAACAATGGCCTCTTAAGATATTCGTGTCCTAATGCCTGTAGCCTGTGGAAGTGGCATTTTACATGGCAGAAGGGACTTTGCGGCGGTGATTAAGTTATGGACATTGAGATGGGAAATTATTCTGGATTATCTGTGTGGGTCCAATGCAATCCCAAGGGTCCTTAAAAGCAGGAGGCAGGGGAAGGGGAGCTGTAGGAAGTGTGATAACAGAAGTAAGAGGTTGCAGTGATGCGGGGCCATGAGCCAAGGAATGCAGGTGGCCTCTAGAAGCTAGAAAAGGGAGGAAGGACACCGATTCTCCCCTGGAGCCTCGGGAAGCAGCACAGCCCTGCGACACCTTCATTTTAGCCAGTGAGACCTCTGTAAGGTAATAAACTTGTGTTGCTTTAAGCCACCAAGTTCACGGTCGTTTGTAACAGCAGCCACAGGAAACTAATGGAACTAAGAAAAAAAATTGTTCCCAGACTCACAGCACCTGACATATAGCAAGGTCAGCCCTCATGGCCCGGGAAGTTCAGGAAGACAGACATCCCCTTTGCTTATAAGAATCTCATTTCCTCTTTTTTTTTTTTTATAAATATATTTTATTGATTTTTTACAGAGAGGAAGGGAGAGGGATAGAGAGCTAGAAATATCGATGAGAGAGAAACATCGACCAGCTGCCTCCTGCACATCCCCGGTACGTACATGCCCTTGACCGGAATCGAACCTGGGACCCTTCAGTCCGCAGACCGACGCTCTATCCACTGAGCCAAACCGGTTTTGGCCTCATTTCCTCTTTACCCCTCCCCACTATCCCGCCCCTCAGTACCATCGGAATGAAAAACGTATATTCACTCAACAAGCACCGACGAGCAGCTATTACGTGCGCTGTGCCAGGCACTGGAGAGATAGAGAGGACAGTAAGATAAGGGTGCAGAGTATGGGCTGCCTCAGGGCCTTGACACTTGCTTGTCCCTTGGCCTGGAGCTCTTGGCCTAATGCCACCTCCTCAGCAAGGCCCTCTGTGACCACCCCGTCTAAAGTCACAGCTCTCACGTCTCCATGTCTCCTACCCTACTTGTCACCACCTGGTATCACACATCAACTTGCTTATTCGTGAGTTATTTGCCTTTCTCTTAAATGCAAGTCCTTGGGGGCAGGATTTTATGTCTGTTTTGTGCACCAATGTGCCCCCCAGGGTCTAATGCAGTCTTTGGCACATTGTAGGTGTTCAGCAGATATCTGTGAGCAAATGAGCACGTGAAGGGCAGGATGGAGGTGAAGACAGATGTGTGCACGAGCAATCATAACTTCGCTGGACCGGTATCCTGGTGAAGATACAAGCAAAGGGCGCTGGGAGAGATGCCCAATTTTCAAATGGCTTCTGCTCTCAATTAGAAGGTCATGAGTGAAAGTTGGTGTGGGCACAGCCAGAGCATTACAAACGATGCTTTCAAGCCAATTTAACCCACAGGATTCCCAACTGTGACAGCTCAGGCCCCCCAAGTGCCAGCTTCTCAGCTTAAACCCTGTCGAGGGGAAAGCAGGCCAGCGGGCAGGTACAGACCACGGCCGGTGACGGACAGGTGCCCCACGGTGCAGTCACCATGGAGGCTGGTCTGTGCTTGGTTACGGGGCTCGAGCACCCCATGCGGAGTCCCGGAACAGTCATATCTGCGGCTCCACTGACCTCTTCTTTTCCACCTGAAATCTTGACCACAAATTATTTGGAAAGAAATTAGACGCCGAGGCAAACAGCCCCCCTTGCACAGCAATTGTGCCAGGTCATTAGGCCGCCTTTATCTTTGTGCCATTATGGACTGCCTTTAAGTCAATGCTCCGTTTGTCGGCTCGTTAAATTGCCCAGGTCACATTCTTTCTTATTTCATGGAAATCTGAATCAGTCAGACAGACAGAGAGACACACAAAGTCACACACTAGCCAAGGGGACCAGCTGAAAGCCACCAGACCCGGGTAAGCAGGAGCAGTCATCAGCGGAGAGGCGGGAAGCCTCCTGAAGGCCCAGCACGGAAGGGGGCCCAGCACAGTGAGTCCCACTGAACATTCAAAGAGGCTTCTGGGGAGAGATCGACTTACACGTGAAGAGCCTCCCAGCCTGCCCAGGCTTCCAGGCCTCCTGCCCCGACTTGCAAGCTCTGAGCTCCCCAGTGTCACAAGAAGCTCCTAAGAAGATAAACACAGCGCGAGTCGGAGAGAAAACTGACTTTGGATCCCAGCTTGGCTGGAGACACACAGGGAGAGGGGTGACAGAGAAGGGCTGTGCTCGTGCTGCATGAGGCGCCTTTCCCTGAAAGCTGGGAAGAGGGGCGCTTACCCGCTGGGCTGGAGAGGCTGCAGCCAAACCCGGCCGCCCGGGCCCTCCAAGCAGCTGCCGCCTGGCAGCGGGGGCCGAAGTCCTCCAAGCGCCTTCATCAAAGCACTCAGCACCAGTACCCGCTCCAAGTGAGACCTGCCAAGGACTTCTGGGGGCCTGAGCCAAGTACCCAAGTGGAGGGCCTGCCTTCCTGGCCAAGGAGACCCAACCCTGGCCAGCTGGGAGCTTGTTTGCCCAACAAAGAGACAAAGGCCTTTGTGGGGCCAGGACTTCGGGTGGTCACCAGCTCATGTCTCGGCTGCTCCCATGTGCTGGGCACTGGACAGGGA
This sequence comes from Cnephaeus nilssonii, assembly GCF_951640355.1. Classification (NCBI taxonomy): domain Eukaryota; kingdom Metazoa; phylum Chordata; class Mammalia; order Chiroptera; family Vespertilionidae; genus Cnephaeus; species Cnephaeus nilssonii. The sequence goes on along the minus strand of NC_137091.1, from coordinate 29,618,691 downwards.
TCAACTCTCGGATCCTCAAAACTGGGGGGAGCTGAGGCACAGAGAGGTTGTCTGCCTAAAACCAAAGCTCGGAAGGAGCAGAGGCAGGATTTGAACTCAGGGAGCACGGGATCTGCACGCTTGAAGACGTCCACACCCTAATCACACCCAACAAACACTCATTTAAACAAACACATGGCTACAGGGGCAAGGAGGAGGAAAACGAAGTGGGCCCAGGATGGACGTCGGCTCCTATAAACACTCAACGTCCAGGCCCCAGGAACATGGCTTCAACTGGAGACTCGACCTCCACCTGGTTTTCTGTGACCCGACCCTGACCCCATCAGAGGGTTTGCGGCTTCCACTATCTCAATTAATAAAGACATTTTAAAAATATATTTTATTGATTTTTTACAGAGAGGAAGGGAGAGAGATAGAGAGTTAGAAACATCGATGAGAGAGAAACATCAATCAGCTGTCTCCTGCACGCCCCCTACTGGGGATGTGCCCGAAACCAAGGTACGTGCCCTTGACGGGAATTGAACCTGGGACCTCTCAGTCAGAAGGCTGATGCTCTATCCACTGAGCCAAACCGGTTTCGGCTAATAAAGAAATTTTTTTTAAAAGTCTTTTATTGATTTTTAGAGAGAGAGGAAGGTAGAGGGAGGGTAAGAGGGAGGGAGGGAGAGAAACATTGGTGTGATAGTGAAACATAGATCAGCTACCTTCTGCATGCAACCTGGGCATGTGCCCTGGTCGAGAATTGAACCAGCAACCTTTTAGTGCATGGGATGATGCCCAGCCAACTGAGTCACACTGGCCAGGGCTAACAACGATATTATTAACCACTTTTAAAGCCGTCCCATAGCTCAGAAAGGACTTCCAGGGCCCACATGGCACAACTATGGGGCCACCACTCAGCTAGGCAGCATGGCAGCCCTAATGGCCACGCAGGGAGCACATTTACAGAGACCACAATGAGAATGGCACCCCCTGGAGTTGTGCAGTGTGCAACCTGTACAACCTTGCACGGCAGCCCTGGGTGCCTCCTTGGTGTTCGTCCCATCACTAACACTATGCTACAAGGAAGATTGCATTGGTATCACACTGACTCGGAGCAGCTAAGCTTTGGGAATTTTCTGAACCTTGCAAAAGTCCCGGGGCTGGGAATCGGCAGTGCTGAGACTTAGGAGCTTGAACCTGGGTCTCTGACACCAAGCCACGCCCCGGCTTATCCCCAGATGGTGCTGCACGTCTCCTACGGAGGCTGCGACAGCGCAGAGACCATTGTTCAGGGATGCCTGTTCCCACCAGTGATGATGAATTAGGAGTGTCCTCTCGCTGGATTTTAATACCACATGCAAGTGACACATGAGAAATGGATCTTCCTTTGACTAAACGCTTAAGAATATTGGGAAGAGCTGAGCTGGGGGCTTGCTGCCCGACACGGGAAGGATGCCGCATGGCAGGAGTTTGGCTGCACCCTTCTCCCACCAGCTGGAGGAGATGTTCAGTCCAAGGTGTGTGCCTTGCCTGCCAGCTCCCCCACACCCTGGAGCTACACTCCCCGCAGCCAGCAGGTGACCACGCCCGGGTGGGCACTCAGAAAGCTGTGCCAGAGAACCGCACAGCCTTCACCTTGCAGGCTGGCTGTGTGTCTCTCTGTGGGCACCGAACCGAACCACCGGGCCCACAACAAGGGTTCTTGATGTGACGGCTTCCTTCCCTTGGCAAATGCTGCTGTCCCCACGTATCAGCCATTTATGGGGAACTGAGGGGCTGCAATGGGTAATTATGCTCCAAGGCAATAGGTGCATCGGGGCCCTGACTTGCTCACAGCCCCCTGGCCTTCTCCCAAAGGCCCTGCACCAGCCCGTACTGTCATCACTGCAGGGGGCAGGGGGGACAGTGGAGAAGACAGAGAGATTCAGAGCTCTGGAGAGAGGAAGTGACAGGGTTGCCTGCCTGCATGTGTGTGTGTGTGTGTGTGTATGTGTATAAGAGAATCATGGTGCCTGTGTGTGCATGTGTAGCTGTATGTATGTGCCTGTGAATATCTGCGTGTTTGCGCGGGTATCCTTGTGTGTGGTGCATTTGCCAGGTTCGTCCCTGAGTGTCCCTGTGCTTGTGTGTGTCCACATGTCTGAACGTGCTCACCCCCGGTGCCCGCCCCGCTGTGCAGCTGGCAGTGCATAGCTGGCCCAGGGCTGTGCCCGCCCACCGGATGAGAGGTGGCAGGTGTGTAATAAGCCATTAGTCACTGTCACGTTTCTGAGCAGCAGTGGCCTCCCCGGGAGAGGCCTGACAGCAGGATGGAGCTCCTGGCGGGTCTCTGGCTGTGAAGCTGCATCCCCTACTCTCCAGGCAGGGCTGCATCCTGATGGGGAGCAGCTGGCAGACGTGGGCCCTGTGCCCCTGCCCTGCCCTGCCCCAGGCAGCCCCAGGGCAGGGGGCTGGGCCTTGTGTGTGCCAGCCCGGGAGGGTTGGGTAGTGTCACTGAGCGTCATGGTTTAGAAGGCTATTACCCAGAGCTGAGGGGCAGCTGGGTGGAGAAGGCAGGTCACGGTAACAGCCTCAGGGATGTTCCACGCTGCCTGGAGGAGGCGCCAGCTGGGTAACTAGGAATTATCATAACAATAGCGCTGACACCAGAGCTAGCACTTATGGGCACGCAGGGTGCCAGGACCTGCACTGAATGCTCTTCATGTCCCGGTTAATTAATTCTCACTCCTGCCTTCATTCCCACTTCTCAGATGAGAAAACTGAGGCCTGGAATGGGAGAAGACACTCATCCAAGGCTCTGAGTGTGGTGGGGAGCCGGGGGGAATGGCTCCCCCAAAAGCATCCGTGCCCACTACCTGCAAGCCCCCCTTGCCACCTGACCACCGCATCCCCATCTGCCCATAAGCTGCTGGTCAGCAGGGTCTGTCCCTGGCCCGAGGTCCAGCCCCTTTCCTAGCTGAGTCCACATCACAGAGAGAAAGAGGTGGTACTGGGGTTGCCTTGGAGATGAATGCCCCAGATGGAAGCCCCAACATGACATGAGAACAGGGCAGGCCAGCTGCCTCAACACCCCCTTACCTGCTAGCCTCACTCCTCCCAGCTCTGGCTCATTCCTCAAACCAGCCGAGCTTCCAGCCAGCTGTCCACACAGGGGGCCGGCACAGAAAGGCAGGCTGGGGTCTCGGGACTCCGCCTTCTCAGGGGCAGCAACAAGACAGGGCACACACAGGAACCCACTCAACTGACAGAAATATGGCCCAAGGGACCCTCCTGGGTAAGAACGTGGGTGTCCACCACATGCCGAAGTCCAGCTAAAGGGCCCCACCTGGGATCCACTCACTGCCCCAGCCCAGGGCCCACAGGCCCCACAACCAATGATTCGGGATCCACACTCACAGGCCCATCAGCCAAGGAGGGGCCCGCCTCTCTGTCATCGGGAAACTGAGGATGCCCGACGGTGCTGAGATGGGCAGACAGGGTCTGCGTTGCTGGCAGCGTGGGAGTGAAATGCCCACAGCGGAAACCAGTGGGCATTATCTTCCTAAAGATAATGTCCTTACCCCATCTGGCCCAGCTGAGGTTAACTCCTGCGAGAGACGTGTGCCAGGACATGGCGCGTTCACAACCAAAAAACCCAGGAATGATCCAGGTGCCATCGGCGGCGAGAGAGTGGACACACACAAGTTAAGCGATACGACAACGGAACAGTACAGGGCAGTAAAACAGAGTGGCAGCTTGTGACGCCAAGTGAGGGGAGCCTGCCCCTGGGACACAGAATTCAAACCTCCAGCAAAGCTACGCCATAGGACGGTGAGACAAACACAGGTGCTATGAAAAAAGCAAACTTAAGATGGTGCTTCCATCCGGGGGGCGGGGCAGGATGCATGAGCATCAAGGTCGATGGACCGCCTAATGCCTGGGCTGGGTATCAGGTTCATGGGTATCCCTTACATTAATTTTTAAAATGAATGAGTGCATGTAATAAAACTCAGAGATAAATAAGTACAGCACAACAAACGAGGGCTGTCTGTGAACCAAGGATGAGCGGGTGCCGAGAAGCAGGGATTCTGATTAAATCACAATTTGGTTTAATCCCTGAGGATGATAAAAACAAAACAAAAATCCAAACTCAAGTACAGAGGACTCTGCCTCCAGGCTCTCAGCCAGGAAGTGGCGCTCACGGGGTGGAACTCTGAGCCAGAACTGGCTTTGGGGGCCCGCCCCCTCCCTGCCAAGGCAGCGCCATCCACTCCAATCCCTAAAGATACAAAGAACTGGCACCTACCTGTGCCCGCGAGGTCTGGTCCGGCCCCGTCCAGGCTGCTCTGCTGACTCCGGGCTGGCCCTAGCTCCTGGGCGGTCTTGGGGCCTCTGAGCAGGCTTTCCGCTGGGGTCCCCAGCCAGGGTTCGGGCTCCCGAGGGGGAGGGTGGGTGGCTGCCGGTGCCTCGAGAGACGCAGTGGTGACCTGGAATGACAGGAGGGTAGACATGGTGAGTCTCGGCCATACCTGCCCGGAGGTGCCCCATGGGTGGGACCCATGGGCTGTGGAACATCTTCCTCCCCCAAGATGGCCAGGCTTTTGCAGGAGAGACTTGGTTCCCTGCAAAGCCAATGCAATGTCTTCCTCTAGCAGCAAACCCTGCCCGGGACACTGGTTCTGTCCACAGGCCTGCACTCCCCGAGCCCATGCGGCTCTGCATGGAAGCTGGCCATCACCGCCTACTAGGTGGTTATGGCTATAAAGATAAACCTACTAATCTTCAGCTCATCCAGCGGGGTGGTCATCCTGTCGCCCTCGCCCCCAACCCCTTTTCCGGATTTTAAAAATTGTGGTAAAATATACGTAACACGAAATATACCATCTTGACCGTTCTTAAGTGTACAGTTCAGTGGCATTAAGTTCATTCACAATGTGGAGCAACCATCATCATCACCATCATCCTACTCCAGAACTTTCTCTTTATCCCAAATGGAAACTCTCTCCCTACTAAACACTAACTCCCTACTTCCCTCCCTCAGCACCCCCGGCGACCACTGTTGTACTTCCTGTCTTTTTAACTTTGACTATCCTGGCCGCCCCATCCCTTTTTCACATCTGGGGAAACGGAGGCTCAGAGACGGGGTGGTAGAAGCCTGAGGATGCCAAGACGGGGGGAGCCCAGGTCAACAGGGCTTCAGATTCGGGGCTCTCCGCTCCGACCTCAGAGGCCTGGGCAGAAGGGGTGAACTCAGCCCCTGGTGGGCTTCAGGGCCTGAATAACCAATCACAGCTACCTCGGGGCCAGTCCCGGGGACAGGCAACCCCCTTTTCCTGATTATACGCTCCAGGGCCAGCACGGCTGTAGAAAAGCAGCTTCATGTTGATCCAGTTTTTTTTTTTTTTTCAGGGATTAGGGCTATAAAACCAAAGTGCCTAAGAGAGATGGATGGCTCAGAATTCCTTGGGTGAGCACAGGCTCCAGCAGCCCTATGTGCGAGAGACGGATAAATTTACCGTTAGTTTCCGGGAACGCTTTAATTTATGAGATCCATATGGTGACACAGCCCAGACCACAGCCCCCGCAAATCCCACAGGCGTGCTGGCGGCTTAGGCTGGAGCCAGGGGGAGGCAGCACCTTGGCCCAGCACACGCCATTCATTCACTCACTGGCTAGCTGGGGACCCGGGGAGGGGGCGTCAACATGGCAGGGACCCTGGAGCCCCCTGCACACCCCACCCTGGCAGGTTCCAGCCGCTTTTGCAACCTTGCCCTGATCATCTTGGGAAACTGTCAGGGCTGCTATGTTCGCCATTAGTCAGAGGATGACCCGTCCAGCCAGCTCCAGGGAATGTTTGGGATCTGAACCCAAGTAGGTAGGGGGAAATTTGGCTGTTAACAATGCAATCAGGGGCGGGAGATGCACAGCTTTTCATTGGAGAACAGGGGATGGGAAGAGAGACGACTATTGGGCCAGAAGGGGTGCAGAAGACAAGCTCTGTAGGGGTTTCAGAATGAAAGACTCCACAGGGCTGGGGGAATCCAGGCAGGCTTCCTGGAGCAGGTAGAATGTGAACTAGGCCTTCAAGGGGAGCAGGTTTTGAAAGGAGTGGGAACAGGAGGGACAAGAGATTCACGCACACATCCCGCTGGGGCCAGGAGGGTAAACCACAAGCCAGGCACCGGGTGGGTGAGAATGCAGGGCAGCCCCTCTCAGCACCAGTGGGGTGGCTGCATGGAGGGACTCGAGCCCCATCTTGCCAGATCTGATTTTTTCAAGAGGAAACTGGGCACCTATTTTTAAAAGCTGCACTCTCATGATTATTAAGTGTTGGCAACTAATCAAAATCACGTTAGAGCGCTGTGCGACCCCCCTCCTACCCTGCTGGTGGGATGGTAAAATGGCGTAGAAGTGCCTGGAAATGGCTCAAAAGATCAAAGCTGGAATTATTATATGACCCCACAATTCCACCCCCAGGCAGATATGCAAGAAAACCAAACACGTGTGTCCACACAAAATCCTGAATGTGCATAGCAGCCCTCAGTCCCAGATGAATGCATTCTGCCAACCACACGAATGAATCTGCAGGTGGGACTGCAGCCGGGACACACCTGGCCGTGCAGCCTGTGAGACCCTGAGCAGAGGACCCGCGGAGCCGTGTGGTGATAAATAATGGGTTGGAAGCGGCTGAATCTGTAGTCATTTGTTACGCAGCCGTGGATAACTCATACAACCAGTGAAGCTCTAGAATCGTACCAGCCCAGCTGTCAATGTTCCCTAGCACCTCGTGTGCCAAGCCACATGCCACAAACACGAGCGCACCGATGCCCGCCCCTCCTCTGTTCTAGCTCTTCCCGCTGGTCAATATTAATGGATGGGTGCGGCTGCTAGACACAGGAAGTGCTGTGACTATGGATTAGCTCATGACAGCCTCGTTTTAGGTGGAGGCGAAGGTTCTCCGACAGACCAGGCGGAGGCCGAGAGCCGCCTCTCCTCATCCTGCGGAGCCGAACTTACCATTCCTCACTAATAAAAAGCAGGCCCGTGAACCAACACATTCATCGCGCCGTCTCTTCACCAGGACCACAGTTCCAGTTGGGGTCAGGCATAATTTAAAATACTATTAGGACCAGGACTGGGACATCCATCCCCCACCCCCAACGCGGCAGCATCTCAGAGCTCATGGGGCCCCACAGACCGAGCCGGATAAAGGCTATTGTTTCCTTTATGTCCTGGGACTGGGGCCATTACCTTTAAAGCAAGCCAGTTAATGAGAAAAGGACAAAAGGGGAGCGGATTCCAGGGCCCTTGAACATAAAGGGGGACTGTAGCCTACCCCTGGATACCCTAATGAGCTCTTGAGGTGTTACACTTTCTCCAGGGAATACGTGGTCTCTGAGCACCAACTCAGGGTAGATTCAGGGAGAGGGTGGCATGGGGGAGAAGGCAGACACCATGCCCTGCTCCAAAGGGGACCGCCGTGTTGTTTTCAGCACTGTCTGATTTTATTAACTGCATTAGTCCACAAGGTACCACATCTGAGAACCTCTGCTCTATTGTGTGTGTTTTTTTAAATTAAGTTTTATTGAGATGTAATTCACATATCATACAATTCACTCATTTAAAGTGTATAATTCAATGGCGTTTGATATATTTGTGGAGCTGTGTAACCATACCAGACTCCATATTAGAACATTTTCATCAGCCCGGCCAGTGTGGCTCAATGGTTGAGCATTGACCTATGAACCAGGAGGTGAAGGTCCTGTCAGGGCACATGCCTGGGTTGGGGGCTCCATCCTAGTAGGGGGCATGCAGGAGGCAGCCGAGAGATGATTCTCTCTCATCTTTGATGTTTCTCTCTCTTCCCCTCTCTCTTTCTCTCTGTGAAATCAATAAAAACATATGTTTAAAAAAACTTTATAAAATAAAAGAACATTCTCATCACCCCTAGAAGAAACCTCACACCCACTAGCCGTCATTCTCCATTCCCCTCCCCGGCCCCTGGCGTCGGCAACCTCCGTTCTGTCTCTGTTTGCCTGTTCTGGACGGCTCATGGGAATGGAATCTACAACATGTGGCCCTTTGTGTCTGGCTTCTTTCACTCAACATCATGTCTCCCAGGCTCATCTGTGTTGTAATGTGGAAAACACATATTTTTAAAAACAAGGGAAGTTCCAGTTTGAGGGCCCATCACATCCCAGAGGCTGCTGGACGGAAGGCTCAGGATTTCTCTCTCCAGCAGTCTCTCTGGCGGGACTGGTGGCTGTTTCCCTCTGCCTCCTGGTACCCAGCCGGACTCCATCTCTCAGCCTCCTTGCAGCAGGGTGGGGCTGGGCACTGGGTCCTGGACACTTTCCCCAGCTGGGAGAGCTTAGCACCTCCCAGCCTCAGTTTCCCTTCTGCAAAATGGGAGTGATAGGTAACACAGTGACTGCCTACCTCCCAGAGGGATGGTGGAGGGAATTAGATGTTATTTCTGTTAAAGTACTTAGCACATAGTAGGTGCTCAAGAAACGGCAGTTGATTTCTTGATCTGACAGCATAAGCATCAGGAACAAAAGTCAAAACGGCACAGTGGCTGGGGACCCCAAAGGCCTGGAGGGGTGTGTGCAGTTTCAGCCCCAGCTGCTAGGACTACCTTCTAGGCTCTTTGCCAACTGCTGGCCTGAAGGCCCAAGACAGCCCAAGGGTTCCTGAAGTGAGGGGGACAGGATCTGAGTCATATGCTCCCCTATTTTTCCTGATCATCCTGATTCTTCTCTTTTTTTCCAAATAAGCTCAAGATGCACGAGGCTGCTGTGCCGATCCTGAGTAGAGCAGACCTGGGACCGAGACTTCCCAGTCATGACTGATCTGACCTCAGTGTATGCCTCTGGGAAATGGGCTAGTAATGCCTACCCTAGATACACTGAGCACCTACCATGTGCCAGGTGCCCACTGAGCACCAGACAACAGTAGCCCACTTAATCCTCCCAATAACCCTACCTTAACTGCCACTTTGTCAAGGAGGAAACTGAGACACAGAGAAGTCAAGTCAGCTGCCCACAGTCACCCAGCTGGTCAAAGTCAGAGCCGAGGTTCCAGGCCAGTGTTTTGTCCTCTCTCAAATACCTAGGCCCCACAGTGCGGAGGAGACAGGGACCGGACTGCAGGAGACAGAAGAGGAGATGCCAGCACCCAGTGGCACAAAACAACGCAGCAACACCTTACTTTCGCCCCGAAGAAAATCAGGTGCAGGCAGGAAGCCAAGTTTGGAGTGGGGGAGGGGGGCGGGGCGGGGAAACGCCACCTCCCTCCCACAGGTCAATGGCAGGTGCATGCCTTGGTTGGAGGGGGGGTGGGCAAGGCCGAAGGGTACCTCGTGGGCTGGCAGAAACCTCTGCCACCTGCCAGGGACACACAGGTCACGGGACTGGTGCCATCTGCCAGGAAGGGAAATAAGGGGACAGCCCTGCATGGGGTCCCTCTTCCACCTTTCCTGGTCCCCACCAGAGCCCACCCACAAAGACACTGAGCTCAGCAAGCTCTGGTGGGATTTCCTGTTCTGTGCTGTGAGCTAGTGCGTCAGAGGCCGAAAAACAGTATTTTATGCCCCTTAATTCCTTGTAACAGCTCCGTAATGGCAAGCGGAGAACTCCAAATTCTGCAATAAAGGGACTGATAAGGCTCCGGGTCAGGGGGAGATGGGGCTGCCGAACGTACAGCCCCCGATAAGCAGACAACGAAGGGTTATTAAATGTTCGGCGCAGACCCGGCGTAATTGGGAAGTTATTAGATATGGAATACACACAGCACCCAGTAAATGAGTAATCAGGGACTAATTAAGCTTGTACGACACAGCAGATCATGCTGGAGAGGCTGGTGGCTGCCACATCTGTGACAGCAATTAGGGGCGCGCCGGCTGCAGCGCTCCGTGGGAGGGGGGTCGCAGGCTCCCGTCGACGCGTCCCCACCCGAATTCCCCCAGGTGTTCCCACCTCTCAGGGGCCAGGCTCACTGAGCCTTGAGGCCCACAGAAGCTTAAGCAGAGCGAGGGGCCGGGGCTCAGGAACATAAAAGGAAGGCTTTGTCCCTGCTCCCAGTCTGGACATGTGACGACTCACTGCAGCCACCGGAGGGGACAGAAATAGTCTCCACTGTCCACCTGGATGGACCATCTGCAAAGTGTGTGCCCGGAACCACCTCCTGGGGCTTTGCAGGGGTTCTATCTGAGGGGGCGGCGGTGGGGGTGGGGAGTAGGCATTTCACAGACGGAGAAACAGAGGCGAAGAGGACGGGAAGAGGACAGACATCGCCCAGCCTGGCTCCCCTTCCAGCGGGCACAGGGCACCTCCCCTGGGGTATCCCAGCAAGAGGAAGACAATGGTGTTTCTCAGGAGGTGGCAGCCACGCCCAGCTGAGGAAAAGGGGGCAGGTGCATACGTCACCAACCTTTTGGGGCAGGGGACCATGCTCCAACCAGCCGAGCCACCCGGCCAGGGCCTTCACATGCCTTTTTAATGTCTGAGTTTCAGCTTCCTTATCTGCAAAAGGGGGTGCTGAGAGTCATGCCCACCATGTGGGGGGTCAGGAGGATGCCTGGGTTAGAATCGGCAGCCCGGTACAGGAAAGCCCGTGAATGCACCTGTTAAAGGAAGGATGCGGGGAAGCCCAGCCCGCCTGCCACAGAGAGAACCAGAAAGTCCTGATTCAAGACATTGGGGCTGCCAGGGCTGACGAACCTCTGGGTTCAGCTGAAACGGGGGTTCTTTCCAAGCCAGAGTAGAAGGATCCTGATCCTAACGGGTCATGGAGGCTGGGGGCAAAAACGGCTGGGCCTTTCAGTGGCCACAGCCGTACAAGGATAGCACCTACTCAGTGCCAAGCCCCAGGCCAGCCTTTGCAGGCAGCGAGCTTTAGCCAGCCCTTGGGCCAGAAACTGTTAGACCCCAGTATAGGGATGAGGCAACCGAGGCACAGAAAGGGTCAGTCACCTGCAATGCTTGGCCCAGCGTGTGGGATGGGCACTGGGGCACGATGTCTCCGAGATTCGTCCTGTAAAGTGGGAGTTTGCGGCTAACAGCACTCAGAGTCTCAGGAGACACACGGGGCAGGTTTGGCAGAGAAGAGTGGGGCCACAGGGAGGCTGGCAGGGTATTTGGCAGCAGGCAGGCCAGTAGGAGTTGGTCAGAGGCAGGTATGCTCCGCTTCTGCTGCTTTTGTGGCTGAAGGGAACATGCTAGAAGGCATGACCCTGGCCCCCTCCCTCAAGGGGGCTGCAATGGAGCAGTTTCTCTGTTTCCAGAGGCAAGAGCGCCTCCCCATGGCTGCCAGGCAACAGAGCATGCGGGTGGCGCTGGGGATTCCAGGGTGGAGGAAGAGAGCCTTTGACACAGGGAGGCAGCCCGAGTCTTTGGCATCAGCCTCCAGGGCCACCTCCAGGAGGCCAGCAGCGGGGGGCTAGACTGAGCGCAGGCCAATCACTGCTGGGCTCTCCTGGGGTTCCCCATCCCATCCCTGCTGGTGCCTGTGTGCCTACTGACCTCCATGCCCTCTCCACCCCCAACCATGCCTGGGCCTAGTGATCTTTCTAAACACCACCCTCAACCTGCACACCCCGAGTAAAATCCTCCACCAGAGTTCTGACCCCTCCGCATGGCATCCAAGATCCCCTTGATTTGCCCAGCCTAGTTCTTCACACATCTGTCATACCTCACATCCATGCCCTTCTCCACCAACCACGCATCTAGCCAGCCAGTCAGCCATCTGTCTGTCTGTCCAACTGTTCCTATGTCCACTCATCCATCTGACTGTTCATCCATCCATCCATCCATCCATCCATCCATCCATCCATCCATCCAATAAACATTTATTAAGCACTTATTATGTGCCAGACACAGTGTCTGGGATACAGCAGCAAATAAAACAGTTAAAAATTCCTGCCTTTAAGGAGCTGACATTCTGGTTGGGGAGAGAGACAATAAAGAAAGATGTATTCACATGCCAGCTGGTAGGAAGTGCCAAAAAGACGAATAGAAGGGGATAAAGAGGAGGGTGGTTGGTTAGAATTTTCCATCGGCTTGCCCGTTGAGAAGAGGATATTTGAGGGGGACAGGGGAGCCAGCCGTCGAGGTCGGTGTCTGGGGGAAGGGTGTCCCAGCAAGTTTGTTTGCAAACTTTTTCGGAGAAGGCCGACCAGTATTTTCAGCTTTGCGGGCCACATGGTCTCTGTTGATTCAACTATGCCTTTGTAGCACTAAACAGCCTTAGACAACACGAAAATGAAAACGTGTGCCTGTTCTAATAAAACTTTATAGACACAGCAATTTGAATTTCACACAACTGTCACATGTTGTAAAATATTGTTCTATCTTTGATTTTTTTTTTTTTTTTGCAGCCATTTAAAAATGTAAAGATCTTCCTTAGTTTATGGGCAGTACGAACACGGGCTGTGGGTAGGCTGTGGCCTATGGGCTGCAGTTTGCTGACCCCTGTTCTGGAAGCAGCCAGGAGGCCTGTGTGGCTGGAGGGGTGTCAGTGGGAGGAGGGGAGCGAGGCCTGACTCAGAACAGAGGCAAGGCGGGGGGAATGGATGGCGGGGCTGCTGCAGAGACACCACTGGTCGACCTGAATCCAAATGACACACCAGAGGGACTGCGGAAGGTTGCAGGTGCTCACATGTGTGTCTGTCTGTACCACTGAGCTCATTACCTTCCGTTCCCCCCTCCAGGCATCCTGTAGGGGCTGGGGGCAGATGCAGAAACTGGCTTGCCTGGCTTAAATCCCAGCCCCATTCCTATGAGCTGTGTGCCTTCAGGCAAGTGAGCCTACCTCTCTGGGCCTTGGCTGCCCTATCTGTGAAATGGCGAGGACTCCCTGGGCAGGCTGAGGCTTGGTTCTGGGTTCTGGGTGGAAGCAACATGGGGTCTGTTCGTGAGCCCACTGTCAATGCCCACCAGCCCCCCTCCCACTCCACAATGCCCTATGCCTCTCTCCTGCCTGAGATGTCACCCCCTAATTCTCTGCCTCCTCCTCAGCCAAGGGTCTGCCCCCCTCCCCTGGACTCTGCCCCCAGCTCCCCTCCCTAGGCAGAGGCGGGTGCTCCCCCAGCTCACCTTCATTAGTGCCCTCATCCTAGTGCCACAGGTTTAGGGGCTACGCTTCTGCCTCCCCAGAATGTCATCCCCCCCCAGGTATCCTGTAACCCCAGCCCTGGCACAGTGTCCTCAGTAGAGCTGATGGAGGAGCTATCTGAGTTATGGAAGGAACTATGTGAAGGCCTGGGGGAACAGTGTTTTTGGCACAGGGAACAGTCTATGCAAAGGCCCCGAGGCAAGCGTTTGCCTGGTGTATCTGAGGAAGAGCGAAGGGGCCCCTGTGGTTGGAGACGAGCCAGGGAAGCAAAGGGGCCCCGTTTCAGAGGGGTCTGTGGGCCCCTGTGAGGACTCTGGCTCTCATGTGAAGTGAGACAGAAGCCCGAGGGTCTGAGCCAAGGAGAGACATGATGGTTTTGTTGCCATGTTAATTTTTTATGTTAAGACTAGAGGCCCAATGCATGAAATTCATGCACAGGGGGTGGGTCCCCTCGGCCCAGCCTGCACCCTCTCTAATCCAGGACCCCTCGGGGAATGTCCAACTGCCGGTTTGGGCCCGACCTAAACCGGCAATCAGACATCCCTCTCACAATCCGGGACCACTGGCTCCTAACTGCTCACCTGCCTGCCTGCCTGACTGCCCCTAACTGCCCCCTCCCTACTGGCCTGGTCACCCCCAACTGCCCCCCTGCTGGCCTATTTGCCCCCAACTGCCCTCCCCCGCCGGCCTGGTCGCCCCTAACTGCGCCCCCCCCATCAGCCTGGTCGCCCCTTACTGCACCCCCACTGCCAGCCTGGTCGTTCCCAACTGCCCCCTGCCAGCCTGGTCGCCCCTCACTGCACCCCCCCCGCCCCCGCTAGCCTGGTTGCCCCCAACTGCCCCCCCCCCCCCCCCGCGGGCCTGGTCGCCCCATGCAGCTTGCTGTTCAGTCATTTGGTCGCTCCTCACTAACCACCCTGCCGACCTAGTCACCCCACGCAGCCTGTTGGGTCGTCTGTTCGGTTGCGATGGTCGTTTAGGCTTTTATTATTATAGATGCTTATAGATTCACACGCAGTTGTCAGAAATAATACAGAAAGATCCCACGCACCCTTGACTCAGTTTCCCCCAATGGCACCATGTCACGGGCAGGAGAGTGCCACCGATGGCTCACCTGTCTCGTGCGGATTTCCCCAGCCTGCCCTGCCCTCGCCCGTGCGTGTTCCGTCCTTCGCAGCGATATTACTGGGGCGGGCTCCCTTGTCCATCTCCACAGCCTCGGTGCCGACGCTCCGTCCCCAGCACCCACGACGCTCTTTGGAAAGCATACCCACCTCCCTCCCGCCCCGCCCCCAAGCCTGGCAGCCACCCATCTGCTCTCCATTTCCCTAGCTCTCTCCCTTCAGGCATGTCACGTAAATGCAATCACACGGATGTTAGCCTTTGGGACTGGCTGCGTCCTCTCAGCGCGGTTCTCGGGCCCAGGTTCCTGGGCATCCTGGTAGTTGGTTCCTTTGGTTGCCCGTGGCATGGCTGTGCCACAACTCGGTGGCCCCTCCGCCTGATTTAGGTGGGAGGAAGCCGCCCTGCAGGTTCAGCTGTTCCCTTCGCCCCCAGCCCAGACTCGCATCCCACCACAGCCCTGCCCCTGCTCCCCGCTGTGTCTTCAGAGTCTGTACCTAGCTCTGCCTGCTAGCTCCCCACTCGGGGCCTGTACCCTCCATTTGTGAATCAGTGCCCCCTTAACCAGTCACAATGCTTCCCCTGCCCACCTACCCTCTGGCATTACCTCCTCTGACGTCCTAAGCTGGGGAGGTCAGGTAGCTTCTTAACAGTGACCCTCACGGCATGCTCCCTGTCTGAATGTGGATCAGAGAGGTTTAGCAACCTGCCAAACACCACACAGCTGGGAGATGGGCAGAAGCCTGACCTGGTGGGCTTAAATCAGCGCAAAGACTGATGCGGAGGCAAGGGCAAGAGCCGGGGGAAGGGGAGGGAGGCTCTGCCCTGGGCTCCGTGGGGCTCTGCTCCACCCTGTGCCTCCACCGAAGGGCCTTGCCCGCTGCAGGTGGACATGACATAATTACTGTGGAAGGAACTGTGCCGCCTCACCCAGGGCAGTCAGTTTATCAAGCTCTGACAGTGCATTAGCTAAGTGATCACCAGACTATTAATTTTTCCCCCAGCCCTTGCCAGGGGTATTACAGTGAAAAATGGCAGCTTAACCGCAGGGAAATTCTTCAGGGTGACAAAAATAAAAATAGCTCTAATTGAAGTTGATAGAAATTATACCCTTTAAAAACACACGTTGGGGTGCACTGGCTATCATGTAAATTAACGCCGGGGCAGGGTTTGTCATAGGACGTGAAAACACGGTGACAGCCACAGCAAACAGCCTCACGGGGCCTCACATCTGCTTGGCTGCCACTTGGCTGGCCTGGTGGTGTCGGTGGGGGGGGGGGGGGGGGCAGCAGGGACAAGCCGGAGGCTGGTGCCCAGGGGCCTGCAGACACACAACCTCACCTGCTCACCGCCCCCCTGCACAGGGACAGCGGGCACGAGAGTGCCACGGGCCCTTCTCGACTCCACTTGGGAGAGAGTGGGTATGTCCTAGGCATCCTCCAGGCCTGGGGGGCAGAGGTCCTTGGACCCTCAACAAGCCAAGTTAGTAACCCAGCCGCCAGCCGCCACTGCCAGGCCCCTTGTCGTAGCGCCAGATGCTGACTTGAAACTTATACATCAACACACATTATATGTTTTCAGGGCCCAGAAAATTTAGAAAGGTTCTGATGTTCTGGCACACAGCGGGGATCCATCTTTCAGCAGCCGAAGAGGTTTCAATTAAACATATGAAAAAATAACAAATATAATGGCAATAACATTAATAAACACACGGGTAGCATCTGCTTTGCGCTCTGCACTGCTTTAAGTACTTCCCACATATTTTTAATTCACTCAGTCCTCGCAACAGCCCGAGAGGTAGGCACCGCCATTATCGTTCTCATTTTCCAGACGAGGAAAGCATATGGAGGCCCAGAGAGGTTGTGTAACCTGCCTGGGGGGGGGGGGGCCACTGGGGGCAGAGCCAGGAGCCGGGCCGGCTAAACAGCCTCCGAGCCACCTGGCCCGCGTGCCTTTCAGCCCAGCGTGAGGATGAGCCCGCAACCTGAAGGCACGCAGCAAGTACCCTGCTCGTCCCTCAGTCCAAACTCAGAATCCACCATGTTCCGCGGCATCCGGGGCTGGCTGGCTCTGCACACTTACATTTATTTTTGAGTGATGTGTGCAATTTATTTCTATGTTGGCTGCACGTTTACCTGTTGAGACTGACAATCCCCCTAAACGTCCTGAAGCCCCAGCCTGAGCTCAGAGACGTGCTGGTGTTCTCGGGGCAGGGGCGTGGCCAAGAATGAAACAGACCCTGCAGTTCATGTTAGAATATGTATCCGGGCTTCTGCCCTGTGCCAGGCACTGTTTAGGCACCGGGGATTCAGCAGTGAGCCAGACAGGGGTCCACGGGCAACTGGAAAATCATCGAAAATGAAAATTCAAACAGGCTCGGTGTAAAGACACAATTCAAGAACCTAAGAATCTGACTGGCAAGGAATAAAGGGAAAGATTAGAAAGACCCTCTCATTCTCTCTCTCTCTCTCTCTCTCTCTCTCTCTCTCTCTCTCTCTCAACGCGTGCGCCACACACACACACACACACACACACACACACACACACACGGAAAGGAATCTAATCCTGAGAGAAACATTGAGAAGACAGCGATTTTCATGGTTTTTCTCTGCACTCTTCCCTGAAAAGGTCTGAAAGGAAGCATTAACTGGAGTGAGCCCCGACTGAGGTAGAACGGGGAAAGTAAGAGGGGGAACTAGGTGGGAGCTTCTAGAGAGGCTGCGTCTTGCCAGGGTCTGGCCAGCTCTGCTGGGCATTTGTTCAGAGACGTCACGGAGGGCAGATCCCAGGGACGGGCGAAGACACGTGCGCCCCTTTCACAGGATGGAAGAGGCCAGCCGGCTTGGCATCGATAGCCAGGGAGTCCTTAGGTCAAATCGCAATCACACGTAATAGTGCGAGATTGACTAATGGCTAGTGGCCCGGGCCCAGGAGGGGGGATGACACCAGAGCCCGCTAAGCCCCTTCAGTACGAGAGTGGTGCTCTGGGACAGCAGCCCCGAGGGGCCCGATGCGATCCTGCACCGCGTTAACTCTGCCCACAACAGCCACCCGGGCCAGGCCTGGGCCACCTAGGGGCACAGAAGCCAGCTGTGACCTCGCGCAAACACTTGGCCGACTACTAGACCCGAGGATGCTAACAGGATGCGCTGCCGTGTGAACTGGTCTCCCACGCGCCAGGCCGAGCTCCGCACCAAGACCTTGTTTCATTCTCAAGCAACAATGTCAGTAATAACCTGGACATTGCTAGCAGCCCCCATCCATTACGCTGGCCTGACTTCAGACACTGACTCCTTCACTATGGGCTGTGTGACCATGAGGAAGCTACTAAACGTCTCTGAGGCCCAGCTTCCTAAGGTGTAAAATGGCCAAAATGACTCAGAGAAAAAAAGACCCAAGACACACGTGCTTAAAATACTGCTTGGCCCTTAGGGCCTGCTCATTAAAGCCTCGCTGGTTTTATTTCTCCTTATGGCAACCCCGTAAGACAGAGATTTTCAACCTCCTTCATCTCATGGCACGCATAAACTAATTATTAAAATTTGTGGCACACCAAAAAATATGTTATATATTTTTTGCCAATTTGACCAAAAAAAAGAGGGCATAATTCTGATTTATTCACACCAGACAGCTATTGTTGTGTTGCCTGTTGTCCTTTTTTTCTTTATTACTTTTTAGAGAGAGAGGAAGGGAGAGGGAGAGAGAGAAACATTGATGTGAGAGAGAAACAATGATCAGTTACCTTCCGTAGGCATCCTAACCGGGGAATGAAGCCACAACCCAGGAATGTGCTCTTGACCGGGGATCGAACCCACGGCATTTCAGTGCACAGGACGGCTACTGTCATTTTTTATTTGACAATCTAAGGCAAAAGAGGTCAGTGCCCCTGACTAAATAGTCAGATATTGCATGTTTTAAAAATTCTTGTGGTCGTGATTTTAAAAATTCTTAAGGTAGTGATTTTCAACACCAGTTGAAAATCACTACCTTGAGATAATTATTTAATATCATTTGATGCATGTGCCGAGCATCATTCAAATGCTTTACAAATCTTAACTTGCTCAATCCCCCTAACATGCCTTTGAGGTTAAGTTCTCCTATTATATACCCATTTTATGGATGAGGAGACTGAGGCACAGAGAGGTAAGTCAGTTACCCAAGGTCACACAGCCTTCTCTCAGTCTATACTGTTAACTCCATGCAAAACTGACCCCCCCCCCCCCCCCATCCCTCCCGAACAGCCCAGGAAGTTTCGAGGGTACTTAGGGCACTCCCATCGTACAAAGGAGGTAAAGCAACTTCATACAAATAGCTGGTTAGAGGTAAAGCAAGAGCCAGGAGGAGGTATGTCTGGAGACAACGAGGGGCAAAGACCTCACGGGACAAGGATCAGAAAGCAGAATAAGGTGAGTATGAAATGGGGAGGGAGGTAACAGTGGCTGAGCCAGCCCTTTCCCATGAGAGAGAGGGAAAGAGCGAGAAGGAGGGAGGAAGGGAGAGAGAAAGCATTCGAGAGCCTGGAAGTAGGAGCTTCTAGGAGCAGGAATGGACCCCCCCCCCCCGCCCCCCGCCCCGTTCTGCATCCATTTTCCAGATCTTCAGTCTGATAGTGGGTTTCGTTTGATCGCCATGAAAAAGGAACACCAGCCCCTGCACCTGAGGAGGTGCAATCCGGGCTGGCTGCGTGCCATGGACGCAGAGACGACGACTATGGCTGAGCAGGGATGGAGGAGCTGGCTTTGTTTGTGTATTCCCCGTCGCCTTGCAAAGATGAATGAGTGCCCGGGGAGGGTTCCATCTCCCCCAAGCCTCCGAGGTGGGAAGAACCTGAAATGTCAGCTGCCTCATGTTTCTCAAACTCTGGGCTGTGTCCCACATGGGGGCAATTTTTAAAAAGGGAAATGGAAGAGAATAAAAAATACTGGAGTAAAAATATCATTTTGTGAAATTTCTTTTTCAGTTACCGAATGTATGTCAGTACAGCCTCAGACCAAGCACCAGCACCCCTGGCCCAGGGCCTGTATTTAGAGGCCCTCCCCGACATGTCCCTGAGGGCAAGGAGTTTGTGGGGCCAAGGGCCACCCCCCACAGCCTGGCCCTGCTCTTGGGCCATAGCCTCTGTTCCAGGACCCGGGTCTCCCTGCTAGCATGCCCAAGTCCACGTCCAGAGCCGTGCAAACCCCCTCCAGTCTGTCCTCCTGTGGGGGGTTGTCTGCTAGAAAGCCTGTGCTGAGGGTGGCCAAGGTCACTGTAGCTGAAGCATGGGCTGGATGTCCACATGAGGGAAGCCCTGTGTGATGAGGGACACCCTGGCTGGGCAAGAGCTGAAACAGGCACAAGTCTCCCTTCACCCTGTGTCCCCAACCCTTCAGATACTCCGGCAGTCCTGGGTATATGTGTACATGTGTGTGAGAACACATGCATTTGTTGTGTGTGCATGCCTGTGCCCATGTGCACGTGTGTCTGTGAACATGCATACACTTGGGTGACATGTGTGCGCATACACGTGATTGTGAGCATGTACCTTGTGCATGTGTGTGTACGCACTGTGTACATACATGGCTAGGTGCACATCCTGTGGGCATGTGCACATGTGGTTTGTGTGGGTGTCAGAGCATGTGGATATGCATGTGTGAATGCATGTGGGTGATGTGTGTGTATGTGCACACGTGCATGTGCACACACTATGTGCATGCTGGGCTGTGAGGCCCTGGCCTTGTTCAGTGGCTCACAGTCTGGCAAGTAGAGAGGGCAGCCCAGTCCATGCCATTCACCAGGCGGTGGGTGGTCTGATTCCATGGTACCTCTGTCTTCCCCAGAGGAGCTCCCTTAATGTCAGCGTCTGTGAAACTCTGTCTTCAAAGTCTGATGCTCAGACCTGGAGCTCCCTGAGCAAATCTCTGCCAACCCTCTGGCCCAGAGCCAGGCTTCATAAACGTTTGTTGAATGAATAATCAAGGAAAGGAACAAAGGCTCAAAATCCAGTGGCCAAATACCAAACATCACTGAGTTCCACACAGAAGGAGAATGGTTCAATGAATTTTGTCAAATAACCTGGTGATCAAGGCCCAAGGCCCAGCCCGGATCCTTCCAGAAGTATCCCAGCCCACATTCCAGCCAGGGCCAGACCCCATGCCCAGTGTGTCACAGCCTGAGACATGGGTCTCAGGATGGCCTGGGTCTCCCCTTGTGCAGGGCCTGTGAGCCTTGGCTCTGCCTTAGCACAGCCCAGGGGAGGGCAGGGACCGGGGGGGGGGGGGGGGGGGAAGGGGACAGGCATGAGGCTGCCCAGACCCCACTGCTGGAACGCACCCCGGGGCCAGCCATGCTGGAGGCTCTCAAGGGGGCCCTGGGGTGAGCAGGAAACTCGACACAACTATCTACTGGGCGTGAGGGTTGCGTGGTCCACACCTGCTCCCAGGCGGCCGCTTCCTCCAGGCCCCGTGCAGGGCCTGTGCTGTCCTCAGGCCGCAGGGTCCCCACTCTGAAACGAGCGTGCCGCTCCTGTCTTTCCCTGCCCTTCCCTCTCTGTCTCCCTGGAACCCGTTACTCTGGCTGCTGCTGCGGCTGGCGCAGAGCACGGTCACCGCTGGCATCAGGGGCAGGGGCTCCGAGAATCCAAACCCGTCAAGGGGAAGCCTGCAGAGAGATGCCGCCTGGAGGGCGGTCAGCCTCACAAACACACATGTTATTTTTTAAATATATTTTTCTTGATTTCAGAGAGAGGAAGGGAGAGGGAGAGAAACAGCAACGATGAGAGGCCATCATCGACGGGCTGCCTCCTGCACGCCCCCTGCTGGGGATGGAGCCCGCAACTTTGGCATGTGCCCTGACCCGGAATCGAACCCTGACCTCCTGGTTCGTGGGTTGACGCTCAACCACTGGGCTACACCAGCCAAGCCAAACACACAGTTTAAATTTAGACACCCGAGGGGCTGCTGAAGAGTCAGGGGGAATTAACGCACCGCACAGCCTCCCCTTCGCACAGAAGCTCACTGAGCGCCCTGAGGATGAATGTGCTGCCCACAGAAATAATGTGGGGCACCAAGGGAAGGTGCATGCCACCCACAGAAATGGGTCCCGGCCACCAGAAGGAGGCTCCCAGGCGGCTGTGCAGGGAGGTGTGTGGTGAGCAGAGCTGGGTTTCCAGGTGTCAGTTGTATTTGCCCCAAAGGGCACCTTTTCCTGTGGCTGCAGAGCCACCGCTCGTTTGTAGGGTGAGTGCCCTGAGCGAGAGGACCAGCAGGCCCGTGTGTCCCTGTTGTTCTGTTACGTCACAGTGGCATCTCACGCCAGCCCTGTGAGCAGAGGGCTAATGGCCCCAATTTACAGGTGGGGAAGCTGAGCTGGAGAAGGCGGTCACTGAGGTGCCCTGGCTGGGATGGGGGGAGGGGAGCCAGGCTCCAAGCCTGGACCGTGTGGATGGACACCTGTCCCTGGTGATGTCCCCCAAACCCCTCAAAAATAGCCACCCACCATCTTCAGGAGCCTGCCCTGCACAGCGCGGCCTCTACCTCTGCCTCCTGCGGCTCGAGGGGCCCACGTGGGTGTCGGCTCAGCCAGGCTGTGAGCCTGCCAGGGTGCCATCGTGCTGGCTCCTGGCTAATTACTCATTTTTGCAGGATCAAAGGCCTCGTTTATTACAAAGCAGATTGAACTTGGCTCCCTCGGAATCAATGCGAAGACAGTCTGAACCTTGGCCTCGGAGGCCTGCCTTCCAACAACCCTGCTGTGCAGACCCGGGTTCTGGGAGCGGGTGTGGCTGCGAAGGGCTGGGAAGGCTGGGAGACCAGCTCACCTGCACCGGGCGCCCCGCCTGTGGTGTGGGGCTGCCTGGGCTCAGTGAGGGCGGGGTTTCCAGGGACGGGTTCCATGGCTGCAAGGAAGGGTTCCCGTGTGAGTAGCCCAACCCACACTGAGAACCTCTGGAGGCCAACGCCCTGCCCTGCACTCCAGAGCTCAGCCCCTGGTTAAGATGCCAGGTGAGGTTGGTGCTCGGGGAGCTCAGCCTCCAAGGGTGAGCAGGACTCTCAGGGACAGAGACAGGAGGAAGGGAAACCGAGAAGGGGAGAGCTCGCCAGGTGTGGAGACACCCAGCCCCAGTGTGGAAAAGCAGTGATGGTGGCCCGGCCTGTGTGGCTCCGTGGTTGAGCCTTGACCTATGAACCTAAAGGTCACGGTTCAATTCCTGGTCAGGGCACGATCCTGGGTTGCAGGCTCAATCCCCAGTGTGGGGCATGCACGAGGCAGCCAATCGATGACTCTCTCTCATCTTTGATGTTTCTGTCTCTCTCTCCCTCTCCCTTCCTCTCTAAATCAATTTAAAAAGAAAAGAAAAGAAAAAGCAGTGATGGTTGTGGAAGCCAGAAACGGCCCTCACAGGGGCTCTGGGCAACAGGGCGGTGATACCAGTGGCCCCTAAGGGGCTCCCCGCTCCCATCCAAACCCTGCTCCAAAGTGTGGATAAGTGTGACTCCCATTTTCCAGATGGTAAAACCGAGGCCACCAGGCCCAGGGCCACCCAGCTGGCGAGCAGCTGCTCCAGCTCAGAAACCCTGCTCTTAACCCCCCTGTTGGAGTCCCGTGAAGTCTGAACCTGTCAGCAATAGGGGGCTAGGGAAGGGCATAGAGGAGCGCCACCATCGTGTCTGTGTGGGAGGAGAGACCTGGAGATAAGGAAGCAGCATGGTCAGCGATGCACAAGGCCCAGTTAAAGCGACAAGAGTACAGAACAGAGGAGAACTGGATGCTGGACGACATGGAGGCCTGGTGCCCACACCCTGGAGGAGATCAGCTGATATTCAACCCAAAGTGACCGTCCTTGGGTGGGTGGGGTGCAGGGGTTGCCAACAGGGGTGACATCTGGCCTTGTCTGGAGACATTTTGGTTGTCACGCCTGGGGGTGCTATTGGCATCTAGAGGGCAATGCACGGGATAGCATCCCTCCCCTGAAAATGATCCGAACCCAAGTGTCTATAGTGTTGAGGTTGAGAAACTGGGGACAGGGGCACCCAGAGGAGGACACACAAGGAGCAGGTGTGGGCAGGTAGGGGTGGGGTGAGAAGGAGCCTCGGGACCCCTGCATTCGAGGGAAGTGGTACCAACAGGATATCTGTGAAGAGATGTACAAGGAGCAGCTGGAGGCGTGGCCCCCAGAGGACCAGGCGACCCTCCCTGAGAGCTCAGCCACTCCCATAGCGCTGCACGCTCACCGCACTATAAACCAGCAGCCTGCACCCCGCCGGGGGCGTGTTGGTGTGACTGAAACACTCATCTGGGTGTTGCAGGGAAGGTGCCCGCAGATGTGACTCAAGTCCATGGTCAGCTGATCTCCAGTGAGGGAGACTGCTCTGGACTACGTGTGGCCGGAGCAGTCAGTGGGAAGGCCCACGGCGGAGCCGAGGCTTCCCTGGAGAAGATAAAATCCTGCCTGGGGACAGGGCCCCAGCCCGGGCCGAGAGGTCCAGCTGCCCTTCCGGGGGCTGCTCTTCCGGGGGCTGCCCGGCCACCCCACCCTCACTAAGCCAGTCCCTGGGTGTACATTTCTTCATATCCACCTCCTATTTCTTTTTTAAAATAATGTATTGATTTCAGAGAGGAAGGGAGAGGGAGAGAGAGATAAAAACATCAATGATGAGAGAGAATCATTGATCAGCTGCCTCCTGCGCGTGCACACACACACACACACACACACACACACACACACCCCTCTCCCCCGCCCCCGGGGATCCAGCCCGAAACCCAACCCGGGCACGTGCCCTGACTGGGAATCGAACTGTGACCTCCTGGTTCATAGGTTGACCCTCAGCCACTGAGCCATGCCGGCCAGGCTCCACCACCCACTTCTGCTTCTCTGGCTGGACCCTGCCAGGTCCAGCAGGTTATAGAAGGGCCAAGGGCTGCCAGGATATCAAAGGGGAGAGAGGCCAAGAATGGGTCACCTGCACGCGCTAGAGGCGGCTGGTGACCTCTGAGAGCACACGCTGCCTAGGAGCAGGGAGTGAGGACAGGGCGGGCCGTCCCTGGGAGCGGGCTAGGAGTGCAGTCTCCTAGGCCCACTGGGCCGGGCCCTGCTGTATCAGAACCTGCTCTTTAACAAGGCCCCACGGTTCAGATGCTCACCACCGTCTGAGAAGCCCGGTGCAGGCTTCTGGCACGGCACTAGCTGGGAAGGGAAGGGGAGGGGAGGGGAGGGGAGGGGAGGGGAGGGGAGGGGAGGGGAGGGGAGGGAAGGGAAGGGAAGGGAAGATGAGAGGGAGGAAGTTCCAGAGGCTGGGAGCTCCCAGAGAGGCACAGACAGGAGGCGGCAGAACCTGGGGTGTTCTAGTAAGGAAAGCACAACTAAATACAGTGTGTGTGTGTGTGGGGGGGAATCACACCTCCCCCTCTCCACGCTCATACGAAGAATGGGAGGGGAGGAAATGTGTTCAACAGTCAGAGCACACCTTGGCCCTGGTTTTTTAATTGCCGCCAGACTGAGGAAATAGAGGGGAGGGGAGGGGACGACAGGAGGGGAGAGGGGGTTCCAGCAGGGGAGGAGAGGGAGGCTTTCATGATACTAATCAAGGCTCGGCTTTGGAACGTCACAGAGCTGGCTGGGAATCCCACTGTGTGGCCTTGGGAAAGACACTTCACCTCTCTGAGCCTCTGATGCTCCGTCTTTTGTAGGATCCTTGTTTTGCAGGGGTACTGGGGAACGGTATGAGCTAAGAAGTATGAAGTACCCGGAGTGTGCTCTCCATATGCTTGCATTGGTTTTATCATTATTTGTAAAGGGGAGAAGGAGGAATTATACACGCACCCTGAAATCAAAGCTTCGACGCAGCAGCCCCATCTCGTGGCCGACAAGGACAAGGCCCTAGAAGATGGGACCCAGAAGCGGTGTGTTTTTCCACCTCTAGGTACTTGCCCCACTGGCCCAAAGTGACCGAGAGTCTGGGTCCCCACCCTCTGCCCAAGGCTGCCCCTGGGGCCGCTTGTCCAGGAGAGGGGCCCCGGGGTCCTTGTCAGACTCCCAGAGCCTGGAGCAGAGCAGCTAAGAGATGCTCAGGTGAAGCCAAACTGGTCCTGCACCTCGAGGCTTCGTGTCAGGGCAGAAGGCACCCTGCGGGCATAGCATCGCCATAAAGGTGACTCAGGTGTGCACGGCTCTTTTCATCCCGAGGTCCCAGGGCCTGACATACACGCTCATTAAGGGTCTCAGGCGTCTACCTGAGGAGGAAGAGGCCCACACCCACACTTCCTGGGCCAAGCCTTACCTCCTCAAGCAAGCTGCAAAGATCAGAAGCATTTCCTGGTTTTCCACACAAGAAGGCTGAGCTCAGAAAGGTTAGGTGTCTTGCCCAAGGCCACACAGCAGGGTCTGAACTTGGTCTCTAACTCACAATCTGGTTGGCTGGATTAAGTCTTGCCCCATAGCCAGGCTGGGAAACTGAGCCAGGAACAGCTTCTTTGTGCCTCAGGCTATCGATGCAGCCAGAAAGGAATGATTCCTACCACTCACTGCAACTCCTAGGACCGGTCTAAGCATGAGCCCAGCCCGCCCTCAGGAGCTTAGAAATGACCCAGGCAAAGCACCTGCTGGATGGTCCAGGCATCAGTTTCCTGCAGCTAGTGTAACAATTGACCATAATTTAGTGCCTTCCAACACCAACCATCCCCTTACAGTTCTGGAGGACAGAAGTCTGACACGGGACGCAGTGGGCTACAATCAAGGTGTGAGCAGGCTGTTTCCTTCTATGGCTCTAGGCTGTTTCCTTATCTTTTCCAGCTTCCAAAGGTGCCTGCATTCCTTGGCTCATGGCCCCTTCCTCAAATCCCTCCAGCCTCTTACTTCTACCATCACGTGTCCTACGTCCTTTTCTGTAGCACCCCCCCCTACCTCCCTCTTGTAAGAACCCTGTGATGACATTGGTCCCACCCTGAGAATCCCGGATCATCCCCCATCTCCAGGTCCTTAACTCAGTCACATCTGCGAAGCTGCCTCTGCCACGTAAGGTCGCACAGGCACAGGTGCTGCGGATCAGAACAGGGGGTGTCTTGGGGACCAGTATGCAGCCTGGCACAGCAGGCATTTCACAAACACGGCTTTGTTCCCGGTCTCTCCTACTCCTCCCCGTCACAGGAAGAACACGTGAACCCGGAGGAGCCCACCAAGGAGACAGGGAGCACGGGCAGGTGCAGCGGAATCCAAGGAGTAACAGCTACGGGGCCAGAGGTCCAGGCTCCGGGTTCCGGGGAAGCTCATTGGAGAAAGGGGTCCTGCACCTGCCTCTCGTGCTCCTGGGGTGGGGGTGTCTGTCCGCTGTGCCCGCGAGGAATGCTCCGCCCAGGTTCTCCCTGCACCCCTCCTCCCCGCCCCCAGCCCTCCCTCCCAGGCAGCCCCGAGTTACTGTTTTAATGAATTCCTTGCCCTCTAATTAGCAGGTGCGGCTTTGAAAGGAAGCGCCTGGTGTTTACCTTGAACGGAGCCTTTAATAACCAAACCCAAGGAATGGCGGGCTGGCTCCCTCCTAATCCCCATCTGAGCGGCAGTGCTTAATGAGCCTTGGCACCAGCGAACCTTCTCCTGCCCTCTCCCAGGCGCCCCGCAGCGCCCCAGGGCCTCGTTACTCAGCGGCTTCAGGCCTGCAGGAGACGCCCCCGCAGCCCAGCAGAAACGGGGGGGATGGGGGGGGGGGAACAGCTCGTGCCGCATTGGGTGGCATCCCCCGAGTCAGCAGGGCACTCTGGCTAACATTTACCAGCACTCAGCGGGAGCCCAGGCTATTCTGAGGCTTCACCTGTCCAAGGGGCCGATACCCTCACCCCAACTTTTCTGTCATCCCTATGTCACCCCCCAGAGGGAGCTCAGGGGAGCTGAGACCTGTATATACAGGGACTTGGGCGCACACAACAGCCCAGAGAGTCAGACAGTGTTAATCCCCATTTTACAGATGAGAAAACTGAGGTACACAAAAGCAGAAGACTGCTGGCGAGAAAAGGTGGTACTGGGACTCCACCTAGGGTCGGTCTAAGACTGCAGCTCTTTCTGCAAAACACGGGGGGGGGGGGGGGAGGAATGGGGGCAGAGAGCAGAGTTCAAGTGTTAAAAACAGTTGTGAAACCTGCACCTCTGGCTCCACTGGGGGTTGAGGCAATGGCCCCACCTTAGCCCACCACTGAATGCCTCCCTCACTGGAGGGGTCCAAACTTGGAGGGCCGCCAGCCACCCTCCTTGCAAGGCTGCGGGATGCGGGGAGGGCGGGGGAGAGGAGGGCGGGCTGCAGGCTGTGGCAGAAGGCCTGGATGGTCTCCTCCGTCCCTGTTCATACAATGAGCTGCGGAAGCCTGGGGTACAGCTGGGGCCCCAGAAGGAACTGCCAGCTGCAGGGCGGGGTGGGCGGCCTCCTAAATTACAGGAGAGGCAGAGCCCACAGGAACCCGAGGGGCGGGGAGCTGGGGACAGACGCGGGGACCCCGGCCCATCATCTCTCTCCAATTCCCTCCCCAGTGTATACTCTGCCGGGCCCGGAAAGGGGCCTGTACTCTGAGAAGGAATATGAGGGTTTTTTTGTTTGTTTTCTTTTAAAATAAACGGATCTGCCTCTGGGTTGCTGGAGGAAGGCAGCGGCGCCCCCCGCCCCATTTTGTGTGGTCGTTACCTCCCCCTCTCCCCTGTGAATAGCCCTCGGGCCTGCCAGGGAGCTTGCAAGGCGTTTGGCGTGTTTAGGCGGGAGAGAAGGCCTCGGCCGCTTCCTTTGTCGGCAAAGGCCCCCGCTGGGCCTTTATCTGGCTCAGGCGCTCTTCCTGCCGCCACAGACCATCCAGAAGGGGCTCGGAAGCCAGGCCCACGTCCCTCCTGGGACTCAGGGCCCACCCAGGCCAGTCCTGCCGGGGGGGGGGGGGGGGGAAGGGGAGGAGGGTCCGTTTGGAAGAGAAGGGACCTGCCAAGCCCAGCCACCCCAAGTGCCCTGCTGTCCTGTGTCCCTTGGTCTGGCACGGGTCAGGCAAGGGCAGAGGCTGAGCATTTATTGGGTGCAGCCCCGTGAGGTCAACATGAGAGAGAGGGGGGGAAGCTGAAGTTCTGACTGGACTTCTGGGACATGGTCCGGGGGCCAGCTGGACCAGGAGGGGCCAGGGATCTGTGCCCGGCATTTGGGGGACACAATTATAAAGATGACTCAGCCCCTCTTCTCTAGGAATTTGCTATTAAGCAGGAAAGATAGATAGTATCCTTCTGCATAACATGATATGCTGCAGAGAATCTGTGACCTTGAGAATTCACTTTCCTCTCAGGACCTCAGTTCTCCCCATCTTTAAAATGGGGTATTGGTGGGGTGGGGGGGAGCAGGGGACCTGTAGGAACCCACTCAGCACTGACCCTTTATGTTGTAAGAATAGATTCTATTTTTCCAAAATGGCCACCATGGTATTTCCCATCCCACACTCCTTTCCAGAATCTTTCTTATTTGCTCCCTTCCCTTGAACATGGGGGCCGGGGGAGGCCTTTGTGACAGCCTCCACCGATGGAGTATGGCGGAAGGGGCGGATGCTAGGTGGCTAAGGAGGCTTGGTCATCCAGGTGACATACTTCTGCCTGCCCTTTTTCTTGGGACATTCGGTTTTGGGCCCCGTGCAGTGTGTTGTGACAGAGCGCAGGCTACGTGGGGAGCCAGAACGACGGAGCGCCTGGCTGACAGCCTGCCCCCACCTGCCAACCAGGTGAGCGTGCCCTCTCGGAGGTGGGCCCTCCAGCTCTAGTTGACTGTGGAGCACAGAGCAGCCCTCCCTGCCCAGCCTCACCCGGAGCGTAGATTTGCGAGCAAAAGCAATGCTGGCCGCTGCTTCCTGCTCGCTGCTGAGCTGCCCCCCGGCACTAGTGCACAGCAGGTGCCCACGAACACTTGCTCATGATCGGCTGACAAGCATGAGTTGAAATTCACAAAGTCAGTCGTTCCTAAGTGCCAGGGCTGTGTTCTAAGCATTGAACGCATTCTTGTCCTAACAATGCTCACGCTCATTTGACAGATGAGAAAACTGGGGCACAGAGAGGTTCAATCACTAGCTTGAGGTCACACAGCCAGCAAGTGGTGGAGCTGGGATTCACACTCTGCCCGTGGCTCCAGAGTCCTCCTCACCTTCAACCTTCTGGCTTTGCCGCCGCCTCCCTGGTGATGCTCCCAAGGCCTGGAAAAGCCAGGAGGGTCCTAATCCCGGAAAACTGTATTCTCTCCAATGAAAAGACGGCGAGTGCAAACTTTCAGGCCATTGCTTCTGTCCCCACGTGAATATATTTTTTAAATCCACTAAAAAATAACCTTTTGCCGCCCTGGCTGGGAGTTTCTCAGTGGTTAGAGCTTCAACCCATGCACATAAGGGTCATGGGTTTGACTCCTGGTCAAGGGAATGTACCTGGGCGGCAGGTACTATCTGTGGCCCCATTTGGGCGAGTGCGGGAGGCAAGCAATTGATGTGTCTCCCTCACATCAATGTTGCTCGCTCCCTCCCTCCTTTCCACTCTATCTAAAAGCAATGGAAAAATACCCTTGGGTGAGGATTAGCAATAAATAAATAAATAAATAAATAAATAAATAAATAAATAAAATATATCCTTTATCACATCCCAGGACCCAGTTTTTGGTTTGAAAACCATGATAGAGCGAGAACATGGAGGAACAATACTGAGCCCCAGAGGTCAAAGCAGGGTGGGACAGAGAGAGAGAAAGCACGCAGTCCAGGCCCCAAGCAGGGCCCTCCACGGAGGCTGTTTGAAAACCTGAGATATAATTTACGCATCATAAAACCCACCACTTTAAAGGGGACAGCTCAGACTCCCGTACAACATGATGGCCTCTTTGGGATCTGACTTGCACAAGCTCGGGCCCGCCAGTGCCCGCCCCCACCCCCCACCTCTAACCTTTCACCCCTGGGGCAGCTGAAGTAAATAGGGGACCCAATCCCAACATCCCCATGGTCTCCAGCAACCATCAGAAGGTTCCAGAAATGCCACACTTTTGGCATGAAAAACCGTCTCCAACTCACTTTGTAGCTCTGGCACGAAAACGCCTGTCAGACCACGTGGCCTCGCGTTTGCTTCGGAGACTCTGGTCCTCGGTGCTCCAGGCCTACCTGACGCCGGCTCCCGGGCCGCTGTCCGTGGCTCCCTCTGCCACGAGCCACCGCCGCCCACGGGCAACAGACGGTGGAGCCCTGACCTGTTTTCTCTTTCAACAGCCTTTCTGGGAGGCCGGAGACCCTGCGGGACCAGCGTGAGCCTCCCCTCAGAGCAACCAGGGGCTTGTCCCTGCAGGCCCCTCACCAGCAGTGCCCCCAGAGTTATCCGGACCTTGGTTTCCTCAAAGGTAAAACGGAGACACGGCC
This sequence comes from Cnephaeus nilssonii, assembly GCF_951640355.1. Taxonomy (NCBI): domain Eukaryota; kingdom Metazoa; phylum Chordata; class Mammalia; order Chiroptera; family Vespertilionidae; genus Cnephaeus; species Cnephaeus nilssonii. Next base: position 29,588,133 of record NC_137091.1, on the reverse strand, counting down.
CCTCCCGTGCAGAGCCGGCCAGGGGCCGGGAGCGATGGCCCGAGAGCACCACGGCTCGGGGCCTGGACCCAGCAGACCCCCCGGCAATGCTAGCTGTTGGCACAACCGCAACACAAACAGTCCGCTGGTCACTGCATGTGGCAAGTTCAGGCCTGACTGGGTTTATGTATTTATTTTTCTTTGCAGTAGCGTTTGCAAGTGCAAACAGTGGCCGCCGGTTACAATGTTTCCAGAAGGCTCAGGGAGCTCTCAGCCACGCTGGGTGGGCTGTCTCCCTGCCCCCGCACCCCCTGGCTCTGAGGTGCTGACCCATCCAGTGCTATCAGACCCGGACCGGCCGCCGGGGATGGCAGAGGACGCTTTATTTCCTGGAATGTGTGCCATGTGACACTGAGTTGGCCTCTGGCAGACGGGTGATGTTGAACTTGGAAACGGACACCGTGCTGGGGAGGCTGGGAGGGTCCACCCAATTTGCCCTTCTGACCTGTACTCGCCGGGTGCAGAGCCCCGGGCGCCTTCCCACGCAAGCCGAGTGCCAGCCCTGAGCAACGGTCACCCCAGGCTGCCCAGGGAGGGAGGGAGGAGCTGCGTGCGGTCAGGCTTGGTGTGGGACGCCGCCCTGGTGCCAGAGAGCCGGATTCCGGGTCTGGCTCTACCCAACTGGTTCAGGGACCTCGGGTGTGTCCCTGACCCCTCCCAGGGCCGCCCTGTCCTCGTCTGTAAAACAGGGCTGTTATTCTAGATTGGAGATCCAATTGGCAGTAGAATGCAAACAAGCAATAGATAACAGCAGAATAGCTCAGCAATACGGGGTGGGGAGTGTGGAGCTGAGCACTCTGCTTCACGTCCCCTCTCCTCCCTGTCCTGTGGCCCCCGAGGCTCCTCTGCTGAGAAAATCACCGTTTTAAGGACACCGTGGTACTCTGTAAAGCCTGAACACTCGAGTTACATGAGCATGCATTTAGGCGACAGATTAACTGAGCACCCACTGTGTGCTAGAAACTGTTCTAAGAGCTGGGATACAGCTGTGAACAAGACAAACAAGGTCTCTAGGCTTCCTGACTCCTAAAGGCAGTAAGATCTCTGCAGTAGATGAGATGACATATGATATAATATGAAACATGTGACACGCAGGGGTAAGCAGCATGAAGCAGGAAGGAAACGAAAGACATCCTCATAGAATCGAGAGTGATGGGCCACTGGGGGAGACACCTGAGGGAAGTGAGGACGGAGCTCTGAGCGCCTTCCAGGCAGGGGAACCAGCAGGTGCAAAGGCCCTGAGGTGCTTCGGAGGAGTGGCAAGAAGGCATGTGTGGCTGAGGTCGCCAAGGAGAGTGGGAAGAAAGGAGGCAGGAGAGAGAACCAAGGAGTCAAATCACACGCTGACAGGCTAGGTGTATTGGGTTGAATAGTGTCCCCCCCACCCCCAATTCCTATCTCCCCTGGAACCTCAAGATGTCCCCTTTTATTTGGAAACAGGGTCTTCGCAGAGGTACTATGTTAACATGAAGTCACACTGGATTGGGCTGGGCCCTGAATCCTATGACTGTATTTACAGGGGGAGGCGAGGACACAGACACCGAGGAGAGGCCAGGTGAAGACACAGGCAGAGGCTGGAGCGATGTGGCCACGAGCCGAGGAGCAGGGGCTGGAGGAAGGAAGGATCCCCCCCTGGAGCTTCAGAGGAAGTTCAGTCCTGCTGGCACCTCGGCGTGGACTTCGGGCCTCCAGGCCTGTGAGAGGGGAGACGGCTGGTGTTCAAGCCCCCCAGCCGGTGGTCATTTGCTACGGCAGCCCCAGGACACGCAGTCACCCCGGGGGGACCCTGGCTTTGTTAGAAAGAGACGGGGGTCCACGTGGCCTTTGAGCGTGGGCATGGCAAGACCTGACCGGCATTTTAAAGAGTCGTGTTGTGTCACAGTGCCCACCACACCAGGCTCCTGGCCTCAGAGGAAGCTAACGGGCACAGCATTCTGGGGCAGAAACAGAAAAACCACTCATGGCGGTGGCCACCGAAGAGCCCTCCGGTGGGTGACACATGTCTGCTAAGCCACCCGCGTCTCAAGAGCTCGCTCCCTCTGTGGGAAGGTGACCAGGACCCTGCCCAGGTGGGACCACGGTCATCCCCCTGATCTCCACCGGGCCCCTCCGGGGGCCCCGGCCCCAGGAGCAGCAGCCAATGGATTCCCTGGCCCCGGCTGGTTCCCCCTGTTGCCTTATTTAAAGTTTCCCAGACAGAATCTCTCCTCTGGAAATGTGGAGCCTGTCATTATCCATCTGAGAACCTGTAATTTTTTTTAAAGGAACACAGCCCCGCAGGAGACGTGAGTCAGCCGGATAGCGTCAGCTACACTTTGAATGGGGGACAGGGACGGAGGGAAGGTCAGCCAGTGACTCAACAGCACTTATTAAGCGCCTCATGTTTGCCAGGCACTTTGCCAGGTGTTTCCACAAGCGCCGCTTCCATCTGGTTCGACACTATTTTACTAAATATAGCCAACTGGTGAAAAGCCCTCCAAGGAAGGTGGAAGAAGTGTGCAATCCAAGGCCCACCTCAAGTAAGTGGGCTCGAGGCAGAATGTGCAAATGCCCCCAGGCAGGACGCTAAGGGCCGGGGAAGTGTAGAGGAAATGGAGTGAAATAACATCGGTCTGGTCCTCAAGGCCCCTGTGAACTTTTGTGTTCTGGGCATCGCCTCAGCTTGCTCATCTGTGAAATGGTCGAGGTAAATGGTCTGAGACCTTGCAAGGTAACCGCCAAGCTCAGCGGGGGTGTAGCTGGGGAGCCCATCCCACAGTGACCGCATTGGCCCAAAGTGCCACGCCTACCCCCCCCCCCCTCTCTCTGGATCCAGGGAAGGCAGAGAACTCAGGATGAGGCCATCTGAGTGCCTGCCCCCCCCCCACCCCCCGGGCCCTGCTGGCTCCATAAGAACCCCGCCCGACTCACAAGTCGCTCACCAGCCACGGTGCTTAGGGACACGGTGAGGTTGCTGGCCCATTTCAGAGGTGAGAACATTAAGGCCCAAGGCAAACATCACAGCTGAGCCAATAGCTGCGTAGCCCAAGAGCTGAAAGAACTCACAGTTCCCCCCCCCCCCTTCCTCCGCCCCCGGTTAGGTTAGGTTAACCGGCACCAGCTCTGGATGGTTATGGGGGAGGGAGGAGCTGAGAAGCCACATCCTCATGGGTGGTTTGCTACAGAGCCTGCCTGGCAGCTTGCTGCGGTTGTGCCAACACTCACCGCCACGGCTGAGCGCTTCCGCACCACGCACGCGATCCCCACAGGAGACTGCACCGCCATCCCGTTCTATCGATGGGAAAACTCAGGCACAGGGCGGCCCGATGATTTGGCTTCCGGGGGCAGCAAACCCCAAAGAGAGACGCCCCTGTCTGAGATGCCTCTTCCTCCTCCTTGCAAAGGGCCAGCTCTCCCAAGGGGACGGGTGGTGAGTGCCCTGTCCCGAGGCGTCCCGGACGCAGGTCCCTGCCCCCCCACCAGAGCAGGGCTCTGTGCAGCCCCTCGCCTGCCCTGCCCAAACCTTGCCCCGTCCCACTGCCAGACCTGCGCAGCTGCTGCTCTCCCTGTCTGCCATGCCAACCCCTCTCTTTCCCACGTTCTAGAACCTTCCTAGTTCCTCTGAGGCTTGGCTCCAGCCCTATCTTACTCAGGAACCCCAGTCCTAGGTTATTCAAATACGTCATAACTGGGAAGACAGGGCTTTTGTCTTAGTTTGGGGTTCCCCCACCCCCTCCACCCCAAGCAGACCCTAAGATAAGGACTGGAGCGGAGGTCATTGATGTGGGAGGGACCAGGTACAGGGGTGGGAGGTGAGATAGGAAGCAAAGGAGCTGCTCACCTCGCTATACTGTGGGCGACTGTGGCTCAATCTCACTGCGGAGGGGGAGGGGTATAGGTCAGGCCGTGACCTGAGTGGGAGGAGGTAGGCTGCTGCCTGAGGCCTGCTCCTGGGACACTGGTCCCCAGCACCGTTGGTCAGAGAAGGCAGCGAAAGCCCCCAGGGTGGGCAGCATCAGGTGGGAAATGTGGGGGAGCCCAGGAAACCTGAGAGCCCAGGGGCGATAGTGGGGTGTCCACCACCTACCAGGACTGTCCAAACAGAAGAGAGGCCTGCGGCGAGGCGTGCCAGCCCTGGCTTCACAGGTGGTCCCACCAGACAAAGGCCCAGTCCTGTTGCCATGCTATCCTCGGAGCACCATACCTGAGCAGCACACAGTAGGTGCTCCGTAAATGCTCATGGGTAAGTAAACATAGCAGGTGGCAGCAGGGACCTTGCCCCATGGTTAGAGAATAAATGTAGCCTCTGCCTTAGGCCCCAGCACAGACGGAAAGCCCCCCCGGGGGGGGGGGCAGGGGCCCTCCGTGTGCCCTGCACCCTGTGAAAGCAGGACCCCCCCGACCCCGACATAAACACCAGGACGCCACGTGTGGGGCTCCTGCTGTGATTACCGCTGACTCAAGTGGCAGCTCATTCAATATTTAGACTGTGAAGCCTTCCCACAGCTCACTGGGCTGCAGCCAAGCGGATTGGGTTACCTGAGCACGACAGGCGTTCACACCTGCCCAGGTTCAGCTCCGCATACCCCACATTCCTGATGGGAGAACAGAGCTTCTTGCCAAGAGGATGCCACCGCCCACCTCCCAAGCCACACAGGGAAACAAGCCATGGCGCCATCATGGCTGGGGACACCTGTAAAGCCCCTGGGGGTCAGGACGGGGAATGACACATCAGGGGTTCCCGACCTTCTCCATCTGCTGCAAAGACCACTGGTTATTTCCGTGGCCCCTCGGCTGGGACCTGCTTGCTATCTTTGTAGGTGGCTTTGGTCTGTGGAAAGGCCCTGGGCACTGACCTACCACTGCCCCCTACTGGCTGATGGTCATAAGCACATCCTTGCCCCTCTGAGCAGTCCTTGTGCTTTTTGGGTGCTCATCCCCCTGGAAGAGAGAAAGTCCCAGGAGTCAGGAGGTGTGGGTCCCAGACCTGCTCCTTCAAAACAGGGGCCAAGGGCTATATGTGGCTGTAGAACCCTCAAAATCCACCCTGTGTTAACTGAGATGTGTAAGTGGACACACTGGGTTTTAAAGACTTGCTAGGAAAAAAATAACATCTCACTAATAATGTAACATATTGCTTATACACTGAGTGGCCAGATTATTATGATCTCTGAACGCATAATAATCTGGCCGCTCAGTGTACTTCTCTTGAGTACCTCATTTATTTGATATCAAAGATACTATAAATCGTGCACCTGATCAGTTTTCCCCTTTGCACTGGCTGATGGGAAGCTCAGGGCAAATAGGTGGTTGATCTCCAGCAAAAGTCTAGAGTACTTTTGGTACCCGTTTGAGATACAAATACACTGAGTGGCCAGATTATTACGCGTTCAGAGATCATAATAATCTGGCCAATCAGTGTAGTTGACATAAAACACTGTATTAGCTTAAAGTATAGAACATAATCGTTTGACATATGTACATGTTGTAAAATGATTACCACTCTAAGCTTAGTTAACATCCATCACCTCACATGCTTACAAATGTGTGTGTTTTTCTTGCACTGAGACTTTTTTACTTTTTCTTAACGTGGCTACTAGGAAGGATAGATGGCTTACGTGACTGGCCGTGCATTTTGACTGTACAGTGGCCTGCCCCAGAAGCTGCCTGGTTGCTGTGGAGTTTCCAGGAAGTCACACGGCCCTTTAAAAACCAGCAGACAGATCATGTGGCCTTGCCATCCATCCGTCCATCCAGGACACTCGGTAGCCCTGAGCACTGACTCAGGAACAGCCACAGGGAAGCCCACAAGCCCACAGCATGCGGCCACTGCTCTCTGGCCTTAACGCCAACATTGTTTTAGTATAAGCACTGAAGTGTCATGTGATATTTCAGTTCCAGCCAGCGCAGTCTGTGCTCAGTGACTGTCAAGTAAATGAGGGAAACCAGTAAAACCAGTATCTCTTCTAGGAAGACAGCTGCTGACCTAAGACCCCTCCGACCCCTGCACGCTCCCTGACCCTCAGGGTTGGGCTCCACTCTTCAAGTAAGCCTGGCTGTCTGCAAACAGCCTCCAATCACGAGGCACGAGCAGGCGAGGTCTCAGCAGCACTGAGGCTGTGCAACGCCCAGACAGCAGGGCCTGACGGCTGCCGTGGGCCCCACGCTCCTGCTCTGGGTCTGGGCTTAAAGACGGGCCTGGCTATTTGACCCTCAGGGCTGAGCGGCGGTAAGGGTGGCCACCGGCCTCCCTGCCCCTTGCTGTTAGCCCACCCCTCTGTCTCCTTCTCCGTTGTCAAAGGCAAACTCTGCAGAGGTGCCCTTGGAAATTCCTGGAGGAAGATGCTGCTGCAGACAGACCGAGTGGGCAAGGCTGGGCGCCCAGATATCCGCTGGCCCTCTGCTCTGCCTCGGGCATGCACGGCAGGGTGTTTGAGCTGGCCCTCACTTGAAACACTGTGACCCGTTGTCCCTCCAAACCCAAATGTCCTGGGTGTTCCGCTAGGTCAGCAAAAGACAAGGCAGGGACTGTGCCAGTTTGCATCTTGATCAAGATACAAAGGCCCCGAATTCTCAGCTGGGAAGCATGAGCCCAGAACTGCGCTGCCTCTCCTAACAGATGCCCCGGGAGATAACGCAAGAAACAGAGACCACACCGGTGCCTGCCCTCGGGGCATCTTGTTTGGGGAGATAAGACTCCAGAAACAGCGGGGATAAAAATGCAAGCTGGGGAAAGCTACTCAACGCTGTGCTGTGCGGTTTCTTAACGAGAGACGGCCCTAGGCTGGTGGGGCTACTGAGAGCAGCTGGAGGAGGCGGGGGAGGACTATGGAAGCCCATGTGTGTGTGTGTGTATGTGCGTGTGTGCATATGTGTGCATGGGAGCGTGTGGGTGCCCTTGTGCAGGGGACAGTGGGGGGGAGCCAGCCTGGCTGCCTCCAAGGTCTGCAATCTCCCAGGCCGCACTGAGCTCCCCGCCCTCCATCTGGCCCCAGCTGTCCTTGGCCGAGTGTCGGCCAGGGCACAGCACGCCATGTGCCTTTCACCTCCACTTTCCACCCATGAGTTGTGAGCTTAACACGGAACACCCAGAGCAGGGTAAAGGACTTCCCAAAGGGCTCCGGGGAGGTGGCGGCATCCACGCCCCCTATTTTGGTGAGGTGTGCGCAGTGAGCCTCTGGTCGGGGCTGTGTTTGTGGCACTGGTTGGCAGAACCACTTCCTTTTCTCTTCCTTCCCTCCGCTCCACGTTGCACTGCCAGGGAGGAGGGCCCCCCTCGCGGAGCTAGGCTGTACTTCTCCCCTCCCCCACACTGCTGGGATCTGCTCGTATCTCTTGGCCTCCTAACCCCCCGAATGAGCAGGTGTGGGGGGTCCAGGGTAGACATTGCCAGCTCAGCCCTGGCTGGAGGGTGGCAGAGACCAGGCCTTGGCCCTGAGAGCAGCCCAGCATCTCCCACACCCATTCACCCGGCTGTCCAGGCACCTAGGCCTTGGGGCCCACCGCCTCCAGCCCGCAGTGCCTGGCGGAGCTGGCCCCAAGTCCTGCTTCAGGCCGAGGCCTCGCTCCCCTGGCCTGATGCCCCTCCAGCTGTCCCGGGGTGACCGGCAGGGCAGGAAACCCTCTCACAGCAGAGGGCGGGGGCAGGAAGGAGAACTGGGGGCTGGTGGGGGGGGGATTATTCTGCTTGGCTTCCTCGGGGCTGACATAAAAGGGGCCGTTGTCCACAAGAGAGAGAAGGCCAAGATGGCCTGGCCCTGGCCCAACCAGGCAGGCCAGCCCGGGACATCCACCAGGGTGGTCTTTAGGCGGGGCAGTCCCCTCAACATGGAACCACACGGGACAAGGGTTGAGCAGGCTGTCTCTGGGCCTTGAAGGGGAGACACATGGCGGTGGGGTCCTGCCTGAGAAGTAGGGTGGCGGGAGGCCCCGCTAGAAAAACATCGGGGAGTAACAGCCCTCGCGTCCTGCTGCAGTTGGGGCCACTCCCTGGATGGGGTGACAGGCACAGCCGGGAAGGCACGGAGCGGGGACTGGAACCCGGAGCCCACCTGGCTGCACAGACTCCCAGCTGTGGTTTCAGGGACAAGAAGCCTCTGCCAGGCCCATCTCTCCGAAAGTGTGCCCAGCAGCCCCACGGGCCTCCCTCCCATTGGACGGCAGGAGATCTGCCCCCTCACCCGTGGCCGGGCTGTAGGGGCCGGTCGCACACCGGCTATCAGTCTCCAGGGCCTCTGTGAGCATCAGTGGCCTGGCCCCGTGCCCCTTCATCTCCTGCTCAGTGGCCCAGCACCTTGGGAACCGCTCCAGCCCAGGCAGGCCTGGACGACAACAGGAGAGGGGCCTCGGCTGCTCCTTCTCTGAGGCCAGCTTCAATCTGGATGGACAAGGCCTTCCCCTCCTCCTGCTGCTTGCCCTGGGGTGCCCCTCCGGGTGCCCCCCCCCCCCCCCCCAATGCCTGTCCTCCTGGAACCTGTGACTGTGACCTGATTTGGAAATAAGGTCTTTGTAGATGGAATCAAGTTAAGATGAAGTCAGACTGGATTAGGGTGGGCCTTGAATCCAATGACAGATGTCCTTATAAAAGAAAGGCAGAGGGAGATTTGGGGACACAGAGAGTCACAGGACAGAGGCCATGTGATGATGGAGGCAGAGATTGGGGGGATGCGGCCACAGCCAAGGAACACCTGGGGCCCCCAGAAGCCCTGGTGGGAGCCCACTGCCTGGCGGGGTTGGGGGGGGGGAGGGGAGGGCACCTCCACTTGTGCCAGCATCTGTGGGATTTTGGTCTCAGCCATCTGCTGCAGGGGAGAGCCCAAGAAACAGGGCGTCTGTTGGGCCTTGGAATTTGGGGCCGGCTCCTCCCCTCCCCGCAGTGCTCCCACTGTCAGACGACCGACGGCCGGAAGCCCAGCTGAGCCACCCTGACAGAGCCACCGCCATTTCTGAGGGTTTCGGAGAAAGGCAGGGCCAGGATGTATTTACCTCAATTGGTCCTGCCTGGGAGGTTCGGAAGTGCAAGGCACTGAAGGAAACAAGGCCCCAAACCCCTGAGCAGGCTGCGATTCAGGGCTCTGGCTGCGAACAGTGTGGGGGGCACTCCCAGTGCGGGGGCACAGCCCACCTGTCCCCATGACCTGGAGCCCTGTCTGGGTGCTAAGCAGCCTGGGTGGGCTAGGGAGACAGCAGCTGGCAGGTAGGACCTGGAGAGGAGCACAGTGCCCTTTCCAGATGGGGCTGGAACCCCCTCCTCAGCCTGGCATGCTCCACCTCACCCTCCTAAGCCTTGGCAGTCCCCTCTGGCCACTAGAAAGCCTGGGCCTGGCATGGCTGACAAATGATGCCCAGGTGCCTGGGAGCGGGGAGAGTAGTGGGATGTGTGAGGGTGCAGATGAGAGGGTCTGAGGTGGGTGGAAGTGATGAGGAGGGGAGAAGGGAGAAGGGGGAGGGGAGAGAGAGGAGGGGAAGGTGAAAGAGGAAGGAAAGCCGGTCCCAGTCACAGAACAAAGGGTTGATGGAGATAATGTTAGTGAGAGTGATGGTTTCATTAAAGTAGCTAGTATTTCTTGAGCACTGCCAGCAGGTTTACACATATTAACGCATTTGCCTTCCTAGCCATCCAATGGGCTAGCCATGGCTCTTATTCCCATTTTCCTGATCAGCAAGCTGAGGCCCACAGCAATTATAGGCTCCAAAACTGAGAGTGCCATTCAGGCCCAATAGCCCACCCCCCCCCACTTCCTGCACCCCTCCCCCCAGACCTCTCCCATCACTGTCAGCACAGCTCTGTTTGGGCCACCCTGCAGGAGGCAGCTGCTGGGGAAGTTGGCAGGAGGTTCAGGCCAAGGCTGGCCCCCCCACCCCCCCCGAGTCCAGCCCAGCCGAGCACCCGATGGCGGGTCAGGGGTGAGGTGGCGCTAAGTGGCTTATGCCTCCGTGCAGAGGCCAACTGACAGACGGCTGGATTAACAAAGACGCGCTCTGTTCCCGGGCAGGTCATGTGGAAAGCACAGCCACGACCCCTGTCACTTCTCCTTTTTTCTTTTTTTCGTAAGAAGAGATGTTTGTTCCTGAGCCCAGGCAGACAAGGGGGGTACCCGCCTCTTCACCAGCTGTAACCACATCAGCTGCTGCGGGCACAATGGATGCCTCTCGGCCATGTCCACCCCTCACCCCGAAGCCCCAGCCCTAGGCCGCCAGCCGGCCAGGCGAACAGGATCCAGCCTGCTGCCCAGCTTTGCAGCAGAGCGACGCTCCTGAGTGCCAGCTCGCCGAGCAGCCGCTGAAAATGGATCATTAGCCCCGAATGGAGCCTGCAGAGAAGGGGGCAGCGGGAGGGCAGACCCTGGCAGCTTCGCACGCTGCTCCTTGCCTGTTCCCCGGAGGGCCACAGAGCTGGGTAGACTGCCACCTGCCCAGCCCCCCAGCCACATGCCATGATGACGCTATTTCAGATATTCCAAGTCAAATAAAATAGATGCTAGAAATGCATCTCACCCGTGTTTTGCTAGTATGTTAGAAATGTGGCTACGCGACACAATTTGACATGACATATGTGGCCGGTGTTCTGTTTCGGCTGGGCAGCGCGAGTCTGGTGGTGCATTAATCAGAGTGGTCCAGACCCACAGCATCAGCATCCCCTGAGCGTGTTAGAAATGCAGATTCCTGGGCCCCGCCCAGGCCTGAAGAATTGAATCCTCACCCCCAGGCCAGCCCTGGAGCCCTACGACCGACCGCTGTGCTTAGGACCCGTCACCTAACCGGATCGGTTCTCCCGCACTCCCACACGCCCATGTGGACACTGGGAAACTCCAAGTCAGCGGCAAGGCCTCCGTCAGAGGCAGGGTACCTTCTTCCGTGGGTCGCGGTAACGGAAGACATGGTTTTAGATGTTGAACGTGCCTGGGCTCTCCAAAGGGCTTCTGGTCAAAGCCCTGTTGGTTTAGACTAAAGGGAGAGAAACAATCTGCCTTGCAGAATTCAAGACATGCGTGACTGAGCGCTTTCCACAGGCAGAGCGCTTAAAAGGTACACACTTCACTCTTTTGGGAGATACACAGCCATGTCCAGCCAGGCTTGCCTCTGGAAGGTCTTTTGGGAGGCCTTTTCTAACAGATGAGAGACAGGTAAGAAAGATTTCCCATGAAGGACCGATTGCAGCAGGGACGTTGACAGTTGCGTTTAAAGTTCTTGGGGGAGTTTGTTTTCCCAAGTAGTTTAAATGAAGTTTAAATGAAGTCCCTGTACACTTGTTGGTCATCAGCATTGCGCGTTGTGGCTTACAATGGATGCTGGTATTGGAGGACGGCATCATAGGCCTGGGAAGCTGAGGTGCTGTCTGTGTTGACACTCGATCTAGTGTCTTATGAAGGTGTGTCCTCTCTCCTGGCTGCCCCAAACGTTCTTCAGGGTCATCCTGGAAGCTGGGCTCAGGGTCCGTGGGATAGTGGGGACAGTCAGTCCTACCCCCCGACCCCGACCCCGACCCCCCGGCTCTCACCGCTGAAATATCAGTTATAGGCAGTGAGGTGTTCAGAGCCGAGGGTTCCTTTAGATGGCTCCTTTGAATTTAGAGAGGAAGCAGATCCAAATTCGAGTTCAAAAATGAGGAAGCCAAGATGACACTTAATCAGGGTCTCCCCAAAGTTTGTGGCTAAATGCCTCCCCCATCTTCCCTCCCACACCCTCGATCCCTGGAGAGAGAGAGAGAGAGAGAGAGAGAGAGAGAGAGAGAGAGAGAGAAACATTGACCGGTTGCCTCTTAAACACATCCTGACGGGGGATTGAACCTGCAACCGGGGTATGTGCCCTGAATGGGAAGTGAACCTGTGACCCTTCAGTGCACCGGATGATGCTCCAAGCTACTGAGCCACACTGGCCAGGGCTGCCCTTGGCTGTTTTTGGTCTGGATCCTTTCACTGTCATAAACCACACCCATGACTATCACAGCTCACAGCTCCCAGCAAAATTATCAGACCCGAGAGTGATGCTGGGGACCCCTCCCCCCAGCTCTGCATTGATGGAAGAGGTGAGCGCAGTCTTTGGATGGCTCTGAACCTTGCTGATGGCTAAACCAGAGAGAGCGTAGAAAAGCAACAAGAGAAGGCGTGGCCGTGGGCAAGGAGCTGCCAGATCCGATGGGAGGTTCCCTGCCTCCCACTGTGCACCCATTTGAAGTCCCTTCGAAGTCACCTGTCGGCCGGGAGCCATGTCTGAGCTCCCCGCCCGCCCGCCCTCCCGGGAGCAGTGGGTCCCCTGCAGTCTGTCCGTGTGGCCTGAGCACAAACCCTGCCAAACCCCGACGCTGGGTCCACCTTGCAGAACCCCCTCACCTGTCCTGACCTGCCAGGTGCTGGGCCCACCCTGCTGCTCAGGGCTAGGCCCCTAAGTGGTGTGAGCTGGGTTTGGACACCGGGCCTCCTCCTCCCCCAAAGCAGAGCCTGTGTCCCAGCGCATGGCGGGAAGCAGCACTGGGGACTAGAACCCAGGGTCCGGCACGCTCTCCCTTGGTGAGCTGGCTCTGTGCAGGGCCGCTCTCCTCCGTGGAAAATGCTTCGCCTAAAAGCCACTCTGTCAACCCCACCACTCCCTCAAAGTTGCCTCCACGTGGCCTTGCCGAGGGCCAGAGGCAGCCCTCTCTGGTTGGCCTATAATTGCTAGAAACTTCCTTCCCCACCGAGTCAAAGTCTTTCCCCTGGATCTCCACCCCCAGTCTGAGGGGAGCCCACGGCTCCATCCAGAATAGATCTAGTTATTCTCCGCACAACGCATCCAACCTGTAGGAAGAGATGCCACACCTCCCATGACTAAGCACCCCTAACCCCTGTACCCTGTTCTCCAGTGGTGTGGCTCCCAGTCCCCGGCCTCCCTCCCCCAGACCTGCTCTGTGGGTCAGCCATTCGAAGCCTGGCACCTGCCCTCCCATTCCTGCCCTGAGCTGGGACCATTAGGAAAGTAGCTGGGCAGTGCCCAGACCGCGCTGGAGGGTGCTTTAGGGACACTGCGGCCCATAAGCTACCAGAGCTGAAGGGTCTCGCTCTTCTCCTAGCACAGTCATCCCTACCCTGGCCGCACATCAGAGCCACAGGGAACTTGACATGACGCTGAGGCCTGCGGTCCATGGCCAGGGATGCCAGTTTAGATGGTCTGGGCAGGCCATGGCATCAGTATTTTGTTGAAAGTTCCCCAGGTGGTTGTCACGTGCATGTGGAGTCTAGGACCACGGCTCCTCAGTCCCCGCTGGGTGGGGAGAACCTGGAGACCCCTCCCCAGGGAGCAGTCTGTTCTGTGCAGGGCCCCCCAGAAAGCTCACCCAGAGTGTCTTGCGTCTGCAGCAGGGCCTGGGGGACTAGCATGTCCCCTAAGGGGAGCAGGGCTGGACCATGGGCGGAGGGGGCAGCTGTAACAGGCCCGGGCTGGGCGCGTTGGCCCTAAGCAGGCCTTAAGGAAGTGGGTCCCGCTCAGGGCTGGATGCTGTTCTAAGCAGAGGCTGTTTGCTGGTGGGGGATCTTACTTTCTTCTAGGAGGCTAGATTGTGCTGTCTGAGGAGCAGCCGTCAGGGATGCTGGTGGAGAGGCGACGTCCAGTCATCTGCGGCTGTCGTGTGCTCAGTGAGGTCGTGAGAGCTCAGCCGTCCTGTCTGCATTCTGCCAGGGTTCCTCATGTTCAGCAGGGGCGCCCCGCCCCGGGCCCGCTGCCCGCAGGCAGGTTTTCACATTCTCAGCTGACACCAGGTCTGGTTGGTCCAAGGCACCGGGACCCCCAGCTCGGCAGCTGCCCACAAGGGGCTTCGATTCCGAAAGCTCGTCTCTCCCTTTCCTTTCTAAGGCCCCGGCCTGGTGCTTCTCCTGCATTGGGATGGCGCTCCCTCAGGCTACCGCCTCACCTGCGACACCCAAAGGGTGAGCCAGGACCCCAAGCCACCAGGCGCTGTGGATGCCCAATAACTTCTGGAAAGAGGGCCTCCTACGCTACCCGAGTGCCCACCCTCTCCCGGCGGTGGGTCACGACAGACAACCAGCCCAGGCATCCGCTGGGGCTACCACGGGGTCCGCACAAAACAACGGGGTGATCGGCCCCGTCCTCGCTCCGGGACTCAGTTTCCCCATCGTGAAGCAAGAAGGCTATCTCTGAGGCCCCTCTGTGTTCTGATGGTCCATGACTTTGGGCACTTGGTGCAGAGAGGACACACGGCAATCATCCTCTAAGCAGAGTCACCTCTGATTCTGGAATCTTCTCCTGCCCCTAGGACTACTCCTAGTCCTACTCTCCCCATCGGGGTCACTGTCTTTGTCTGGAGCCAGGAGGCAAACACTTCCACAGCCAGTCAGTGAGGACGCCCAGGCCAGCCCTAAAGAGTGCATGGAAAAGGGTAGGAACCAGCCCTTACACTCAGCACTTAAAGGGATTCTTGATTCAAGATCCCAGCATGCGAAAGCGGGAGCTGTGACCAGACCAGTAGCTTTGTTTACTGGGCACTCACCCTGTGCCAGGCACTTTACACACATTCTCTCATTTAATCCTCACAGCTACCCTACCGGGCGTATCTCATTTTCACCCTTGTTTTGCTCATGGGGCCAGTTGAGAGTCACTTTCCCCAGGTTTCCTGGAGCGCAAGAGGCCTGCTCCTAGCCATCTTATGTGTAACGTAGTCTGCAACTTGTGAGCTGTGTGGCCTTGGGCCTTAGTTTCTTTGTCTTCAAAATGGGAGTAGCAGTAGTGGTAGAACTTGCCACCCAGGGTTGTCATGAAGGTACAGGTAAAACTCAGCGCAGCAAGCTCTCACGAAGCACCAGTTACCAAGATTACCATGGGTGCTAGTTCTAGTCAGAGGGCATCTCAGCGCCCTCTGGTGACAGGGAGGTCTCCCTGCAGGAGGAGGAGCCACGCAGCCGCATCAGAGGGACAGGTAGGGAATGACCACAGTCACCATCCACTGGCCAAAGGTGAGTGATAACATCTACAGGATGGGCTTCTTCCCTGGGAACATCTGGGTAGTGATTTAGCACTGAAACATGGATCTGAAACCCCAAGCACCTCACTTCCGAGGATGCTCCCTAACCTCAGCACTACCATGGCTGGAGCATATCCTGGAGCCCCAAGGATGAGCCAAATCAGAATGATGGCCACCTGGCAAGCCTCCAGTCACTTGGTCACTTCGCCTGAATGCCAGGCACATGCTGAGCACCCTCCTAGGCCTTGGGTGAGGCAGAGACAGACCAATGATCCCCAAATCTACTTCCTCTCCCTGGACACACAGTTAGGCAAAGTTTTCCACCCCATCACCTCTGGGTGGGGGCCACTGGACTAGCTCTCATTAGTGGAATGCAGGTGGAAGTGATGTCACCACTGCACCATCTCCCACCTTCTGCTAGATGGACTAGCAGTGGGGGACTCTGAGGCCCCAAGAGGCAGCAGTGCCTGAGCCCTTAACCATCTCTTGGAGGTTCTATTGGACCATGACTACTGGACCATGACTCTGCATTAACCATGGAAGATGTGGGACTATTTGTTCCAGCAGCTAGCATCACCCACCCTGCCTAAAACACCGAGTGTCAACAATGAGTAAGGCTTGGAACTTACCTCAAGAAGCTTACAGTGCTCTCAGATGAATACACAGAGGCCCTTGCATCAAAATTACCAGGAGTGCTTGGAGGGAAATGCAGGTTCCCAGGCCCCCAACCCATGCCTTCGGAATCAGCAGCTCTGGGAGTGAGGCTCTGTAACCCACCTTGTAAACCAGCACCCCTGGTGATTCTGGGAGATAAATGCATTTGGGAACTGCTGGCACCAGAGCAGAAAATTATGCTCTCATTTTGTGCTGGAGAAGGGGGCAGGCTGATCCTCCTGCCTGAGCCTCGCCCCCCTCCGTGCTGTCCATGAAAAGCCCTGACAACAGCACCACGGGGGCGGGAGGCCGTGAGTCATTTGCGGCTGATGGTCATTCAGTAAACTGGGCAGACAAGGGAGTCATTAGGGTCCTCACTTAATGCAATGACGAATTCATTGAATTCTGATAAGGTCGTCCCTGAGCAGGTGGGATAAATCGTGGCTGATCTCTTGTCAGGACGACTCTGAGTCATCCCGGATTAAATTAATAATGATTAATTGGGGCTCCTGAAAGCTGAGCCGCCGAGCGAAGATTAGAGTGTGCGTTCGAGCTCGCTCTCTCTCCCTTTTATTTCCTCTCTCCCTTCCTGGGCTGTGTCTCCTCCCCCAGGTGACATTCTAAGACGGGAAATTGGAAGTGGAAGATGTGGAGATCTGGGGCAGTCATTAACAGCTGTTCCGAGAGCTGCTTCCAGCTGAGCTGGGTGGGGAGCCCTGGGAGGGTCCCTGCCTAGAGAGTTCCGCTGGTTCTTACGTTCTGACCCACTGAGGTGGGCAGAATCCCCTGCCCGGGTCATGGAACCCAGGTCAGCTTGCTCCTGCCCTCCCCCGTCATTATGGCCTGTTCAGGCTGGTCTGTACCCGCATTGATTGCGGGAGCCTGGAGGTGGATGGGCAGGTGGGGGCAAGGCTGTGGGCTCCTCGCTGTGTTCATTTTATGAGACAAAGAGTAGGGTCTGACACCCAGGGACTCTGTGGCATCTGGAAGGAGGGTGCACCCTGGCTGGGGCTGCTGCCTGAAGGGAGGGAGACCCCTTTGCCCTCCTCCTGGGAGGAGAGCTAGGGAGACAGGGCCTCGCTTCAAGGGCTCAGAGAGATGAGACACAGACAGCACCAGAGCTGGAGAGACGGAGAGTGGTCAGAAGGCACCGGCCCACCTAGACCTCCCAGATCAGAGAAGAGCCCTAGCTTAGCCCGACGGTGCTACCTGGGCAGATTTCCTTTCCGTTCCTCCGTCAGGGCAGGCTGGGAAAACCTAATTGCTCCCACCACCAGGCCCGCTCGTCCCATTTTACCCAAAGGGTGGCTTGTGCAGGTGAGGCAGAAAGAACCTGTGTTCAGTGGCAGACTTTTAGGAGGAGATTGCATTTTCTGGAGACCACTCATTACCCCACCTCCCGGGGACCCCCCCCCCCGCATCCCAGCCTTTCTTTGATGGCCCCCAGGAATTCCATGCATCTCCCCTTCTACCCCCCAATGCAAGCGGCTTCTGCCAGCTGCCTGGGTTGTTAGCAAACACTCACGGAGGGCACCACTCTGCTGGGCTCGTAAAATGCAACACGGTCTCGGTCTCGGTCTCGACTTGGGAGGTTTAACCATAAACATTCCTGCAGCGGGCTTGGCAACCTCCCTGACGCCGACGCCAAGGCGCCATGTGAGGTGAGAGGGAAGGGGGTGCCAGCCAAGCCCTATGGGTCTGGGAAGGTCTTGTGCCACTTCAGAGAGCCGGCGGCTGGAACTGTGCGGGAAGTCTGCGCAGGGGGAGGATGTCAAGAAGGAAGTAGAGGTAGCCCCCGGGGAAGAGCCAGCTCTGGAGCCTCTCACCCCCGGCTCCGATCCCACTCGGGCGGCCAGGGAGGTGAGCGAGTCCCTCAGCTCCTGCTCACGGGAACCAGCCGCTTGGCTGCAACTCCTCTGCCTGTCTCCCCTCCTTCAGCCCCCCCCACCCCCTCAAATAAACAACAGGCAGGCCAGCTGGGGGGCTCAGGGATGGGGTGTGAAGTTCAGCCACCTGGGTGTGGCCCAGCTTAGCACATGCTAGGTGGGTGGGCGGGGCCAACTTGCTTGACTTTGTAAATCCTCAGTCTTCTCATCCAGAACATGGGTGAGGCGGCATCTCAACCAGAGGGCCACTGAGAACTGAGGAAGGCGCATGGTGACTCTCAAAAGACACAACCCTTGATGGATGAGTAGGGAAACCCAATGTAGTCCGTCCATACAGTGGAACATTACTCAGCCGTGAAAAGGCATGAAGCTCTGACACAGGCTACAACACGCTTAAACCTGGAAAACATTATGCTGAGTGAAAGATGTCAGACACAAAGAGACAACTATTGTATATGATTCTGTTTACATGACATACCTGGAACAGAAAAAGTCATGGAGACAGGAAGTAGACTAGAGATTACCAGGAGCTGGCTGGAGGGGAGTGGGAGTTACTGCTGAATGGGTACAGAGTTTCTGTCTGGGAAGAAGAGAAAGTGCTAGAGATGAATGGTGGTGATGGTTGCGTAACACTGTGAATGTAATTAATGCCACTGAATTGCATACTTAATGATTAAAATGGCAACTTTTATATGCTATATATTTTGACATAATAAAAAATGTAATTAAGCCTATAGTTAAAACCATTTTAATTTCGGCAGAGCCAGGGGTACGGCAGAGGCCTCAGAGGGAACGTGCTGCACTTGAACCCTAAAAGCAGGGCAAGCTACTGGATGACCAGAGGTAGGCCCACTCTAGGGTGCTCCCTGCCACCTGGGCAAGGCCCTTGGCCTCACCTGTCTGGGAGGTGGGAGTGGGCGTGGAGGCTGCCTGGGCTTCCCTTGAGGCCAGGCGAGGGCTAGCTGGCTGGTGGCACACAGGAAGGCCAGGTGGGACAGAAAAGGCAGCCCAGGACCCAAAAGCCTGGGTCAGGCCCCCAGCTCTGCTACCCACCTGCTTGGCCATTCCCAAATAGACACAAAAATCCTGTCAGGTCAGACTCAGTGCCCAGGACATTCAGAACCAAACCCATTCATGACCAAGGTACCGTTTGGCCTTCAGATTCCCTAGACTTGCCCGGTCAACCCCAGATGCATTTTTCTCCCTAAAGACAAGAGGGTGCTCACATAACTACATGAGCGTTGACTGTTTTCCGTTGTGGTATGTGTTCACTAAACAAGCGCACTGACCAGAGGCCACGGCCCACAGCTGGGAAACATGGCCACGGGATGTCAGGAAGACAGACAGGCAGATGGGGGAGGGTGCCCACAACTACAGGTGGTTGGGAAGGACTGGCTTTGCTGGCCAAGAAGGGAAACTGTCCAACACTAATACATAAATACCGGGACCCTCTGAGTCCCCTCCTGAAAGTTCTACCCATCCACAGCCAAGTGTCCACACCCATGACATCATCAGGGCTTTGACTCTGTTTAATTATTTGAAACTAGAGGCCTGGTGCACAGATTTGTACACCAGTGGGGTCCCTTAGCCTGGCCTGCATCCTCTCGCAATCCAGGACCCCTCAGGGGATGTTGGACTCCCAGTTTTAGCCGGATAGGCCTGTGGGGATCGGGCAGAAACCAGCAGTCCAACATCCCCCAAGGGATGTAGTAGTGCACGAAGCTGCAGGCAGCCGGGGAAGAGCCATGCCACTCCACTCATCCCGGCCCCGCTGCGCCTACCGCCACCGCCGCTGCTCAGTAAGCTCACTGACCACCGGGGGGCAGCCCCTGCATTGAGCATCTGCCCCCTGGTGATCAGTGTGCATCATAGCAACCGATCGACTGGTCGTTCAGTCGCTTTGGCTTTTATATATACGGATAGATGCAGCCCCTTTTGTCAGGGCCACACAAAGAGATGCTCCTCCCCAGGGCCTTCTCAGACCAAGGGTGCCAATCAGCTGAAGAGGGCGTTTCAGACCCAAGGGCAACATCAGAAAGAAGTCCCTTCACAAAGCACCTTCCTGGAACTTTGGGTCCTTCATCCACAGGGGTCCCACTGCCCAGGCTGGCTGTGAAGTGCTGCAAACCAAGATTCTCTTCTGGGCAAATCAACCTTGAGAAATGGAAACATGCCCATCCAAGGTCAGGTCTCTACCTCATGCTCTCGCCCTCCCTCCCCACCCCAGGCCATGCCTGGCCCGCACTCCCTGCCCCTCGTGGCAAGTTTATAGTTGGCCCATTCCCTGTTCTTGGGGTGGGGAGGGTCCCCTATATCCCTGGCCTTTGGGTTTCTCTCTTGCCCCTCCTTATTGGCCTCCACCTGCCCAACCAACTGGTCATGCAGGATGTGGCAGACAGAATAATGTCACCTCCCCAAATGTGTTTGCCCTCATCCCCAGACGCTGTACCTGTGTGACCTTATTTAGCAAAAGAGACTTGCAGATGTGATCCCATTAGGAGCCTTGAGCTGGAGACATGATCTGGGAAGACCGAATGGTTTCCTGGCTGTGGTGAGTGGGGGGGTGACTATGGAAGCAGAGGTGCAACACTGCTGGCTTTGAAGATGGAAGGGACCCCGAGCCAATGACTGTGGGCAGCTTCCAGAAGCTGGAAAAGGCAAGGAGCCAGCCTTGCCAACACCCCGACGTTAGCCCAGTGCAACCCATGTTGGACTTCTGACCCCAGCTGTCCCTAATCTCCTGTCTGAGTCTTCCCAGCCCAGCCCATGTGACAGACACCACACAGGAGACCCTGAGTGACAGCCACATAGCTGAGCCTCGTCGGGCCCTAGATCCCGGGAGATCACAATAAAATGGTTATTGGTTTGAGCCACTAAGTCTGGGGTGGTTGGTCATGCCTTGCAGATGCTCAGAGCTGTCCTTAAGGAAATCGCTTGTCTCCCCAGTTCCAGATATGTGGTCAACACAGGCAGGGAGTCCATTCGGACCAGCGTCTCTGTTAGGGCCTGGCGGGCATCTGGGGTGAGATGACAGCAGCAGGCAGGGTGGTAAAGAGGCCAAGCTGACCTTCTGAAGGGAACAACAGATGTTGACCACAGCTGGCGTAGCTGCCAAACCACCACACACTCCCTGAGAAGAACCTGGACAGGTCCAGCCTCGGCCCACTGGGCTCAGATCCTGGCTCTGCTGCCGGCCAGATGTTGGAACTTTCTGTGCCTTAGTTTTCCTGCCTGCAAATTGGGGATGACAATGGAACTTGCATGGCAGGGCTGTCGGTAGAATTAAATGACTTAGAATAGAGCAGGCGCTCCCCACTTGTGGAAAACCGAAAGGGCCAGCCACGCCTGTCTACACAGGTGCGAGTGTGGCTTGCTGCCGTGCTGCCCTCCATTCCCATGTCTTGCAATCTTAGCCTCCACCCTTAGCCTCCATTTTTACTCAATTCCGACTTTTGAAGGTGAACATTGGCGAGGATGTGGGGCCCAGGTGGTCTCCTTTCCTGCCGGAGAAGGGGAAGCTGATACAACTGGTTTGAGACAAGCATGCTGGCAAGATCCAGAAAAGCAGATGACCCCAGTCTGCCACCTTAAAATTCAGCAACAAACCCTTGGGAAACTCTCATGCATGAGCACCAGGTAGAAGAATAGGCATGGGCGGCATCTGTGGTAGCAGGACACCAGAAACAAGTCCCTCCATCAGTGAGACACGAGTTAACGAATGCCATACATGGAATACTGTGCAGCCAGGAAAAGAGATAGACTGGACCTCCATGAACCGCTCAGAGTAAACCTCAATCCCTAAGCCAGTGCCAGAGGACATGTGCTCTAGGGCAGTGGTCGGCAAACTCAGTAGTCAACAGAGCCAAATATCAACAGTACAATGACTGAAATTTCTTTTGAGAGCCAAATTTTTTAAACTTAAACTATATAGGTAGGTACGCTGTTATTACCTTAATTAGGGTAGTGGTATTTTGTGGAAGAGCCACACTCAAGGGGCCAAAGAGCCGCATGTGGCTTGTGAGCCGCAGTTTGCCGACCACTGCTCTAGGAGATCATTCACCCAGAGTTAAAAAGTGGGGGGGGGGGGGGGGGGGCAGGGGCATCTGTAATTCTCTCAACAATAAAGATTTTTTTTTAAAAAGAAGACGACGACGACAAAGCAAGCCAAACAAAACTAGAGGTGGTCTCTGGCCACAGCCATATGCACTGAGTCTGAAATAGCAAACTTTGGACAGTGGTTGCTCTGGGGTCGGGGGGGGGGGGGGGGGAGACCGATCGTGGAGGGGACTCAGGGGTGGTCGCCACGGCTGGAGCAATGCTGGCAAGAACAGGCTATCTGATCTGGCTGACTTGGGGAGCGGGCTGTGCCCTGAGGTCTCTGCCTGTGTTATCTCTTTTAATGAACAGCCTTGTTGTTACCCCTCTGCACAGACGGGCAGACTGAGGCACAGAAGGCTGCTGCACGGGGCTGGATAGTGACCCCTGAAATTCATGCCCACCAAGTAACTCAGAATGTGACCTTATTTGGAAGTAGGGTTTTTGCAGATGTAATCAAGTTAGGATGAGGGCACACTGGATTAGGGTGGCCCCAAATCCCCTGCCTGGCGTCCTGTGAGAAGCGGGGGATCAGGACACTGGCAGAGAGCGTGGAATGCGGAGACAGACACACAGAGAGGCCACGTGAAGACGGAGGCGGAGAGGGAGGGATGCAGCTACAAACCGAGGCGGCCAAGGACTGCTGGCCGCCACCAGCAGCGGGGACAGGGCACCAACACTCTCCCTCTGAGCCCCCAGAAAGAGCCGGCCCTGCCAACACCTTGGTTTCAGACTTCCGGCCTCTGGAACTTGAGCGAATACACTTCTGCTGTTTTCAGCCGCTACCCTGTGGCCATTTAGACAATTCCTGGGAACTGCTACAGTCACAGGAAAGGAATACAGGTGTAAAGCATGTCCACTAGCTAACGGAAAAGCACAGATGCAGGGGCAGGAAACGGACCTGTGGCTCCAGGGGCTGGGGTGGAGCGAAGGGACTGACTGCGCAGGGCACAGCGGAACGTCCTGGAGAGACGGAGACGTTCTGTGCGATGACCGTGGTGGTGGTTACAGGACTGTGCACATTTGTCAGACCTCATTGAATCGGACACTTAAAACCCATGCGTTTGATTGTATGTAAACTGTACTTTAATAAAGCTGAACAAAAGGGAAACTATTTAATCTGCACACAAACACACAAATAATTCTTCTTCACAAGGGAGGTAACAAGCATGATCATCCCCATCTCACAGATGGGAACTCAAAGCCCAGAGAGGTTAAGTAATTTGCCCAAAGAAGCACAGCAAGTGGCCGCAGCTGTGGGATGATGAAAACTCCCAGGCGGAGCGTGGTTATTTTGTTTACCTTCCTGCTTCCTTACCAAGCTCTGAGGGTCAGGAGCAGGGTTGCCTTATTTTTGTCGAAGTCCCCAGAGCCTGACCCAGTCAACCCCAAACCAGCTCTAATAAAAGATGAAGGGACATAAGGGCCCTTTGTGGTAAGAATGACAAGGGCAGTGTTCTGTACCAGGGAGGGAGGAGGGCAGAGCCAGGAGTTTAATGACCCCACAGAGAGGCCTGTGAGGTGGCCTCTCATTGCTGAATGGCTGTGCTGGCCCTGACTTCCACCCCCGGCCTCCTATGGAGTGAGGACAGCATGGAGAGGGTCTCCGGGGGCCCAGGGCCCGGTCAGCAGCTGGGGTTGGCAGGGGACGAGGGGCTGGGCTGAGGTCCAGCCTGCCTGCTAGGCCGAGGCCACACACTGTGCCTGAGCCATGGCCCTGAGCCCTGTGGGCACGTCTGCCCTGCAAGGCGGACAGCCCTCCATTCAGCACAGGGGCCGGGAGGGGGTGGGGAGGAGCAGGGAGGCACAGCGTCCTCTCTAACGGTGTGGTGTGGCAGGCTCCTGGAAGAGAAGAATCCAGAAAGTGCTGCTTGATGGCTTCAGGAAGGACGGAGAACACAACAAAAGCCAGACAGGCGCAAATGAGCTCTTCGGAAAAGCGGCTGCTACGCTGGGCTCGAGCGCCCGGGCCGGGGGCAGGTGGCAGGAGCAGTAGCCTTGCCTCACACGTGAGTTCCAGACCAGGCTCAGGGCCTCCAGAGGCCTCCCCAGCACGGATGCTGCCGCCAGCTGGCCTGGTCTGGGCCCTGGCTCTCCTGGGTGACGTTGGTGGGCGACATACCCACTCAGTGCTTCAGTTTCCCTACCTGTACAACGGGGACCACGCCAGTACCACCTCACAGGGTCGCTGTGAGGATTCGATATTAGATGTCGCGCGAGGACAGCCAGGGCCATAGGAGGGTTTGCCGTTGATGCTACGATGATTCTTCAGGCCAGCAGTCCCTGCTCTGTGTTTAGCTCTGCTTAGGCTCTGATAGAGAAGACATGCTTTCTGCTCACCTCCCCTGGAGGACCGAGCAGGCCCCACAGCTGCCTGCCCCCGGGAGGCTGGGCAGGAGCTCCCACACCTGCCCACTCACTCATGGGGGCGGGGGGAGCAAGATGGTGGTGCAAGGAGTCATCTGCTCAGCCTGTTAAAACAAAGGTAACGCAGAAACCAAAGGACAGCGTGTGAGGGGCCGCCTCCTACCCTCTTTGTGTCTGTCTCAGCCTCCACGAAGGCTTTATGCAGAGTTGGTTAACGTTACAGATTCTAACAAAAGAGGAGCAAGGTGCAAGTGAGGGAAAGGAGCCCCCTTTGTCCAGGACACAGCTGGGTGTGTGGTGTCCAGGCTGGATTTCAGCTAATGTCCTTGTGCAGTGAGGAACCTGCACAGGGACTATGAACAGCCCAGCCGGCGTGGCTCCGTGGTTGAGCATCGACCCATGAACCAGGAGGTCAGAGTTCGATTCCTGGTCAGGGCACATGCCCGGGTTGCAGGCTGCATCCCCAGTAGGGGGCATGTAGGAAGCAGCTGATCCATGATTCTCTATCATCATTGATGTTTCTCTCTCCCTCACCCTTCTTCTCTGAAATCAATACCAATATATTTTTTAAAATAATAAAAAAGAACTATGAACAGAGTGCTAAATGAGTGACAGAGAGTTTAAGGCGTGTTTAAGCCCCCAGCGTTCGTGGGGAGACAGATGGGGTGAAAATGAACTCATGAGTGGCCTCCAGGACTGTGGGGGCAGGGCACTGGGCCCCACCTGGGCAGTGGGTTCCCACCTGATCGTGAGAGCGTGAGCTTTGCATCTGGCTGGGAATCACAAAGTGTCAGGCGATGCCTTGTGGGACATTGCTTTGCTGAAGTTGTTCGAAACATAAAATCCGCTTTGAGAACAGGGTCTGATTGTTCAGAGATGGTGAGGGCTGCTGCTGCGCTGACCCCCCCAGGTGGAGGTCAGAAGGGTGTCCAGACCCCACGCTCTCATCAACATACTCTCCCCACAGCATCCCCGAGGCCACCCACACCAAGCCTTGCCAGGCCAGGGCTCGTGCCTCATTGGCAGAAGGGGGCTGGTTTTCAGCACCCGATCCCCCCTCCCCAGGGTGGGTGCCTTGTGTGGACGCTGACAGACTGGCCTCCCTGCTTTCCAGCTCTGTTGGGGCTGAAATGCCTCCCACCATATTCCACTGACACAGGCACAAAGGCCACCTCCTCCAGGCAGCCGCCCGGACCCCACGTGGCTCTGCTCCCCGCTCTACGGAGCAGACTGCATCCCTGACTGCTGCCATTCTAAGCGGCACTAGGGTGTGGCCCTCAGACAGAGGGCTCCTTATGACCAAGTCGTCCTGGAACCTTCTCAGGTCCCCAGCTGGTGGGTGACACGTCGCAGATCCCCAGGCTGCCAACATCCTCATCACAGTCGGCTCAGGCTGCCGGGTGAGCGAGGGGTGCAGAGGTGCTTGCTGTCACCTCAGGCAGGTGGCTCCCAGGCTCTGTCTTGGCCCATTTGCCTGGTGGCTTTCCTGCCTGGGAGGCTCCCTCCCGTGCCTTTGACATTCCCCAGGGAATTCAGAGTCCGTGCCTCTTTCATTATTTTTTAAAACTGAAAATGGAGGAAGGAGGTTGATAGTGCTTGTTTCTCACTGCTGTTCATTTCTTCCTTCCACAAAAATTTATTAAGCACCTACTGTGTGCCAGGCACTGTTCCAGGAACTGTGCATGCAGCCATAAACAAACCAGGCCGCCCACGGAGTTAATGGAGCTGGCTTAGGTTTCGGTGGGGTTAAGGGAGACAGAGAGAAAACAAGTAAGACAGCATGTTAGCAACACATGTGAAGGAGGAAAATAACGCTTGGAAGGGGGGAAGGAAATTGTCAAGTTGGAGCCTAGAATGTTGGATAGGGTGGTTAGGAAAGGCCTCTCGGAGAAGGTAACGATGGAGGAAAGACCGGACAGGAGGTGAGGATGCCAGCCACACAGATAGCAAGAGGAAGAGCGGGCCAGGCAGAGGGTGCAGCAAGTGCAAGGGCCCTGGGTAGCCACATGACTGGTGTGCTTGAGAAGGAGAAAGGCCAGCTGGGCTAGAGTGGAGTGAGATGAGGCCAGAGTGGGGTGCGGGCAGATGGTGAAAGGCCTCGCGGGTCATTGTGAGAACGATTGTTAAGCAGTAAGGTCCTCCAAGAAGTCCTCCCATAAAACCATAGAGTGGGTGGTGCAGGGGGCAGGCAGGCAGTGGGCCACCCCCTTCTGTTCTCTCTGGGCCCCACTGAGCCGGCCCCTGAGGCCACCCTGGGAGCCCAGGCCTCTGCAGTCCTGCCAAGTGTCGCATGTCTTGCACAATTTCCGGGAGCCAAATCTGACAGAGCCATCTGTCTCGAACAGACCCCAGCGCTCGCCTCCAGCTGGTCCCTCGCACGAGCCAGAGTTCTCGGTGACACTGCAGAACACTCATCTGCTGTCCCTGTCCCCAGAGATGCACGGGGAGACCAGAGGCGCCGAGAGCCGAGCCGAGCCGAGGCGGCAGCATCTCGAGGGCAGGCGGTGTGACCCCGGAGCCTGCAGCCACCGGCCCTCTCGGGGCCAGGAGCCCATTTTGCAACAGCTTCTCCTTAAGCAAAGCTGCTCCTTGAGGTGCCCCAGCCCTCAGCCCCACAACACAGGATCAGGCAAAAACTCATGTCTTATTTTCACTCTCTTCTTTTTTTTTTTTTTAACTCCCTACGCAGGGAATCAAACATCCCACCCAGGCTGGTAATACAGACTTGAAACTTCCCGAGTGATACCAGAACAGATGTTCAAATAGCCCCCCAATCTTTCATCTTTCCAAACAAATCCCAACCCATCTGAAGCTGCCGGGCACTTGGACTAATAGACGTGTAAACCGCAGTGCCAAGTAAGTGTTGGCAGCCGGTGAGCACCTCCTGACTGCAGCTCATTATTGTCCAGGCCCCGCTTCCAGGCCAGGCTCTCCACAACAAGCCATTGTCAGGACGGACGACATTTGCAAGCGCCCGCCCGCCCCCCACCACTTGTGAATGTACACCCCAGATGCCAAGTGGCCAGTTCAGTGAGGTGGGTGACAGCAGCGATTTTAGGGGAGACCAGCCGGGCACAGGGACACTGACTCCCCTTTCTCTTTTCCAGGGCCACATCGTCACACATTCCCTCAAATAAACGTTCCCATTTTGAATGAGTCACTTGGCCAGGATACCGAGCGCTTATGCCAACACGTGGGTGACCCGCCTGAACCCTTCCTCGGGAAATATCAAGTGGCCATTGTGTTCCCCGCTAACAAGCTCGGGGAGCAGGCCCTCTGCCTTTGCTTGTTTTTCATGGCGGGGCCTGCTGACCTCCTCCATGGCGGCCCCACGGAGGGGGGCTCAGGACGAGGGGTGGAGAGAGGAAGGGACGCTCAGCGATCTGCCAGGCCTCTCCATCTCTTCTGAGCTAACAGTCCAGGGAGCCACCCAGTCTCCCAGGTAACCAGCCTCACCCAACAGCCAGCCCCTCGTTCCCTTTTGCTTCCTCTCGACTGCCAGGAAGGTCTGTCATGGATCCCTGTGACGCTGAAACGAACTGGATCAAAACCGCGCCCCTTGGAGTGGGCGGGCCCGTTGAATGCTGCAGCCTTCACTGTGTGTATGAGGCGCCAGGGTTTTGTCCAAGTAGGCTCTGTGCTAGGTCGGGGAGGGCCTACCAGCCTGTCCTACCAGCTCTGGGGAGGGGTGCTGTGCAGTGAGAGGCTGCCCCGACCCCACCTGGTGCAGAATCAGCTAGGTCTAGAAGCACACACTCACCTACGTTTAACCGAACAGGCCGTTCTGGGCAGGAATACCCCAGGAGCGACCCTGTGTCCTTCTCAGTGTGTGCTATCAGGAGGCCACGAGGTCGTCGTCCCTCCCTCGTGGTTATAACATTGATCACTTGGTGTGGGTGGCACCTGCCTACCTGGAAGTGACCACTTTCTCCTTCAAAATCTGCAAGGATCTCGTGGGGAGATACTCTGAGCCGATGCAAAACATCCTGTTTCCATCCTACTGTCGGTCACCCACCGGTTTCAGCACCCACGGATGAGGCTTGCCTGAAACAATGGTTACTGCCGTGTCTGCACGCGGCAATTTTGTATTTCCATCGTTGCCTCTATGCTCACTAATTTTTTAAATTCAAATTAGAGTTTGTTAGTATAGACCTGGTACCAAAAAAGGGCCCGCACACCTTTGGGCTGAAATCTCAGCAATGCCCGTCACCTGCCTGCTAGTGAAAGTCTGCCTGCAGCAGCCGAGAGGGCAGCCTCCACTGCACGGTGGTCCGCGTGTGCCAGCCCTCACCCGGCACCCGCCGGCCTTCCTTTATTGTTCCAGGGGCCACCATTTTCCTAGTATTCCCTCCAGCCCGAATGATCCCAACAGACCAGGGACCACGGCTCTCCCAGCAGCAGGAGTTTGACACCCAGTTAGCGGACCCTTGCCTCCCCCTCACTGGCTTGAACACAACATCTGCACAGAGTTTCCAAGAATCGTCAACCCAGTAAATCCCTTAATTGGTGGACAGGAAAAGCCGAGGCTGTGTGCTGTCATCACCGAGGCCTGGGGGCCGAGGGAGGGCGTGCTGCCAGGAGATCAGGTTAGTCTAGGGCAGGCGTGGAGAGGAGGGCATGGGGGGCAGGTCTTCCGGCCGCCTCTCCTGGTTCTCGCCTAGTGGATGTAAGCGGAGGCTCCAGGCCTGGCCCCGCCCGCTCTGCCCTCTCCCGCCTTCTCTCTGTCTGATCGTTCTCTGCTGTCATGTTCTTTGTCCCCATGCCGCACGCTGTGATTACACGCCAAGAGTCATCCTGCAGCGACAGCTAAAGCACAGCCCATCAGGCAGATTCTCAATTCTCCTGGCCTCCTGACCTGCAGGGCCATCTCCTGGGCCGGGGGCATCTTGAAAGCAGAACAGTGTGCTTCTGAGGGCTGGCAGGCAGCTGTCCTGGAGAGAGCCACAGCCGTGGGCACGCATGCACTGAATGGCGAGGAGGGAGGACAGACTGCAGTCCTGCCTCCCTTCTCTCCCCTCCATCGTAGTCACACAAGAAAACTGAGGCCCAGAAGGGCAAAGAGAAGGGCCCAAGGGCACCAGGCAGTAGAGGTATATGGGAGAATGGATACGAGTAGAAACCCTGGAGCCACACTGCTTGGGTTCAAATCCCGTTTCCTAGCTGTGTGGCCTGAGGCAAGTGGCTTAACTTCTCTGGGCCTCAGCTTCCTCATCGATAAAATGGGGATAATAGTCTCTACTCCCTAGGGGTTGTCTGAAGAATAAATGAACGAATGTACCCGGGAAGCACTCAGAACAGGACCCAGCTGCATAAACACCTGTGAATGCTGTTTTCACTCTCCGTTTGGGGCCCTTCTTTGGTCCACGGGCCCGACAAGGCTGCACAGAGCAATAACACTTTGTTTTCTGGAACTCTGCGGGTCACCTCCAGAGAGGGTGTCCAAGGATTTAGCGATGGCCCACCCCCATTCCCTGGCAGCAGTGGGCAAAAACCAGGGTGCCCCTTAAGCCCCTCAGGGCTCCAGAACAACAGTGTGCATGTCGGCTGCAGCCTCAGGAGACAAAGAGAGGGGCCCCGTTGAAAGCCAAGCGGAGCTAAGAAGCCTGGGGCACCACAGGCCTGGCACCCACTCATCTCCAGCAGCCACAGGGCCCCCAGCAGACTATTTTCAGCTCTTGCCAATTCAGCACTTGGGTAGGACAGAGCAAGGAGCGGGTGTTGGAGGCAGTGAACAAGAGCAGAAGAGCACAGGGCAGAGATGTGTGGCTGGTGAAATATGGTGAAGGGAAAGGACAGTTTCCGACTTCTGAGGCTGGGTCATCAGGTGTCCCCCATTACACCAGGCTCTGCTGGCTGCTGGCACGGGGAATCCAGCCGCCATGTTGTGAGGCTGCTCAAGCAGCCCTGTGGAGAGGACCCAACTCCATGTAGATAGGACCCAACTCGCCTGCCATGTGAAGGTACCACCTTGGAAGCAATCCCTCCCGCCCCGGGCCAGCCTGCAGATGATTCCAGACCCAGCCAACATCTTGAAAAGCCTTGAGCCAGAACCGCTTACTTGAGCTACTCCCCAAGTCCTAACCCACAGAAACTGGGAGATAGTCAATGATGACTGTGGTTTTAAGCCAGTAAGTTTGGGGGGAGATTGGCTATGCAGCCTTAGGTATGGATACAGCATTGAATTATACAAATTAATCAGGAAACAAAGCCTTAGAATACGTGATAAAGGCAAATCTGATATAGAAAACATATCAAATTATGGGTAGAAAGAGAGAAGTCATAATTTATGATAAAAATTCTCCTAGGAAAAAAAAAACAAGAGCCTTTGGGGTTCCCCTGGCCATGAGCAATGGAAGCGAGCATTCTGCACGTGGGGTGGTTGGACTCGGGGACCCTGTGATTTCCAGCTAAATGATCCTGGATGTCATGGTGACCATGCCCTGCTCAGACAAGGCAGATCTATCCAGTGTCATTTGTGGATCTGAACGCACGACAGTGGCGATGAGGCTCGGAAGGAACCCTCATCTCTTGCACCCCACTTCTCCACACCCTTCCCCATAATGTCACCCATAATGCGGGAAGTGGGCTGGTTCATAAAAGAGACAGTGGAGCCTCAGGATGTAACCTCCTCGGCCCCCAAAACCATGCTCACTCGCTTCGGTTCTGCCCACGGGAAACCAGGTTGGATGCTTTATGTTCTTCTGGGATTTTCCTTTTCTGGAGTGTTGCATATGGTTTTTATAAGAAAACAACAAAGATGGAGTCTTTGAAAGTACTTGGAGACTAATAGCCCAGACTAATTAAGAGGCAGGTTAGATTAAGCTCGATGCAGGGTAACTCCTCCATTTGGCATTTAATACACTCGCTCAACCCCTGTGGGCCTGGGTTTAACCACCTATGGAGGGGATATGAGTAATAATTATCTCCTTTGGAGAGGTGCTGGGAGGGTTAATTAACTTGTGGCTGGGGCTGCTTTGAGCTGCTCCGTGGCTGGTTTGGGGGGCGTGGGGGGTGAACATCACCACCGAGTGCTGAGTGCTATTCCATCGCTTGCCTGCTGTCAAGAATTCATGACCCCGGTAAGTCACCTGGCTTCTCCGGGCCTCGGGCGGCCCCCTGCCCCACCCCCGTAAGGTTCAGAACTGGCGGCCTGTAAGATTCCTTGCAGCTCTGAAGCTTAATGGTGCTTATGTTGAAAGAGAGGCTGCTTGCATTGTGGGTTCATTTTCTGGGTCTTAAATAACTTTAGAGCAGAGAGAGCCCATCTTCCCAAACTTCCCCACATCCCGTCAGAGACATGGGCACATCAAGGGCACCTGGCCCAGCTCTTCCACCCGGCTTGGCCCTTCCCAGGGCCTCATTGATGAAGCAAACGGCCAGGATGATCTAGGCCAGTGGTGGGCAAACTCATTCGTCAACAGAGCCAAATATCAACAGTACAGCGATTGAAATTTCTTTTGAGAGCCAAACTTTTTAAACTTAAACTTCTTCTAACGCCACTTCTTCAAAATAGACTCGCCCAGGCCGTGGTATCTTGTAGAAGAGCCACACTCAAGGGGCCAAAGAGCCGCATGTGGCTCGCGAGCCGCGGTTTGCCGACCACCGATCTAGGCCAGCCGTTGCCAACCGGTGGTCCGTGAGGTCCGAAAGGTTGGCGACCGCTGAGGTTCTAGGCAAGCAACCCAGGACTTGGTGATGACTCAGTCCTGAGGAGCCAATTTTGGCCGCACCAGCCTGGCCATTGTCCCCGCTCCCTCTGCTTCTCTCTGCGCTGGTTTTCTACAAAGCCAGACACAGTTACACAAGACCATGTCCTCAGAGGACTTTGAAAATGGAAAAACATTTATGCAAATACGAGGAAGCAGGGGTGACCTTTTGTAAACGAGGGATAATAGTTAGCAGGAACGATGAGTGTGTGTGTGGGGGAGATACCCAAATAAGAGAGATCCCGGGCCCATGACGTTAGCCCAGAGATGACCCCTCACCGATGGAAGGGGGAGCTTCGGTGCTGGAAGGAGTCTCGGGCAGAGAAGCCTCAGCCTGGGTGGGTGGGGGACCTGCCCAAGGTCACCGGCAGGCAGAAGCAGGACCCGGATGCACATTCCCCGGGCTCCTCCCACCGCACCGAAGGCTTCACCTGCAGGGCAGCGCGGTCTCCAAGGGCCAGTTCCGTCTGCTCCAAAATCACATGGGCTCTGGAACAGAGCGGCAGGCCTTCCAGCCCTAGGAACACTGCCAATGAAAGTGCTGACTTCAGCAACCCTCGGGTGAAGGGAGTGCTCTCCGGGGCCTGGGCAGGGCTCAATCTCCCCACTAACGCCGCGGGTACAGAGAATGAAATAATTCCAGATAGCTCCCGGAGTCACGCACTTGAACGCTGTGAACGCTGTCCCCCTGGCAAAGGATCCCGACAGATGAAAGCCCTCGTTTGCTCTGAGGTGCTGTTCCTTCCATCAGGAAAGATGCTTTTTCTCAAGATTCTGATCCTACCTTGGTCAGGGGAGGGACAGAAAGCCTCAGGGAGCTGAGTGAAGACTAAAGAAATTGGGGCTCAGAAAGGCACAGCTTCTGGCAGACTCACAGGCATTCAGACACAGGGCTCAGTGGCTCCCCAACAACCCCGAGAAGCAGGCAGGATGGCTCGATCCCTGTTACAGATGAGGAAAGTGAGGCTCCAGGCCCGGACCTACTTTAAATATAGTTTTGACTACTGATTTTAGACACAGAGAGAGAAACATTGATTGGCTGCCTCCTGCCCACCCCCTACTAGAGATCAAACTCACAGCCTGGGCATGTGCCATGACTAGGAATCAAACCAGTGACCTCTTGGTGCATGGGATGACGATCAGCCAACTGAGCCACACCGGCCAGGGCCCCAAGAGCTCCTTTAAGTGGGATGAATGGCAGGCAAGCTGGGCGGGGAGAAGGTATTTCAAGATCGTGAACAGGAAAGCATGGGTCGCCTCTCCAGGGACGCAGACTACAAACTTCCTAATGCCCTCCCCCCAGTCCTCTTCCCCTCCATGGCATGAGCCACAGTGCTCAGCACCTGAGCTGGAGGAATAAACCAGGACCCCAAAACCTCTCGTTTGATACCACATAATATCACACCATTTGCATTTTTTAAAATTTGGAGTACAAACATACCCCCAAAATATGTGAGGTAAAAAAAACACACACAAAAACCAATAATCAAAAACTTCATGATTTCATGCTCATAGAGAAATCACAAGTCAGGGTCAAGTGATTCTTTAAAAAACATCTGCATTAAATACAATGTCACCTTTCTCAAAAAAGCTAATGGAAAACAAGCAAATAAAAACAAATCCAGAAAAGCAACGTGAGCAATGGGGTGCCGGGCCCCTGGCTCAGGGAGCAGATAAGGCCCACCATTGCCCCCACCCTCTCGGCCCCATGGCTCCGCAGCAAGAAGAGAGGGAGAGCTCAGGCCGAGACTTGCAGAGCCTGGTGGGGAGTCCCTCTTGCCCGTGCAGGGGGGTCCAGGAGCCCCTCGCCCACTTGGGATCAAACCCTGCACTTTGGCCATGACAACTGGGCACCTCTCTCCTCAGCTTTGACATCTGTAAAACAGGGGTGATGATAATGACCTTTCTCACGTGGCAGCCATAAGGTTTAAATGACATAATTGGAGTAAGAGCGGCCACCATTGTGCCTCCTCTGAACTGATCTGGGAAAGCCTTCGAGGCTGCCTGTCTTACGGCCCATGACCCCTCTGTGTGCAGGACGGCAGAGGCTCCTGGGCCACCTTCCTTAGGTCCTCCTGCCTCAGTTTCCACCTTTGGATTAAGTCTGAAGATTCGTGTCAGATGCTCAGACAGCGCACACAGCAAGTGCGCAGCAAAAATTAGCAGCCACCAGGCTGCCCCAGAACTGGCCTGGTGTAATCCTCCAAGATATGTGACTTTGGGCAAGTAATTCAACCTCTCCGGGCCTCAGTTTCCTCATCTGAAAAGTGGGGATGGGAACCCTGCCGACACAATCTGGTAGTTAGAACGACCTTCTCTGAGGCTTTGCCTACCTGCCAGGCGCCATGCTAGCACAATTACCTATCAGCTCTCCACGCTCTAAGGCAGGAATAAGCCCCTTATTGGTATGGGAACCTCCAAGGCCCAGGGACTTAGGAAGCACCCGCCCGGCTTTGCTACAGCCCCACTGAAGCGGAGGGAGGGCCTGTGTGAGGCCTTGCACCCACCTGTGCGGAAATAAGCAGGGGCCAAAGGGCAGCGTACAGGCAGGGCTGCTCAGCCATCTGCCTCTTCCCAGGTAGGCCTCTTCCCTTCCTGGACCAAGGTTGCCATCTGCTGGGAGCATGGGACTCAGCACCCTGGTGTCCCTTTGCTCAGCTCCCACCTGGGTCTGGGGCCTGGGGTGAGGGGCGTGACCTCAATGTTCCCTTGTTGGGTCCCTGTGCCCTGACTGGCTCCCTAGCTCCAGGTCAGACCCCTGAGATGGACCTTGACCCCATGGGTCAATGGATGGCCATGCTGGGTGCTGGCTTCAGCACCGTCCCTCCTTTCCTTGGTGTGGCTTGCGCTCAGTGGAAGCTACGATGAATCTGGTGAGGCGGATCACACCGAGGCACTTCCCTCAAGATGCTCCTGCCACTGCCGGGGGCACAGCCTCTTAGAGCCCCGAGCTCTCGCCTTCCCACCTCTGGCCTCTGCTCTCGCAGGTCCTTGGCCTGGGCTTCCTTCTCCCACCCTCCCTCCCCCTGGCCACCTTCTATGTGGCCTTTCCTTAGGTGTCGATGAGCTCTCCCTGGCTGGAACTCCCCTCCCTCCTTCCAATTCTGCGGCTAGGTGCTCTGGAATCTTCCTCTGCCTGTAGGCGGGGCCAGCACAGGCCCAGGTCAGTGCCTGTGGCCAGCTGACCGTTCCATGCCACGCTCAGTGGCCAGCCCCAGCAGAACTGCATGTGGCCTCTCACTGCTGACCACCTCCCAGCACTAGACACGGGCTGCCAACAAGCTATAATTGGGAACACTGATCCTCAAGGCTGCTGACAGAGAAACTGCAGAAAATGCATCCTCTCCCCTAGAACTGCAGGTGCAGGGCCAGGGTGCTGGGAGCCTGCAGGGTCCAGGTGCCAGTGACTGGACCGGCTGGACCGGAGCTCTGGGTTCCGTTCCTACCACTGGTGAGAGGGAAACGGGTGCCCAGCTTGCAGAGCGCAGGAGCACGGTCCGTAGTCCCGGCGCGGTTCCTTACTCCCACGGGGAGCAGAGAGCACAGCTGCTGGAACCCAGGCCACAAGCCCGGGGGCCAAGCCCGACCAGAGCCTTGGGAGTCCGGGTGTCACTCAGCACCCGGCACACCTCTCCCTCTCCCTTAACTCTCTGTTGTGGTGGTGACGGCAAAACCCATGTAAGATAAGCCTGATCTCTAGCCGGTTCAAGTAAACCATTTAGTGGCATTGAGTACATTCCCTAGGTTGTGCAACCACCTCGATGGAGCTCCAGGATGCTCTCATCACCCCAGACAGAAACCCGCATCCATTAGCTGTCACGCCCCCCCCTCCCCCCAGCCCCTGGCAACCACTAATCTGCTGTCTGTCTCCACGGATTTTTCTATTCTAGATATTTCATATACATGGAATCATTCACATGTGGCCTTCTATGATATATGACGTTGTCAAGGATCATCCATATTGTAGTGTCATCCTTTTTTTTTTTTTTTCAAAGATATTCTTTTAAGGGAGCCAGGGAAGGAGGGAGACAAAAAAAGAGAGGGAGAGAGAGAGAAACATCCATCAGTTGCCTTCCATACGCGCCCTGACAGGGAATCGAACCTGCCACCTTTCGGTGTATCAGACAACACTCCGGCCAACCGAGCCCCGAGGCCGGGCCATGCTTCACCCCTCTTAATGGCCGAGTGATGCTCCCTTGTGTAGATGGACAACGTTTTGTCTGTCATCTGTGGATGGACACTGGGGCTGTTCCCACCTTTTGACCATGGTGAACAATGCGGCTGTGAACATTCATGTGTAAATTCCTTCAAAACGTTCCTTCCAAAGTCAGGTCTGCTGAGGTGTAAGTCCATTTAGTAACACCCTTTCTCACGTGGACACTTCGCTTGGCTTTGATGCTCCCGTTGTCTCCCTTTCAACCCCTGGGGCAGTGGGTGACAGTCGCCCCATGTCAGAGACGGGGACATGGGGTTGGAGAGGCTGAGCGTCCACCAGCTCTGAGGGTGCAGCGTGGGCCGGAGCAGGCCTCTGTGGCCTCGAAGCTCTCACCTTTCACCTCCAGGCTGTCATCGTGTCAACTCCCAGCCAGTCCTGGCTTCTGTTCTTGCCCGAGAACAGGGACACGGTGGCACAGACAGCGCTACAGGGCTCTCTTCCCTCCTTCTCATGCCCCTTAACCAAGCCCCCAGCACTGCCAGGAGGGCTGGCTGCAGGTGCCAGGGCCTGGGAGGTCGGTGGGAAGGGGTGCTGGGAAGGGGTGGTGAGAAGGGGTGGTGGGAGGGGTGGTGGGAAGGCGTGGTGGGCGCCGATTGGCAGACGCTCAGGGGCTACGGAACACCGTGTGCAGCTGCACGCGGCACGTAGGAAGACCTCACCAAAACCAGACCGTTTTGCAGAAAGTAGGAAGTGCCAAAATTCATCCAAGAGAAGTAGAAACAGGAACAGACCTCAAAGCCGGGAAGAGACAGAGAAGTTGTCACAGGATTAACTGCAGGCATGGGGAAGGCCAGACGTGGTTCCTTCGAACTTTTAGGAACGGATCGTTCCCACGCTCGAAGCCGTTCCAAAGCACGGGCAAAGCTGGAGCAAACCCGAAACCCCCCCGAAATGGGAACCACGCAGGAGAGGACAGAATGGGGCTGCCTGTCCCTGAGCTAACGGCGGGCCTGGGGCACACCTACAGCTTGTGCTCAGAGGGTCAGTGGCCTGCGCTGGGCAGGGTCACACACCCAATAGCCTGTCCATCGGCGGGGCTCCGGGAGCCTCCTCCACAGAGGGAAGGGCGAAGCGGGAGGGTGTTTGCAAGAAAAACAGTCCTTTTGAGAAAGCCTCCTGAGACACGGGCCATGAGGGCCCCACCGACACTCCCAAGGTCGCCCTACTCCAGCCCTGGGGGCCTCTGGCTGCTTCCCTAGAATGAAAACATCTTTCCAGAATGTGACCCAGAAACGGCCCCTCTCCCCCAACACCCTCCCTCCAGGCAATGCTGCCCCCCACTGGGACTCTGTCCCAGGTGCCACTGAGAAGGAGGTTATGGGGCCAGAAGACTCCTTGCTGGCCTGTGACCCCAGAGGTGTCTTGGCCTCCCCGAGCCTCTGTTTCCAGGTGTGAGCCAGGGCTGCTTCTGGTAGCCCCAGCTGCCCCTGGGGCGGGGCCACGCCATCAGCAACAGGTAAGCACTGTGTAAACCCTTTCTCCCTGGCCCCGGCGGAGCTTCAGGCTTTGGGGACATCTCTCCGTTTGCCCCAGAAAGACTGCTGATGCAACAGCCACAATGCCGCTTTGCCACCAGGCCTTGTGTCCCCGAGCCAGAGTCTGCATCCCACGGAACCCCAGGAGCAAGCAGAGGGAGACAAAGACCCAAGTGTGAGCAGACCTGTCAGGACAGCAGAGGTAGGAGGGGAGGAAGGCAGGAAGCGAAGGATAACCGGCAGAGAGAGCCAGGCTGAGCAGGTCACCCAGTCCTCCATCCTCCTCCATCCTGCTTGCCAGGGAGCTCTAGCAACCACTACGAAGATACGATCAATGACCCTCCTGATGGGAGGGGGCTGGGGTAGCTGTACACCGATTCCTCAGCCACGGGGGGAAGGGCGCTAACCTCCAGCACGCTGGCCTGCCCCGCAGCAGGCTGGGGGTGCTCCTGGAACCCAGAAAGCACCTGGAAAAAGAGATCTATTCGGGGGCAGGTGGCTGGAGGCCAGGCTGCAGGGTGAAGAGGCAAGGGAGACGGGGGGTAAGGGGCCTGAGAGCATCCACGGTGCCTCCAAGCAAGCCACTGTACAATGGGCCTCGGCTCCAGTTCAGAACCCAAGAAACCAAAGCTGGCGGAGCCCCTTAAGACGAGAGAGACGTGGGAAGCCCTCACGGTTTGCCTGCTTCCCGTTCTCTCTTCCTCCGTCTGGCCCGGGATGGATGGGCTGTCGGAAGCCGCAGACAGGCCCATTTAGAAACTGCTCTTTCCAGAGCGGATGGCAAGACCTCATCCAGAACCTCTCCCGCCCCGGAAACACCCGGGGCGATGCTCTCTGCGGCTCGCGGGAGCCGGCCTTCCAAGGATTATTAAATGGATCTTTTCCTCCCTCTGGCGCGTGTTTCCTTCAAGGCCACACGCCGGACCGAGCGGTAACAAAGCGGGCAGCCCAGGGCAGCATCAACCCAGCAAGCACAACAGCCTGCGTGCGCGCGTTGATTTAATCAAGGCGGCCCCCACTGGGCTGCTTTAACTGTTTCCAGATTCTGAAAATATCTGAAAAGAGGATGCAAATGGAACCACCCACCTCTGGCCACCTCGGCATCGGGAGCTCGCAAGGCCCAGTGTCCAGGCGGCTGTGTCCTCCGAGAGTCAGCTGGGCAGAGGGAGTGGAACCCTGATGTCACCAAGACAAATGACCCTGGAGGAGGACACCAGATGGGGCACTTGAAGGATGCCCCGGGGAGAGCAGCTGGTCACCACGGTCCCTGCCCGGCTGAGATGGCCTGCAGGACTTGGAGGGATGAGTGCCGGTGTGCTCTCGCCTCTCCCAGAGCCCACACAGAGGGCTGGGCGGGGGCAGCAGGTGAAGGGCTGGAGCACCGGGAGTCTGTTCAGGAAGCCAGTAGCCCAGCGAGGCCACTACCCAGCACCTGTCCCGTCCCTTCTGGCCAGAGTGACTCTAGAGGGTGAAGCCACACCAGGCCCCCAGGAGAAGGCCACGTGGCAGCACTGTACGAAGAGCATGCGGGTGGAGCCTCGTGGACTTGAGTTTGGATCCCTGCTCTACCAGCTGTGCAGCCTCAGGCACGTCACTTACCTTTCTGGGCCTCAGTTTTCATACCTGGAAAATGGGCTGGCTACACAAACTCCAAAACGCTCAACACTGTCCGTGGAATGCAGCTACGTGAGGCACTGCCTCTGGTTCTGGCGGGTCGGTGGTGTGTGTGTGAAGCACACGCACCCTACCTACAGGGCCACCTCTCACCCCCAGTGCATGAAATCGTGTGCGAGTAGCTAGCAGCCGCTTGCTGCTCACCGCCCTGCCCACCTCAGCTTGCCAGCTCACGGGCCGGGCGGGGAGGGACCGAGAGGTGGTCAATGCACCCCATGGCGACTGGCTGAGTGGTCATTATGGTCATGACGCTTATGGTCCCTGGCCTTTTATTATATAGGATATTAATTGACTCCAGAGAAAGGAAGGGAGAAGGAGAGAGAGATAGCAACATCAATGATGAGGGAATCACTGATCGGCTGCCTCCTGCACGCCCCCTACTGGGGATCGAGCCCAAAACCCAGGCATGTGCCCGAACCAGGAATCAAACTGTGACCTCCTGGTTCATAGGTTGATGCTCCACCACTGAGCAACACCAGCCGGGCTCGGCTACTTTTCAAGGGCACTGGAACCCTCGTTTGGGTTTCAAGGGGGGCAGGGGAGACTGGAGGGGGTAGGGGGAAGGTTGGGCAGGCAGAGCGTGGGAGGAAGCTCCAGGGAGCTGGGAGTCCCTGGTTCTGTCCCAGTTCCCAGCCCTGTCTGCCACCTTCATTGTGTTTGTAAGGCTTTCCTGAATCAGGAGAGGTTGTCATCTTCTTAAAACCCGAGGGAGGGAACACACACACACACACACACACACACACACACACAGAGCATGCACATACACAGCACACACGCACTAACAGGTGCACTCCCACCCGAGCCTGACACAGATGACAGCCTGTCATGGTCTGTATGTTACAAGTCAATTACGCCCACCTCCCAGGCAGCCTCTGATGCCGCTGGGGCAGCCCTCTCCCCGTTGTCGGCTGCAGAGGTAGGACGTGGGACGATCCCCCCGGAGGGCCGCCAGCCCTCAGGAGGCTGCCAACTGTCAATTAGGAGGAAACTGGATGTGGGGGTGGTTCATTTATTTCCATCCCTCAGCCTCCGTATTAAACATCATGGCAATAAAAACAGAAGAAGAAGAAGAAATGGTGTGGCTCCCGTGGCCTCGGGCCCGTTTCTGAAAAGCCCTGCCCTTGTTTCCTCCACCTGTAAGGTGGAGCCCTGCCCACCTCGGCAGCCAGGTGGGAATCCCTGGCTCAGAGGATGTCCTAGCCTCCCCCCTTCCCCCCCCCCAGCACCTTCCCTGGACCTTGGTCTAAATCAGAGCCTGCCTGCCGGAAGGTGGGGAAAGCAGGCCCACCAGCCAGGGTAGACATGGGTCTCCTCCTTTAGACCCGGTGTCTGGGCAGCTTTGAGTAGAGGCTGGAGAGCAGATAAGCAAAGACCCTTCCGGAGGCGAGAGGAGACCCCTGAAGTACACCGCAGGGGGTGGCGGCTCGTGGGTTGTCACCAAGGAGTGACAGAATCAACGTCCCCCTGGAAAGGGAACTCCTGCTGGGACCTCCCCACCCCCCCCCCCCCCCCCACCGCCGAGTCTGTGCTGACAGGTGAACTGTCCAGCCCCAGGGTACCTGGGACTGCGGCACCCTGAGATCACAACAGCAGCGGGCCCAGCCTCTCAGGCTGCACGCCCACCCTTGGCAGCCGGACACGGTTCAGTCAGACACCGGGACACCCATAAAGGCTGCCCGTTTTTGTTTTTAATCCTCACCCAAGGATATTTTCCCGTTGACTTTTAGAGAGAGTGGAAGAGAGAGGGAAAGACAGAGAGAAACATCTATGTGAGAGAGACACGTCAATTGGTTGCCTCCTGCATGAGCCCTGGCCAGGGCTCGGGCCAGGGAGGAGCCTGCAACCTAGGGTATATGTCCTTGACCGGAATCGAACCTGGGACCCTTCAGTCAGCAGGCCGACGCTCTATCCACTGAGCCAAACCGGCTAGGGCAGTGGTCGGCAACCTCATTAGTCAACAGAGCCAAATATCAACAGTACAACGATTGAAATTTCTTTGGAGAGCCAAATTTTTTAAACTTAAACTTCTTCTAATGCCACTTCTTCAAAATAGACTCGCCCAGGCCGTGGTATTTTGTGGAAGAGCCACGCTCCAGGGGCCAAAGAGCCGCAGTTTGCCGACCACGGGGCTAGGGCCAAAGGCTGCCCTTTATCCTATGCAGTTTGAAGCCCAAAACGGACTCCCCTCACTTACAACACCTTCTCCCAAGAACAGTGACACCCACTGCCCACCCTGCTCTCCACCGAGGACCCATGTATGGGGTGGGGGCCCGTGGGAAAGGGGCGGCAGGTGGGGGCCTAATGCAAAGTGCAGGGGACAGAAGGGGTTGGCCGTGCAGTCCCTGCTGGGTGGTGTGACCGGTACTTTCATTATCATCACCATCCCCATCCTCATCACTATGAGGGGGAGGACCTGGGGTGCAGCTGCTGCAGCGTCAGAGCCCAGAGAGGCTCTGTGTTCAATGCTGCCTCTGCACTGATGCTCTCTGGGGCCCCTGCCTACCCAGGCCCGAGGCGTGAGAGCAGGTAAGCAGTGACCCTTCCCGAGTCCCAGGCCCGGACAACCCACTAGGGTGGCAAGACAGAGAGTGAGTGCTATGGGAACACAGACAGAGAGTGCTATGGGAACACAGACAGAGAGTGCTATGGGAACACAGACAGAGAGTGCTATGGGAACACAGACAGAGTGCTATGGGAACATGGAGAAGAGAAGGCTCCGGGGGCTGGGGGCGCTGAGAAAACCACCCCCTCCCACCAACTGTGACAAACCTGATACGGCCCCTG
This sequence comes from Cnephaeus nilssonii, assembly GCF_951640355.1. NCBI lineage: Eukaryota > Metazoa > Chordata > Mammalia > Chiroptera > Vespertilionidae > Cnephaeus > Cnephaeus nilssonii. Next base: position 29,546,305 of record NC_137091.1, on the reverse strand, counting down.
GGCTGTGACGGGTGGAGAACCAAGTTCTTTACATATCGTACTCAATCAGTCTTGACGCAGACACACTTCCATTATCTCCATTTCACAGGTGAAGAAACGGAGGCTCAGAGAGGCAACTGGTGAGGCCAAGGTCACCGGTTAGTCTGTGGCAGGGTTTGAACCAGGTCCATGTGTAACCAGCACACTCTGCTGCCTCTTATACAGCAGAATGTCTTAATGCACTGGCTGCCTGAGGAGGGGCAACCTGCAGAAGGTTCTGAAGGGTGAATAGGAGTTTGCCAGCAGAGGAAACAGGGAAAGTGTCAAGTGTTCAAGAGAATGGAGGTAGCCCTAGCCAGTTTGACTCAGTGGATGGAGCATCGGCCCAAAGACTGAAGGGTCCCAGATTTGATCCGGACAAGGGCATGTTCTTCGGTTGCAGGCTTGATCCCGACCCTGGTCAGGGTGCGTGCAGGAGGCAACCAATCGATGTGTCTCCATCACAACAATGTTTCTCTCTCTCTGTCTCTCCCCCCACTTCTACTCTCTCTAAAAATCAATGGAAAAATATCCTCAAGTGAGGATTAACAAAAAGAAAAAGAGAGAGAGAATATGGAGATAAGTAAATATAGCTAGAAGAAAATATATGCCTGGCACATAGTAGGTGCTCAATAAATATTTGTTGAATGAGGTGCTGGAGACAGTGAGAACAGTAAGGTACAGACTAAGGGTTTGGCTCTATTCTGCATGCACATGCCTCTGCACCCAATGCCTCCCATCCCTGCACACGCGCGCGCTCGCGCGCACACACACACACACACACACACACATTCACTGCCCTCACTTCCTTCCTGCCAGTCCCCAGCAGTGTCCCTGAATGGTCCACGACAAGCCCTCTGCCGCCTGGTACCCCCTTTCATGCCAGGATCCTTGGGGAGCCTCTGAGGGAGTGACTGAGAAGAGAAGAGGACTCAGGTGGATAGGGGATGGGAAAGTTGGTACATTTCGCTTCTAGATTTTTATGGACAGGGCCACACACTGGGGGAGAGGTTAGCTGCCCACTGCTTCCCCTGCTTCCTGACTCTGGGCTGGGGAGGAGGCCTCGGATGCGGCTCTGCCTCAGGGGAGGGGCAGGGAGTCTCAAGGGAGGCCTGCAGCCGCCACTGCTGCTGCTCTGATAACCTTCAGCCCTGACCTCATTTCCCACTGAGGCTCATGCAATTTCTTCCAATTTTCCACATAATTAGCTGAGCGAGAGACGCATCCCTGCTCTGAGGCAGGAAGGAGCTGCTGCTCCAGGGCCTAAGGGCCTGTGGCTGAGGGCAGAGCCACCCCTGCAGGCTCCCTCCTGTCCCCCCAGCTCAGCGGGTAGGACATCCCCTGCAGTGGGGGGAGAAGGTGGGAAGAGGCAGGACACAGCGTGGTTTTAACAAGTCAGATGTCAGTCCCTCAGGCCACTGAACGATGTGGGTCACATAGGGTTTTTCTGAGGATGAAACTGCACGGGACTCAGTGACTAGTACCCACAGTGTCCACTAGATCCTTTGTCTGCCCCCACACCCCCCAGGAAATGTTCACCCCCTTCCTCCCGCTCTCACTCTTTCTTTAAGACCCCACACCATCCCCTTCCCTTCCTGGGGAGGCAGGGCTCAGCAGTTCGGAGGTGGGTCTCCGCCCCGTCGGCTAGTGACAGTCAGCAAGGTAGACGGCCAGGCCTCGGTCTTGCCATCTGTGAAGTAGGCAAGACAACAGAAGCTGCCTCAAGGTTCGGAGAAATAGGCCCACGGGGACCAAGTGGCCACAGGAGCCCTCGCAGGAAGCAGGTGCTCAGCTCCACCACAGGTCCCTCTCCTGGTGGACGCTGCCACTCCTCCCCGTTAAAGGGAAGCCCCGGGGAAGCTCTGAAGAGCTGGCCATCAGCGGTCCCCAATCTGGTGGAGCAAAAGCAGGAATGAAGGGTGGAGGCCTCCCTGATGGGCCCTGACAAGCATTAACTCACTTTTTGGGCCTCCATTTCCCTCACTGAGCAAAGCAAGGTCATTCCCGTCCCAGGTATCAAATCACTCTTCCTGTGTCCTCGGGAGAGAAGACACACAGCCGTGCCCCCAGGGCAGAAACAGGTCCCTTCAGCCCCCAAGGTGCCCACAACCTGGGGAGGAGGCCACGCTGCCCCCTGAGGAGCCTCGGGGTCCTTGGAACAGCCTTCCCCTGACAGCATGAGCGATTCCCTTCCTCCCTCGGAGCCGGCGCCAAGGCCTGGAATCCATCATTTCGCGTCTCCTGTCTGGGGCTCTGCCGGCTGCCAGGCTACTCTCCCGGGAGGGCAGCACCCGTCCTCCACAGCATGGGGCCCAGGGCCCCCAGAGCACACCGGGCTGAGTGCAGACACCTGGGTCCATGCCGCCCCCGACCATGGACACGGGCCCTCCCCTCCTGACCCTGGGATGCTGACTAGAAAAGTGTGCCATTAGGTTGCCTGAGCCTCGTACACCTGGGTGAGTGGGGTCTCACCGCCCCTCCCCGCCCCCACTCCCTGCTTCCTCTGCACCCTTCAAGGCCTGATCAGAACACTCCTCCCCCACAACCATCAGAACCTGCCCTGGACACGTGTCCTTTCAGCGTCTGCCCGCAGCAGCACTGGCGGCGTGGTGGCCTCCGCAGCCAGAGACCCTCGCTCAGGGTGTTGGTCTGGATCATGGGGCAGCTCCCCACACTGGGGACATGGGGCCTCAAGGATAAGGGCTGAGCACAAAGGAGGGGTGGGGGGATCCCACTTACAAGGGACAGGCGGGGCACACTCAGGAGGAGGCCAGAGGGGGCCCGAGCTTGCAGAGGGTCTATGTGGTGGGGTCGGGAGGGCGGCGAGACTGGGTGCCTGGATGTCAGACTCAGCAGGAGGGGACAGCTCCCATTAGCAGCCGTCAGGACCCCCTCCCCCACTGGAGGTGGCCCAAGCTCCTTTCTGCTTTGCTTATGAAACAGGCATGCCAGGCAGCTGAGATGGGTGACAAGCTTTTCCTGCTGCAAATAAACTAATTTCAACTCCCCGCCCCCTGCCCTCATCCATACACCCTGCTTCTACCCGCAGGCCCTTGTTCATCTAACTCCATCGCTTGCTTGCTCCGACGAATAAAATGGTGTTTACTCCCCTCCCATCATTCCCAACATGGCCATACAGGGCAGCAGCTCCACCCACCCCTGCCAGTGACGCGGTGATAACAGTGAATGTTTATTGTGCATTGACAACACGCCAGGCACCCTCCACGCACGCCAGGAGGCCCCACTCCCCGTCTACACCCCTTCAACCTGCCCCAGCCTGTTTGTTCTTCACCACAGCCCTACACAGTGCCATTGCACCATTACTGTCTCCTTCCTCAGAGGCAAAAGCTAAGGCACAGAGAGGCCAAGTCACTAAAATGGCATCACACAGCAACCCAGAGTCTGATCTCAAAATGGGAGGACTTAATCCCCCTGGCCCCGATGCTTATGTGTTCTAGACACACCCTGCATCAGGGGTTCCCCCAAAGGGAGGGGGCCACTTTCACAGCCTTCTTTTGTGACTCTACCCATGTTGGAATGACAGCCGCTGGGAGGCTGGCAGGGAGGGAGAGTGCTTGAGCCTCTGGCAGCACCGTGGAGCTGGGTGCCGCACACCGGCACAGACGGACCTCCCGAGTATAGGCAGCACCGGGACTAGTCCCTTCCCTCCGCCCTCCAGCCCCAGGCTGAAGGCCGCTTCCAGATCTCAGAGAGAGGTTGTGCCAAGGATAGAGGGGGTTGGGGGGTGTGCTCCTAGCACCACGAGGTCAGAAATAAAATGAAAATGCGTGGAATACAGACTGGGCCCCAGGAGCTCGGGGGCTCCACAGAGTAGAAGCAGATGAAACCCGGACGAGGTCCAGTTGGCTGAGGCCAAGGCTCCCATCTCACCGGGACCAGCTTCTGGCCAGCAGTGCCAGGCACATGGGGCGGTGGGCGGGTTCCTCCAGCTGCACGGGACCAGTCTGACATGGGGTCTCTGTGGGGTCCCTTGTGCTCCAGAAGGATCTGGGTGGGCAGGCAGGCAGACAACGTACTTTATGTCCAGGACACATGTCCGCACAAAGACGTTACTCCCCATCTAGCAGGGGCCTCTTCTGCCCCTGGGATGAAACCCCAGGAGGAAATGGCCCTGGTAAGACCTTGGAGACCCTTGGAGAGGGGCCCCACTCCCAGTCTACACCCCCCTTCAAACTGCCCCCAGCAGGCTGTGCCCCATGATCACACTCCTAACCTCCAGGCGAGATGTCACTTCCACTTAGAACACCCATCCCACCTTTCCCACCTAGTGGCACTGAGAGTCTATGGGAATCTCACTCAGGTGCTTCCTCCTCCTGGAAGCCCTCCCTGATGCTCAGGCTGGGTAGGGGACTACCCTGGGCTGAGCTCTGTTCCGGCACACCACTGCCTGTATGTCATTGTCCTCCCTTCCCCATCCCTTACTAGAATAACCTGGGGTGGGTATGTTTGCTCTGGAGCTCCAAAGGGCCTGGCTGAGTCCTCCGGAGTCTGAGGGTCTAAACACAGTCCTCCGGGGCTGTCAGATAGAGACTGCAGTCACGGCTCTCGGGGGCACAGGAGGGGGAAGCGACAGCACAGAGCTGCACAGGGTTTGGCATGAGGGCATTAGTCTGGCTGGAGTTAAAGCGACAAGAGAGGAAGCTGCAGAGAAGGGGGCTGGAGGAAGTAGGAGGTATCTAGTAAGTGATGGGGTAGGGCCACCCCCCCCCCCCAGGACAAGCCCCTGAAAGGACCGTGGATGGTGGCCCCAGGCTGGGGTGGCCCATGGGAGGGGCCTCAGACACCCACCTGCCCTCCCGGCAGCACCGAGGGGCTAGCTTCAGTCCCTCCCCATCCAGCGAGTCCTCTCAGCTACCCAACCCTGCCATCACCTTTGGTCTCTGAGGTCACGCTGTGGCTCTACTTTCAGTGACCTTGATACGGGTCAGGTCAAATATTTCAGTTCAGTGGATTCATCCAGCAGGAGTGTGTTTCTATGGCAACAGGGGCTGACTCATGGCACTCTCCTGGCCCCACCCCCCACCCCCCCAGCGCTCTCCCCTCCAGGAAGCCACACTGGGTGCTCTTGCCTGCGTGCCCCCCCATCCTAGCGCTTCCCAAGGTGAGAGGTGACGGCCCTGTGCTTGCCCATCGGCCCTGGAGTGCGCTGTAAGGGCCGGGGCTGCAGGGCCCCGCCACGGGCCCCGACGTCCTAGAATACGAGCACAGGGGCTGTTGTCTAGGAGGACACTCAGTCCATGTGCAGCCTTAGCCGTCCGCATCAGCGTCCAGATGGGCTCTTGTTTTTTCTTCCCGGGGACATCTGCTGACCCGCCCAGCCCGGCTGCAGACAGAAAGGGAGGCATGTGGGAAAGACGTGAGGCCCAGCTCGGCATTTTGGGGGGATTCAACTGAGACAGCCGTGACACCGGCTCCAGAGGCTGCGTCCTAAAAGGTCTCGTCCTCTCCTAGGAGCTCAGGTCACCCGGGGAAAGGCCTGGCCCCCGAGAATTGGGTGCTCAGCAGTGTCTTAAGCTACCAGTCCTCACGGTTTGCCCTCATCTCCCCTCCTACCCATGATCTGGGTGCTGTCCGTCTGCCCTGAGATGCTGGTGTTCCTGAACCCGGGGCACAGAGCCAGTGCTTTCCTGCTGATCAGCATCCCTGCTGTGGCCCCAGCACCCACCAGCACTTATTGGGCGCTTGCAACACCCCACAAGGGCCCTTGGGGGGCAGGAGTCCTGGTGCCACCTCTCGCTCGAGATGGGAAAACTGAGAGAGGTTAAGAATTTGACCACGTGCCTACAGCAGTAGCATGGGTGCAGAGCGCCTATGATTTATCACACGCTATGATGTCCCCATGATGCTAAGCACTTAAATGCATTCATCTCAGAGGATCTCCCCCAAACCTTATGCTGCAGGGACTTTTATCGCCCCCACTCTACAGTCGGGCAGACTGAGGCCACGGGAGTGAGGTGCCCAAGGTCACACAGGGAGCAGGAGGCAGGGCCTGTTTGCACCCAGAGCCCAGGCCCTGCACCCCTCTGCTGGCACCTCCCAGGCGACGCTCAGAACGCCCTGTTCTTCGAGAATACGTTCTTTCTGAAACCTGACCATGACAAATTATTTTTTTAATGGTTTTAATTTATCCCCCTTTCCTCGGAGAGTGTCAGAGGCAATCTGCTTCAGCCTGTGTCTGTGAGCCTCCCCATCTCTTGTTAGTGGCTCAGCTTTGAACGTATTTCCTTTTATCATGTGGTGACACACGGTGGCGGAGGGCGATTCCGGGAGAGATTGTCGGGGAGGGGCCGGGCTAGCGTTTGCATCGCTCCTGACAGCTAATTAGCTGTGTGCCTTTGCACCAGGGGCCTCTCATATGGCAGGCATCATCCTCATGGCCCCGAGGCTGCACGCCGAGGCCTCCTCCTCCATTCCTGGGTCGGAGATTTCCAGGGTAACGATTTCCATTTCGGTGGTGCCCTGGACACGGGCCTGCCTGTGGCAGGGATAGGAGGGCAAGGCCGGAACGGCTGATCCTTGGGGACTGAATTTGCCAACTATTGTATCAGGGGGCTCGGGATTGGGACCCAGACCAGAGCAGGTGTCCGAGGCGCAGGTGACCTTGGGCAAGTCTGCCCTCCCCAAGGCTCAGTTTCCTCATCTGCATACTGGGTATGTGAGCAGCATATGTTTGGCTCCCTAAGCTTGTTGCCGGCATCCAGTAGGAGAATGAGAGGCAGGCTGAGCTGAAAGAACGATGTGTCTGGGTTCCTCCGTTCATCAATTCAATATGTACTGAGCACCTACGCATGCAGGTACGGGCACTGCTCTAGGTGCGGGGGCTGGGAAGGAAGGAGACAGTAAGGAACCATAAGCAGCACGTGTAATCCCTCTGATTGTCGAGGTCCAGGTCCAGGTCTGGGGAGGGGCCGGGCTGGCTTGCATGCTTCTGACAGCTCGTTAGACGTGATTAGAGGCACGAGGAAGATGAAGCAGGGAGGCGGGGGACTATGGGGCGGGAGAAGGTTGCACTTTAAAATAATAGCATGGTCAGGAAAGGCCTCACTCACTGTATCATCACTGATTATTACCATCATGTCTATGAGGATGAATAGCAAAGATCATCAAGTCTTCCTTTCTTTCTTCCTTTCTTTTGCTTGTTAGAAAAACACAGTCTATTACTTTATTTTTTTATTTTTTAGGGCAGGGTTCTCACACTCGAGCAGCTTGTCACACAGGTAGCCTGGCTGTCCCAGGGTTTCTCATCCAGAATCTGCATTTCTGCCCAGTTCCCAGGTGACCCCAAAGCTGCTGGCCCAGGACACAGTTCCAGAATTCCTGGTCTGGTCTGGAAGTGGACTTGGTTCATGCATGAAAGGTTGCATTTCTTCTGCCTATTGGATGTGGCCCAGGAGAGCCACTGGCTCTGATACCTGTGACAAACACTTCGGAGGCACCTCAGATCAGATCAAACAAACCGCATGAAATCACCACTTTTCCCATTTCATACTGTTCAGCTTAATGTGTGCTGGGCCTAAACAGCCATCCTGGCCCCACGAAGCTGCTTCCTTTCATTTCCCTGGCTACACGGCGAAACCCTCCTTCTTTGCCCAGAGGTCCCCCGCCCCCCAGCAGGGGTCAAGGCCTGGCCTGGGCCCAGGACCCCTGGAGCCTCTGGGAACCTCCCCTCTGCCTTGCAGCCCCCGGGGCCTCCCTGAAGTGGCTCTGGCCCCAGAGAGAGAGGAAGGGGGAGCAGCAGGCCCACTGACATGCTGAAGGATTGCCATGGCAACCGTGCAGGGCGGGCCAGCTGGCAGGAGCCGAGTCTGGCAGAGCCACTAGGGCAGGGTTGGCCTGGGGAGCAGAGGTCACACGGGGCTGGGTGGGAGCCCCACAAGCCCCCACATGACAGGGCTGTGTCCTTTTTGAGGAGAGTGCGGTGACCCGACAGGGGCTGGACATCTGGGGAAACCCACCTCCCTCCTCTTCACACATGGGGGTGGGGCGGAGGGCTCTGGCTGGAATTTTCTGATACCATCTGAATCACAGGGCACCCCCGCCCCTCACCACACCTGGACCCCCGGTGGGAAGGGCCCCTGGCCGCGTGGCCCAGGAGGCTGCGCTCCCTGTTTCTGCAGCAGGTAGTGGGTCCTCAGTGAAAACGTGCCGAATAGAACAATGAACAAATGGGCATGTTCACGGCCGCCCCTTTGAGGCTGTGTCTGAGGCTCGGGGGAGGCTGCTGGGTGCAGGGCCAGGACAAAAGATCCCCGAGATTAAATCTGCCGCCTCCTCCCTCCCCTGCCCTGCACACACAGGAGGCAGCACCCACGGCCTTCTGGACCTTCCTTGCTCTCATTTGCACATTGGAAGAACTCAGAGCCTGCTCCCGGGACAGGATGCCAGGAAAACGTGTGTTCCCAGGAGCTCCCAGGACCCTTTTCCCTCCCTCCATCCCAGGACAGGAAAAAGCCAGTCGGTTCGTCCAGGGGAGCTTGGCTATTCCGGGCTGTGTGATGGGCCTGCAGGGAGGTGGAGGGGGGCCTTGCCCAGCTCTGCTCCTTCTCAAAGCAGGCAAGGAGGCCCTGTTCCCACCAGGCTTCCCCCAGGCACTGGACAAGGGTTATTCTGCCCATCCTACAGACGAAGAAACCGAGGTCCTGAAAGTGAGCCAAGGTGCCCAAGGTTGCTGGGCAAAGTGAGGAACTGAGGCCAGGCTCCCTACTGCCATGGCTCCCTCCTGGAGTCTCTGAGCTGAGACATTGAAAGAAGACTTTTAATTTAATTTCCTTTTTCTTTTCAATGAAGGTAATCTGTAAAATGCTCAGCCAAATGTAATTTCGTTTCTCCTATCTCCCACGACTTCTCCTATAAATCAATTTACAAATACGGTGAGAACTCCCCAGGCAGGCTGTGCCCCAGGATCGCCCACTCCTGGTCTCCATTTGGAACCCCTGTGCCACCTTCCCTTGCACTGGAGTAAGAACTTCATTGTTTCGGGCGAGCATTCCTGAGGTCAGAGGACAGGTGAGGGAGGGGTGAGACCTCGGGGCTGACAGCAAGACCGGCCCAGTCCAGCTCCTGGGACTGGGATGGACAGGCGATCTGAGCTGGTGGATCTGAGCAGGTGGAGGGAGGAGGGGGACAGGGCCAGGGAATCCGGATGGAAGCAGTGAGTGAGCAGAGGCTCAGAGGCGGGCAGGTGCTGGAGTCAGGCTGGACAAGAGGAGGGCTTTGTGAAGGGATGTGGAGCAGCACCCCAAAGCAAGACCCTCCACTGCCCCACACCCCCACGTCCCCATCCGTAAAACTGCAACAAAAATGGCCCCAAACCTGAGGGCGCTGAAAGGTTAAAGGAGATCATGCCTGATTACAGACACACGCCATAAATGAGGCTGTCCTCCCTACCTAAGGCCTCCCCCCAGAGAAATCGGAGTCCCCCTGCCAAGGGCAGACCCCACAGCTCATGCCTCCTGGCATCCCCTCCCCCAACACGCTTTTACTGCAATCAACTCCTTTCAGCACCCCAACACTACAAGTCAGGTATTAGTATAACTCTCCCCACTTTACAAATGGGGAAACCAAGGCACACAGAGAGTCAGGGACATACCCAAGGTCGCACAGCTCCATATGGTAGAGTCAGGATTCAAATGTAGGCACTGGTATCACCCCCTTTTACAGATGGAGAAACTGAGGCTCGGAGGGCACGCTCAGTGGTTCTGGGCCACACAGCCAGGATGCTGCTGAGCTGAGCTGAGCTGGCAGCTGGGCCTGTGGGTCTCTGAGCCCAGGCTCTGCCCATGGAGCTCTAGGGCCTGCCGAGCCGGTGTGGACAAAAGGTTTGGAGAACAGGCCTCTGGAAGGGCCAAGGAGGCAGGCTGAGGGGGAGGTGCCGACAGCGGGCTGGGCTCTGCCACTCATTCCTACCCCTGCTTCTCACACCCGCCGCCGCGGGGGAGCCAGAAGCTGGTAGCACCAACTGTTGCTGCCGCCTTCCCTCTCGCTGCCCATCTGTTCCCGCAGGGGATCAGGGTGGGCGGCAGGTCCTTGCCTAGACCATCCGTGGCCGCCGCAGTGGGGGCTCTCCCCCCACCCTTCCCTTCCCCTGGGCCTGGAGGTTCTCGGGGGGCATGGTAGGGTGGGCACAGCAGGCCCAAATGCCCCTCCCCACCTTGAGCCTCGCTGTCACCTGTGCACATGAGCACAGCACCAGGGATGTGGCTGTGGGCTCTGAACCAGCTTCCGCCCATAGCCAGGACCCCTCCTGTGTCCTTCCCTCTGTGGGTTTTCTGATCGCAGAGCCTGGGGTCCACAACCCTCCCACTGCAAACGCCCCTGCTGTCCCAGAAACACACTTATCCTTGTCGCCTGGTGTGTGACCTGGTTTAGACTAAGAGCAAGCAAGGTAGAGAGCCACGTGTGGACGGGTGCCCTCTGAGACTTCCCAGCTGGTGGCAAAGGCCCCTGGAGGCTGAGAGCCCAGAGCCGTCTGTCTTAATTCTTGACACCCGCTGCCAGACCTCCTGGGAGCTTGAGGGACCCCCTCTCCCCATGCAGAGGAGCGACCTAACAGCAGAACATGTACTGGACGCCTGCTGTGCGGGGTACTGAGGGAGAGGTGAAGGGACAACCTCTAAGGGTCAATTTGGGTCCCAGCCCAGGCGGCTAGGAGAACAAGGCCTGTGGTGCACCTGTGTGGAGGGAGCCACAGGGAGGACAGGTGCTGGGGGTTCATTCAGCAGGCAGGGTGTAGGCAAGGCCCCAAGGGAAAAGAGTTGAGTCCCGAGGGTGGAAAGGGATCAGTGGCCACCCCAAGACTTCCCTCTGCTCCCCCAGTTCTGATGCTACCCCTTGAGGGTTCTAGACAAGCTCCACCACTTGCTACGTGACCCCCAGCCAGTTACTCGACCTCTCTGGGCTGGTTAGAAGGCAAGGATGAGGTAATGCCTGGTACCTGGTGCATGATATACAGGCTGGGCAGTAGGGCGATGGGGTCCAGCTCCAGCTCCATCCCACACTTTCCCATGCTCAGGCCGTGCTCCTGCCACCCAGAACCTCCTTCACCGCCCCCCCAAGCTCAGCACCCGGCCTGGACCTATGTCCCGGCCTTTGCGCACACAGCTCCCTCCACTGGGAACACCCTTGCCCACCCTCCTTTGCCACGTGGCTACTCACAGTCTTCCTACAGGCGGAAGGGAGGGAGGAACCACCTGTTCAGGGAAGGGGGCTGGATTAGGTGTCCCAGGCTGAGACACAGAAGAGGCCACACAGGCAGGCCCCTGAGAGAGAATCCACCATATATCCAAGGGCTGGCTCTGCCAGATCTTGCAGGGGACAGCGACATCTAGTGGACAGTGGGCATATTGCCCACCACCCCAGGAGGTCCCTCTAGGGGCACCCCAAGTCCCCAAGTCAGCAGAGGCTCACCTCCAGGGGAGGACCCGGGGCAGAGGGGTGCCAGGCTCGGCGCATTGCCGTTGGCGACCCAGGGCTTAGCTCCCTCTCCAGAACTCCTGCCTCCTCCCATGGGCAGCCGTGCTCCCACATGGCATATGCCCGCCATATGCTCTCCCTGTCACAGCATCCTCAGCAGGCCTGCAAGCAGCCTGCTGGTGGGGGCAGGGTGCCGTGGAGCTTGAGCACACCCCAACTGCTACATCGAGCAAGCTGCTCGGAGCTGCTCGGAGGAGTGCCAGAACCCCTCTGAGGGAAGCGGCCCGTGATGCCACAGCACAGACAACCAAGCACAGAGGCCCAGGGAGGCTGAGCATCTTGCTCGAGGCCACACAGCCGCAAGGGCAGCCCAGTCCTGCCACCCAGAGCCTCTGAATGGGCATCTACCACCGCAGGGGACTGGTGGCCACACCCGCAGAACCCTTTGGTGTCTGGAAGCTCGGTGTCCACGGGAGTCCCCACGCCAGGACACCCTCCATTTCCTCTTTCCCCGTCGCAGCTTCAGGGCCCCCTGGAGACCACCCCGCACTGCTCTCCTGCTGCTTCCCCAACCCCAGCAGTGGGATCTATATGGCACTCTGGGCCTGAAGGCTGAAACTGACTCATGCTTCTCAAACTGGGTTCCCCAGAGCCGTGAAGTTCTGCCAGTGAGTTCGGGTTCTGCCCAGGGAGCTGAGGAAAAACGTGAGGGAGGGCTTGTCCTCTGAAATCACTGTCTAGAGCTGATTTCTACAGAAGGTCTACATGCAGAGGGAGGGAAGGGACATTCTGGAGCTTTGCACTCTGCAAGAGGAACTACTGCGTGTCTACGAGCAGGCCTCGCCTCCTAATGCAGCCAAATACCCCTCAGGAGCCAGGCCGAGGCTACTCCATGGCAACAGATGTCTACTGAGCACCTACTAAATGCCAGGGAGTCACTGAACCCCACGGTGCCGGTGTTAGCTGTGGGCTCAGGAGCCAGAATCCTTGGGTTCGAATCCTGCCTCTGCCATTCGTTCGAGGGGCTGAGGGACTCCATCTCGGTGCCTCACTTTCCTCATCTCTAAAATGAACCGAACGCCAGTTCCTAGCTGTCGATGACAGTGAGAATTAAATGAGTGGATAGATGGTATTACTTTTTCCAGGGCATATAACACATTACCACAAACTGGGGCTTCAAGCAACAGCCATGTATTCTCTCACAGTCGCAGAGGCCATCATACGGAGTCAGGGTATGGGCAGGGCTGTGCTCCCTCCAAAGGCTCAAGGGGTGCATCCTTCCTGCCTCCTCCTGCTGCTGCTGGCGGCCCGCGATCTTTGGTGTGGCCTGTGGTAGCAGAACTCCAACCTCTGCCTCCGTCTTCACATGCCATTCCGTCTGGGTCCAAACTCCCCTCTTCTCATAAGGACATGGATTGGGTTTAGGGCCACCTGTACCCAGCATGACCTCATTTTTAACTAACTGCATCTGCAAAGACCCTCCTTCCTAATAAGGCCACATTCCGAGGTTCCAGATGGGTGTGCATTTGGGAGGACGCTACCCGACCCCACTACATACATGTGCAGGGCTTAGGCCAGCGCTAGGCACTCAGAAGGGCTCCCCATGGGGTTAGTGCTCTTCACCCAATACCTGTGATGGGGCCTTGGGCCCACTCTTACGGATGGAGACCCCCAAGTTCAGAAGAGTGAACTGTCTGCCTGAAATCCGCCTTGCACCGTGGGGCTCAGATCCAATCCAGTTTTGTTGTCTCCACCGCCCGAGTATCTTCCAGGCCTGAGCTCCCCGGGCCACCTGCCAGAGCAATGCGGTCATTTTCCCCACGGGCACCACCCAATGCCCCAGCAGGGAGCCTGTGCACGGAGGCTTCCAGCCCACTGGCCACCACACAGCCTCTCTGGTCTTTTGGGTCCCCCTCTGTAAGATGGAAGATGAACCCAACCTCAGCGGGAGGGTGTGGCTCAGTGGGAGGGTACCGTCCAGGGGAGCCCAGCACTCCTGTTACTTTCACGTACCGCAATCCACGTGTCAGTCTCACGCTGGATAGAGCAACGGTTGGGTAAATGTGCTCTCTGACGTGGGGAGGGGCGGGAAGCCCCTTGATTGGTTTGCTCCCATCTAGCAAACAAGCACCGAGCCCCTCCGGGTCAGGCATGTGACCGTGGCCGCATCGCAGATGAGGTGATGCCCTGCCAGGCCAGCTTCCCCAGGCCCGGCTGGGCTCCCTAGGGAGGTGCTGGTGCAGCACGGAACATCTCAGAGGCTGGGCACGTGAGGGGGTAGGACTAGAGGGTCAGAGTGTGGCAGCGAGGCCCAGATGCAGATGGGTGGCAGGGATTCACCGCCTCTGATGGGGAGGGGGCAGCATGGGGCTGAGGAGGAAGCAGGTGCCAGGCTGCTGGGCAGTCACTGTAGTACTTGGGTCTCTGGACCTAGAATTCTGCATTCTGCAGGAAAGAGAAAAGGCCTTCTGGGTTTAGAAAGAGCCCCACCTGCACGCTGGGAAGCTGGGGCCCCGCCCGTAAGTTGGCAAGCTCAGATGGCCCAGCGAGGCCCGTGGGCATCGTGACGGGCAGGCCCAGGCCCCTAACAGGGTCACCCTAATCCTCTACTCCAGCCCTGGCTGGCTTCTGAGTCAGGCAGACCTGGGACTGATGACCTTGGGTCCAGTCACCTGCTGAGCTCAGTGAAACAGGGAGAAAGGCAGTGTCTACTCTACTTGAGGCAGCTGACAAGTGCCCAGTGCTGAGCGGGACACGGGAGGGAAGCTGACCTACCCCCGAGCACAGGGCCAACAAGACTGTCCTAATAACCAGGTCACATGGCTCAGTCATCCCCAGTGTTCACTGAGCACCTCCTCTGTGCCACCACTTGCTCAGGACTGGAACCCAGTGGCAAACAAGACCCAAGTCCTGCCCCTGAGAGACAGGTCACATGCCTCCTCAGTGTCCACGAGATCAGACAGAGTAACGTAGAGGTGGGGCCTGAAGAGCTGCAAGAGGTTCTGTTTTGAAAGTGCACTGAAAACTGGGGTCACCATAACCCCGCAAGTCCACTCCATGCTGTGTACCCAAGAGAAATGCAAACCTATGTCCATGCAAAACCGGCACACACAAGTTCAAAGGCAGCACTATTCATGATAGCCCCATGTGCATACAGCCAAATGCCCCTCGATGGTGAACAGATAAACCACACAAGGCCTCCATCCATGGAGTATTAGTCAGCCATAGAAAGGAATGGAGCGCGGACGGACACCTGTTACAGCATGGATGAACCTTGAAAAGATTCTTCCAGGTGAAAGAAGTTAGATACAAGAGGACACATATTATATGATTCCACTTATATAAAACTAGAGGCCCGGTGCACGAAATTCATGCACTTGGAGGGGGTCCCTCAGCCCGGCCTGCGCCCTCTCGCAATCTAGGAGCTCTCGGGGGATATCCGACTGATGGACATCCTTAGCGCCCTCAGTCGGACATCCTTAGTGCTGCCACGGAGGCGGGAGAGGCTCCTGCCACCACTGCTGCACTCGCCAGCCGTGAGCCCGGCTTGTGGCTGAGCAGCACTCCCCTGTGGGAGTGCACTGACCACCAGGGGGTAGCTCTTGCATTGAGTGTCTGCCCCCTGGTGGTCCGTGCATGTCACAGCAACTGGTCATGCTGCTGTTCAGTCGATTTGCATATTCGTCTTTTACTATATAGGATGTCCAAAATAGGCAAATCCCTAGAGACAGAAGGTGGATCAGTGGCTGCCAGAGGCTGAGGCAGGGAGAAATGGGGAGTGACTGCTAAGGGTAAAGGGCTTCTTTTAGTGGTAAAATGTTCTAGAATTAGATAGTGGTGATGGCTGCAACTCTGACTATCCTAAAATCCACTAAACTCTACACTTTGGCAAGTTATTATAACATTGTTATTAAAAAAACGGCACTTAAAATAGTACTTGCAAAATGCAATTTTTCATACATTGGGGTGTTTTTGAAATTACAAAAATAAAAAGGAATGAGCACATTGTTTTATAACCAGAGAAATAAGAGGTGCTTGCAGGTACCCCACTTCCATGGCAAGGGTGTTTTTGGAGGCTCAGGGAGGGGAGGCTTGCCCGGGTTCCCCAGGAGGCAGCATGGGCCCACAGCGGTTGAGAGGTAGACACCCTCTTCCTACCAGCCCAGCTCACCAGAAGTCCTGGAGATAGCCAGCTGATGCAGGGGTGACCAAGAACAGACACCCCTGAGGCTGATCTGTCTGTAAACTGCCAGTGAGTCCTGGGGCGGGGCGGGGGGGGGGGGGAGGGAGGAGGGCGGGGAGGCCTCACGGGGGCACACGTCCAGTGCTAGGCAGGGGCTTCTTCCAGGAACCATGTGGTGTATGGGTGGCCACTATGCCACTCTGGACAGGGACCCGTGGAAAAGGTCCAAGCCCCTTCTGAAAGGAAGTTTACATCTTCTCTCTCTGCAGTGGGCAGGAAGTGGGGGCGTCTCTTGAGGTCACAGCCAACGAACTGGAAGAGGGCGGGTGAGAAGCTGCCGAGGCTGTGACCAGTATAATAGATACCATGTGCGGGAGGGGGCAGTGTGTGCCTGGCGGGGACTGTCCCCTAAACCGTACACCCCCATGAGCCCTACCACAGCCAGAGAGCAGGAACCAGTGCCATCCTATTGTACGATGGGAAAACCGAGGCACAGAGGGCTACCCAGCTACACCACGCTCAGCCCTACGTCACTGGCAGCTGGTGCACCTGGGACGTCAGCTGTCTTCACAGAGGGTGCTGGGGCCTGGGCCGTGGGGGCCATCTGCCTGCCCTCCTGCCACCTGCTTCTTGGGCCCAGAGCTGTGAGAAGCAGGCCCCACACAAAGCCAGGCCCACAGGCCAGCAGAGGGACACCCTCCCGACAACTGCAATCATGTCCATCCGCAGGACACTGCCGACACCAACCACGTCGCCAACTCTCCAGGCCCCGGCACGGCCAGGTGGCCTGCAATTTGGTTCCATTCGGACACTATCACCAGAGTTGGCAGAGAGCCCCACAGGTCAAGGGCTCAGTCCCAGGAGACGGTCCCCACTTCAGACATCAATCGCAAGTCGCAGGTCTCCATACTCCTGACCGACTGGCTATAAATCGGGGATCTCACTACCCTCCTCAGGTTCCATGATTTCCTAGGAGGGCTCACAGAGCTCAGAAAAAACGTAACTTAGTGGTACTGGTTTATTGTCAAGGCTAAACCTCAGGGACAGCCCCATGGAAGACCCACATCATCCTGATGGTGAACAGCTGGGCAGGGGGGCCCCAGATCAGCCCCTGGCCTGAGAGCTGGCCTGGACACCGCCTATCCCATTCCGCGGCAGAAAGCCCAGGGCGGCCGAAACCGGTTTGGCTCAGTGGATAGAGCGTCGGTCTGCGGACTGAAAGGTCCCAGGTTCGATTCCGGTCAAGGGCATGTACATTGGCTGCAGGCACAACCCTGGTAGGGGGTGTGCAGGAGGCAGCTGGTCGATGATTCTCTCTCATCGATGTTTCTAGCTCTCTATCCCTCTCCCTTCCTCTCTGTGAAAAATCAATAAAATATATTAAAAAAAAGAAAGAAAGAAAGAAAGAAAGAAAGAAAGAAAGAAAGAAAGAAAGAAAGAAAGCAAGCAAGCCCAGGGCGCTGCTCTGCAGAGCTGTCATTTCCACCGAGTGGCTTCCGCTGTGCGAGGCCCCCCGAGCTGGGGGCGGGCAGAACCCTTCCAGTCCCTCCCCAGAACTGGGAGGCCTGGTTTGCACCCGGCTCGGCCTCTCAGTCCCAGTCTCTGAACAGGGCTAACACGGAAACGCTGGATCCCAGGCCTGGTACAGCACGTGCTCCATCAGCAGGAGCTGTGGTGGTCCGCCCCACGACCACCCCTCACTGCACCCCATGCCTCCTCGGTGAGGCCAGGGGAGGGTCTGCAGCCAGGGTTCCTCCTGCCCCATGGGACCTAGAGAAGGGGTCCAGCGGGGTGGGCTCTGGCCTAGCACCCCCACCTGGAGCCACTCTGCTTCTCTCGACTGGGTGTACTGGGCTACTAGGAACGATGGAACCTGAACAGACGCTGCTGTTGCTCAAGTATCTCCCATGCATGGTAAGGCGGACTTCCTCAGCTGTGCCCCAACCTGGCTGAGCAAAAGATGGACTGTGTTTACTTGGTAAGTGAAGAGCCTGGTGCGGGAGGACTTCAGGCATGGCTGGATCCAGAGGCTCAAACACTCCTGGGAGCTGCCTCCTGTCCGTGTCTGTCTCTCCCGCATCGCACCGTGAGTTCTTTACAGGGACTCTCACTATGTAATGCCCTCTGAAGGGGGTGCTGAGTGCCCAGTGCCCACCCAGACTAGTCCAATCAAACCACCCCCAGCATTGAGCCTCCCAGCCCTAGCGTCCCCACCCAAAGGGAGCCGTTCCTGTTGGCCAAAGACTTTCTGAGCGGGTGCCCATGGGAGGAGATGGCGCCAGCCAGAGTCGCCTGTCCCTGCTCGGTTCCAGCTAAGATAAGGTTCCCAAAAGACTAATGCTGGCGTGTAAATATTAGATACTTCTGTCTCCTTCGAGACCAATTACACAGATCATGGCGGCTCCCCCAGGACCGTGCCTTCCACTTACTGTATCATCATTAACAGCCTATTAGGTAACAGCTGCTGGGGGAGAGAGAGAGAGAGAGAGGGAGAGAAGAGACTGGGAGGGAGGGAGGGAGGGAGGGAGGGAGGGAGGGAGGGAGAGAAAAGAGGGAGACAGGAAGAGGGAAAAAAGAAAAGTGAAGATAGAAAAAGGGAAAGGGAGGCAAAGGGAAGGAAGAGACAGAGATACTAAGGATGGCAGAGACAGACAGGGAGAGAGACAGTTGAGAGATCGGGAGAGCCCTCGCTGGTTTGGCTCAGTGGATAGAGCGTCGGCCTGTAGACTGAAGGGTCCCGGGTTTAATTCTGATCAAGGGCACATGCCTGGGTTGAGGGCTCAATCCCCAGTAGGGGGCGTGCAAGAGGCAGCCGATCAATGATTCTCTCTCATCACTGTTGTTTCTATCTCTCTCCCTCTGCCTTCCTCTCTGAAATCAATTTTAAAAAATAATAAAAAGAGAGATGGGTAGAAACAAGCAGACAGAATAAAGGCAAGAACAAAACATTTGGGAGAGACTGGGACAGAGGCCCAGAGAGGCAGGAAGGACCAAGGAAGAGGAGGGAACCAGGGAGATGGCGGCTGAGAGCTCTGAGGAGCCCAGGCCCACCTGCCCTCAGGGTCTCCTGCCGCTGCCCTGCCTGTCCCTGTCTGCCTGCCCCGGCAGTGTGCTCACCCACGGTGCCCTCTGCCTGTAGCAGGTGGGCAGGGCGGGGGAGGGGGGGACACCAAACAGGCCCAAAGTCCTCCTAAAGCCAGGGCTGTCCCCAGCAGGCCTTAACCCCACACAAAGGCAGGGAGGTAAGAGCCACCTCTGTGCAGACCTCAGATCGTCCTGCTGAGAGACCTTTAAATAGATGTCTCGCTGGGCCGCCAAGCACACAGTAGGTGCCTGATACTGTTCAGAAGAGGAGGGGTGAGGCCTTTCCATCAGCAATTACAGACCAGCCCCTGGCAGGCCCGCCATCACCCAGCCCCTGCCTACATCCCCCCTCTTTGAGTCCCTGAAACAGCCCCTGGGGCAACGGTTGGCCCCATGCAGAGAGAAAGAGGAGGAGGACACAGAGGCTGAGTGACCAGCCCCTCTGAGGCCCCCCAGCTGGGGAGCCCCACACTGGCAGTCAAGGCGGGTGACTCTAGGTCAGGGCCATGCTCCTGAGCCCTGGTGCACTGCCTTTGAGAGCAGCAAGTCCTCGGCTGGGGGCTAAGGGACAAGATGCAGCACTCACCCACCCACTCCCCGAGGGCTCCCTCGAGGAGGAAGGACAGAGAAGGGCCTGTGTAGTCACCAAGACCCGGACTCCCCCGATGAGCGCACATCACCCCCTCAGGACGCCTCTCCGGGACCTGGGCGTCTTCACAGCCACCTCCCTCACCCCCGGGGACCCCACTGCCCCTGAGCGCTGAGGTCCTGTCTGCCCTGGGCCTGGGCCTCTCAACACCACTGCTGGCTTATCTCGTTGTCCATCTGTCTGTCTGTGCACCCAAACCACAAATATCTACTACGTCCTCCCTCCCCACCAGGTGCGTTTGTTTCTAGGCACCGAGGACAGCATGAACAAGCGGACACAGACCCGCCTGCGTGGAGCAGAGGATACCTGGTCAGAGGTGAGTGCCCAAGAACACGTGGTCAGGGAAGGCCTGGTGACAGCCTGAAGGAGAGCAGTGACCCTGAGAACACGGGGAACAGCATCCTGGGCAGTGGAAACGGAAGGTGTAAAAGCCGAGGTGGGAACCAACATAGCGTGCCTGAGAAGTGGGAAGAAGCTTGGGGGCAGGGTGGGGAGGTCAGACACCCTTGAACCCTGAGGTGAGGATTGGGAATTTCCTTCTAAGAGCATTGGGGAAGCCCCCCAGGAACCTAAGTAGAGGGTGACCCAATCTGGTCACCCTCTACAAAGCTGCCTTGGGCTAAGCGTGGGGGAGGCATCAGCCATAAATCCTCACGGGGGGCTGACCCTCTGGCCCCCTTACCCCCACCCCCAGTCCCCACCTGCCAGGGCGCATAGGAAGTAACAGAGGTCCCCCACCCAGGTCTGCTTCCCAGCGAGTGCCCCTCCCTTTCATCCAGTCCCCCTGGCGGCCCCTCCCCCTCCCCAGGCCTCAGAGACCTGGGGCCTTTGAGGGTGGGGGCGGGAAGCCTGGCGCCTAGGAGCCCCTGCCAGGACTTCAGGCTCCTGGGCCTGTAAAGCATTTGATTTCTCCTCCTCCAGGCCTGGGAATAATTAGGCAACAGGGAACATAAATCACGGCCTGGCCCTGTACATCTGCTAATCACATCTCCTGAGGATGAGCGAGGTGGGGTGCAGTGGGCTGCAGGGTCCCTGCAGCTGGGACATCCTGCAGGGGGCCCAGAGCACCCCAAGTCAACCATGCTTCCAGTGAGGGCATAGGGTGCTAGTGGAGAGTGTGGGGTTCCAGGTCTCCTGAAGCTCACACCCACAGACACACACTCACACCCACAGACACACACTCACACACTCTTATCCACTACTGACAACATACCCAGGACAGTTTCCCCACAACACACACACACACACACACACACACACACACACACACACAAAGACACGCCTACACCCCACAGACACTCACACACATGCATACACAGACGCCCCAATACACACACGAGCACCAGATACGTGCACACAGTATCCCTCTAGTGAGGCATGGGAACCTGCAGGTTTGGTGTTTGAGCGCCACCTATGGTCTGTCTCCCAGAACAGCCAGACTGGCCCAGGCTGACCCCAAGGCAGCACCCTTCACCCCCACCTCCAACCTCCAGTCCGAAGAGGACACTGGTTTCTGTTAAAGGCCCCTAATCTGCATCAATCCTGGTACCTACACCTATGAAAAGCACTAAATTGACGGGCAGGAGGAGGGAGTGCTGAGGACTATTCTAAGAATTAAATACTTCAAAATTTTAACGTAACTGCTTTAAAATCACGTAATTTTATCTTAATAAGTCCAACCAAAAGGGGCCAAACGGGAGGGTTGTAGGTTGTTTTATTTTTATTTTTATCATGGTCGGTTAGGAAGCTCCTTCTCCAATGGCGACGACAATAGCCGAGGCGGGGGCAGAGCCACCACGGGCCAACGTGCCTACCACGGCGGGGCTGTGATGGGGGTCTAAGGAAATAAAATGATGAATGAATGCTGGCGTACGTCTCACGTGAGTGTGAAGGAGCCGAGCAGAGAAGGTGATGGAGAATCCTCACTGCTGCCTTTGTGTCCGTCTCCGGGGGGTGCACTGATGGCCACGGAGCTCCGCCCAGCGGCAGAGCGGGACGCCGGAACCAGGGCTGAGTTCGCCAAAGTCCACGTGCTCAACTGTCCCACGAAACTGTCCCCCCACCCTCGTCTCGTTTCACCTCCCACTCCAGAGCAAACGGGTCTGGGAGGTGCACCCACTTTTCTCAGGGCTCCCCACCCAGGGGTTCACCCCTTCGTTCACACGGCAGTCTCTTACACCCCTGACCCTTTAGCTTTTCTCTTTCTGGGCCGGACCCCCCCCCCCCAACCCCTCCTTATCAGCTCCTTTCAGCAGATGTCTGGCCGGGGGGGTGACCCTGCAGCAACAGGACCCAGCACAGGGGGCAGCCCATCGTCCCCTTGCACATCGAGGGCACAGCAATGTGCATGCACCTGCCACCCGAGATTTCCTGGGCCCGCCCTCCTCCTCCAGCAAGTGACAGACGTAGGGGCCACCCTCAGGGGAAGTCTAACAGAGGAAGCCACCCCCGCGGAACCACCCTTGCCTTTCCGGCCTCTGAGCCAGTAATAGGTAGTCCCCTGGCCCCTGGTAACATTTCTTTTTACACGGAAGGCTTTTAAAAATGTAAAAGCGTGTAGAATGTCGCACAGTTAAAAGTGAGGATCCCTCGGACTTCCGGGAGTGGCCACTGTCCACACTTTTCTGCACATTGTTCCAAACCTGTCATTCCCACACGTGCACATGTGTGTGCGTGTGTGGGGTGTGTGTGTACACATATTCTTATTTGCTGAAACCCAAACCAAAGCACATCAGACATGGGACTGCCCCGTGCTTTCCGGCCGCGGCACGGGGGCCCGCGCCTGGCTCCCTTGGTTAATTTCAGCCCTGCGTTCCAGCAGGACGGGGAGTGGCCGGGGGTCCTGCCGCGGGCACGGCGCCGCAGCGGGCACCTGTGTACCCCCACCTCCTTCAACACGTCAGGCTGCTCTGAGGTGCGGTGCCCGCCCCCCTGAGGGCTCCTCTGGGGTGAAGGTGACAGCAGGGGACACAGGCCTGGCAGCAAAGCTGTTAGGTCAAAAGAATGTGCACCCTGTTTGGGATAACCCCCGTATCCGCCATGTCTCTCCCCTCAGGGGTGACTTCTAGAAGGTGGACAGGAAATGCACAGACCCTCCCTGGAGCCTCCAGAAGAAAGCAGCCCTGTGATATATACCCCGACTTGCGCCTAGTGACGCAGCCGCTGGAATGCTGGCCTCAGATATCACTCTCATTATTGATATAATCAGCGTGCTGCTTTCAGCCACTGTGCTTGCATTCACTTGTGACACAGCCACAGGAAACTGATACACTGTGTCCCCTCGCTGCTGCACGTCAGATGCACCTGGGAACTTGACAAAAATGCCGGGCCTCACCCAGACCGTCAAGACGGAACCCCCAGGTCGTGCTGGCATCCAGATTTTTCTAAGGAGCAGCCAGGTGAGGGCTGCTGCCCCAGCAAGAGCTGTGGGCACAGGTCCACCCCCAAGACTAGGCATCCTGCTTCCATAGGCCCCACTCGCCCCTCGCACCCGGCAGGCTCCTCTGCCCTCTCTGAGGCTCGATTTGCCCATCTGTAAAATGCCCAGGAGTGTACCCTCCTTACGTGGCTGCTCTGGGTTTAAAATAAGCCGTGGGCAGAGAGCCTGGCACAGGGCCTGCCCCCCAAGGCACCTGACATGTGCTGAGAGGTCGTGTTCAGCACTCAGGTGACAGTGCTGAGTTTGGCCTGCTGCCACCTCCTCCACAGAGAGGATGAGATGGGGCCCTCGGACGGCCGTCACCATGCCCCAGAGCTGACCTGCAACCAGCGGCACCCAGCCCTGGTCCCTGCTCACGCTGGGGGCCTCGGGGCGGCTCAGTGCTCACACTTAGGCCCCACCCAACCCAGAGCCTTGAATCCTCCCAGCCCGTGCCACTGGTGCCCACACACCCGACGTGCGCAGGGCACCTCTGTGGAAGACCTGCCCACCCAGCCCCACACAGCGGCCCCACCTGTTCCTTCTGAATGCACCTATGGGACCCTCCCCCCCAGCAGCGGGACAGGCACCATGGCCAAGGCCTGGGTGTGGAGCTGCATCCAGCAGGGGGAACCATTAAAGGCTGTGGGGTCCTGGAGGGATGCTGCAGCAGGAGGGGCTCCAGGGAAGGGGTTAGGAGGATAGTAGGGCATGTGAAGAGGAGAGCACTGAGCCCTTCCACAGCGCCAGAAAGTCACTTGAACACTTAGGCCCACAAATCTCGGAGAATACAGGCTGCAAGGCGGGCACCGTAATACTGGGACAGTGGCACACTAAGCCAGCTGGTGGGGGGGGGGGGGTACTGGGGGTGGTGGAGGATGAAGAGGACCTAGCTGACAGGGGGGTGCAGACAGCAACTAGGAGAGTTTAGCTGCCTTCCAGGGGCTGACGCCTTCCCTGGCAGCCACCACAAAGGATGGCCAGGCTGCCTGCTCAGTTCCGGGCCTGGGGAACCTTGGGGAGGATGTGCTAGGGGTGCCTGGCTCATCCTTAGTCCTAAAACACGGGTGTGGGACAGAAGTGGGGGCGAGATCCCTTGAAGCCTGGCTGGGAGCCCCACCTCCAGGAAGCCTTGCTGACCATCTCTGCAGGGCTGAGTACTTAAGGCAAAGGGTTCTGGACTCTTGCAGGCCAGAGCCTGAATCCTACTAGCTGTGTGACATATTCCTAAATCAAGGCACTGGGCATGCGGGGTCAAAAGCACAGTTCTTTCAGACTCACTGACAACCCCTCCTCCGGGGTGTGAGGTAACTGTCATGCAACCAGCTTTCTGAAAAACCAAAACCAAAACAACTGGTTTGTAGCATCTGCCCATTTCCATGGTGTAAATACTCTCACCACAGCTGATTTCCAATGTGACATCCCTCGGGTGGAGTTGGGAAGAGGTGTGCACGGCTCAGCACCAACAGGGAGTTCCCGGGAGGCAGCCTACGGGAACGGCACCTGCTCAGTGCCAGGTGCTGGGCTGGGGGCTGCCATGTTGAATCCTCACCACAAGCCTTTAGAGTAGAAATCACCGGCCCCGTTTCACTGATGCAAGGACCATGGCTCAGCGAAGGGAGGCAATGAGCCCCAGGGACACAGCCAGGAAGTGTCAGAGCCAGGTTCAAACGCAGGTCTGTCTGTCTCCCAAGGGGGGAGGAAGGCTTATGAGGAGGGAATTTGCCACGCATGCCAGGCTGGAACGCGGGACCGCGGGGGGCAGCTTTTTATTCATAAGGCATTTTTTAAAAGTGAGCCAGAAGAGTCGAAAGTAGGGTCAGAACAACACACCGGCCTTCTGTGGGCTGGGGGAAGGACCCAGCCTGGCACCCACAGGAAGGGTGTGACATTTCTGATGGGGAAGCCACAGAAACCCCGCAGCGCGTGCCCAGTGGACCTGAACAGGGACCACAGCTAAGTGCTGCGCTGGTATTAACGTGCTTCGTCTTTACACGAACCCTTTGAAGGCAGCACCAATGTCCCCACTTTACAGATGAGGAAGCTGAGGCTCAGAGAGGTTCAGTGACTTGCACGAAGCCACCCAGCCAACTGGAGGGAACGGCGCGGGCAGAGGCTCGAAGGGAGCCGTGTGTGCCATGCTCGTGCTCATGCCCTCCTCCGGGCCTCTGCCAGGCCGTTCCTGCCAGTGGGCGGGGTGGCTTCATGCAGTCACTCTTCTTCCAGGCCCTCAGAAAAGTGTTCCCCACGAGGCCACAGACTTCTACAAACAGTTAAGCGCTCAATGCAACCAGCACATCGAGACAGAAAGCATTTGCATCCTTCCCCACTGACAGGTCTCATCGCTGTCCGGATGGACTGGCGTGCCTGTCCTGCGCAGTTTCTGGACCCTACCCCCTGCCAGTCTGAAGGCCCTCCCCGCCCCCCCAGCTTGGGATGGGGACCCTCAGGGTTCCAGGGTAGGATTTCACAATCCAAAACTTGGGAATGGGGCATAGTAGAGACAGAGTTCTGAAGAACCACAAAAAATGGCAAAATCACAGACCCTGGGTGATCTCCCCAAGCCTACTGGGAGAGGGACAGAGGGCCCAGAAGGAGCCCTCGGAGCTCCGCCTTCCCCCCTCTCTTGGCCTCCGCTCGCTCTCCTGCACACTGGCCATGGGCTCCCTGGAGAGCAGCCGCCAGGGTTCCATGGCCCCGGAGAAATGGTGGCCACGGGGAGGCGCTGAGCCTGAGCCCCAGCTCCAGGGGGAGGCTCAAGGGGAAGGGGAATTCTCGGAGCATCCCGGCTAGGGCTACATCCACGTCCCTTCTCGTGGCTCTTCCAGCATTCCCTTCTCTCCACCTCTGCAGCCCCCCCTCGTCCACAGTGGCCGGGGGAGCATTTCTGCCGGCCTTGCTCACACCCCTGCCCTGCTCAATACACACGTGACCCTGGGGCGGAGACCGTGTCTCCTCCCTCCACACCAGTCACGGTGGTCAGTTAGAAGCCCATCCTCCAATGGCTTCCCTCCACGTCAACAAGAGGCCACCACCGTACCCAGCGTGGGGCCCTGCAGGCTGGGTCTCGCCAGCCAAGCACACAGTAGGTGTCCATCAGGTGTCTGTGGGGGAGGGGAAGAGGAACAGCGTCAGCGCACTACAGCTGCCTGTCCTGACCAGGCCTGAGCTGAGGGCAGCCCCAGAGGGCCAGGATCCTGGGGCCCCAGGGAGAGCCTGAAGCTGGGGCCTGGGACCCTCCCCTCTGGGGCCCTAACCCAATCCTGCCTGACTCTTCCAAGGGGGCAGAAAGGGAGCAGGGAGAGGGGCCAAGACAAGCAGAGAGCCGTCCAGAGCCCCTTCCCAGGACGCGGAGGCCAGGGCTGCTCTCACGCCTGCTCCGGATTCCACCAGCGGAACAAGGAGCCAAAGGCTGACGAAATCCTGGCCGCCGAGGATGCCGCCTGCCCGCCGGGCCCAGCCTCCCACGCCATCCCCTCCAGGGCTGTGAGGCACGATGGGGCTGCAGAGGGCAGAGGGACGTCTCCAGAACACCACCTCTCTTGGATGACTGCCTCTGTGGGAGGCGATGGTTCTGGAAGAAAAACAAACACGCGCTGGGGGAGGGAGGAAGCAGGCAGCAGATGCTGGCAGGCGAGACGCGGTGTCTGGCGGAGGTCAGGGCAGGCTGGTGGGTGGCTGGGCTGGAGGGTGCCCCCCCCCCCCGCCCCGGTGCCCTGTGGCGCCAGGCCAGGGTCAGGTCCCCAGGCTCTTCCGGTTGGACCTGGCAGGGAATCAGGTCAGAGAAAGTGTCCTTGGCAGAATGCCACCACCCGGGGGTCCTCTTGCACCCGTGGCCAACACTCCCCCTGTCTTGGATCTGCCAGCACCTTTGGATGGGTGCCCCAGCCAGGACCCCAGACCTCAGTTCCCTGTTGTCCACTCTTCCCCACTGGCCCTGCCCTTGGCCTTCCTCCCACAGAACCTTATTCATTCACTCAACTCAGGACTAGGGAGCTCCTAGAACATCCAAAGGCCCCACTCGGGCATGGGGGTCGGAGCAGCAAGCAGACCTGTCTTGTCCCATGGAGCACTCATTCACTCACCTTCAATGGCTCCCCAGTACCTTCAGGATGAGGCGAATCCCCAAGCATGCACTCGAAGCTGTCAACTCCTGGTGTGAACTCCCCTCTCTGGATTCCAGCCCCATCCCAGCCCTCCAGTCATCTGGACCGGCTGCCCAAAGCATGTGCCATGCTCATGCTCAGGCCCTCCTTCGAGCCTCTGCCCATGCCATTCCCTCCACGGGCCGTACCATTCCGTCCCCGCTACCACATCCCACTTCCACGCTTCTTTCAGGAGGTCTCCTCATCCCCTCCATGGGATACAAACTTTAAACTGAGGACTCTAGTGCGAGATTGAGGTGACAAGCGCACACGGGTGTATGCGATTCCCAGGAGATCTTGCAGGAGGGAGGTCTGGGGCTTGAGAAAGGGGTGACAGGGGCAGCAGGGCAAAGGTCACAGGGTGGCCTAGAGGGAGCAGGGAGGTTCTGGCTTTGAGGCCTTATAGGCAGCAGTTGTCCCTCAGTCTCTGGGATGCTCCACCCACAGCTGAACAGACAACTGCTGCCTGGGGGGGGGGGGGGTGGTGTCCACGAGCCACTCTCCTGCTCATGAACCTTCAAGGGCTCCCCATGGCCTGGCTACAACGTTCAAGAGAAGCTGGCTGTTGGCACCCAAGAGTGAGCTGGCCCCTCCCCCCTCTACTGCAGATCCAAGCTTCAACCACCCCAGGCACACACACCTGCTGTACTCTCTCTCCAGAACCCCCTTCCCTCTTTTCCACATCTGACTCACGCTTCACCAGCCCTCCTGGTCCTCTCAGGGGAGCCCCCTCTCCCATCCCAAGCAGATCGAACCGTACCCCTCCCTGTTCTCAGGCCCCGAGCCCCTGGTGTCACCCACAGCGTCACACTCCTTGAAGTAGGGACTCTGGCCAGCCTCTTTTACAGATGAAGCGGAGGCACAGAGAGGCGAAGTAGCATGGCCAGGTCACAAAGCTTGGAAGCGGCGAGGCTGGGCTGGGAGTCGGACTCGAGTGCCTTACACGGTTTGGACTGCCTACAGCGCTAGCCACACGGTGCTGCTGGCTCTTCATTCCTCCCAGTGTCCCCCAGGCCCTCAGCTTCTAGCCCAGCCCGCAGAGGTGAGGACCCAGGCAGGATGATGCCGCGGGCTGTGGAATGACTCAGACCTCTGCGATCTTCACACTGAAACCAGCATCTGCTGCTCAACGGCCTACACCACAGGAAGCCACGACCTTGGACAAGGTGTTAGACTCCTCCGGCCTCAGTTTCCCCCGATCTACAATGAGGACCAAGCAGTGGGTCCCTGAGGTCCCCCGGCTCCACTGGGAGAGAGCCAAGTCCTGCTGCCCTTTCTGTCTCATGGCCCAACCTCAGGCCTGCCTGGGAGGCGCCGCCGGCAGCCAGAGGAGGGAGGAGCCAGGAAATCCGGGTGGGGCGCCCCCCTAGCCCGGGACAGGCGCCGGAGGGGGCGCCTGCTGCCCCCAGAAACACGCTCCAGATGCAGGAGGAGCTGCCAGCATTCCTGGAAGGTAACGCAGGCCGGGCGGGGGGAGGGGGCACGGCCGCAGCCCGCTGCCAGATGTGCACCGTGAACAGCTGCCCCCGGCTAATAAGGTCAGCTCCTGGCTCCAGCGAGCCGGCACTCACTGCTGCCTCCGCCTGCCCGGCACCCGAGCCGTGCTTCCCGGGGCGGCCTGGGGGAGGGACCAATGTACTTCCCCACCCGCAGTGGTCTAGGGGGACGAGATCAGAACCCCCTTGGGGGCGAAGTGGGAGCCAGAAAAACTCACTGCACTCCCCGCCCCCCCCCCAAACACCTCTCTGTGGTGAGGGGGTGGGGTTCTGGCAGATGGAAGAGGGGTGGATGGGATGCTTGCTCTGATTCTCTGCTTTATAGGCTGCTTCCTTCGGTGATTAAGGGGGGAGGCCCAGTGCTAGGTTTGAGGCCATGGCCTGAGGGGGAGGGCCTGCAGTCCACGTGCCCAGTGCCCCGGGCTGGGATTCCCCACCGTGGACTGGGCCAGCTGCCTGGGAAGGTTAGTTGCAGTGAACCTTGGGCTCCCAGGATTCCCTGTCCCCCACCCCCATGAAGGACCTCACTCCCCCAGCCTATCCCCTCCACTCACCCCACCCCAGGCACATGCTGTCCTCCATACAGAGATGTGAGGTCACCCCTCAGGGGTGGGGGAGCAGGGGGGCAAGTTGGGGGATCAAAGCCCAGATTCTGCTCCTCCCTTCCATGTAGGTCCTGGACAGGCCAGAGAAGAGTCCCCCCACCTCCTGCCTCTTCTCCCCAGATAAAGGCGCAGGAAGCCGCCTTTGATTCTCTGGTGTAAGCCGAGCCAGATACAGTCTAATCCCCTAGCTGGGCTGGATTTGCTGGCAGCTTCAGCTCTAGTGCCTCCCAACCCCTCCAGCCTAGTCTTCCCTGCTGCCTGGGTTCCCAGGGCTTGGGGGGGTGGCGGGGGGTGGGGTGATCTGGCAGCCTCAACCTCACCCTAAAGGCCAAGGACAGAGGGAAGGCTTTGGAATCCTGCCCTCCTGTGCTCAGTGACCTTGGGTGAGTCATGTGACTTCTCTGAGCCTTGGGTATTCTGGTCTGTGAAGTGGGAATGGCGAGGACACAGCCCACAGGTTGTAGCAGGCTCAGTGAGCACAGACAGTTTTATCAGGATCCAGAATGCTGTTCACCTCCCTGACCGCCCACTCCGAGCCACACTGCCCCCTCTAACCACACCTCCTATCGCCAGGGCATAGAACAGTGGTGACTTAGGTGCCCAGGGGACTCCTCAGACACAGCTCGTTCACTCCTTCCAAGAACCCAAGAACCCAAGCGGCTGGTAGTATACTGACCCCATGGCACAGATGAAGAAGTCGAGGCACAGAAAGGTCTTAAAGCTAGTAAGAGACAGGATTATGATAAGAAACTAGAGGCCCAGCGCACAAAATCGTGAGCTCGAAGCTCACCGCTGCTTGCTGCTACTCGTCGCCCCACCCACCGCCAGCCACCACGAGCTGTGAGGGGGCCCGGCCCGCTCGCTGCCTCGAGGAGCTGTGAGCCGCCTTGCCTGCCTGCCAAGCCGAGAGCCACCCCCCCACTCCCCCCCCCCCCCCCCCCCCCCCCGCTCTGCGAGCTGCGAGCCGCCCTGCCCGCTGCCTTGATCTGCTGCTCACGGGCCAGGAGGAAGTGGGGGGAGGGACCGAGAGGCGGTCAATGCACCTTATGGCAACTGGTCGAGTGGTCGTTCGGTCGTTACACTTATGGTCCCTGGCCTTTATTTTATAGGATGAGGAAGTGGCCCAGAGAGTTAAAGTAACTTGCCTAAGGTCACCCAGCAAATGAAAGGGAGAGAGAGTGGATGCTCAAGGGGCAAATCCAGGAGGGGGAGGGGAGAGCACCTTCCCAACCTTTGCCAAGGCTCCTTACAGCGCTAGGTAGGTTCTTCTGTGTCTGAAGCCCTCCAGAATCAAACTCCTGTCATATTTGTTTAAAATGCAGACTCCTGGGCCCTGGGTTCTGCATTTATTCCCAGGTATGTGTTGGGGAAGTAGCTGAGGACTGTGTTTGGGTTGCTGCCCGGGTGGTCTATGCTATGCCATGGGTGTATGGGAGGCAAGGCAGCTCTGAAGGGGGCTCTCTGTCCCCTAAAGGACCCAGCCTTCCAGCCCTGGGCCACCCGGGCTGGAAACACAGTCTCACCTGGGCTGGTTCAGCCAGAAGGTGGGCTGGGTGCCAAGCTCAGAACCTGCCAGGAGTGTCTGATGGATGCGGTGCCTCCTTCCAAAGGCCATTAATCATCCAGAGAAACTCCCTGTCAGTCCATCTGTTCCTCCTGTCCCTGCCCATACACTCCCCTCACATACATCACATGTAGCGTGCATGCATAAACACAAATGCACATGCACCGCATACACCCAGATGCACACCATGCCACCCCCAATGCACATACCAAACGTGCAAGCACACACACCATCACACAGGCTCTGGGTGAACTCAGCACACACCTACACATACCACACACACATGCACCGCATACACCCAGATGCACACCATGCCACCCCCAATGCACATACCAAACGTGCAAGCACACACACCATCACACAGGCTCTGGATGAACTCACCACACACCTACACATACCACACACACATGCCACGCATACACCACATACATACACCATACTGCATGAATAGCATACATGTGCACATGTTCACATATTTGCATGCACACAGTAACACAGACATGCAAACAGAGACACATGTGTGTGTTCACACAGCTGTCAGCATTTCCCACCCCGATGAGGAGACAAACAGGGCCTCTGGAGCTGTTCTAAATATCCCAAAGGATAACCCGCCCTGCAGCCCCCCCTGAGGGCCCCAGCCAAGCTCCAGCGCCTGCTTCTTTGCTTGAGGCGCCAGTTCTGTCAACCTGGTGCCTCCCCAGGGCTTTTCATCCCCATCGAGGCTCTGGCTGGTGGGCAGGATGATTAATAAAAGAGGAGGAGGCAAATTAATGATTGGCTGATAAACATGACTTGGCAGACACCTCCCTTTGCAAGCAGGGAGGGAGGTGAGCCCACTGATTCTTGGGGTGAGCAGGCTGGGACTGTACTTCCTGTGCATTTCACTGAGAACAGGCCTGGGTGGGGGACTCCAGGGCCAGCAGCCCCCAGAGGTCCCTGGGGCCAAAGCACAGGTCTCCCAGCTCCTGCTTGCCCACTGCCCTCTCTGACCCATGGCCCAGCCATATGTTTCGTCCCCAGAGCAGCAATTTTCAATCTTTTTCATCTCACGGCACACATTAGCTATTCACTGAAATTCTGCAATACACCAAAAAAATATGTTTTTTGCCGATCTGACAAGAAAAGGCTACATTTTAATTCAGTCACACTACATGGCTATTGTTGTGTTGATGTTGTTGCTTTTTTTAAAAAAAAAACATTCTAAGGGAAAAGAGGTCAGTACCCCTGACTAAATAGTCAGGTATTGTATGTTTTAAAAAGTCTTGCAGCACACCAGGGTGCCTCTTGCGGTACGCCAGTTGAAAATCGCTGGCCTAGAGCCATTCATCCATTCATCCATTCACATCAGAAAGGAAAAGGAACATAGGGTTGAGATCCTAGAGATGCAACCAGAGTGGAGAGAGCTTTCTTCAGCTGGGGTAGTCAGGGAGGCCTCCAGGAAGAGGTGACACATCCAAGGAAAAGCAGCTCATGTTCTAGACAGAAGGGCAAGTATGATGTCATACCAGAGGGCAGGGGACGGTTGTTTTGGCAACCCCCCTCCCCCCCAAGCCTTGGAAGGCACACCAAGTGAGGGTGGGAGAGAGGACCGCCTTCTCCGTTGCCTACTCCTCACACCGGAACTCAGCTGGGCTTCCTCAGGGCCCTTGTGGCAGCAGACTGGGTCTGAATCTGTCTGTTTTGCTCCTGCACCCGGAACGGGAAAAGTCACCTCTTTGCTCCAGATACTCAGGGCCCATCCATACCCCGAGGCCCCATCCACCTGCCTGTCTCAGGGTGTCTGAGTCCCCATCCTTCTCGAGTGAAGTTGAGGCCTGAGGGGCGCAGAGTGGTGCTCAAATGGGCACCATTTACATTCGGAGAAGAGGGCTGGCCTTTTCTAACTGTGCCCCCAGGTAGCACCTGTGGCCAGGGCTTCTCTTTGGGGTTTGCATGTTCTTTTGGGTTCAAAAGACAGCGTCCAAGGAAGAAGTCGTAAAAGCACTTGGCTTGGTGTGGCCACGTGCCAGCAAACATGTACCTCCTAAGAGATGTGCCGAAGCCAGCGCCTTGGTTCTGGTCTGCCTGCCAAGAAGGCTTGCGGCTTTCCGTCTCCCACCCCCCAACTATGGGGAAGCGAGTCTGGCTGGGCCCAGGCCCCATGAGCCTGGCACTCCCTAAACCAGGGGCAGAGGG
The DNA here is from genome assembly GCF_951640355.1 of Cnephaeus nilssonii. Classification (NCBI taxonomy): domain Eukaryota; kingdom Metazoa; phylum Chordata; class Mammalia; order Chiroptera; family Vespertilionidae; genus Cnephaeus; species Cnephaeus nilssonii. The sequence goes on along the minus strand of NC_137091.1, from coordinate 29,513,535 downwards.
GCAGCCAACCACTGGCACTTGCAGCTGCCAGAAGAGCCACAGGGCGACACATCTACCAGCGGTCAGAATTGGGGGCCGGGGTGGGGGGGGCCAGTCCTCAGAGGCTGGCACCAGGATGGCTCTCCATGTATTTTTGCAAGTTTTTCTGCCTCATCTACGTGTTCTAAGACAACCAGGCATCATTTTGTGCTGGGAGAACAGTGTGTGTTATAAGAGATGCTCCCAAGAGGAAGCAGCAGAGGTTACCTTGACACAGAAGTGAAACTGAAGATTTAGATGGGCTTTGGGGCCTAGGCGGGTAGCTGCCTGAGAGAAAGACCCCGTGTCAGCCATCGTGCTATTCACACAGGGAGCTCCACTCAGAGCGCCCCTAAGGAAGGCAGGAAGAGGGGCTACGTCTGGCCAGCCACCGCTCTACTCCAACCTTGCATCCAACTCTTGGTCTATCCATCTATTGAGCTAAGCACCCATCTGTCTGTCTAACCAACCGTACACTCAACCATCCATCCACCAATCCTTTCAAACATCCATCCAACCATCCATTCATCCATCCAACCATCCATTTACCCACTGCATTCTATTCTTTCATCCTTCCATCAATCAACTCATTCACCTGTCCATCTATACATCATCCATCCATCCTTTCCATCCTTCATCTTTCCATCATTCTGTTGTCCTTCCACCCTCTCATCTGTAGGAAGCAACTTTTTCATTTTATCTAGCCAATATATTTGTTCCTCCCCGACCCAGTGGGGCTGTCAATCAACACACTCCTTTTCCCTTTCGAGGGGTGGGCATTGTGGTCCAGGCTGGGCTGATCAGAATCTTCACTGGGACGTGGCTAGGAACCACTCTTTCCCTCCTCGAGGGTCACTAGATGTCAACCTAGAACTGCTAATGGCCATCTTCGATAGCATGTGAGGAGAACGCTAAAGAATGACTCCCACACAGGAGAAAGCAGAGCTGAGGCTGGGGCCAGGAAGAGGACTAAAGATATTCGAGACATCTTGGGCCCAAGAATTCCTGAAGCCACCATCATCCTCATCTGTTCAATCACACACCCTTCTGCTAGAGCGAGTTGGAGTTGGGATGGTGTCACTTGCAAATAGAAAGGTCATGGGTAACACAAACCCTTCTAATGTAGGACAAGTTGATTTGGAACCTTCTGGATGCTCGTCCCCAAGTCAGACAAAGACAACCAAAAAGACAAATAAGCCTGTCCTTGTCAGCCAGAGGCTGACCCTCCAATTGGAGAGGCAGTTCTAAAACACAAACAGTAAGGAAAGCCACACAGCCCAGACATTCAAGGCCAGCATGGGATCCAAAGAGGCCAGACAAGACCCTGATCACTGCGCCTCAGTTTCTCTATCTATAAAATGGAGACAGCACCACGTACAGTGCAAGGCTGCTTGAAGATCAGTGAAAGAGCAGCAGGCGGTCTGGGCTTCCACCAGCATTTCCTAACCCCTTTTCTTTTCTTTTTCTTTTTTTTAAAAGATGGTTTTAGTGATTTTTAGAGAGAGAGGAAGGGAGAGGGATAGAAACATCGATGATACAGAAACAACATCGACCGGCTGCCTCCTGCACGCACCTCTACTGGGGATCGAGTCTGCAATCCGGAATCGAACCAGTGACCTTTTGGTTCCTGGGTTGATGCTCAACCGCTGAGCCGCACCAGCTGGGCCCAACCCCTCCCCCTTTTTTGTTTTGATGGCACAGTTTGCCCCCATAAAATGTGACACAGTCAGAGACTCAAGTTCCCAGCGCCCCTGCCGTTATAGATGGGCATGTGACCCAGCCCTAGACGAGTGGACCCAAGTTAGCAAAAGTCTTCTGGGAAATACTCTTTTCCCATAGAGGAAAAAGCAAGAAAACCCCCAACCCCTTCCTATCCTCTTTTGGATACTATCATGTAAGAATGTGATGCTTGGAGCTATGGCAGCCAATTGGTAACCATGAGGAAAGAGCCAAACTCATACTTGAGGATTTAAGGAAAAGGTCATCTCTTGTTATACTTGGGGCTGCAGTTTACACTCTCATTCTTGATTGAGAGAGGCAGTCTCATGAGGCAGTTAAGAGCATGGGTTCTGGGGCCAGCCTTCGTGGGTTCACATCCCAGCTCCGCTACTTGCTGGCTGTGTGACCTTAGGCAAGTTACTTAACCTCTCTGTGCCTCTGTTCCCTTCTCAATAGAAAAGGAATAAGATTTGTGAGTGTTAAATAATGTAGTATAAATAAAACCACTTAGCACAGTGCTTGGCACACAAAACCTACCCGACAGACATCAGCTTTCATTAGCCATCACAGTCAGAGAACGTGGGGGTGAGAGTGGGCAGGCACAGAGGCCTAGGCCCGCAGGAGCTGAACAGGAGCTGCGAGCCTGCTCTCCGCCTTGGCACTGCAGAGGCTGCGCTGACTTGCTCTGTGTTCACCCTGCCAAGGCCGGAGCAGCTGGCTCCAGCCTGCCGATGACTGCAGGGAGAGGCGTCCCAGGACGCAGCCCACCCGTCTCCCCTCTGCCCACGCTGCCACCCGGAGCCAGGCTGGCAGCCCAGGAGGTGAGCGCCCTGTCGGCCTGGGTGGACCTCAGCCCCCCGTCCAGAGATGTCCTCCCACCACTCTGTAGGCCACCCTCCTTGACTCTCCGCCAGTTCGTTTCGCGTCCAGGGGAGAAAGCCGTGTCTCTCCACCCCTCCCACTGGAGCTGAGTGTGTGGAAGCAATTCCACTTGGCAGCCTTGCAGCAGTGAGTCAGAAACAGTTGTTTGGTGTGCCCGATGCCCAGGCCCTGCACAGCTCGGAACAGGCTGCTGGGCAGAGGGCCATGTAACCCTTGTGGGTATGTTTTCTCCAGCGAGGGCCAAAGGCACCAGGCTCAGGGCGCTCCACAGTCCTTTGCAGCAGGGCAAACAGAGGCAGAAGAAGGCTCCGCTCCCAGTGCACCATCTCCTAAGCAGATCCTTTCTGCTAACGGGTCTTGTGGGCTCAAGAGCATGTTCCCGCTGACCTGCTTCCTCTCCCCAAACCTAATCAGACATGACTGATCTTCCCTCCCAGCTGTCTGTGCCTGCTACCAACAATTCGCTTGGTTCTCACAGGCCCCGGGAAACAGCTAGGATCAACACTAGACACATCCTGCAGACAGGGTCTTTTTACACACACCACCTCCTGGCATCTTCATGACACTCCCAGAAGTTGGCACTAGTATTATTCCCATTTCACAGGTGACACTGAGGCTCAGGGAGTGCGTCCCTTGCTCAGGTCACACAGCTAGTGCATAGAAGGGCAGGGATTCAAACCCAGGCTTGGCCAACCTGAAAGCCAGGGCATTAACTGCACTGACTCAGCATTCCCAGAAGCTCCTGGGCCCAGGAGCTCTGCCGTCCCCCTCCTGGACAACCTGGACATTGCTGCCTAAGAACAGTGCTTACAACTCTCCCCCCCTGCTCAGCAACCTTCAATGGCTCCCCAGCACTCATAGGAAAAGAACCAACGCCATCTTTTGCAAAGCCCTCCTTATTCCTGACTCCTGAGGCCACCATGAGTAGATACCAGGGCTCCTGAGATCCTAGACTAGAAGCTACCTCCCCCTGCACACACCTCAGGGCTTTTGTACACATCGCTCCCTCCCTCTGGAAGCCACACTCTCCTCTTTGCCCCTCTGCTTAACTGCCACCTCCTTGTAGAAGTTGTCCTGGCCCCCCTGAGGCAGCACTCCTCGCTACACCTCTCTCCTGCAATACTGTCTTCCTCCCTCTCTCACTGTTCTGCAGGACATTCTCTTGGCATTAACTTATCTGTTTAATGTTTGCTGCCCCCAGTCAGACTGTAAGCTTATGAGGGCAGGACCTCAGCTGTCTTGTTTACAGTTGCATGCCCCCTGCCAGCATATGGCCGGTGTTGAGGAAATGTTGAGTGAAAAAGTGAGTGAATGAATGAATGCATCTCCATCTCCAGGGGCTCAGCAGAGAGCCACAATATACCCAGAGTCCTGGCTGGCCTGAGATAAACCTCCTCTCGCATTTCCTCTCTGCCTATCCTTATCCTCCCCAACTCTCCAAGGTTTTGTTCAAGTGGCCCCCACCTACTACTCGGGCCCCAACCTCCAAGATCCTACCCCATTACTGTCCCAGACATTACTAAACTGCATAGACTTCCTCAAATTTACCTGTGTAACTCCTGCTACCTGAACCACCCTTTCTCCCCCATCCTGGAACTCCTATACATCAAGTCCCTTCAAGTACTCCTCCCTTGCAAGGCAGAGCTGATCATGTCCTTTTTTGACACCCTCTGTCCTGTGGACATACCCATGTGGTGGTCATGAGGAGGGAGGGCTACGTGTGCTTGCCTTCACTGAACATAGCAGGCACTCACTGTACCATTACGGGGTAACCAGCCCGCTCCTCTCAGTTCCTGCACAATGCACAGGCCTCCCTGAATGGGTTGGGGCTCTCTGATGGTGGAGGCTGTTTTGCCCATTATTATGTCCTCACTGCAAAATGCAATGTCTTTTGGATGAATAGATGAACAGATAGACATGGATGGGTAGACGGATGAATGAATGAAAGGAAGGAAAAAAGGATGGCTGGATGGGTAGATGGGTAGATGGATGCTCAGAGGGGGGAAAAAAGAGATGAATGGAAATAAGGAACCAGGTAAGACAGTTATATATATGAATGGACGGATAGACACGGAAGAATGAAGAAAAGGCAGATGGATAGATGTTATGCATGAATGAATGATGGGAGGAAGGATGGATGGTTAGGTGGGTAAGTGGATAGATACATGAGTGGATGGATGCATGCATACAACTAGGGGAGAATGACCACTGCTTGAGTTACTTAGGCCTTCATGGGTCACCTCAGTTTTTCTGACCAGATGAAGAACCAACAAAGGGTCTTCTCCAGTTTCACCAACAAGTGCTACCATCGCTCAGTGTGAACATCCCTCCTTCATACACTCGCACACCCCCCGCCCACGGGGGGCATCAGGAGCAGCCCCACAGACAGTGAGGTAGGGCTGAAAGCACAGCGCCGGCCCTAGCAGGGACACTCACCAAGCCCCGAAGATGTACCCGGCCCTGTGCCAAGGCCTTCCGTGGAGACTCCACTCGACCTGAGCTCTACAACAGCACTGGGCAGCAGGATGCTCCCTCTTTGAATCAAGGGGAAACTGAGGCCCAGAGAGGTTAGGTGCTTGCCCTGGTCAGACAGCTGTAGGTGGCTGAGCCAGGATTTGGACCCGGGTGGTCTGGCTCCACAGCCCACACTCTTAGCCACTCTCCTGCCAGCAGGCCCCAGACTTGGCCGTCACGTTTCACCTCCTTACTTTCTGACATTTTCACTTCCCTGTCCTTCATCTTAATTCTACTTAGGATTTCTTACTTCATAATTTTCCTTAAATCAACACGTTGTTTAAGCTTGAGTAAATGTAAAATGTATATGGCTACCCTAAAATGAAAAGCAGTATTAAGCAACATAAATGGAAGGTAACCCAAAAAATACATATCATGGAAACAAAACCATGCTATTCAATTTTAGCTATATTCTATTCCCAACCAAGGCACTGAGCCCAAGGCCTATCCTTTCTCTATTAAACAGAGATCAGCAAGTATGGTGGTTTAAAAAGATGTCCACAGATGCTCTGACACGCCTCCCTTGAACAGGCAAAGCGCTTAAATGTGAATCAAACTTAGTGATTTGCTTCCAACAAACAGAACGTGAGGAAGGGACAGTGTGTGGCTTCTGAGACCAGCAGCTTCCTCATGGTTCTCACTCACTCTGGGTGAAGCTAACTGCTCTACGGAGAGACCCACATGGCAAGGAACCGAGCCCTCCTGCCATCAGCTAGCAAGGAACTGAGGCCTTCAGCCAACAGCCACGCGGGTGCCATCTTGGAAGCTGCTCCTCCAGCCCCAGTCAAAATTTCAGGTGAGACCACAGCCCCGACCCACACCCTGATCACCGCCTCATCAGAGACCTGCAGCCAGAACCACTCAGCTGAGCTACTCCCAAATTTCTGCCCCCACAGAGACTGTGAGATAATAAATATCTGTTGTTTTAAGCTGCAACATTTTGGGGTATTTTCTTATACAGCAATAGATAACTCATACAGCAAGTGTTAGGCACTAAAGACAGCCATTCCAAACCGAGACTCTCCATGAAGTAGTCACGAGCAAAGGGCAACTGAAAGGGGAATAAATGGATCCTGATGGGGCCCAATGTAGTCTTTGATTCCATGTCCACGCTCATTCCCTCCAGTCTGCTCTCCACCCAGCAGTGGAGGGATGGGAGGTACCTGAGTCAGGACACATCTCCCTGGAGAACTCCCCCAATAGACCCCCTTCCCACTTAGAGTAAACTCCAAACACTCCATGTCCTGTAGCCCCTACTGAACTCTTGAACTCCCCCCCTCCCCCCAACACACACTCTCCCTCCTCCCTGCTCACCCACACCAGCCATGCCGGCCTCCTACTTTCCTTACAAATCCTCAGACTCACTCCTACCTCAGAGCCTCTGTACTGACTTTTTCTCTGTTCCCTCTGCCAGGACCACTCCTCACCTGGCCTGTGCCTGGCTCCACTCAGGGCTTTGCTGAGAGGCACCCCGACCACAGCATCTATTAGTCAATCCCCACAGAGCGCTTGCTCCCGACTCCCTCCAACCCTTACCAGCTTCACTCTTACCGGTAACACTGACCTCTGTGTGATACCACATTACATATTTATCCCATGATTTCTTCACTCTTCTAAACCCAAAAGGAGCGGAGGGGGGTCTGTCTTGTTCAGAGCTGTACCTCCCTTATTCGGAGCCATGCTCTGCACATAGTAGGTGCTCAACAAACCCCGACGGAGTCAGCGATGGAGCCTCTGGATCCAGCCAAGGAGTCGGCCTCCAGGAAACCGGGGGGGGGGGGGGGGGGGGGCAGACTCGAACTGAACTAAGCTATAAACTCGAACGGGAACAGGCCACGCTCATTTGTAGAGCCTCGAGCAAAACCCAAATATAAAAATGGTTCTCGGCTGCCAACCAGACCGAGGATCTTTTTTTAATGAGTTTGGCTCCAGAAGTCTCTCCTCTGTGTTCCCAACCCTGCTCCTCTTCCCTCGCTTCTCCCCTCCTCGCTCGCCCTCCATGTTCACTACTGTCATCGGGCCCCGGTTTTCTACCCCAGTTCTCTGCTCCTTTGTTCTCTGCGCCAGCATCCGGGGCCGTCACCCCCTACCCAGGAATCCTCTGTCTAACGCCTCCTCTGGGGGCCTTTGAGATGGGCCCTGTGCTGCCCCGAGAAGCCAAGGAGAGAAGAGTCTTTGCCTCTAGAACATCCTACAAAAGGTGCTGGTGATGAGTACGAGTTTCCATTCGTGGTGACGAGAAAGTTCTGGAACTGGATGGAGGAGATGGTTGCACAACAGTGTGAATGTTCTCAATGCCACAAGACTGTACCCTGTAAAATGGTTACAATGGCGAATTTCACTTTGTGTTTATTTTTTACAAAGTGTAAAAAACACAGTGCTGGCCCATTTGGCACCATCAAATTCAGGAGCTTGTAGGACGTGTCACTTACAATAATGGTAGGTTTATGATAGAACAAATGGCGTGGTAGCTTTGATTCATGCCTTCCCCGATAAATCAACCTATCAGAAAACTAATCAGAAAAAAATCAATTTGGTAAATTGAATATAAAGTTTATATAGAATATAAAATTTCACAAACACACTTTTGGGGTATTTAGTACACGATTTTCAACTTTTTTTTTTTTTTACTTTCCTCTTTAGCACACAAAATTAGCACAGTGAGAGGGGAGAGTCAGCGCCTGGAGGAAGCTCTGCGTGGACCCTGACTCGGTCCGGAGAGGCCGTCAGCAGGCTGGAGACCAATGAGACAGAAAAGAAAGACGCCAAAGCGCCCAACCTCAGAGAGAACCTTTTCAGGGGGAGCTATCCCCGCTCCATCTCAGATGCATTTCTAATTGGGCCATGTTTTCTGTTTCCCCGGGCTTCATTTGTGTTCAAGGAAGCGCTGAAATTCATTACGATTTCCAAACTGCTTGATCGGACAGAGATGCTGGTGCACAGCTATGGGAGGTGGAAATCAGCTGCTTTGGGGAACAGATATAATCCCCCTCCTAAAGCTGCAGGTGGGAGGGTTTCAACCATCAGCCATATCTTGGAGAAACAACGCAATTGTGCCGGGACCTGACAATGTCCCCAGGGGGAAGTGTGGAGGCCAGAGTGCTGTGGCCAAGGGCTCTGCCCCCAGCCCAACCTGCAATCCTGCAAGCACGCTGCACTTCACGCTGGTGGGCAAGGGATGCTGAGGCTGAGGAGTCCTGCTCTGCCTCCCCCAACCCCCAGAGGCTGGGCTCCCATGACGATGTTCTAGATGGATCTTTCCCCAGGTTTCGGAGGGCCCAGCTCAGGGCAGAATCTGCAGGAGGAAGAAGCAGAGCCTCCACCCTAAAGCAGGTGAGCTCATTCCACCAAGGACGCTAGTGAGGGTGGAGGGACAGTGGTGCCAAGGTAGGTGCCCCACCAACATGGACTCAGCCAAGAAGGGAGATGTGCAAGCAGCATCCTGACCTCTCCCCTAGGTGCCCCCACCATCAGACCCTCGACTGCCATGTGGCCAGGGCGATGGAGGCCTCTCCCACCATCCCTGAGGCGGGCCAGCTGGTCATGGGGGCCCTCGGGGACAGAAATGGGCAGCTGAGTCAGATCCTACCAGATCAACCGGAGAGCAGGCCTCTCCACCCAGAGGCAGAAAAATACCCGGGAATGGGGCCTGCCATGGACCCGGCCCAGCTCCAGCTCCGGCAAGGGGCCGTGCCCCACCCACCTGGAGAGTGTCCTCTCTGGACCTGGGGCTATTTACAGAGCTGGCTGCTATTTTAAAGCCTCTCTTATTTAGGGAGCTGGGGCTGGGCCCCTGAGGGGGTGAAGGCGAGGGGGCACCCTGGCTAGGAGCCTGGGGCCAGTGGGAGGCCTGGGCTGGAGAGCCTGCTGCCATCGGAACAGGGGGAAATTAACCCTTTGTGGGCACAGGGAATGCCACTCTCCCTGTTCACAAGCAGAGTGTGTGTGTGTGGGGGGGAGGGGGGAACACGTGTCAGAGGACCATGAACCAGACCAGCAGCCTGCAATGACATCCCCAGCCAACCAGCCACACGGTGGGCCCCTCGTGAGTGACCAGGCCACCTGGCCGCCCTCCCCCAGCAGGGACAGCTGCAGACCGTCCCTGGCTTTCCAGCCTCAGAGCGAGGGGGCTGAGCCCCTGGACCTGAAGGGCTGGTCTTCTCCAGGATTTTACAGTCTAGGCCTGGTTTTCCCAGCCACGTGTCTCAGAAAGGGGACGGCCCGGAGGACGCTGAGTGGCCACAAAGGCTTGGCTGTTCTCCCGTGTGCCTTGCTGGGCCAGGGATGGGGAAGGGGGGAGCTGTGGGGGGGACAGTGGGTGGGTGGGGGGGGCAGGAGGGAGCTGGAGGAAGCCAGGGAGCAGGGAGGATATTTGGGAAGGTTTTCTGAGAAAGGGGGGTGGTGGAGAGAGAAAGAGAAGCGGTAATACAGAGAGAGAGAGAAACAGAGAGGGACAGAGACCTGTACCGAGAGAGAGAGAGAGAGAGAGAGAGAGAGAGAGAGAGAGAGAGAGAAAGAGAGAGAGAGAGACGGAACTGAAGGACAAAGCCAGAGACCCAGGCAGTGAGACAGAGACAAAGGGAGACCTGGAGAAGGAGGCGCAGGGCAGGCGGGGGAGAAGGCGCGAGAAGGCCGCCATGTGTGTGGTGGGGCTGAAGTTCAAAAGGGAGGGGAAGAGGTGGTTTGACGACCAAAGTCATTGAAAAATTTTTGGCACAGCTGCCCCGAGGCTCCTGGCCGCGGGCCCGGCTCTGAGCTGAACTTAAACAAACCCCTGCAGCAGCCATCTGCTTGATTTTAAAATAAATCAAACAGTCTGCTGAGCCGGGGGTGATCGAGTTTCCATCTGCGCCGCCGCCCGCTCGCCGGCTTGGAGCCGCGCTTGCCTCTCCCAGCCAAGGCTCCTGGCAACATGTGGGCCGGTAATTCCTCCAGGAGCAGGGAAACCAGACCCCCGCCGCCCCCAGCTCCTAACTCAAACCAAGTGCTATTTTTACAGCCACCCACTGGAAAGGGGGGACCAAGAAGCGCTCTGAAAGCCTGGGCACGGGGTTACGCTGAGCTGCTCTGGGCACCGCGGGTGGAGGACATGCCTTGGGATTCCCCCCTGCCCCCACCCGGCCTCCTGAGAAAGGGGTGAGGGCCTGAGTGTGGGGTGCTCTCTCCCCCTATCCCCCCGCCCCCGGGCCAGGAGGATGCTTGACATCATGTGAGACCCCGCAGGCCACCAAGTCTGGGCAGCTGGGGCCCGCTGGGGTGGCAACAGCCCAGGTCCCACCTGGAACAGCCAAAAATAGCCGCGGGGATGCGCCTCCCGCAGTCTGGGGTCACTCGGGGAAGTCCTGCCCACCTGTCCCACGGAAACTCCTGTCGCCCGCAGGGCCAGGTGATCAGGAGAGCCTGCTATCCCCGACCCAGGCCAGAAACAGAGCAAGAGAAACACCAGCCGGGCAGGCCTAGGTGACCCACCTGTGCAATGGGCATAAAGCAGCCCTTTCGGTGGTCCTGGGAGAGCAAGGAGGGACCCACAATCTCGGGGCTGTAACTGGTACGTGGGAGCTTCATGTGCAATTGTGGAGGATACACCACGAAGGGAAAAATGCCTCTTGGCAAGTTGCCCACCCCAACCCTGAGGGGTAACACAATGAGGCAACAGGCCTGGCTCCCAGCTACGCAGATTGGGGTCTCCATCCTAATGCCTTGGTTCCATGGTGCAGACTGCCCTCTGACCCCTGCCAGAGGTCTCCCAATGCACAGGCCAGGGCCGAGCCGGGAGAGGCATGGTGCGGAGGGATCCCAGTCTTATGCAGACCCCTCAGGAGGCAGAGCGCATGGCAGTGGGCCAGCACCGCTCTCACATGCTGTGTGGCTTTGGGTGAGTCACATGCCCTCTGAGCCTGGGATTCCCTGGTCAGACGTGGAGGACGGAGAGCAGATGGCTCAGGGACTTCCAGCTCCGGGCCTGTCACACCTGCAGGCCCTTTCAAGGGATGACTGACCTTCAGATGCAAAGCTTTCAGACCTAGAAGCTTCCTCCGCTTTGTCCTGCCAGCACTTTGCTCCAAATGCAGCCCCCAAAACCACTCCAGAGGGCACAGCCTGTCCTGTCCCTATCAGGGTCCCTCTCCCCACTCCCGCCCTTCCCCCATGACCTTGAGGCACAGGCTTTGCTGAGAGACTGCGTGAGACTCTCTTATACGTCACACCGTCCCAGCTCCCTGTGAGGGTGAAACCATCATCACTCCCATTCATCACATGGGGAAAACGAGGCAGAGATGGACAGTCAGTTGCCTAAGGTTATTCCAGGACAGATATGGTGCAGCCAAGGCCCCACACCAGATCTGCCCCCCTCTAATGCCACTCTGTCCACCACGGAGCCCTCCTCCCTCCTCAAGGGCCATCCATCAAAGCAGCCTTTGCCGAGACCCACACGCAGGTCAGGCACACTGCTTTCCACTCCTTACCGAAACGACCCAAAGGAGGGATGCTGCAGGCCCATTTTATAGTTGGGAGAAACTGAGGTGCTGGAAGTTACCCAAAGCCAGACAGCCAGCAAACGCAGGAGAGGGAAGTGAGCAGTGCGCACTGTCGCCTGGGCCTGGCACAGTGCCCCTACCCACCCTGCCCCCTGAAGCCGAAACTAGATGAGGGGAGGGCAGATCCAGGAAGGGAAGGGCCGCCCCTCTGTGGCCACAGGGTCTGCTCAGAGGGTCAGCCCTTCCCTTCTCCTCCTGCCCCGCCCCTGCCCCACCCGTCCTCCTGCCATAACCCCTCTCATCCACTCAGCAAACATGTCCTGCGTACCTACTGTGTGTCGGCCCGCTGCCAGCCCCACCTCAGATACGAGGCTGTGAAAGATGCTCTGATCTCCCGTGACACACACGGCCTGTAGGAGGGAATGCGTGGGCCCTGCAGGGGGAGAAAGGGAAGGGCCATCGGGTGTGTGCACGGGGGTCCCAGGACTGCCGAGCCGAGTTCCACACCCGGGGTGGCTGAGCACGACCGAGGAGTGTGTTCTCACCAACGGGAGGAGACTGAAATCCACGTGTCAGCAGGGCCACACTCCCTCGGAAGGCTCTAGGGCGGGTCCTGCCGACCTGTCCCCGCTGCTGGTGGCTGCCAGCAGTCCTTGGCTGCCTTGGTTGGTCGCTGCATCCCTCCCGCTCCGCCTCCACCTTCACGTGGCCTCTCAGTGTGCCCACGCTCTCTGCCAGTGTCCAAATCTTCCCCTCTTCTCGCAGGATGCCAGGCAGGGAGTTTGGGGCCACCCTCATCCAGTAGGAACTCATCTCAACTTGATTACGTCTGCAAAAACCCTACTTCCAAAGAAGGTCGCATTCACAGGTTCCGGTGGACGTGAGTCCCCGGGACTCTGGTCTCACCCAGCACGGTCGCTTCCCTGAGGTGCTGCCACCGGGGCAGCCATTGCGGGGTGAACAGGAGCCGCCCATGTGGAGAAGGGGCCAGCAGGCATTCCGCTCACCGAACCCAACCCTGGCGTGATGTCAATCTATTTTCTGTCTCTGGACTCCAAACAGCCAGACCCTATTAGGGGATAGGATGTACCCGGAGGAGGGGCCCCAGTGCCAGCTCCCAGCCTGGCAAGAGACACCCTGGGATGGCCTCTGCCTCTCGTAACAACTGCCCTCCCCTCCCCCCCTCAGGAACATCTTTGTGGGGACAACCGAGGCCTCCGTTCCCACACAACTGACTCCGTGCAGCTGCCAACAGCCCGCTGACCTCTGCCCTTGGAGCCTGCAAGCCTGGGCTGCCTGCAGACGCCTGCCTGCCTTCCCACCCCAGGCCCAGGGGTTCCTCCATGCTGTCTGCTCCTATGAGAATCCCAGCTTTGAGTCTGAGCCCAGAAAATGACCTTCAAGGTCATGTAGTCCTTTCAAGGGCGCTCCTGATGGTACAGCCCAGGCTCTGGTCTCCCCGGGGCTGGGCATCTTCCTCACACGGCAGGACCAGCCTTGCTGAGCAATGCATTTGGGGTGGTTGTGGAGCTATGTGCAGCCCCCATGGTCCTTCTGGGAACATACCCTACACTAATGAAAATTAAGTGCACTATTATTTATCATAGTGGGGGAAGCACATTAAATGTGCAGCCATAAGGTATCCTATCTAATAAAGAGGGAACATGCTAATTGACCATCACACCCTCACAAAGATGGCGGTGCCCACAGCCAATAAGGAGGGAATATGCTAATTGACTGCCACACCCTCAAAGATGGCAGCGCCCAGTCTCCTCAGCCCCACTGGGGCAGCAGGCGCACGGCATGGCCAGGCCTGCCCCCAGGTGGGTCCAGCTGCTCCGCGCACCTGCCTCTGGAGTCTCCCAGTCCCTTCAGACCCCCAGCCGCCCAGGGCCTGCCCGAGACGCAGGCAAGCCTCAGATGGCGGCTGCCCAGCTGCCCAGGGCCGCCTGAGGCTCAGGTAACCAGGGCCAGCCAAGTCTTGTGCTGTCGGCAGTGGGAGCAGCAGAGGTGTGATGGGGGCATCACCTTTCCCTGATTGCCGGGTCGCCTCCTGCCCCTGAGGGCTCCTGGACTATGAGAGGGGGCAGGCCAGGCTGAGGGACACCCCCCCATTCCAGTGTATGAATTTTCATACACCGGGCCTCTAGTGATTAATAAAGCCCATATGTCCTTCCTGTCTTCACACACTGCTGGGCTCCCTTCGCTGTCACCCTGTGAGTGGGTGGACACCCCAGCCTGGATGTCTATAGGGCAGTGCATCAGTCGGGCTGTCATAGCCAAGCTCCCATGTGGCTCAGATACAGGGTTGCAGAATGTAGGCCACAGGTTAGGGACTCAAACAACAGAGGCATATTTTTCTCATAGTTTTGGAGGCTGGCAGTTGGAGATCAAGGTGTCCGTGGGGTTGGTTTCTCCCGAGGCCCCTCTTCTTGGCTCGGACAGCCACCTCACCTGGTCTTCCCTCGATGCATGCCTGACCCTAATCTCATCGTATAAGGACACCGGTCATAATGGACCAGGGCCCACCCTAATGACCTCATTTTAACTCAACCACCTTTTTAAAGGCCCAGTCTCCAAATACAGTCACATTCTGAGGTGCTGGGGGTTAGAACTTCAACAGAGGGATTTTAGGGGACACAATTCAGCCCATGATAGGTGTCCTCCACCAGACAAAAGCCATGTGATGGGCCGTGCTTCAAGTGACACTGGCACCAAGATGACACAGAAGCTTTCAGCCCCCAGCTGTCATGACTCAGGTCCCACTGGCTTCCGGGAAGAAGGCCCTGCGGAAACGCTCTGCCCAAGTGGCAGCATCGAAGTTGGGGAGAAGGCCCGGACCAGCTCCCAGCTCCCCGTCTCAGGAGCTATGTGGCCTTGGACAAGCCACTCCACACCTGCCTCCTCGGTCCTGGGCACTGGGCAGGGTGGCGGCCTGTCTCCATCCCTCTACCCTCACGCCCCCCCTCTACCTCTGGCTTCACCAGGCTCCATACAAGATAAGTTGTCAGACCTAACCGGTTTGGCTCAGTGGATAGAGCGTCGGCCTGCCGACTGAAAGGTCCCAGGTTCGATTCCGGTCAAGGGCATGTACCTTGGTTGCGGGCACATCCCCAGTAGGGGGTGTGAAAGAGGCAGCTGATCGATGTTTCTTTCTCATCGATGTTTCTAACTCTCTATCCCTCTCCCTTCCTCTCTGTAAAAAAAAAAAAAAAAAAAAAAAAGATAAGTTGTCACCCAGAAAGGGCTGCAAAACAGGCCCCTGCTGGTCCTACAGTCCCAAGGGAAGCTGCAAAGGGTCACCGCATTTCACAGATGACGGGAACAAGGCCAATGGCTTGGTCACACGGCACAGAAGTGGCAAAACTGCCTCCCTTACATTTAATGGTGACAGCATTCTAGTGCCTTGCAATGGGAGAGGGGGTTCCCCCATCACCTTCTGAGCAGCCACATCAACTTTCCAAGTTCTCCTGCAGCCTCGACTTACACAGACATATTTCTTTAAGGCTATACTCATGGCACATGCACAGTTCTGTGTTCTGCTTATTTTTACTTAATAGCATCTTTCTGTGCTGCAATGGGCTCCATGGCCATCATTTTAATGCCACATGATATCCCACCCAGTTGTCCTAACCGTACCTCATAGTTGGACATTTGGGATTCCCCCAAATATTATAAATGACAGTGCAAAGAACATCTGTGCACCTTATCAGTTTCACCCTGGCGGGTTACTTCTTTAGGATGCATTTCCAAAAATGGGATAATCATGTCAAAGCATCAAGTGTTGATACATACTAATGGTTTTGGGGAAAGGCAATATAATACCAGCAATATGAATAAACCACATTCTTGCAACTTCGCCAGTCCTGAGTCTTATCATTTTTCTGGTATTTTAATAGCTTTCATATAACTATTTCCCACATACTCATCATTTGTGTGTGTGTTTTTTTCATTTTAACTACCTATTCAACTCCCTGTCTATTTATTTATTTACTTACTTACTTATTTTAGTTGATATCAGAGAGAGAGGGAGAGAGAGATAGAAAGATCAATGATGAGAGAGAATCGTTGATTGGCTGCCTCCTGCACATCCCCGGCTGGGGATTGAACCGACAACTAGGGCATGTGCCCTGAATGGAAATCAAACTGTGACCTCCTGGTTCACAGGTCGACACTCAACCACTGAGCCATGCCGGACGGGCAAACTCCCTGTCTTTTTTTACAGCAACTCTGGAAAGTTAGGAACCAGCCTCTGGTGGCTGATAGTTTCAGGACACCAATGGGTCTCTTTGTGTGCCTAGTGTCTGATCAATGGCAGGGGACGGCCTCTCCCAGTGGCCTTCTCAGCCGCAGCTGGCACAATCACCAGGGCAGGCCCAACAGGTAAAGTCAGGCTGACCACCTGGGGCTCCCACTCCCTGCCCTGGGTCACGTGCCGTGGCTGAGCCCACGTGGCTCAGATATAGGGTTGCAGAATGTAGGCCAAGCAGCTGAAGGGACATGGCTTTGCCTTGCATGACCCGAGGGCCGGGCATGGAGAACCGGGTGCAGCTGAAGCCACTGCTGGAACTCTGAAGTACTCCAGAGAGCGACTCCCTAATTTGGGGCAGGCAAAGGTGGGGAGAGGATGGGAAGAGGTAAATAACAAGGAGGATACACACCACTCAGGGGCTAAGAGAGACACAGAAATAGCATCTGGGCTTCCTTGACATTCAAAATAATCAGGGTGGGGGCAGGAGGCAGAGAAGCCAGGCTCCCACAGCCTTGCAGCAAGCCACCATGGTGAAGAACCAGGACAATGATGTCTGGGTTCAAATCCTGATGCTGTCCTGACCAGCTATGACCCCATGGGTGGGTTCCCTAATCTCCCCGTGCCTCGGTTTCCTCATCTATAAAATGGGATCCTAGTGGCTATCACAAAGTGGTCAGAGTTCATGAAGCCAAGATGTGTGCAGCACAGCCGGCCTGGAGCACAGAGCACTGAAAAAAGCAAATTTTGCATACTGGTTAGCACCCAGAGTGAGCCCACACCCCACCCTGCTATTTCTGAGCAGGCCGCAGCAAATTGTGGCCCACTGGCCGGCCGAGCTAAGGACGGTTTTTACATTTTTAAAGGAGTGTACAAAAATAAATAAATAACAAAGAAGGAAGAACATGGAACAGAGACCCAGAGACCAGCCTACCAAGCCTAAAATATTTACCATCTGTTCCCTGCTTCGGAGGCTCCGGAGTTTCCCATGGAATCATCTGAAAGGGGACAGGTGGTGTAGGGGCAAGGACCTCCAGGAGGGAAAGCAGCCAGGCAGCTGTGTCTCTAAGAGGGGCTGCATTTTAAGGACCTGGGTGGTCAGACAAAGCGCTGGGTCCAGCATCGGGCTCCTGCCCACATCTCAGTCCGGGGAAAGCGGCCTGAGGATGGCACCTGCCCCCACAGTGCGGACAGGAGCATCCACGGGGACCAAGAGACCAGACCCACCCAGGTATCTGACGGAGCTCACGAACCAGACCTGGAGGCAATATGGAAATGGTGCAGGCTGCACTTCAGGGGACACTGAGACCAGGCAAGCGAGCATGGCTCGCCCAGTCACCAGCCAGTCAGGGACGAGAACCAGGCATCGTAACTCCCCAGCTGGTACTCCACGCTGCACAGGGCCTCCGGGTAGGTCCCCATGAGACCGAGCACCTGGAACCTCCTGAACTTCCTGTTTCCAGAGACCACAGTGGACCCCTCCCATGGGGCTGCCCTGGCCTAGACAAGATGCTCCTTGAGTGAGGCCCCAGAATGGGGGCCCAGGGACACCAACCAGTCACGCCCCACAGAATCACGTCAGTCCTGCCCCAGCCTGGTGCCTCCAGAAAGCCACCCCACTTCATGCACCACCCCTTTTCAGGTGCTGCCCCGACAAGCCACTCCCGTCCCCATGCTTGCCCGGCGTGATCAGTCCCACGAGGTCGGCTGTAAAGTGGCACCACTCCTCCCATGTTCCCGATGAGAAAGCAGAGGGGGGGAGAGGAGCAGGGACCCATCCACAGTCACCCTGCTGGGCAGAGGCCAACCTAGGATTCACCCCAGCTCCGCCCGGCCCCACCTCTCGGCTCCTTCGCTCCTGCCAGCCGCAGGACTGTGAATGGGAAGGTGCTCTGTGGCTGGCCGGGGAGGGGACCTCCGACAGATCCTCAGTTACCCCCGACAGGGGATGGCTGGCCTCTCCCGGCTGAGCTGCCAGCCCCAGAGGACAGGGCCTCGTCTGTCTTGCTCACGCCGTCACCAGGGGCTGGCACAAGCGAGGTGCTCGGCAGGAATCTGCAGCATGACTGAGTGACTGAGGCTGGCGGCAGAGGGGCCCCCAAAATGCCACAGCGCAGACTGCGGGGCCCTGAAGGCCTTCCCGGTGGGACTCTGGAACCCTGGCCCACAGAGGGTCTTCTGGCCAAAGGGGCACAGGAGGCTCTGTGGGGGGGGGGGGGCAGTGCCCTCGGGAGGCCTGGGCTCCACACTGCCTCCTTGAATGTGGGAACAGGAGGGAGGGCGAGAGCAGGCGAGCACGGACACAAACAGCCCCCCAGCCACCAGCCTGTCCCCATCACCAAGAACCCTCAGGCGTCCCTGCCAAGAGCGGGGGCCAGCTTGGGCCCGAAGAATAAACATGTCACTGCGAGGCCAGCCCGCCGGACCGCTGGAGCCAAGAACTGCCGGAGGCTGTAAACAGTCTCTCCTCTCTTGGCCGCAGACTCCGGCCCACCTCTCTGCGCTGGGAATTAGCACTCTGCCTGCCATAAAGAAAGGGCAGGCCAGGGTGGGGCCGTGTGGGGAGGGGGTGGTGAGCAAGGAAGCTGGGCTGGCCCAGGGCCAGCACCTCCATCCTTGTGGCTTGGAAGTCTCCCCCTCTCTCAAGGCGGCAGAGGGAGATTGTGAATGAATGGGCCACGGTACGGATGCTGGGAGGCCCAGCGGAGGCAGAGGTGCTGGCCACCGGTAGAAGGGGGAGCGGAGGGGTGAGGCCCTTCTCTGGCGCCCCTGGCCTTGGCCGAGAGAGGCAGATACCTTTTTTACAGCACCCTCAAAACCCCCCCTGGGGCGTCCAGCTGGGTCTCGGGAAGGAGGGGAGGTCCCCGGGGCAGTGGGGGCCAGGCCCTGTGGAGGCCCACTGCCATGGTGAAGGACCGCTCGGACCATCAGGGGAGGTGGTCAACTCTCACTCCCCCGCTGCACAGTCCTTGTTGCTGGTTCAAATCTGGGTCAAAACCTGCTGCCTTCTTTTGGTTCCTCCCTCCAGAACCAAGAGGCCTCTCAAAAGGCAGATCCAGCTGTGTCACCCCAGCTGAAGCCCTTCGCGACTGGCCATCTCCTGAAGGCCTCCTGCTCCTGCTTCCAGCCCCGCCCGCCTCCTCAGCTCCTCCCCGTGCAGCTTCCTCGCCATGTGCCTCTCTCCTGCCTCTCTCCTTTGCACATGCGTCTCCTCTACCTTGGATGCTCTTCCTTCCCCTCTTATGCCTGGTCCACTTCCCCTTACCCCCTTGGGCCCCCCTGGGGTTAACCGTCACTTCCTCTGGGAAGCTTCCAACGCGCTGCACCCCGCCCCCTCCGACCCCCATGGCGGGAAAGGCCCCATTACCTACTTTCCCCTCCTAAGCACGTATCCTGGCGGCAAGCTTACATCTGTTTGTGTGATTCAGGGACTAGCATCTGCCTTTCTCTCCCACCAGACTGGCAGCTTCGTGAGGGAGAGGCTGTGTCTGGTTTTGCACAGTACCGCTGCTTAATTGCCAGGCGCACCATCGCACTTAATAAATAGCTGCTGAGTGAGTCAGCGAGGGAAGGAATGATCTGAATGGCTGCATCACCTAGAAAGGTTACTGGGGCTCAGTTCAACTCCCCTCCCAGTCCGTGAGGCCTTCACAGGTGGCCCCTGTCCCCACAGTACCTGGCGCGGGAGGATGCCAACTACTGCTGACAAGTGGACCCTGTGAGGTGCCCCAGAGGACGGCAGCGCATCACTGCTGCTTCTCACCCCCGCTGGAGAACGTCAGGCCTGTGGGGACGAAGCAGTTTGGAGGAAACCAAAGGAAGAGACAAAAAGTAAGGGGATAAAGACCGTGGCCTGAGTGTGGACCGTTCAGCGGAACACTGGTTCCAGTCTCAGCTCTGCTGTGGAGCCTTGGGCCCGGGCCTGCCCTCTCTGGGCTTCAGTTTCCACTAAAAGGAGATGATGAGCACAGCGTTCACCTCTTCCAGGCTGTGGGGATCAAGTGAGCTAAGATGTGTGTCCAACAAATGAGAGATTTTATGATTCATGATTCGGGCACGCTCTCTGTCTGGAACATTCTCGGGTTCCCAGGGGCCTTTCTCCGAATACCCCAGGCAGGGGCTTTGACTGCCTAGACTCCCGGACTCTGGGCCTGCAGTCCACCCCTGACCTAGGTCCTAGCTCCAGGACCCTGCAAGGACCCGTGAGCACAGAGTACCCCTGGGTGGCTAGGTGTTGGGGAGAAGGAGGCAGACCCGGCATCACAGGCGATGCAGGGCTGCATGACCTGCTGCTGGGGACACTAGCCCCAGGGAGGACAGCCCTGCTCAGGGTGAGCTCCTGCTGAGGGGAGGGCACCGTCTCTGGGGCCAGAACGAGCACAGTTCAAATCCCACTCCTTAACCTCAAGGAGACACCACTCCCCACCCCCTAGAATAGCCACGCTAAACAGGATGAACGATAGCAAGTGCTGGTGAACATGTGGAGGAACCGGAACCCTCCAACACTGCAGGCAGCAATATAAAACGGTGCAGCCGCCGTTAAAAACAGCCTGGCACTTACCATATGACCCAGCAATCCAATACTCTTGGGCATCCACACAAGAGAATGGAAACACACGTCCACACGAGAGCTCAAATGTCCATCGCAGCACTATTCACAATAGCCAAAAGGTGGACGCAACACAAACATCGACCAGCTGATGAATGGATAAGCAAAATGCGGTACATCCATACGCTGGAATACCATTCGGCCATAAAGAGGAATAAAATCCTGACCCTGCTACAACATGGATGAAACATAAAAACATCATGAAAGTGAGAGAAGCCTGTCACAAACTACCACACAGCGTCGGATTCCAGGTATAGGAGACGTCCAGAACAGGCAGATCTGGAGCGACAGAAAGGAGATGAGTGGTTGCCAGGGGCTGGGGCAGGCGAGTGGGGAGTGGCTGATAATGGGTGAGGGGGTGGTTTCCTTCGGAGGCAACGGAAATAGTCTACCATCCGTCATGGTGATGGCTGCACACTCTGTGAACATGCTCACCACCGCTGACTTGGACGGGCGACATGGCCGAATGGTATGGCGTGTGAAATGTATCTCGACAAAGCTGTATGCGAAGAAAACACCCTCCCTGGCCTCGGTCCCTTATCTGCAACATGGAGTCCGGGTCCACCTGCTCTTCTCTGCCCGGCCAGGCTGACCTGTGTGATGCGCATCCGTGGGCGGCTGGCCTGCTGGCATCCGGTGGGGAGGACCGGTAGGAGGAGAGAAGAGCCGGGCCGTGACTACATCTATCACCCAGGCCCTCCCTGCAGGGCTTGTGGCCATCGGTGTCCTATGTCCTGTGTCCTGTCCACAGCCCTGCACACAGACCACGCTGGCTCGCTGACGGCTCCCTCCTTCCGCTCTCAGGGCTCAGGGCTCACCGTTGCTGCCCTCCCATGCTCTGCCTATACCTGCCCACACCTGGGCACTCAGGCCCTTCGCTAGATTCTCCTAGGCCATGCACATGAGTGTGTCCCCGCTGCAGGCAGGAGCCCGCCGAGCAGCCACCCCCTTATGGAGCTGCTGCAGGCCTAGAACGCCCACAGGTCAAGGCCAGACCCGCCGAGAAGCTCTGGCTGGGTGGCCAGCATGAACAGCTGGCGGGGAGATGGCAAGGGGTGGGACCCTGGGAGAGAGGCAGGGGGTAAGGCCCTGGGGGGAGGCGGGGGCTGGGGAGAGACCCCTGAGCCCGGTGGGGGCTTAGAGCTCAGGTGCCCTTGGGGACCCACTCCCAGAGGACTGGAGGCCAAAGGAGTGAGCATCCGGGGAGAGAGCCTCTCTGGGCGGGCGGGGAGCCACATGCCCTGAGCACACAGATGTTCCGGCTGAGGGGGGAGAAGTGGGGAGCTGGCAGGAGAGAAAGAGGCAGGGTTGGCCGGGCTCCCTAAGGAGCTGGGGCACAGCCAGGAGGCCTGCAGCCTGTCGCCAGGGCGGCGGCGGGACGAGGCCTGACCCCTGGCCTCCCCACCCTCCCTCCCCCAGATCAGCCTGGCTCCGCTCTGGGCCCACAGAGGGTGGACCACATCTGGGCTCCAAAGAGGGAACCCGGACAAGAACAGACAAGGGAACTGGGTGTGATTTCTTGTCAGGCTCCAACAGGAAGGCTCCGTGCTGTTAGCAACCACGGTCATCTTCCCAGAGCCTGGCCTGCAGGGCGGGGGGCCCCCCAGGGAGGGCACTGCTGGCCCTCGGGGGACGAGGCCTTCTGGAGGTCTGTCCTGAGGATCGCAGGGCAGCATGTGCTGGTGGCCCATCCTGTGCTAGCTAAAAACACCCACATGTGCACACATGCTCCCAGGGTGGGGGCTCCGCCCTGTGGGGACCCACGGCTGGTGGGCTTGCCGTGTTCTCCAGAGCCCACTGGAGAGTGTCGGCCGCCTTCCCCCACAGCACCTCCCGCCCTGGGCTCTGCTCTTTGGACCCCTCGCTCACTTGCTAACAGCCAAGCAGCTGTTTCCCGGCCCCTGGAAGCCAGGCCGAGCCTCCAGCAGGCCCTATGCCCACACTCTGGCCACATCATGGTGGGAGGAGTGGCTGGGGAGTCTCCTGAGACCCTACACTCAGATCCCCTTCTCAGAAGGTGCTGGGTTCCAGAGGGGCAGGGGCGGGGAAGGAGAGATTCTGGGAGGAGCACAGCCTTCCTGGCACCTCACGGCCCCGGTGCGGACAACTGCTGGGCAGAGGGGGTCGGCTCTGGGACCCAACACCTCCAAATCATAGGCTCGGAGCCCACGGTCACCCCCGGGCCTGTGTGGGGAGCCTGGGGGTGGCGGGGGGGTGTCACCCCAGCCGCCTGCCCTGAGCCTGGTTAAGGCTCCGCACCACTCACCAGGATGACCATTTACCTGAAGTTTCATTTTCAGCAACTCACTTTTTAAAAACCTTTTAAAGATTTTTATTTTTTTTAAAACCAGTATTGGTCAACATCCACAGATCATAACTAAACTATATCTAGAAATTTTGTTTTAGAGTTCTATCTTCCGCATCTGCGATTCCAAAATCTAAAAGGCTCTAAAAACTAAAAAAATATTTTAATAACTTCGTGGCAAACTTTATGTTATGTCCATTTTACCACACACACACACACACACACACAAAGGTGGGGTTTAAATGAGACACTGGTCCGGAGGTGTCCCCCAGTAAGATCAGAAGTGGAGTCAAAAAGCACAACTTTCCCTCCATGGTTCCCTGTCAGTTAATGTCACATTCACAGGCCGCTTAAGAGAAGTCATCCTGTATGAGAGGGACCCCCCCCCCCCCCCGAGGAAACACTGCCACAGGGGAGAGAGCTTGGGATCCAGAAACCAGGGCCCTGAGTTTAGGTTCGGCCTCCACCCTGGACAGCTGTGTGACTTGGGGAAGTCGGATGACCTCTCTGAGCAAAGCATCCTCTTTTCCCTGCTCCTGCAACAGAGTGCAGGCAGCCACTGAGAAATGAGACCCCAGGCCTCAGGAAAATACTCCTCAAATGTGAATTACCCCTCTTCTTACGGGATGACCGCAGATAGCCGTGATGGTGGCCTGGGCTGCCTGAGAACAGCAATATGGAAAACACCCAATAATTCCTTTAAGAGGGCCCTGCCCTAAGGGAACTTAGAGCCCTGGCGGAAAGATAAAATTGGCCCGCAAGCTCTGTCAGCGACAAAAATGAGACCCAAGTCTATTTGAAGGCGGAAGGAAAGGGGAGGAAGAGAATGACAAGGTGGCAAGGAGCAGGTGAGGGAGAAGGTGGGATTGTCCTCAGAGGCAGAGAAAAGGGTGACAGTCCCAGCTATTTTTATTGAGGGGAAAACAGAGCAGGGCAAAGTCAGGGAGAGCTGCAGGTCACGTCTCCTGGCCTGCAAGTCTGTCTCCAGGCCTGGCTTGTCCCATCCCATAGCAGCCGTTATGCGCCCCCCCCCCCCCCCCACGCCTGTGCTCGGACCATTGCAGTAGCCTCTCCCTGCTCTCCCGGCCACCAGCCTCCGGGTGCCCAGCGGGCCTCCACACAGGGGTCAGCTCCCTCTCTGCTCAGATCACACCCCTGCTCCGAAACCTTCCCTGCTGCCTGTGGCTGAGGGAAGACCGTGAGCCCACTGGACAGAGTGTCCCCATTTAATCCTTTTTGGATCTGAGCTCTCAAACGTAGATTTCAGAGAGAGAGAAAGGGCGGAGGTGCAAACTCCTCATTCCCACCCAAAGCACTTTTTGACAGACAAGAGAGAAACTGCCTGTTTACAAGGAAATGAAGGAGGGGAATCGTGGTGAACAAACGTGTCTGCTCGCAGGGAAGCCAATATGCCTCTGATAAAACAAACACAGCAGGCCCCTCTGTAGTTTACTCTCCGAGAGGGTGTTTACAGTCCGGAATAAATACATCTCCCTCCCTTGAGGCTCTTGGTCCAAAGGACCGGTGTCACAGCTCCGCTCCACGGGCCACAGCAGCGGGCCGGAGGAGCCCCATGCCCAGCTCCTATGTGGCAACACAGAGGACGCCGGGCCAGGAAGGTCCTGCGGGGCCCCAAGCCCGGGGAGCGAGGAGCTGGAGAAAGAGAAAGAGTGAGAGAGGGGTGGGGGCGGGGGGAGAGACAGAGACAGAAAAAAACGAGAGAGAGCCTAGCTGGTGTTGCTCAGTGGTTGAGCCTCCGTCAACCCATGAAGCAAGAGCTCCCCAGTTCGATCCCTGGTCAGGGCACATGCCCGGGTTGTGGGCTCCATCCCCAGTAGGGGGCGGGCAGGAGGTAGCCGTTCGATGTCTCTCTCTCATCGGTGTTTTTTTTTATCTCTCTATCCCTCTTCCTTCCTCTCTAAAATCGATAAGAACACATCTAACAACAACAGAAAAAAGAACGAGAAAGAGAGACGGCGAGAGAGCGTTGGGGGAAAGGGTTTCCGTGGTTGCTCATCAGAGTCAAGCGGTGACATCCAGGGTTGTGTGGGGACATCTGAGGCATCGCTGAAGCCACCGGGGCCTCCCGTGGAGGGGAGCAGGCAGTGGCCCTCCCCAAGCCACGCCCCTGGCCTGCAGGGCTCTGGGCACCTCCTTCCCGCCTCTCCCAGCTGCCATCACCTCTTCCCCAGGCCACCGTGGATGTGCAGTGTGCTCTGCTCGGGCATTTCTTTATTGCCTGTCTCCTTGGCTACAAGGTCAGCGCCTGGCAGGCAGGGATTCCTGTCTGTGTTGCTCATGGCTATGGCCACCCCGCCCTGTCCTTGGACGGCGCCTGGCCCACAGCTGGCACTTAGGAAGCGTGTGCTGAGTGAACACGCTGCAAGCACTGGGCCAGCCTTGTTCAGCCACGCATCCAGCCAGCGGAGAAGGAGCCAGCTAGGGCCAGGGGAGCGACGTTCTCTGGGAGCCCGTCCCCGAGGGCTGGGGGCTGGGGTGAACCTGTTCCATGGCCCTGAGGGTCCCCCACAGAGTTACAGGATGGCTGGAGGCTGGAGGCTGGAGGCGGGGGGGCCAGAGGCGGCCAGGGTTTCTGATTTTCCTGCTCTCCTCTCACCCACCGCCCAACAGGCACACAGTCTGGGGAGCGAGGACCTGAGGCCGCAGGAGGATTCCGGCCACAAAGGTACTCTTCACAGGAAGTAAGAACTGTTGCCTCCTTGGAGCAAAAAAAAAAAAAAAAAAAATCCAGTGTGTCATTCATGGCTTCTAGAAATTTCCGTCTACACTCCGAGCAGAGTGAAAACACTTCAAACAATTATGCTGACTCTTGCTCTGACCAGACCAGCTCCGTTCCAGCTGCAAAGCTGCAGGTGCACCCAGGGCCAGCCGAGCTGCTGGATGTGCCCTTTCCCTCTGGGCCACACGTTCCCCGCGGTAACGCTTGGAATTTCCCATTTTGCCAACCGGGAGGCAGAGGCACTTGATGTAGGGGCTTGGTCCAAGGGGGGACGACGTCCCTTCGTTTTCTGGCCTGAATGACACAGCCTAGATCAGGGGTCCTCAAACTTTTTAAACAGGGGGCCAGTTCACTGTGGGTCCTCAAACTTTTTAAACTGGGGGCCAGTTCACTGTCCCTCAGACCGTTGGAGGGCCGGACGATAGTTTAAAAATAACTATGAACAAATTCCTCTGCACACTGCACATATCTTATTTTGAAGTAAAAAAAAAACAAAACGGCAAAAACACCCGCATGTGGCCCGCGGGCCGTAGTATGAGGACGCCTGGCCTAGATCTTGTGAGAGAACAGCCAATAGCCCTCCCGCGAAGGGGCCATCGCTTGCATGACCCTCGGCAGCTGGAGGAATACAGCTCTCACTATCCACCTTCTAGAACTGCAGTTTGACAAGCCAAAAACTCCCAATTCCTCTGTATTTTAGGCCCTAACCTGAGATATATAGGTTCAAGATTTTAAGCTGGAAGTGCCTGGGGGTCATAAGCCTCCCCTGCCCCTCCCCAGGTGAATGGGGGGCTCGCTGTGATTCCACAATCCCTCCCTCCAAAGCGGACCCAAAGCCAGCTCTCGCCCCACTGTCCGGGAGCCACCTGCCGGCTTGTCTAGCCCCCGCCCCGCCCCAGGCTCCGAGCTCCTTGGGACCAGGTCTTGCTCTGGCCTGTGTCTGGCACACAGTGAGGACTCAATAAGTGATTGATTGACAAGTGAACCACATCTAAGCCTTCATCTGACCCTGCAGGAAACAAGGGAGTTAAGCTGCTGGCCAGAGGTCACCGGACAGCCAACGGGTCCCGTACAAAGTCTTGCGACTCCCTGGACAGGGCTCAACCCCCGACACAGCGCAGCCATCTCCAAGGCACGTGGCCAGTCCACAAATGCCGTGACCACACAGTTGCTCCCAGCATCCTCAGGAGCAACCTAAGCCCAAGGTGACCTTCGGATTCGGTTTAAAAATGGATTTTGCTGATCTTAATGAAAGATCCATTTGGCCTCTGAATGGAGGAAGGCACATGCCAGCCCACCCCGTCTGAACATGCGGCCTCCAGGGGAGACCCGTGCTGCCGGAGCCTTTGTGCAGAATGATAACACGCCGCTGGGTGAATTTACGGAGCCTCCCCAGGTCTGGGCAGGCCCGGCTGCCAGCAGCGGGGAAGAGCAGTCCGTGCTCCACTCGTGGAGAAAACACGCCTACCAGAAGCCTCGGAGCCAATCGAGAAAAATCGCCAAAGCTCCCAGGTACAAGGGAAGTACCGGGCACACTGGGGGCCATTTTCTCCCTAAACTTTAAACGGTAACACAGGCTCATTGCAACAAGTCAAACAACAAATAAAAAGTGGGTCTTTTTCCAACCCCCGGCGGGGAGCCGATGTTTACAGCTGGGCACAGCTCCGCCCCCCCTACCTCTATCCTCCAATAAACACACAAAAATCCAGAGAGGAGGGGGCCCTCTCTCCCCGGCACCTCAACCGAGATTAGACGGTGACTCACGGGCATCGCTCCAGTTGAGGCGATCATCGCGTGCTAACCCCCAAATCCAAAAGTCCTGGAACCCAAAAGTGTCTCTTAACCCATTTGTCAGCACAGCCTGCCCTGCCTAGAGGCTATTTATAGTCTCATTTCCCCCCCCACTGGGTAGGAATAGTCACATGTTTTGTGCAGAGATATAGCGGGTTTGATGACAGGGTGCTGCCCCAGGCCCCTGGGTGTGATGTAAGATACAGCACCCGCCCTGAGGAATCTGCCTGAGGCGCTGAACAATGCGGAGCCGCTACTGGCCCCAAAGGCACCCAACAAAGGACGGGGAACCAGAGGGATCGACCAGCAGTGACCGGATAACACTTCCAGGATATCCGTGGTCCTGCAGTGCCTCAGGACATCCTGAGCCCCCCAGGCGGATTCGCAGCACACACCCCGAGGGGTGGGAAAACATGATGCAGATGAAGACACCACGTGCCATGTGGCAATGTTCTAGGACTCTGGAATCAGAGCGCTGCATCCAGGTCCTAGGTCTGCAGGCCAGCAGCTGTGTGACTCAGGACAAGTGACTTAGCCTCTCTGGGCCTCAGGAAAATAGTGGGGAGGAGGGACTACTAGGCTTTTTCTAGCTCTCCCTTCTCAGCTACCACCCCTGCCCAGACCAGGGTTAGGGCAGCCTCCTCCCAAGTGGTTCCTGCCTGTTTTCCCTCTCTCCTTCCAACTCACCTGCCCACCGCCACACAGAAGAATCCTTCTCTTAACACCACTGTTGTTCTATCGCCCTCAATCCTTCTTTGCTCCAAACACACAATGGCTTTTTATTGCCCCAGGAAAAGGAGCCCAACCTCTTCTGTTGGTTTAAAAATATATATATTATTATTATTAAAAATAATAAATCACCTGAAATTCTGTCAATCTAAGGCAGCTGACTTCATCCGTGAGTGTTTCTACCCTCGTCCACACACATCCCTACCCAAAGGCAAATGTCCGTGGCTGCGGTGGCGGACAGATCCGCCCCACCTTCTGCACGGTGCCTACCTCCTAAGTGTTTCCTGTGCTGGGAAGGAGCCTTCGTGGTTCTCTGAGAGCCGCTGGGCCCACGGACACCCTGAACACTCACTTGTGGGCATACCAGACGCCTCTCAAAAAAAAAAAAAATACAGACTCAGATCCTCGTATCCTGCTCCCTGGGTACTTCTGCCCACCCCAGCCCTGGGAGCAGAACCTCGGTCTCACACCGGGACTCTTGGTAAACATTTTCCTGAAAAACACTGTGCAGAAGTCCGTCCCCTATCTAGATGGTCACAGTGCACGTCACTGCACTGAAGGCACTGATAAGTCCTGCAGCACACAACCCTGTGTAGTTCTCTTTACTGCTTCTCAAAGCAAAGAAAAAACTTACCCCAACCCCCGAGTCCATTCGTGTTCCTTGGCATTCGCTGGGAAGCACGCTAAGTGTCCGAGGTCACCTTGCACATTTCCGGAGTCATCTCCTGTTCAGAAACCTTTCTGAATGCCCCCGCTGTCTCCCTGACAACCACACTGAAAATCCTGAGCCTGGTGTTTGTGATCAACAGTGTCCTCTGTCCTTCTACCTCTTGGAAAAAGCAGCTCACTGTAGTCACTGCCAGATGCAGACTGGAAGAAACAGTCCCTGACCAGCTAGGTGATGGTAGGCAAACCCATGAACTTCTCTGAGCCCCAGTTTTCTCCTCTGTGAAATGGAGGAGCCAGCAGCTCAGCACCAACATCTTTGGGTTCTAGTGTGTCTGGGGGTCTCAGCTCACAGTTGCAGCAGAGACCAGGTAGGTTGCTGAGTTCAAGAACAGCAGCAAAGAGTAAACTGGACTGTTTCCCTGGAGTAATTCAGGGACGTGGAGTCAGTGCCTGGACTGAAGCCCGGCTCTGCTGCATGCTGGGTGCCTGGTCCTGGGTAAGGCCTTGACCCTGAGCTTCACTTCCTCCCTGTGAAATGAAACAGGCTACACAGACAACACATACACACAGACAATACACACACACACACACACACACACACACACACACACACAAATGCATACAGAGATTTGTGCATACAGAGACACACAGAGAGACACAAACACACCCAGAGACTCACACACACGCACACACAAGTGCAGGTAAAACTGGTGAAGTCGAAATAAGGTCAGTGGATTGTGTCAGTGGCAGTACCCTGGCTGTGCACTGTACTCTAGTTATGCAAGACGTTTCCGCTGGGGAAAACTGGGTGAAGGGTACGTGGGACCTTGGTGTTATTTCTCACAACATTATCTCAAAATAAAAAGTTTTTTCAAACAAAGCAGGCTAACACCTCTATCATGGGGACATTGCGAGTATTCAACTGATGACATATTTATCGTTCCCTCCCGGATGCCTCACCACTGCACAGACACTGAAGAACTGAGTGAGTAGAGGAATATAAGGAACACATAGTAGGTGTTCAGTATTTTCCCTTTTCTTTTTATATGATCTTAAGAGCCCAGAAACGTGAACCCATTTGAAGCCCATTTGCCGGGTACGCCGTAACCAAGGGCCCCCGGCGGGCCCCCAGCCTCGGAGGCTCAGTCAGATTTGCCAGCTCCCAGGGAGCAGAAGGCGGGCAGCCTTCTCGCAGACTCCCTGTCCCCTCCTACAGCCTCTGCCTCAGGAAGCCAGAAGCCAGGTGGGCACAGGCACGCTGCTGGCAGAACCAAGAATAAGGTTCACTCTTGCTTATGAAGGCATTTGTTCAAATCCCACCTCTGTCCCAAATGGGCTGAGGTGGCTTCCAGCAGAGGCCCAGGTGTGAGATGGGCAGCCCCATCCCTGTGCGCGCTCCCCTCCTGCCCAAGTCCCTTCCTACAGCTAGTGCAGGGAAGCCACGCTGAGGCTGCCAAGGAAAATGTCCCCCTCCTGGTCTCACACCCCTTTGGCCACTTGCTGCACAGCTAGCAAGGAGGCTAGGGGGTCCCCAGGCTCCCCAATGCCTGACAAGGCAAGGCCAGGGCAGCCCAGTAAGAACCAAAGTGGGGGGGCAGGCCCAGGGTGGAGGCGGCTGAGGGGCAGACGAGATTCAAGGCTTATGGCAGAGCCATCCACATCTGTGAAAACCCAGCAACCGATGACCAGAGGTCACTGCGTAGCCAATAAAACTCCCTTTTTGAAGGATGCTGAGCAATATGCGAACTATAGGGTAACAGCAGGCACTCTGCTCCAACACATTCTAATCTGCCTCATCTGAAAAATAACCTTATGATGCAAATACTCCTATTACCCCCACTTCACAGATGGGAAATTACAGTACAGAGAGGTGAAGTAGCTGGCACAAGAACACACAGCTAGTGCGGGGTGGAGCCCAGATCTGAACCCAAGCGTCTTGCTCCACAGTCCACAGGCTTAGCCCCCCTAAGAGACAGTCACGATGTCCAAGGTGCAAAAGACCAGTTAAAACTACGTGCAGTGTGCTCCCTCCTACGACGGACTGTGTGTGCACACAAGCATGCACGTAGTGAAAAAAAAAGACTGGGTGCTCTGGGTTACAGATTTATGGGTAATATTTATTCCTTTTTTATCTCTATTGTCTAAATTTTCAACATGGAGCATGTTCAACTTCAGGAAAAGACTCCTAATTGTCAAGTGCGCTGCCTTTGATGCCTCGGTGCCGCATCCTTTCCCTTCCAGGCAGCCTCCCCGGCGCGCTCCCACCCACACCCACACCCACGAGCTCTGCAAAGTTCGCTGGGGGCCCGAGTGCATCCCCGCTCCCAGGGCCCGTCTCTCACAAGGTCAGGGAAATCTTCCCCAGCCAAGAAGCGTATGCAGCACCGCCCGCAATACACCCACAGCGGTGGGAACAGCTCGGGCCGAACTAAATGGCCACTCTCCGGGGGTGGACGGGTAAGTTAAGGCCCTTCCTCATGGGAGTCTATCACACAAACGTTAACGTTACGTTTACAACAACACCGGGAAATGTTTATGCTGGGACGTGAAATGAATAGAGCAAAATACACAAACTGAACATAGTCTCATCTCAAATTGTTAAAAAGAATGCATTGAAGTGCCCAGGAAGACACACAGCAATGGTCACAGGAGGAGTTGCCTCTGGGCTGTGAGGCTGAGCTGGGGAGAATTGCTCTTTTATTCCTTTGTGTATGTCTCCAAATTTCCAAAAACAATAATGTGATCATAATAAAAATAATAGCTCGTGTTTATATGGGGCTTCCTAACTGCCAGGGACTATATATGCTAAAAGCTGTACATGCACTAACTCACTGTATCTGCCCCCTATAACAGGCAGATACAACCACAAATGCTTTACAGATGAAGAAACTAAGGCACAGAGAGGTCAAGTTACTTGCCCATGACCACACAGTATGTGTTAGAGCTGGGATTTGTCACTTTTAAAATGAAGAAGAAAAAAAAAGTATTAAAAGTATATTTTGATATAAAGGCTCAAAGGTGGGAAAAAAAACTTTAATATTTCTTGACTATATACTGTTGTAGTTATATAAATAAACATAATTTGCCCACTTGCTTTGTTCCAATTCATATTATTAGCTTCTGGTTGGGGGGAATGGGTGAACGAAGTATAAATTTATTTTTTAAAAATTTTTTAAATTCTGTGTTAAGGATGTATGACATGACTTCATTGAAGGGAGTGGGGAGGAAATTTAACTAAGTAACTTAGAAAATGAGTAGAGACCACAAGACAAAAAACAAACAACAAAACACAAAAAACAGTGGCTACTCACAGTAATGATTTAAAGTTTACACATGACTGTAGGATACAGTAAAACAATAATACAAATAAGTTACAAAATAAAAAGCAAATCACACATGGGAATCCCCATACACTGCTGCTGGGAATATAAAGCTGTGCAGCCTCTTTGAAAACAATCTGACGGCTCCTTACACCTGGTGGTACGATATGACCTAGCAATTCCACTCCTAGGTATCTACCCAAGAGAAAGAAAAAAAAAACACCATTCACACTCAAATCTATACATGAATTTCATAGCAGCATTATTTACAATAGCCAAAAAATGAAAACCACCAAGATACCATCAATGGATGAATGGATAAACAAAACATAGCACATACATACAATGGAATATTATTGAGCCACATAAAGGAATTAAGCACTGACATATTCTATAACATTCATGAAGCATGACAACCAAGAAGCCAGACACAAAAGACCATATATGGTATTATTCCATTTACATAAAATGTCCAGGATAGGAAAATCCATAGACAGGAAGTAGATTAGGGGTTGCCAAAGACTGGGAGGGGAGAAGAAGGGGGTTTCTTTCAGGGGTGATAAAAACATTCTATAATTAGACAGTGGTGATGATTGCACAACGTTATGAATACTAAAAACCACTCACATGTATACTTTAAAAGGGTAAACTTTACCATGGCTGGCAAGGAATCCCTGTACAATGCAAAAACATCAAGATACCTGTCCCTGGAGGGATAGCCGTGGCTGATGGAGTGGAAATGCCCCAGGGCACTGGCGTGCTACCTCAGCTTCTCACATGCTCCATGTTCATGGACAAGTCCCTTCCCCTCCTGGGCCTCGGAGTCTTCTTTGATTTACGTGAGGGGGGTTGGACTCAAGGATCACTAAGTATCCTCCCAGTTCTATGATTGTGAAGAGCCACTCTGAGATTGTCATAAAGGCAAAGATTAGAGAAACGGAAGTCTCAATCAAGGTCACAGATAAAATATACTTTGTAGCAAAAGCATGGGAGGACACAAATATGTTAAACAGTGAACACTTTGTATAGTAAGAAGTGAAACATAACATTACTGTAATGAAACATAACAATCTATATGTTCCAAACAACAGAGCCAGCAATCCTGCACAATCTGTGGTTCTGAGATCATGCAGTTTTCTCTTCTGCATTAAAAAAAATATTTAAGTCTATGCCTGGCCAGTGTGGTTCAGTGGTTGAGCTTTAACCCAGAAACCAAGAGGTCACCAGTTCAATTCCCTGTCAGGGAACATGCCCGGGTTGCAGGCTCAGTCCCCTGTAGGGGGCATGTAGGAGGCAGCTGATCAATGTTTCTCATTGATGTTTCTATCTCTCTCCCTCTCCCTTCCTCTCTCTCTCTCTAAAAATCAATAAAAACATATTTAAAGAGATTTAAGTTTAATATCTTTTTTACTTATGCAGGGTTTGATAAGATCCCCTGAAGCAAATGGACACTTCATCTTGACTTCACTCATGAATGTCACAAGGGCAGGTTGATAGAGAGAAATCACTTTAACCTCCCCTGGAGAGAGAGAGAGGGGGGGGGGGGAGGGAGAGAAAGAGAGAGAAAAGGGTGGTGGTGGTGGTAAGGTGTAGAAAATGTGCCTATAAGCATGAATAACTTGAAAAATGCCTAGTGGTTTCACAAACATTTTGTCTACACTTGCAAAAATAGAGCCAAAGAAGCTACAAGAGCAAAAGACATATTTCAAGGCAAAAAGGACTGGTTAAAATACTTTAAAGAGGCACATTCTCTTAAATATAAACCTTTCAGGAGATCAATAAAACGATAAACTTCTACTTAGATTGATCAAGGGGAAAAAAAGAGAGAAGGCACCAATTACCAATATCACAAATGAAACAGGGAACATCACTACAGACCCTACAGACCTTAGAAGGATAACAAGGGAATATTATAAAGAAGTCATACCAATTAACTTGACCACCTACATGAAACAGGTAAGTTCTCTGAAAAACATAAATTACCAGAACGGACTCAAGAAGAAATAAACATGATCACATCAAGTTGATGGCCAAGTTTTCCTGAAGAAGTTAATTCAGGAAAAAGGTTACCAACTGGAACAGGTTTTTAATGTGGACGAAGCTGGTTTGCTTTGGCAGTGATGTCTCCTAGAAGTTTTATTTACGGTGGTTTTAGAAGACATATACTCAATGCCATCTTCATTGTTTTCTTTTCCCTAACCTCTTATTTTGTCTGAGACTTTGATCATGCCAACTGTGGTTCTGCCAACCATGGTGCTCTTCAGGAATGCCACTCCCATGGCTGGCAAGGAATCCCTGTACAATGCACAAAAGAAAATCCGGCTCTAGCCAGTTTGGCTCAGTGGATAAGAGTGTCAGCCTGCAGACTGAAAGGTCCTGGGTTCGATTCCGGTCAAGGGCATGTGCTTCAGGTTGCAGGCTCGGTCCCCAGTAGGGGGCGTGCAGGAGGCAGCCGATCAATGATTCTCTCTCATTACTGATGTTTCAATCTCTCCCTCCCTCTTTCTTCCTCTCGAAAATCAATAAAACATACATTTAAAAAAAAAATCCGGTGGAGGGGCAAAAGGATATAAAAATTTCAATTTTAGCTATTTTCAATCCTTTTGGAGACACAGGGCTTACTCATGTGAAGCAATCAGAAGATAACATGAGACCACATATAATAAAGTAATACATTATTATCAAGTGTGATAAGACTGCATACAAACAAGTGGGGCAGGAGAGGGGAGGGAGTTAGCAAAGAAGGCTTCATGGAGTGGAGAAAATGGGCAGAAAAGTAGAAGAAATAGCATGCTTGTGTCAAGACATGATGGCAAGAACAAGTCCCATGGTTTCAAGGAATGGTGGGGAGTCGGCTCATGTGCACAGTACTATGAGTGTGTGTGCTGGTAAGGGTGCCTCCTTACCATTGGGGAGACACACAACATCTTTGAGAGTCCAATAAAAGCTACAGATCCTCTCCCCAGAAAATTGCATACATGCTCTGAATTTTGCATTGAGTTTTGAAGTCAGGAAATGTATTTGTGAAGATGGGGGTACCATGTTGAGAATGGTAGGTCTTTGTAAACTCCCCTGACTCTAGAGCAAGCATGTCAAACTCAAAGGCTAACACAGGCCAAATAAACAAGGTTTAAGTTTACTGGTATGTGGGATGCAAAAACACACAAAAGTTCCAATTTTCAGAGAAACATAGGTTTATTTCGATAGAGACATGCTGAATATAAAGGGCTGAAATAAATGAGTAATCGTTAACATAAAATAATAGAACATTTTAATAAAAATTTATATTTTTTCTTGAACATTAACTTACCAGACACTGAATAACTGCACAAATTAATAAGCATAACACAAATAAACCTATTTTTCTTATTCTCCGAAAGTGAAGTATTTCCTGTTGTGCACACCAAACAAGTCAGTGCAATCAGCTGCTGAAATATTCGCTGCTAATATTAGTGGAGAGAAATGGTGCGCCTGTGCGTAAGGCACGTAAGGGAAATGAATACAACATGATTATAGTAATCAGTCATTAGCAAACATTGTAGTTTGTTATTAATAATTATGTATAACAGGATATTGTAAAAATTAAGTTACAAAACTTTTATTGAAACATTTCTTGCATACTGTTATACTGACTGGGCCGCAAAAATATTCATTGTGGGCCGCATGCAGGCGCGGGCTGCAAGTTTGACATGCTTGCTCTAGAGTAGTGGTTCTCAACCTTCCTAATGCCGCGACCCTTTAATACAGTTGTCGTGGTGACCCCCAACCATAAAATTATTTTCGTTGCTACTTCATAACTGTAATTTTGCTACTGTTAATGAATCATAATGTAAGACCATCGGAAAACATAGATATTTACATTACGATTCATTAACAGTAGCAAAATTACAGTTATGAAGTAGCAATGAAAATAATTTTATGGTTGGGGGTCACCACGACATGAGGAACTGTATTAAAGGGTCACGGCATTAGGAAAGTTGAGAACCACTGCTCTAGAGTGTCCCTCTTCCCCAGGACCTGACCTCAAGGTGGCCCCTCCTGGTTCATCTCATCCGGAGGTCCAGGTTCCTGTGTTTTTTGTGTGTGTTTTTGTGTGTTTTTAAAATATATATATATTTTATTGATTTTTTATAGAGAGGAAGGGAGAGAGATAGAGAGCTAGAAACATCGATGAGAGAGAAACATTGATCAGCTGCCTCCTGAACACCCCCTACAGGGGATGTTCCCGCAACCAAGGTACATACCCTTGACCTGAATTGAACCTGGGACCCTTCAGTCCACAGGCTGACACTCTATCCACTGAGCCAAACTGGTCAGGGCCAGGTTCCTGTGTTTTTAAGGTCTCTAGGTTAGTTCTCCAAAATGATAGGACTGGAGAGGAAACGAAATGATAAATTGCAAAAATAATAAGAACCAACATTCAGTGAGCACACACTATGTACCAAGCTGTGACATACACACTACAGTAATTCCCACACACAGACGAGGCCCACGGACAGACAGAGGAGCAGTCAGGGGGCACGTTCCCACTGAGCACCTTCAAATGCTAGCGTGGCTTTCCCAGGGCCAGACTCATGTGAGGGACCATCTGCCTGAACGGTGTGGGAGCCGAGAGACGGACAAGGGAGCTCAGATCCCAGGTGCCTCGGGCTACTTCCAGGTTCCCCATCCCCCATGCTGCCTCATCTTGGATAAGTCAGGCGCATGGGAGATTAACCAGGAGCTCCTGCTCAGTGACACAGACGGCCCTGATGGGGGCTCATGGGTAGGGCTTTCTGGCATTGAGGGGCACAGGGCATGTAATTCCAGGGCCCTCGAGGCCAGGCTGTGAGCGGGGCCTCAGGTTCCTCACATCCTCCCTCCCTCCTCTGCCCCCAGCAACCAGAGCCCTCGCCTCCGGAGTCCTGACTGCTTGCCAGGCTCTCTCCAGGGGCTTCAGCCGCTTTACGTCCCTCTGAGGGAGGTGCTAAGGCTGTCCCTGGGCATGGGCGAGGAGCCTGAGGCTCGGAGAGATGAAGTAACGTGTGAGGACCACACGGAGGGCAGGGGTGGGTGACAAGGTCTGACTTCAGAAAGCTGTTTGCCAAACCACACCATCTGCCCGCAGAGAGCCCACAGCATGACCTCCCCGGGAGTCCGGGTTTCGCAGTCCGTACCAGAAGGGTGACACACCGCTTACGTCACCCTTTCGTACAGATGGCCGGGCAAGTCGGAGGAAACTACGCGGAGAAGCGCTTAGTAATGGGAAAGTCTGGGAGGCAAGGTTTTGCTGCCCGGTGCCTCTCTCCCCCGGGCACCTCTCTCCCCCGGGCAGGAAGGCTCCTGCGGTTGCAGGGTTCTCAGCCCAGCAGCAGGTGCCCTGACCCTCATAGGGTCGTGGTCCAGCCTGAAGTGACCCTCGGCAGGGTGGCGGAGAAGAGTGGGGACCTGCCAGGCCCTGCTCCTGCCCCTCCAACCAGCCAGGCCCCTGAGCCACGCAGCTGCCAGCTGCTGCCGACGCCTTGTTCCGCCTGATGAAGGTCCCGGTGCCCCTGCAGCCTGAGTCACGAGGAACCCGCCACGCCCCCTGGGGCCCAGAGTCCTCAGGCCCAGGATGCCCAGAGCCCGCCTGTCAGCTGGGTTGCTCCCGCTGCCCTGCCCTGGATCCCAAGGTGACAGAGGCAGGAAGCATCTCAAGGGCAACTACGTCCCAACGGCACTGAGCGCAGCAGCTGTCACTGCATCGACCCCACAGGCTCAGCAGGACAGACCCTGTTGAGTCACTGCAAGGTCCAGGGGCCCGCAGAGAAAATGGGTGCCAACTACTCCTCCTAACCACCACCACCCCCCCACCCCCCGCCCCCGTTCACCTGTCGGAGTCCTGGTCACAGAATCGGTAAGAGAACATCCTGCAAGCAAGTATTACCTGGCAGCAGTCCCTGCCATCTCCTCATCACCGTCAACACCATCATCACACCATCCCCGTCATCGCTGCATTTCATTGACTTAAGGATCAGACCACCTGTATTCCAGTTCAACCTCTGAAATCAGGATGGCTCCACCAGTGGGTGGAGCGTCGGTTTCACAGGCAGCATTTTTTCTTGCCTAGTGGTATGTAAAGCAGCGATATGCTTTACAATGGACGGCATCTAGGATTAGATAAATATGGCATTCACACCCTCTACCTGGCACCGTTGCGGCCCTGAACTCTGTGCCCAACTCTTGTCACTCAGTGAAACTCCCAGATGAACCAACCCATCATAACTGCTTATGGCCCCTACTTACAGCTCGTGGCCAAGATACCCCTCTCTGTCAATTCCCGCTACAAACATCTCCTAGGCAACGCCCCCACCCAGGCTCCCTGCAGAGCCCCAGACTTCCCAGAATGCACCATGGAGACAGAGGCAGCTCTCCTCTGGGACCAGGGCGCCTGCCCGGATGACTCGGATCACTGGCAGGCGGCCTGCGCCAGCGTGGAGCCCCCAGGAGCTCCAGGCCATGGCCCAGCTGGGGTGAAGCCGCCAGGAAGTGGATTTGGCACAAGCTCCTAAAGGCCGACACAGGGAAGCTGGGGGGGCGGGGGGGAGGAACAGTGTCCTGCCACCCAGAGAAATTCTTTCTACATGTGAGACCTGGGAAAATCTGCCCAACACGCTCCGAACAAGCTCACCAAACGGGGTGGGAGGGCCAGAAGCTCCAGAGCAGAGTTTGGCGAGAAATTTCCAGAGGATGTTCCAAGCACGCTGAATTGGGCTCTCGCAGGCTGCAGGCCAGATGCTGAGCTCCTGGAGGGTCCTCTCTGCCGAGGGTGGGCTGGGACACAGCTCTGGCAGCCTGACAATCATGACGTCAAAATGCAGGTGCCCAGAAACTAACCAGGAAGGGGCTTCTCTCCGAACCACCGCCCCAAAGCAGCCGGCGGGGTGGAGCTGCAAGGAGCCAGCGTGACTCCTGCTCCTGACACCGACAGCTGTGTGGCCTTGGGCCAGTCACTCGCCCTCTCTGAACCTCAGAGGCCTTCCTTGTCAAATGGGGAGAGTTCAGATAAAACAGACTAAGAAGTTGCCAGAGATGGAAGGATATGCCATGGTGATGACAAGGCCAATCCATCAGAAAGGCAAAGCAATCCTACGTGGGCAGGAGCTTCCAAATTCATGAAGCAAAATTTAACAAAATTAAAGGGAGAAAAGGACAAATCCAGTTATAGTAAAATTTTTAAAATCCTCATCCAAGGATATTATTTTTCCATTGATTTTTCAAACAGAGTAGAAGGGAAGGAGGAGGTGGGGGAAGAGAGAGAGAAAGAAAAACATCCATTTGAGAGAGACACATCGACTGGTTACCTCCGGGACATGTCCCAACCAGGGCCGGGGATTGAAGCCTGCAACCCTTGACTGGGAATCAGACCCATGACCCTTTGGTCCGAGGGCCGATGCTCTAACCACTGAGAAAACTGGTCAGGGCCAACTGTAGTAAATGTTAACACCTTCCCTCAGAGGATGTGGTGCATGTGTGTGTGAGCGTGCATGTGGGGGAGGACGGAAGGGTGAGTGTGAGTACATGTGCAATGAGAGGGAGTGGATATAGGAGTGAAGGTGTGCGCATGAGTGAGAGAGAGAAGGAGAGTGTGTCTGATGGGGGATGTCTGTGCTCAAGTGGGAGGGGTATGCAGGGGAAGAGCCCCAACAACCCGCTGTCCTTCCAGTGACTCCTTCTCCCTCTGCCCCCCTTCCTTGGGACCTGCCCTTGAGCCCCAGAGAAAGGCCCTGTGCATCCCTGTCGCCTGGCCAGTGACAGGTAACAGATGAGCAGGGTCCAGGTTCCGACTGTTAATGGGAAGGAATCAGCAATCACATCCCATGGGAGCTCTTAAAACCAGGCTCCCCATTTCCATATTCTGAAAACAAAAGAAAATGCAGTTTCAGAAAGAGAAAGAGGGAGAGGGGTGAGGAGGAGCAGGCCACCAGCCAAGCCTCCTGCTCACACACAGAGCCCGAGAGGAAGACAGACCACCGGGGGGATGCTCAACACTCTGCCACCCCAGCCACGGCAGGGCTGAGGGCGGGAGCCATGGGGCCATTTTTCACGCTTAGTTGGGGATGCGCGGGCCCATGGGCAAACCCTCAGCCCCTGCACCCGAGGGAAATGCGGGCCATGTTTCTAGAAGGGCATTACCCACCAACTCCAACCCCCGCAAGGCTGAGGCCTGGACCTCTGCAGGGCCCCGTGAGCCCTGTCCCCTCGAGACTGGCCCCTGGGCCCAGCTGCTTTCTGCAGGCCTGGGTGGCTCGTGGTGTCCCTGGCGCTCAGCCCTCAGTGCAGACAGCCCTGCCCGAGAGCCCCCAGCCCTGTGGAACGAGCATAAAGCCATGCTGGGCCTCCCTTGTCCAGCAGCCCCTGGACGTCACGTAATCACACAAAAGAAAGAGCAGTGCATGGCTGTGGGGAAGACCCCCTGGGAGGGGAAAGGGCACCCCCCGCGCGGAGGAATCAGGATTCACGAGTTGGTACCACAGCCAAGCGGAAGCCACGCTCTGAGGCTTCTCCAGCCTCCCTGGATTCGGGCCGGACCCCGTGCTGTGACCCCAGGGCCTTGCAGCGCCCCCCTGGCCCAGTCCCACTGTGTCTGGGAGCCTGAGAGACCACGCCTGCCTCCCACCTGCCTCCCTCCCTCCATGGCAGGCGTCAGAACCCACACAGGCCTTAATCCCCGCCTGCGAAGGCCCTCATCTCCAAGCCGGGAGTGACGGTTTACGGGTCTGGGAAGGCTTATAAAACACGGCTGCAGTGTGTCAGCGCTCTGCCCTCCCTCCTAGGAGCCCCGCTCTGGAAGCTGGAGCAGGGGACCAACGTGTGGGGACCAATGCCGCCTCCTTGTGTGGCTAAACCAGGTGGGGCTAGAGGAAGCCAGGCTCCTGCTGCCCCTGCCCCATCATCTCCCGTCAGTGCCACTTAACCCCGGGCAGGGGGACAGCCGAGGCCCCGGCATTAGACCACCCTGCTCTCCCGTGCCCCAGCTCTGCCACTTACTGTCAGTAACTTGATCCAAAACTCTCAGGTTCATGAGCCTTGGCCTCCTCATCTGAAAAGCTCAGGCCACCTTCTGTGGTCGGAGGAGGAACGGGCAGCCGGGGGAGCTGGCATCTTACTCACGGTCACCTAGGTAGGTGGTGGCGGAGTGCAGCCAGTGACAAGACCCACAGGGGTCCCGGGCTGGTGGACAACCAGTGGGCAGCTGTGGAACGGCTGAGGGTCCGACAGGACCCACAGGGCAGAGGTGAGCTGAACCTGACACATGGCTCATCTCTCACCTGCTCTAAGTTTGTTTGTTTTTTTTTATCATGAAGCATATGTTGTTTTTATTTTTTATTTTTTTAAAGATACATTTTATTGATTTTTTTACAGAGAGGAAGGGAGAGGGATAGAGAGTTAGAAACATCGATGAGAGAGAAACGTCGATCAGCTGCTTCCCGCACACCTCCTACTGGGGATGTGCCCACAGCCAATGTACATGCCCTTGACCGGAATCGAACCTGGGACCTTTCAGTCCGCAGGCCGACGCTCTATCCACTGAGCCAAACCAGTTAGGGCAAAGCATATGTTGTTTTTAAATGTAAAATATAATGCAATCTGAAAATACCTTTAAAACACTGAAGTAGCTCCTAGAGTATAATCAAATGAGGGGCAACATCTACATAACAGCTTTAGAGGATAAAATAAGGACATCTTTACAATGGCATTGCTGGCATAGAAATTCTGGAAGGGGAGGCCTTGTTCGTAATCAACACTTACTTAACTCCTACCCATTTGTAGCACCCCCACCAGTGACTCCTCCTCCAGGCAGCCTTCCCTGACCTCCATCTCACTTCAGGCCACCAAACATTGGCTGCAGGCTGCCCCAAGCCAGGTCTGGGTGGGCCCTCAGCCATCTCCCACGGAACCACACATACCACGATCTGCTGTCCACTGAGCCAACCTTTATCTCCCACATGGTACATCCTGGCATCGCATCGGGGAGGAGTATAGGCATTGGAGTCAAACAGCCTGATTGGAATCCCAGCTCCAGTACTTGCCAGCTGTGGGACTTTGGACACGTGACTTCCCCGCTCTGTCCTCAATTCTCCATATCTATGACATAGGAACACCTACCTCATAAGACTGGTGAAGGTTATATGAGGGGATACAGGCAAAGCCCTTAGGACAGCGGCTGGCACAGAGGATGCTCTCGATGCTGTCTGCCATGGCCATCTTCCTTGTCGTCGTCATCTCCTTAGACCTCACTGTGGGTTTTTTTTGTTTTGTTTTGTTTTTAAATATATTTTATTGATTTTTCACAGAGAGAAAGGGAGAGGGATAGAGAGCTAGAAACATAGATGAGAGAGATACATCGACCAGCTGCCTCCTGCACACCCCCCACCGGGGATGTGCCCGCAACCAATGTACATGCCCTTGACCGGAATCGAACCTGGGACCTTTCAGTCCGCAGGCCGATGCTCTATCCACTGAGCCAAACCGGTTTCGGCAACCTCACTGTGTCTTCATCAGGACCGGGTGGGTGGCTAGAACCTGAAGGCCCCTCCTTGTCACCAGCTCTGCCTCACAAATGACACTGATCGGTGGGCAGGATGACGTGGCTCTGATCTGAGGGGTCTCCCTAAGACCCTGAATGATTCCTCTCCCCCTTCCCTCTGGCCCTGTGGCCAGGAGGAAACAGCAGACCCCAGAGGTGGCTGTTCCTGCCCAGGGCTCTGGCTCTGCTGAGCTGAACACCAACTGGGACCTTTGTGTCATTTATTTGAGGCCGCTGGCACCTCTAGAAGGAAATCCAATCCAGCAATTGATTTCATACAGGGTTCCACACCAAACAGGCCGGGCCGCAGGAGACAAAAGCAAGTGGCCGGGGTGGCCAGGGCTGGGACAGGGAACCTGAGAGCCATGGTCTCAGAGCCACGCCTGCCCCTGACCTCCGGGGTCTCTCCCCACGCCACCCCACTCCTGCCAACAGGTGCAGAAAGATGAGACCGTGAGAATTTGACAGCCGTACGGGAGCCAAGGGGCTCAGCTACTAGTCCGTCATCTGCTCCCATTTTACAGAGGGGAACGTGAGACCCAGTCACGGGGAGGGTCTTGCGCACGGCCACTGTGAGTGCTGGGGCAGCAACCCAAGGCTTCTGATTCCCAGGGCCGTGGCTGGAGCGAGGCAAAACCTTAAGAGCAAGTGCAACCTGTTCTCAATTCCTTTTTTTTTTTTAAAAAAAAGTATGTTTTTATTGATTTTTCTTTTTTAGAGAGAGAGAGAGAGAAAGGGAGAGGGAGAGAGAAATAGCCATGAGAGAAAAATCGATGGGCTGTCTCCTGCACTCCCCCTACTGGGGATTGAGTCTGCAACCGGGGCATGTGTCCTGACTGGGAATCTAACCAGGACCTGTTGGTGCATGGGGCGATGCTCAACCAACTGACCCACACCAGCCAGGGCAATGTTCTCAATTCTTAATACAGCTCCCCTCCTCCTGGGAGGAGATGACCAACTCCCATCTTCGGACACAAACCCGATGCCCGGAGACCTGCAATAGGAGGTGTGACTGTGGTCAGGGAGGGGTCACAGATGGGACTTTCTTCATCCTATATCGCGTTTTTGCCTGCTTAAAACCCCCAGGAGAAAGCGGAACGCCCAGGGTTAAACAGGGAGCTGCCAGGTGACCCAGCAATTCCACTCCTGGTGTCTACCCAAGAGAAATAAAAACACATGCCCACACAGAAACCTGCACACACATGTGCACAGCAGCATTATTATTCACAACAGCCTGAAAGTGGAGACAACCAGATGTCCATTACCTGAGGAGCGGATAAACGCCATGCAGTCTGTCCTTACAGTGGAATATTATTCAGCCATAAAAAGGCGTAAAATACTGACACATGCCACCACATGGTTGAATCTCAGAGATGCTAAGTGAACACAACCAGACACAAAAGACTCACATTGTATGATGCCATAGATAAGAACCATCCAGAATAGGCAGACCCCTGGGGACAGAAAGGAGATTAGTGGTGGCCAGGGGCTGGGGCGGGGAATGGGGAGTGACTGCTAACGGGTATAAGGTTTCTTTCGGGGCTGATGGACATGTTCTAGAATTAGATAGTGGTGACAGTTGCACAACTCTGTGACTGTACTAAAACCCACCGAATTATACACTTTAAAAGGACGAATTTCATGGTGTGTGGATTTTATTTCCAT
Source organism: Cnephaeus nilssonii (assembly GCF_951640355.1). Classification (NCBI taxonomy): domain Eukaryota; kingdom Metazoa; phylum Chordata; class Mammalia; order Chiroptera; family Vespertilionidae; genus Cnephaeus; species Cnephaeus nilssonii. Next base: position 29,469,300 of record NC_137091.1, on the reverse strand, counting down.
TTAAAAACAAAAAGAGCATCTTCTCAGGGCCAGCCCACAGCCCTCCTGCCAATGAGGCCCCACCTGATCGGCCCTGGCGGCCGCTGAGAGGAGCCCTCCCTGCCCTCTGGCACCTGGCCTTCCCCACTGCTCCGAGGTCCCGCCCCAGGGCCCTGCCCGGGCCCTCTTCATCGCTCATGTGGCAGCCCCCACCCCACACATGTCTCCCAGCCCCTCCATGACCACGGTCACAATCCCTCCCTGCACCCGGTCTGGCGTGTTCACTGCTGGATCCTGAGGCCCAGAACAGTGCCTGGGACACAGTAGGCGCTCAATAAAGACAGACTGAGCACATGGACAGAATCCTTTGTGACCGCCAGGCCTTCATGATAAAAAGCCCCAAACTCCTGGGCTGTGTTGACCTCTATCAGCAGTCTCATCCCAGTGCTGGAATCTTCTGGAAGTTTGAAAATACCAGTGGCACGAAGGCCATCCCTCACGGATTCTCGTTTAACAGGTTGTGGTAGAGTCCAGTCATTGGTATTTCCTCCTCCCCACCCCCCCAATTATCATAGTCTAGTCATTGGCACTTTAAAATTCAGACTGACTCAAGTTGAATCACATGCATTTCCAGGGATTCCGAACACTGCCAAGCCCTCCTGCCCCATCCCTTCTCCCCACTGCAGGCAGAACTACTTCAGGTTTTCCAGTAACTAGACTCCCCACATCCAGGCCTTTGCACATGCTCCTCTGCCAGGAGCTCATGACTCCCGGGTGGACCCGGCTGAATCCTTTTCAGTCTTCAGGACTCAGCTTCGATGTCACCTCCTCCAGGAAGCCTTCCTGAATGTACCCATTGCCCAAACTTCTGCTGGGCTCTCAGCAGACCCCAGCAGAGAACACACTGAATGGCTCCAGTCAGTCCCTTCACGCCTGATCCCCTGCCAGCACCCCAGGGCAGAGGCTGCCTGATTCCACAGCACGTCCTTGGAGCGTCAGGTGCTCACGGAGCACCTGGTGGCCAGGCGGCATGCACGCAAACATTTGTTGAGCTAATGGGCAGAAAGAGTGTTTACATTTCTCCAGGGCAGCCCAGGACAAGGGTAGAAGCAGAACTGCAGCTGCATCCCTGGCACAGGGCTGCCAGAATTTCTTACAAAACTTATACGTATAATTAGCTGGTGTTACTGAGGGAAAAAAACAAAAACAGCAAAAGTGGCATTAGGTTGTGGGCCTAGCTGTAGCGTTGTCTGAAAAATTATGATCAGCGAGGTTTTCTAACCCTAACATGTTATCACCCTCCACAGGGTAGAATATCATGGTGGTTTGGTGCCCCAGCATCATATATGGAATTTAAATCCTAGACCTCATTAAAGAGGGAGATATTAGACAAAGGGTACAAACTTCCGGTTTAAGATCAGCAAGTTTGGGGATCTAAATTACAGCATGGTGATCACAGGTAATAACACTGTATCATATCCTTGAATATTGCCACGAGAGTAGATCTTACGTGTTCTCAACACAAAAAGAAAGGGTAGCTATGTGAGCTAATGCTATGGTGGTAAGCATTTTGCAACAAGTAAATGCATCAAATCAGCACATTATATACCTTAAACTTATAAAATGTTACGTGTCAACTATATCTCATTGAAAATTGGGGAAAATAACAAAATAAAGAAAACTTAGACCCCAAGAAGTCATTCTCCTGGCCCTAACTCCACAGAAGAAACCGCCAATAAATCACTAGATATCTTCCCAGCAAGTCTAGGCACAGCCTCAGCATCCTTCTCAACACAGCGCCACCAGCCCTCTGGGCCCTGAAGACCAGACCTTTCATCCTGACAGATGGGGAAACCGAGTGAAGGTCACCCCGTAAGTAGAAGCTCCTTTCACAACTGTCCCCATAGGTTCCCGCTTGGGGCTACACGGAGAACGGCAGCCAGGTTCTGAAATGCTCTCTCTGGACGGCAGGGACACCCTCTCCACCATCCCCACTGAAATAGGGACCTAGGGCAGACGAGGAACCTGAATCCCAGACCTGGGCTGTTCCCGAGCTGAGAAAATGTGCAAACAAGGCAAACTTGCCCAGAACCTACAAACCCTCAAAAAACACTCGTGGATGCGATCCAGGGAAATCTAACCGGAGAAGAGGCCAGAAAGCTTTACAGATTCTGGCCGTGGCCAAAGGCAGCCACCCCTCCTCCAACCCCTTCCCTTGCCTGCATCCAAAGTAGGCTGAGTTTTGAAGACCTTTTGTCTCCACTTCCTCTTTCCCAGTTGTCTCCAATCACCTCCAGGTTTGGGACAAGGCAAGTCTGGAAAGTTCAGTCCTCGGAGCAGATGGCTCCCAACCGTCAAGCAAAGCACCGACTCCCCCCGGAGAAGGTGGTTGGAGCTTGAGAAAGGCCGAGAGCCCAGTTCCTCCTCAGCGACTACCTGGGAGAAGGTGCCAGTCAGCCCAGCAGGGCAGCCCACGAAGCTCCCCCATCTGACCCATCGCCATGCTGAGGTGCCCCACCAGCCTGGACGGGGCAGCAGGAGCTGCCAGGCCCTCCCTGAAGCGCAGGAGCCATGTGGGCGCAGATAGCCAGGAAACACGGGAAACAGATGTGCGTGCCGGCCTGACAGGCGAGTGATGACAGACGCGCTCTGCAGGCCTCAGATGTCAGCGCTGAGAAAAGAAAGGCACCGCGGCAGCAACACCTGTTCTGGGCTGGGAGGCCGCCCTGGGGGGCTCGGCGAGGCGTCCCCACGGTGAGGGGCCGGGGTGCGGTTAGGTAAACAGCTGCACGCTCCATTACCCAGAACGCTCTCCAGACGGAGCTGGAAGAGGGAAGGGCGGCCTGCCCGCCAACTGGCTTGCAAGGGAAGCAAATCGATCACGCAGCTGACCCATCTTGGACGGAGCAGGCCTCTCCCAGCAGCAGGAGGAGTTCCCGACTGAAATCTGAACACCTGAGCAGGGCTGGGGAGGGCGCAGACAAAGGGCACGAGTTGTCAGCAGGCCAGAGGAGCAGGGGACAGAGAACCGGCTAGCGGGGGCTTCTTGGGGCCTCTGGTCCGTACAGATACCGCCTGCCTCTCGGCTGCTCTGGGTGGGAGGAGGCACATGCAGGGAAAACGGTGGTGACCCGCCCCCCCCCGCCCCTGAGGGCACTGCCACCTTCACAACTGGAGCCCCCGAGAGGACAGAAAGGCAGGACAGAGTAGAGGCTGGGGCACAGACTGCAGAACTGGACTCCGGGGTCCAATGCTGGTCCTGTTGTTACTGGCTGAGTGACCTTGGGCAAATTACTTGATGTCTCTGGACTTGCTTTTTCCCTCTATGAAATGAGCACAGAGGCACCTCCCCAAACAGGGTTGTGATGAGGATTTAGTAAGTGTGAACACAGGTGAAGCAGTGACACAGCCTGGAACACGGAAAACATCCTATGCAGGCATCACCATCATCATGTCCCCAGTGCCATCTCCAGCAGCCTGGTCAGCTGTGCCCACTAGCTTTGAAGAGGACAACCATTCTCCACCCCCAGCGGAGAGGTGGGGGCTGGGGACTACAACATCAGAGCCGGAGGGTGACAATAAGAGACCCAGCATAGCCTCCAGTGCCTCAGGGAGGGAGGGAGGAAGGGACCCGTCTCATATTCTTGCTGAACGTAAGCCGCTCTGACATCACAAACCTTCCAGAGCAGGCGTCCTCAAACCACGGCCCGCGGGCCACATGCGGCTGTTTTTGCCGTTTTGTTTTTTTTTTTTACTTCAAAATAAGATATGTGCAGTGTGCATAGGAATTTGTTCATAGTTTTTTTTTAAACTATAGCCCGGCCCTCCAACGGTCTGAGGGACAGTGAACTGGCCCCCTGTTTAAAAAGTTTGAGGACCCCTGTTCCAGAGGATGATCATCTACACTGCAACGGAGGCTCAGAGAGGGCATGAGTTTACCCAAGGTCACACAGCCAGCTCCCAGCAGAATGAAAACGAAAGCCAGGCTTGTCAGAAGGCCAACCCAGGGTCTTTCGGGGGCTCTGCAGAGCCTTGTGTGTGATGGGGCTCCTCCCCGGGGAAGGGATGCCAGGACCCTGCAACGGTGGGCTGCAGCCTCCCAGCCCAGCCTTGACACAGCCCTATCCGAGCGGCCAGCTCAGAGACATGGTGCCTGCAGGGCAGGGTTCTCCGGGCAAGGGGTCCAGCTGGAGAGAAAAGCCACAAACACACCCAAAGGCCACTGGTGACCCTCTCCTTTCTTTCCTTCTTCCCTCCTTCCTTCTTCCCTCCCTCCTCCCTTCCCTCCTTCCTTCTTTCCTTCCTTCTTCCCTCCCTCCTCCCTTCCCTCCTTCCTTCTTCCCTCCCTCCTCCCTTCCCTCCTTCCTTCTTCCCTCCCTCCTCCCTTCCCTCCTTCCTTCTTTCCTCCCTTCCTTCCTCCCTTCCTTCCCTCCTTCTTCCCTCCCTTCCTTTCTTTCCTTCTTTCCTTCCCTCCTTCCTTCTTCCCTCCTTCCTCCCTTCTTTCCTTTCCTCCCTTCCTTCTCTCCTCCCTTCCTATTTCCCTCCTTTCCTTCCTTCCCTCTTTTACTTCCCTTCCTCCCTTCTTTCCCTCCCTCCTCCCTTCCTTCCTCCCTTCCTTCCTCTCTTCCCTCCTTTCTTCCTTCCTTCTCTCCTCCCTTCCTACTTCCCTCCTTTCTTTCCTTCTTCCTTCCCTCCTTTTCTTCCTTTCTTCCCTCCTTTTCTTCCCTCCTTCCTTCCTTTCCCTCCCTCCTTCCTTCTCTCACATTTTCCTTCACACTATTTACAGTTGTCACTAAGGAATAAATGCTAACGGGAAACAGCTGAGGCATTATAGAAGGCGGTATAGATGAGGCTCTGGAACATGCCGTCCCAGTTAAGTGGTTTCCCTGTGGCCACCCTCCAAAGCCCCAGCCACTCCCCCCAAATTCTCAAACCACACCCTAAAGAGAGACACAGAATATGAACGTGAGAACCAAGGAGTGGGGAGCTGGCACAGGAAACGAGCGCGGAGGCCTCGGCCCCCTGGCTGGCTCAGCTGCTGCTTTGCCCAACAGCTCCTGCGCCCCAGTCCCTCCGCAGTGCTCCCAGCTCCCGCAAGCGCGCTCTCACTCCCCACCCGGGCCTGGCACCGGGCATCCTCCTCCTGCTGTGCTCACAGCTCTGCAGGAGGCTGTCGTCTTTGTTGACTCTTTGTCCCCTGACACTGAAGGCTCTGAACTTGCCACCAAGTCCTCGGTGTCTAGAGCAGCACCTGCCTCGGAGTGGGCACTCCATAAATGCTGGCTGAATGAGTGGGAGGCAGGGAGGCAGGGGGGAAAGGCAGAGGCTGCATTTCCAGCACCTACTGTCAATCAGGTGCTCTTACAGGTGGGGTCTATGCTTCTCTTTCCATCGTCCAATCCAGCCTGAGACCCCCCCCCCCCCCGCTGCCTCCACCACAAACAGGCCCGCTGGCCGCACCATCCACCTGCATTGCTGCCACTGCCAGGCCCTGGGGGGATCTGTTCCTGGCCTGTTCCAAGCCTCCTTGTAAGAACTTTTTATTGCTCCCCTAAACCCAACTTCCTTTTCCTGCTTTCGAGGCTTCTAGTTACTCCATCCTTACTTCCCCTTCATCTCACCTCCACCCTACCCACAGGGACTCCAGCCCATCCAAGGCTGCATGGCTCCTCCTTACCTCTGTACCTCTCCCCCCGCTTTACCTCACTCCACCCAATGAATAGGACTTAGGGGTCAGAAGACCTGGGCTCAAAAGCCCCCTCAGCCATCTACTTGGATAGTTAACAAGGTCATCTGACTTTTCTGAGTCTCGACTTACTCATCTGTAAAATGGGAATCGCCGGGCCTCATAGGGCCATGGTGAGGAGTTAAAAAAAAGAAATGGTGCAAAAGGCAGTCTGACATCCAGCCTTCCCGAACTCATGCTGACCCCTTCTGGACAGACACCAGCTTGCGTGTTCTTCCACACCAGGCTCCCCTCAACTCCCACCTCCCCAGCTGGACTAAGAACTGTGGCTTCTTTTGTTTCCTCAAGCTCCTATCCATTGAGGCCGCCGGTTGGCATCTCAACAATCCTGATGAAGGAGCAAACCAACATGAGAAAACTCAGCCCAGTTTGGATGCCCTGCAGAAAACACGCTGCCGGAGAGGACCCAGAGACAGCCCTTCGATCACCCCATGGCAAACTGTCATACCTGAAATCCACACCCAGCCTGCAGACCCGCAGCCTTGTGGGAGATTAACCTCGAAAAAACTGCCCCAACACGTTGGGTGGACATGGTCCCACTATGATCCAAGCACTCGACTTTCTGGGAGTGTTTAAATTCCCCCATTCATTCAATTCTCACAATGACCCTACAAGGCGGGTGATAAGAGATTTCCACTCCTCAGCCAAGGAAACGAGCTCGGCGAGGATACTAAACGGACTCATTGGCACTGGGTTTCTGAGAGAAAGGGAAAGATTGGAACCAAGGTCTGCCCTGCTCCGAAGCTGGGCTCTTCTCCCAGTGCCAGCCCTTGTGGAAAGTGCAGTTCTCCAGATGTCCAGCAGTAGGCGCCACAAAGATCTACCACCCGCCACAAATGAGAGGACGTCCCACCGAAGTCCCCAAAGGCAGCTCTGAAGTCCAAAGCAACATCGGTGGAGAAGGAGCCCCGGACAGAGCATGAGGAATGGGGCCAAACACATGATGGGGGGAGGGGGAGGGGGGCAAATTTGGGGCAGGTCACTTTATTTATTTATTTATCTATTTATTTATTTATTTATTTATTTATTTATTTATTTATTTATTTCAGAGAGGAAGGGAGAGAGAGAGAAAGATAGAAACATCAATGATGAGAGAGAATCATTGATTGGCTGCCTCCTGCACACCCCACACTGGGGATCGAGCACTCAACCCAGGCATATGGCCTGACTGGAAATAGAACCGTGACCTCCTGGCTCCTAGGTAACGACACTCAATCACTGAGCCACGCCGGCCAGGCCATGGGCCAGGTCACTTAAAAGGTGCCACACACATGGACACATGGGAGGCAGGACCAGGACCTTTCAAACAAATGGAATGACTATTCCCGAACAGACCAGAGACAGCCTTCCCCATTCCCACATCCTTCTGCCGGCCCCTCACCAGCGGCTACCGCTACAGGCATCCGATTGAAACAGGCCGGTCTGTCTTCGGTAGAAATCAGGATCCATGGCCCTGGGTGGCCACAATGGTGGTCACAGTTCACAGATGCCCACTTCACACCCACCAGGGGCAGCTCCTGCCTCAGCCTTTGCAAAGCCAGATCCGAAATGAACTGAGCCCTGTCTGGCTCCTCCTGGGCAGGCAGCGTGAAGGCAGGCGCCTTATAAACAGGGCCAGCGCCAGGCCTCCTGCCTCCTCCGGCACAGCTGACTTGCAGAGAAGAAAGACTCACTTCCCACAGCGGGGAAAAGTCTGTTTAGGCCACTGTCCTCCTGGGTACCAAACCCCCCACATCTGGAAATCTTTCTATCTGCTGTTAAGCAACCAGAGTCACAAAGGGAAAGTGTGAACTTGGAGGGAAAACTCTGGAAAAGCTAAGCCACCAGGGAGCTAGAGTGAAGAGGAACTTCCACCTCTGATGTGTTTGAAACCGGGTAAGTACGGAGACCTCTCGGTGACCTGCGTGGCTGGACTAATTACCAATGTTATCAGGCGGATGACAGACATGCCCCGAACTTCCTCTGTTTGGTAGATTCTGCTGCAAACACACTCAAGTTCAGGCCCATGCTTGCTGTTTTCAGCTGTGCCCTATTCTTCCACAAGACCACTCCTGGCCCCCAACTCCTCGGAGCTGTGCGTGCCTCTGAGCCCAGCCAAGCCGGTACATCCACCACGCACCAGCCTGCTGACTCAGGCAGGGCACCGCCTGCTGGAACACACCACACAGAATCAGTGCTAACTCCTGGCAGAGAAACAGAACACATCTCTTCTTTCCCTGCCTGGATTTCAGAGGATGAGATGAGAACCGCTGCTTACCTTTATCACCGTGGCCACCGGGGAGCTCCAGCCCACAGGTCCCTGGCGGGTAAGCCCTTGGCCAGCACACACCAGGGTCCCACACTCCACACAGGCGCCGATGATCAGCTGCCGCCCGTCGTCCACCAGCAGGCTGTGGCTCGCTCGCAGGGTATAGAGAAACAAGGGCAGCCGGGCCACCCGCACAGCCTTCAACCCGAGACACCGCTTCCTCTCCTGCTGGCAGAAGAAGCACACAAACGTGTCCACTTGGTACTGCCGGGACCAGGCGCTGACAGCGTGGTGGGCGTTGCGTGCCTCATGCTGCAGCCACTGGCCTAGCAAGTCGTGGTAGCAGAGCACGCAGGTGGCCACCAGGCCCGTGGCGTCGGCAGGCCTGGCACGTGGAGCAGGTGGGTAAACGGTGAGGAAGGGGAAGAAGGGTTCCTTCTCGCCCAAGCGACTGGAGGGGTTCACGTTGAGCTGGAACTCCTTCCCGGGGCCCAGCTCAGTCCCGCAGATGTAGCAGACGGACACGGCGCTGCCCTGGGTCGATGTGGGCAGCTCAGAGAGGGCAGGGTCAGAGGCGGGGAAGGCCTGGTGGTACCTGCCCAGGAAGGCCTGCACAGAGGTGATGAGCTCCTCATTCTGACAGGCCCGGTACAGGGCCCAGATGTCCTCCAGGACGCTGAAGCACTTGGGGCAGCTACGAACCTCACAGCGCTTGTTGGGGCCTCGGGCATTGGGGGGGCAGGGCAGGAGGCTGAGGAAGGGGAAATGCATGGTGCTCCTGGCATTGCCGTTAAGGATCCTGGAGGCCACAGCCCGGGCGTCGGGGGTGCAGTCCTCCCCACAGAGGTAGCAGGCCTCTGGCAGGGTACCCGAGGGCGTGCCCTCCTCCCTCGGGAGCCTCCTGCCCTTGGAGGCCATGCCGGGGGCGTGGCTGTTCAGAGGCACCACATACAGTCTCTGCAGGACAGGCACGCTGGCCAGCTCGAAGCTCTGCCACTGCTGCATGAGGGAGGAGAAGCAGCAGGGACACACCAGGGTGCTGCCACCCTCGCTGATGGGCTGAGCCCCGGGAGGTGGGCTGTGCAGCCACAGGAAGGGAAAGAAGGGGGCCTGAGCCAGCTTCTCCTGCTTCTGCACGTGGATCTGGTGCTGCGAGGCCGGGGACAGCGCCGACCCGCAGATGTAGCAGCAAAGGCCCCCTGGTGGCGCAGTGCGGCTCTCCGGAGGAACCCGGGGGACGCGGCCACCGGTTTCCTTCTCTTTGGGGCCACAGGGGCTCGGCAGAGGCTGCTCCTTTCGGTCCTCCTCCTCGCTGGTGATGTTGATGTCGCTGTCCTCGGACAGGCAGTAACCTCCACGGGGCTCCCCCCGGGGCCTGCTCCCCAGCGTCTTGGCGGCCCTGCCTGAAGGGGCTCCTCTTACGCCGTCTGCAGGGGCCACTGGGGCTGGCGGGCCTGGCCAAGGGCCTGGAATCCCTCGCAGGACGCTGGCCCGGGCCTCAGGGACCCAGGGCCTCCCGACACCCTTTCTCCGGCGCCTAATGCCGGTCTTGGGCTCCCCGTCCACGTGGGGCTTCGAGGGGTCCCCCTCTTCCTCCTCCACGTCCCCCTGCTCCGGGGTCCCGGCGCTCTGTCCCGGAGGGGGTCCCGGCGCCGTCCTCCACTCCTGGCAGCGGCCCCCTCGAGGCCCAGGCCCCAGAGTGGTCCGCGCCGCTGGCGCCCCGTCCTGGCGGGGGCTCAAGGCGTCGCGCGCGACAGGGTCGGGGTCCGAGAGCGGGTCGGTGTCCGACAGCTCGGACAACTCCGAGTCTCGAGGCTCTTCAGCGGAGACTCGGGGGCCGGGGCCGCCGCCGTCCTCGTCGTCGTCGTCGTCGCCGGCCGCGCCACCCAGAGCGTAGGCGACGTTCCACTCGCGGGGGGCCCCTGCGCCCCCGCGGCGCCCGCCCGCGCCCGCGTCGCACTGGTGGGGCCGCTTAAGCCAGTACATGCGCTTGTCCACGGGCGTGCGGGCGCGCTCGAAGGCGGCCCACTGCTCGCCCAGGAAGCAGCGGCACACGGCGCACACCAGCACGCAGCCGTCGGCCGGGGACAGCTCGCGCGCGCCGGGCGCCGGCTCCTGCTGCTGCAGGAACGGGAAGAAGGGCTGCGCCGGGGTCCCCGCGCCCGCCGCCGCCGCCGGCTGCTTCACCTGCAGCTTCAGCTCCTTGCCGCGCCCGATGCCGCCGCCGCAGATGAAGCAGGAGAGCGGCGCGCCGCCGCCGCCCGCCGCCCGCTCGCCCACGGCGGCCATGAGCCGCTGCTTGCGGGAGACCGGCCGCCCGCTCATGGCCGCCCCGCGCCGCCCTCAGCGCCCGCCCGCGCCGCCGCCGCGCCCAACTTGGAGCATGTGTGCGCGCCGCAAAGTTTGGCGGCGGGCGGCCGGCGCGGGCGCGGGAGCTCGGCCGCTCACAGGGGCGCCCCCCCGCCCCCGGCCCGCCCAGCCCCCGGCGGCGCCGCGCCCAGCGCGCCCGGAACGCAGCGGCGGCGGCGGCGGGCCCCGGGCGGCTGGAGCGGCAGCCGCATGTGCGAGCTCGGCGCCTGCCAAAGCGTTGGGTCATTTAATTGGGGAGGAGGGAGGCGGGAGGGCGGGCGCGGAGGGAGGAGAAGGGAGGAGGAGAGCGGGCGGGAACCAGCGGGCGGGGAATCCCTCCCTCGCGCGCCCTCCCCTCCTCCTCCCCATTCTCCCCCTTCCCTCTGCTGTCCCCCCTCTTTCTTCCCCCCCCGCCCCCCCCCGCGTCCCAAACTGCGCACAATAGCGCGCCGGCTCCTCTATCTATTTTGTGTCCAGCCGGGAGCCGCGAACGATGATTCATTGCCCCAATTAGGGGCTCTCTCCAGCGCGCCAGGCTGGAGCTGTCTGAAGGGTCTCCTCGGGGGACCCGCGGAAACCCATCAGCGGCTACAGCTGGTCTGTAAGTAAAGGTCAAGCAGGACGCAGGAGGAGCCAGGTAAGGAAGTGGCTGGTGTCCCCGGAGACTAAGGAGTCAGCGGAGGAGCTCCTGGGGGAAGAGCAGCCTCAGTCCAGGAGCCAGTTTCACTCAGGGTGCCATGGCCCCCTCCTCCTTCTAAAGGGGGGGGGGACCCAACCAGGCCCGTTTACAGCCCTCCGCAGCCCAGAGTGGGGGGCACTTTCCAGTGCCCAGTGTTCTAAATTTGGAGGCAGAGGGAAGAGGAGCCATCGCGTCTCCTGGAACACATTAGTGAACGCACCATCCTGGGGGCAGGGGCCTCCGCCTGACACACCCCTCTACACCACTACCCGGGGGCAGAAAGGGTCGTGTGTGTCCAGAGCTGTGTGTTCCAGGGCAAGTGACTCAACAACTCTGGGGCCTCTCTTCCTCTGGTTAAACAGGAGCTCTGACAGGGGATTCACTGTTTCCATGTAATTATTGTGCATGTGAATAGATGCATTGTATTTATTTAATACACAGAGAGAACCCTTAGCATGCGCCAAGGTTCTTTTCTAAGCACTCTATTTATTTATTTAGTTATTTATTTAGTTAGTTAGTTATTGTTAATCCTTAATGGAGGATATTTTTTCCACTGATTTTTAGAGAGAGTGGACGAGAGGAAGTGAGAGAGATACATCGATTGGTTGCCTCCTGCATGCCAGATACCTGTCCTTGATGAGGAATCAAACCCTCGAGCTTAAGCTCTAACCACTGAGCGCACCAGCCAGAGCTTTTCTAAGCACTTTATATGCACCAGCACAGTTACTCCTCCCAGTATCCCTGGGTTAAAGTGTGATGGAAAGCCTGTTTTGCGGATGAGAAAGAGGAGGCACTGGGGCTGGGAGTCAGACCCTGTGCCGCCTCACCAGGCAAACATCTGGCCCCCATCACCCTTCTGCTGATGGAGATTGTCTATGGTAGGAGACATGGCAAGGACCCCTCCGTACTCCCTGCAGCTCTGACAGGCGGGAGGCCTTGGCACATCCAGGCCTTTCTGGGCCTCACATTTCCCATCTGTGAAATGCCACCCCTTCCAGCCTCAAAATTCTATGAGTCTCTGATTTCTAAGCAGGTGCCAGCTGTCCTGACCTGCCAGCTGGAGCCCAGAGTGAGCCTGGGGACAAAGGTGCCATGTGGGCCCCTGTGCCCTCTGGGGCACTGACATGTAAATAAAACTAGGCTTCCTCTGGTGAGGAGGAGGGCCATGCCTTATAAATAAATGGGACAAGAGGAAAGGGCCGCCTCTTTGGAAACCCTGGTGGATATTCCAGGGGTCACAGTCCAGGGGTGAACAGGAAAATCAGCCTCATCGCCAGAAATGCAAAATGCAGGCCTTCACCGAGGCTCGTAAAAAAAGCTGTATCAGCCAAACTGCCCCGAAGGAATGTTGGAGGCAGGGCAAGGGGGTTCCCTGCTTCTGGCATTTTTAATACCTGGTGAGAGGAGGTGGACGGGTTAGGAAAACTTTAAAGGGTGAGGTCTGTTTGATTGTATCCTAGCACAAGTAGGAAGCCTCACACAGACCAAGAGTTGCTGGGAAAGCTAGGCCAGCTTAGGCAGTACAGGTCCACTGTGGGGTTACTCGTGGGCTCCTGAAGGCTTGCACATGCTGTTCCTTCCACCTCAAATGCCTTTCCGGGCTCTCTGTTCCTCTTCTCTTTATGGTCTTGGCTGCACTATCTTCCCGGGGAGACTTCCCTGCCTTCTCCATTTCAAGTCGGTCCCTCCTGTTATTCTCTGACTCAGCTCATTGGCATAGGAATTTGCTGTTGATTTTCTTTTCTGTCGACTCTTCCCTGTCTGTGCTCCTTTCCCCGGGCAGGAATCAGGTCTGTCTTGTTCACTGTGGATATCCTGTCCCATCCTTCTCTAGTTGAGTGAGCCTTGGGCAAACCTCTTGGCTCCCTAAATCTCAGTTTCCTGCTCTGAACAATGGGATCTTGATCCTCACCAGATTTTTGTGTGTGGATCAAATGAGGCAGAGAGAGCCTGATGCTGTGGGCACGGGGCCTGGCACATTGTAGGTGACAGTGTGTGTGTGTGTGTGTGTGTGTGTGTGTGTGTTGACTCTGCCTGGCTCTATCCAGTGTTGAGGAGGTCCTACTACTGCCTGTCTGCAATCTGAAGTGAGGGGGACACTGTGATGAGGTCCCACACAGTGTCTGAGGAAGGAGGGCCACAGGGGTCAACGGGATTAAAAAAAAGGGAGGTGGCGTTTTCTTGGCTAAGCTGGAATCATTCAGTAGGTGCCACATGTGTGAAAGTGTGTGTATGCATGTGCTGGTGTGCATATGGTGCATGTATGCATGTGCTTGTGTGTATGAGTATGCATGCATTCAGGTGTCTCTGTGTATTTGTGTTTGCATGTGTTGGCATGTGTGTGCATATGTACACGTGTGTTCATGCATGTCCCGGTGTGCGCATATGAAGTGGGAGAGGAGCAGGAGGAGAGAAGCATCCAACTGGATGTTTTATTTCCCTCAATGACCCAGTGACTCAGGTAAGCCCCCTGCCACACATCTCAGGAGCCAGGCACAGATCTCAGAAGGAGGAAGGCAGGTGGTGATGGTTGGTGATCTGTGGGTGGATGGCATCTGGGTGGGGCCACTAGTACAGATTGACGTAGCGGATTAACACCGCGGTTCTGCCGTTTACTAGCTGTGTGGCCTTGACCTGCAACTTAACCTCTCTGAGCCTCAGTTTCCCCACCTGTAAACCAGGGGTAACAAAACAACGTACTCCATAGAGCTGGGAGGAGGATGGAGTGAGACAGCCCAGGTGAAGCACTCGCACTGGACACAGAGGTGACAGTGGTTTGGCACATGGGTGGGATGTGAAGTACACACAGAGACCTGTGCCTTACAGGTGCAAAGACACAAATCTTAACCATGAGCCAATGAGGTAGGTTCTGTTACATCCCAGTTTACGGGTGAGGAGACAGAGGCACGGGGAAGGGCAGTAAAGGCCCAAGGTCCCGCAGCTTGGTGGCTGGACCTAGGCACCATGTCTCCATAACCCCCTTAGCTTTGCCCTCCGTCTGAGATGCCAGCTTGTTAGGGCAGGAAGGGCAGGGTCTTGTCCTCCCTCTCCTCACATGTGTCCCCAATTTCACAGGTAAGGAAACTGAGGCCCTGACAGGTTTGTGCCTGGGCCCAACACAGGCCAAGTGTGCAAGAAGACGAGGAATGCCAAGGCTCATCTGTATTAGTGTCACATGCCAAAATAGTCTCAACGCTCCAGTTTCTAAGGGGGAAGTGAGGAAAGCTCATCAGGAATGAGCCACCAGAATATCCCAGAGCCACAGCCTCCCGACCCCAGCAGAGCCATCTCTTTGCTTCCCGGAGTCTCTCGACCCCGTTTGCAGCTCCCTCGGACCGTGCAGTGTGCGGTCCCAGCTCTCCCCATCTCTGATCCTAGGACGCGAGTGCGGTGGGCTTGAAAAGCCCCCACAGAGGCTCACCGGCTGGACCTGGCTCTGGGAACCGGGAGGAAAGGCCCGCCCCCCGGTTCTGCAGGAGACCAGAAAGCATCCGTGTGGAGCATCTGGGCCCATCTCAGACGTGCGGCTTCCTGCAGGGCCGGCTCAGAAGCTTCAGGAACCTGCCCTCACCCTGCGGGAGAGGGAGCTTCCAGGCTCCGAGGACTGAGCACAGGTGATTTTATGTGCCTGTCTCCGAGCCTGCCTCTCCCACCAGAGCAGAGCCTGGGTGGCTTCCCTTGTCCCATCCCACAGTGTCTCAAAGCCAGGGGCACAGTTGGGGCCCCATCCCTGCTTGAACCTGGGATGCCAGACTAGATCCCAAACCTCACCACACCTTCCAAGTTCCAGAGTCGGGCAGCTCCTGCCACCTTCTCCTGCTCTGTCTTCTAGTCTCTTACTCTTCCCAGTGCCAGCAGTCCAGATCAGTGCCCCGGCCCCTCCAGACTCCTTACCCCCACTTCCCTCCTCACTGGGCCTTTGCTGTTTCCTCCCCACTCTACACTCGGCATGTACCCCTGGCATCCCTCCCAGGCCCATGCACCTTCCCAGGCTGGCCCATCCTTCCTCTTTTAGAGGCTACGTATGCTGTGTGTTTGGCCTGTAGCTCGCTGGGGACTAGAAAAACAAAATTTATCATCGGACTGCCCTAATTTTTTCTTTCTTTTCTTTCTTTCTTTCTTTTTTTACCCCCCCCCCCCTTCTATTTTTTTCCCTAAGAATGAAGCAAGCACTTCCCTCCTCTCAGAAAGAGCTTCAAACATAGCCGGCTACTGGCAAAAGTATATTCTCCTTCTCAGAGGAGGAAATGAAATCGTTAACCATAAAGAAAAACAAAACCTGGGGTTTATGGAGGCCTTGGGTTTATGAACCATTTCACATTTATTAGGTTGTATGGCATGGCCACGCAGGAGTCTCCATCTCCATTTGAGAGATGAGGAGACTGAGGCTGCAGGGCACAGCTTGCCTGAGACCAAGGTAAGCTCCCAGCTGCCGAGCTGGTGAAATCTCCTTGCCTTTCGTATGTGTAAGCTGTGCTGACTTGTTCAATGGAAACACTGAAAAAGATGTGTGCTTGGCGACCCTAACTTAGCATCCCTTCTTTATTCAAATACAGTAGCCTCAGAGAATGGAAGTGGGGACCACTTTCCATATCTGGGGCCTGAGACAACATAGGCAGAGGCATTTGTAAGCTGCAAAGTGCTTTCTGGAGGGAAGAAAAATAATCACTGCTTGCATTGCACAATTAAGGGTCAGAGCACGGGGTACATATATGAAGAGCAGAATCAGGTGTCCCTAAAAATCTGCCTGGCTCCCGTTAACCTGGAAAAAGAATCCAGAAGCAAACAGCCCAGTCTCCCCATCCAGGAGACACCATTCCCCCCATCTCCTCCATCTCAAAATCCCAGGCTATTCCCATGAACTTCGGAGCCTCATAAACCTCCTTTGATAAATGATCGCCAGGGTGGACCTGCCACTGGGGATGATGGGACAAACCCTCCACATAAATCTTGAGTGTGCTCAAAGACTCCCTTGCTGCTGGCTTCTCAACAGACCCCTGATTTGCAGCACAGAATCCACAGCGATAGTTTCTGTGGTTACTTCCTGGCTTCTGAGCCGGGGAGGTTTCTGGAGAAAGTTGGGCATAGGTGGGTGGGGGAGGGATGGAACAAAAGTAGAAGGTAATGACTTGGAACTGCCTCGAGGGTGCCTGGCATGCAGTAGGTGCTCAATACAAACCAGTTTGTGCCCTACAGCATGTAAAAATAGCAGCCAGTGTTCCCTGCATACCGACTACATCCGAGATGCTATGCTCAGAGCTTACATCATCATCTAGTTTAGGTCTCCAGACAGCCTGAGAAATAGGCACGTTACCTGGTTTTACTGATGGGAACATTGAGACTTGGAACGTTGGATGTGCATCCCACGATCACAGAGCCGGGACGTGGTAGAACTGAATTCAAACAGAGGCAGACGGGCCTTGCTCTGATGTGTACTGACGGCCGTATGCCCAGCTCCTGGCCTGCCCGGCCAGCCTCCCCTGGTCCTTTGCAATAAAGGCATCCTTGTCCCTGGGTGGGTCCTGTTAGGGAGGCTATTGTTCAGGGTTTGCTGGACGCCTGTGAGTCCGGCTTAGGGCTTCACCAGCGGCCCTGCCCCCGCCCAGGCTCCCCTCACCCTCAGCAGCCAAGCTCTCAGGCCCTGGAATACTCAGTGGGCTGCGGCAGGTCCTCTCGGTGCTCGTACTGCCAACAGGGGCTGGGAAGTCAGCAGCAACCGATTCTTTCCAGCTGTTACTCTGAGTCACTGCAGGGTATTCCAAAGCCTGACCGCCAGCCGGCCTGTCCTGGTCTTTTATTTCTGTGGTTAGTTGGGCCTGGGCTCATTGATGGGGATGTAAACTGGGCCTGAAGCATGGGACCAACACTAAACTGGGGTGTTATTTCTTAAAAACCTTCTGTTGAAGTGTGGCCGCCACACAGAACCGTGTGCGTCGTCACGGGGGTCCAGCCTGTGGAATTCTCACAGAGTGAACACATCTGTGTAACCAGGACCCAGAAATAAGGCCTGTGCCGTCTCCCAGCAGCCCCCTTGCAGGCCCTACCCCGACCGAGGCCGGCAACTTACAGCCAGGAGAACTCCAGGCGTCCTGACTTCTAACGCCAGGCTGTTTTTTATTTTTAGCAGCTTTATTGAGATATAATTCACATACCACACAATCCACCAATTCAGTGATGTACAATTCAATGGCGTTTTGGTCTATTTAGGGTTGTGCAACCATCGCCACAATCAATTGGAAAACATTTTCATCACCTCAAAAAGAAACCCCGTTCCTTTTAGCTGTCACCCCTCAATCCCTCGGCCCCTGGCAGCCACTAATGCACTTTTTCTCTGTATGGACTGGCCCCTTCTGAATGTTTTCTATAAATGGGATCAGGCATGTGTGGCCTTTTGTGTCTGGCTTCTTTCACTCAGCGTAATGTTTTCAAGGTTCACCATGTTGTAGCATGTGTCTGCATAGCCGGTCTTTGCACTTTGTACAAATAGAAATGCATGTGCTCTTCAAGTCTGGCTTTTGGCTCTGTATTATGTCTGTGAAATTCTTCCCCGTTTTTGCCTGTAGGAGTACTCAATGCTTTTTATTGCTGTATAGTATTCCACTACTTATATAATACCACAATTTATTCACCCATTCCACTGTCAGTGGGCTTTTAGGTAGTGAATACTGTTTTAGGCTAACGTGAATACTGTTTCTCTGAACATTCTCATTCATGTCTTTTCTTGAAAATACGTGAGACATTTGAATAGATCCCTAGGAGGAAAATTGCTGGTCACAGCATAAGCATGTGTTTGACCTTAGTGCATATGACATTTTTAACCACATTCGTGGTAGCTTGTGGGATTCCCAGGGTTCCCTTGTTCCTGACCCCACCTCTGAGCGGCAAAGGGAAAGGGCTTAGTGGCCGGTGTTTTCGTTGGGTTGTGCGAGCACGCGTGGTTTCCCTGTCCTGGCTCTGAAACGATGTTCCTTTCACGGGCCAGACATACTTAGGCATGGCTCCCTCTCAAAGGGGAAACACATTTTAAAATGCCAATCTGCCCAGGTCTTAGAAGGATTTAGAACATTCCAGCTGTAGAGAGGATGGCGCTCACCAGGAACAGTGACTTAGAGTCCCTGGTTCCCACTTTGGGTCTTGACTCCAGCCCCTCCTGGGTTCAAAGCGTGTTCTTACCTGCCGTCCTGGGGGGCTGGGTTAGCTACTGCACGGGGTCCACAAAAGTGGCCAGCGGATGGTTCAGTGGGATGTGTCTTAGAGTGAGGAGATTGACCCTTAGCCAGCCACGCTGTGTTCTAACTCCCCATCCATCGTCCATTTCATCCTTTCAGTGACCAGATGAGGTACAAGTATAATTTCCACTCTATAGACAAGGAGACTAAAGTCCAGAGAGGCTAAGCTACTTGGCCAAGATCACAAAGTTCCTAAGTTGCAGAGCTAGAATTTGCACCCAGAGCCCCCACATTTTGTTGTTGTTGTTGTTGTTAATCCTCATCTGAGCATATTTTTCCATTGACTTTTAGAGAGAGTAGAAGCGAGGGGGAAAGACGGAGAGAAACATCAATGTGAGAGAGAGAGAGACACATAGATTGGTTGCCTCCCACAGGAGCCCCGACCAGGGCTGGGGATTGAGCCTGCAACTGAGGTACCTCCACCTTGACTGGAATCAAATCCGGGACTCTCCCGTCCGCAGGCCAACGCTTTATCCACTGAGCCAAACTGGCTAGGCCAGAGCCCCTACTGTTCAGTGCATCGCCTCTGGATTTGGATAGAAATCTCAGCCCTGCCACCTCTCTGTGTGACCCTGGGCAAGTGGCGGAACTTCTGAGCCCTATTCCCCTAGTCCAGGTGAGCGTGGAGAAAAACCACGCCTACCTCCCCTCATTGCCGCGGGGAGGTCAAGCGCCAGGACGCGGAAGCGCCAGAAACAGTGGGCGCTGTATGGAGGTCCATTTGGCCTACGGCTGCTCCCTGAAGTGGTCCCCGCCTTGGAGAAGTGCGTGTCTTCTAAAGGAGGTATTTTTTGAGAGAGTAGAGACTTTGGATCCTCTCCAGCCCACCCCTTTACCTGACGGGTGGAAGGTCCAAGACCCTGGGCAGCCCTGACTCCTCCAAGGTCACGCGCAGAGTCTCAAGGAGAACCCTCAGCCTAAAGCCCCGCCACCCTCTTGGAAAATGGGGCTCATGGTTTTGAGGCCACGGTGCCGTCACCCAGTCCCTCAAGAACTTATTTCTTTCTGACTCCATCTCTTCCTCGGAGCCCACTGCTTAGCTCACACAATGCCAGCTCTGGTTTTAAGAGAGAACCAGACAGGTCTGAGGCTCTGGGGGTCTCTGGGACGCCAGGCTCACCCCGGAGTCGGGTGGGTGGGGCGGGCAAGGAGCTGGGAGTCAGGCCCGGTGTCCTGTTGCGACGCTGGCGAGGCACCCTGACGCGCCTTCCAGAAAGACTATCTCCCTGTGGGGACACCCGCGACCCTACTCAGCCATTAATATTTATCAGACCTGAAAGCTGAGCCCCTGGCGAAGGGAAAACAGCCGTGAACAGGTGCCGCGGCGGCTGGCACCCCGGCCCGGGCTGTGGGCAGCTGGGGGCTTAGTCGAGGGTAAGGGGCTGGATGAGGCGGGCTGAGCAGGGGCCTCCTAGGCGGCAGAGATCTCAAAGGAGGGAAGTGGGCCACCAAGGCCGCGGACAGCTCACTGTGAGAAGCTGGGGGCTCCTCCTGCTGGGGTGGGCGAGGCCAGAGGGCTGGGGAGAGCTCGAGGGCTCCAGGCCTGGGTGGAAACCAGGAACCGGGGGATGGGGTTTGGCAGGGCAGCAATGGTTGCTTCACATCTATTCTCTACCCAGGAGACAGCGTGGTCTTTTTCAAAAGTGCAAATCTGATGGTGGCCTCCTTACTGCGTAAAATCCTTCTCAGTTTTCATAGCTCTCAGGTTAGAAATGAAACTGCCTGTGAGCTGGCCCTGCCATGTCTCCGGGAGACCACAGGACCTCTGGGCCCATTGGGCCTTCCCAAGGGACCCCCCCGCACTTAGCATCCAGGACCTTTGCACGTGCCGTTTTGATGGCCGGGAACTTGATTCTCTCCCCCGGTGCCTCTTCAACTCCTGCCTGTGCCAGGCAGAGCACTCCTCCCTCTTCTGCTCTGCAGGCAGGCCCTGCAGCCGGCATTGCCCAGACTCCCGTGCCTCTGGGCTTCCCACTAGGTTCCCCCAGTGAGGACACTGGTGGAGACCGACGTGCAGGCAGAGGGAGAAGCCAGGGCTTTTCTTCCTCCCCTCATCTCCCTCTCCCCCACCTCTCCTTTTCCCCTCTTCATCTCTCCCCCTCTCTGTTCTTACCTCCCAACCTTTAGGCGGCGTCTCTAGAAACGACCGTCTTTACTCTGTGTCTCTTCTTTGTCTGCAGCCCAGGGTGATGCCAGCTTCCTGCTGTTCCTAATCTCCTCTGTTTGCTCTTGCAACGTCATGATCCCGTTTATGACCAGGCCCCTTCATTTAATCCCCCCTCTTGGGCCGCCCCACACAGGTGCCCTTCTCCTGGCGTCGCTTGGCTCATCCTTTGGTTCCTGCATGAGGGTCCAGACCTCACCGGAGCTTCCCGGGGCCCCCCCGGCCTGGCTCAGGAACCTCTGGGATATACTAGGTGATTTCTTTTCCTTCTGGGCACTTATTGCTGTTTGCAATTATGAATTCATGAGTGTGGTTATTCGATTAACATCTGTCTCCTCCCAATTTGCACGTTCCACGAGGGGAAGGGCCAGACATCTGCTTTTGCTCAACTCTGTATCTCCTGTACCAGAACCTAGTATAATGCCTGGCAGTGAGGAGGCACTCAGATATTTGCTGAATCATGAACCAGTGCATAAAGGAATAGGTGGATTAGGAGAGGGGTGAGGAACTCATTCAGCTAGAACCCAGTGGTTCTAAATCTAAAAAGATTCTGGGTGAATCTTTTCCCCACTTATTTATAAGGTCACAGGATAAATTGCTTAGAGAAACTCATCATGCATTCATTCCGACAATTTCTTGAGCACCTACTGGGTGCCAGGATGAATAGATAGGTGTGTGGGGGAGTGGATGGATGGTAAATGGGTAGATGGATAGATGGATGGATGGTGGATGAATGGATGAATGGATGGGAGGGAAGAATAGATGGTGGGTGGGTGGATGGATGGATGGATGGATGGATGGAAAGGAAGAATGGGTGATGGATGGACAGAAAGAGGAAGAATTAAGGAATGGATGAGTAGATGGGCAGTAGAAAGAACAGATTTACTCCTAGAAAAAAAGGAAGGCAGGGAGGGAAGACAGGCAGGTTGAGTTTAGAGAAAAGATGCAGCTGTTCTGTTGGGGAGAGGCAGAGGGATGGGGAATGGCAGCACTCACACGGGAACTCTGTGTTGTGTCCCTCAAATATGCAGGAAGGGCAGGCTCTGAGAAAGGGGCGGGCAGGGAACTGCAGTTGCAATTCCCTTGTGTTAACCAAGATTAATGACTTTGGTTTGAAGAACCCATTTCTGGCCATGACTTTGGGACCAACAGGATGTGACCCGTAGCCCTTGGGCTGCCCCAGAGACCCAGGGCTCCTGACTTGGCAGTGAGGGTTGACATGCCCCCGGCAGCAGCGGGCAGTGGCAGCAGCTGAGACCCTAAAGTCCTAAGCACACACACGCCCAGCGGCAGTCGGACAGCATTTCCCTTCGCCCCAGGCCCCGGGGCAGATCCTCCATCTGCTCAGGGCCTCGCCTTCCCCCAGCCTTAGAGAACCAGGCTCTGAAGGAAATGCTGGTCTCCCCGCCAGCCTCAGCTGGCCCCCCTCTCTGTGAGAGTCCCAGGCCCAGCACCCCTGCTGCGGACGCCGTGGGGGCCCAGCATGGAGCTGGGAAAGGCGACCCCAGAGGCAGGGAAGAGGGAGGGGCGGGGGGGGGGGCAGGGGCGGCTGGGTGGGAGCTGCTGATTCACAGCCACCCTTCAACAGGTGGCCTGCCATCTGCGCTGGCTCCCCGCCCCAGCCACGTGTGCAGCCCTCTGGAGTTTAACTTCGGCTGTGCACGCCGCTTGAGTTCATACAGCCAGAAAAAGAACTCGCCGAGAGCGGGCCGGGCCGAGGACAGAGCGAGGGTCACTTGTCCCCTGAGAGCAGGGCTAAAAATGACCAGGGAATTTGGAAAGTCCCTGTGCACAGGCCCTGACCTGCATTTCCCTTCACGGGGTTCCTGGAGCTTGGCCTAAAAGCTTTTCGGAGCTCGGTGTGCCCACCCTTCACCTGTCAGACACCGAAATGCAGGCCCAGAGAGGTGAAGAGGCGTGCCTGGGCTCACACAGCGTAGCGTTCCTTGGTTCACTCTATTGATTCCCTGTTAATGAGTGGGCTCCCTGCCAGCTGCAGAAATACGGCCTCGGGGAGCCCATAAATCCAGCGAGGAGACCAGCCACAGAGAAGCCAAAATAATGCAAGAGCCTCCCAGCCCTGCCGCGGGTGACCAGAGGGTGTTTGAAGCTTTCACTCAACTTCCTCATTTGTAAAATGGGAATAATTATAACAATAGCACTGACCTCTTAGGGCTGACATGTGAAAGGAGGTTGTGGCATTACAGGGCTATGGGGGAAATCTTCTCATTCGACTTCATTCAGCATCCTGTACCCTTCTTCTCAGAACAACCTTGTGCGGTGACTGTCCTCAGCCTTTTGCAGAGGGAAGGGGTGCGTCTGGTCCTTTGCCAGCACTCCCAGGACAAGCCCGGACTTGAACCCAGGACAGTCAGAACCCCAGCTGCCTCCACACCCCACCCCCAGCCCTTCTAGGGCCCCCCCTTCCCTCCATACTGATGCTGCCTCCACCCTGGAAGGGAACGTGCTAAAACCTGTCCCCAGGGCAGGGCCCAGCTGTCACCCTCCCAGCTGCTGGGACCCTGTTGGGAGGCATCCGGTGCCAGCCTGCAGGCGGGGCCAAGGACACACATACAGCTTCTGACACATCCGAGGTGGGGAGGGGCCTCGTGGGCCAGGCAGGCGCCGGGGTTACAGCGTGTTCCACCCCGAATGGGCCCCCTCCTCCAGGCAGGCAGCCAGCCCTGCCTGCCACCTGTCCTGCGGCCAGGCCTGGTACCTTCCCCACACTGGCCTCAGCGAACAAGCGAAGAGCCGTGGGAACTACCTGCGCGCGATGGAATCTCAGGAGCCTGGGACGCACGTGCTGGTTTTTCCAAGTCCCAGCGGGAAGGACGTTCGGTGAGGAACCCCTGGCAAACCGTGAGCCCAGGCTTGCCCTCCCTCAGGGGCAGTCGTTCCTGGCAGAGCACCCCCTTTGCTACTCAGGGTGGTTGGTGGGCGAGGATGAGCTGATGCTCATTGATGTCTGGGTGGCCCTGGGCCCCGTCCGTTGGTCTCGGCCTTCCTAGCTACCCTGTAGGCCAGGCCTCTCACCTCCACTGGAGATGATGACCTTGAACCTGGAAGCATGCAGTGACTGACCCAGGGGAGCTGGACTAGGAACTGGTGGGTCCAAGGCCACCCCTGGCCGGGCACTGCCTGTCTTCTTGGCAGACTTACAGGTGGCTCCTCTGGGCATCCAGCTAAGGCCAGGGTTGTCCTGGGGGCTCGACCTCGGGGGGGGGGGGGGGGGTATGGCCAATGGCCTCTACCCTCAGAGCTGTTAGGGCCTCATTAGCAGCTCATTCAAACAGGGGCCAAGAAGTGCCCATGGAGGAGGGGAATAGTGGGGGTTGGGGGCAGGGAGGCTTGTGGGAGATAGGGGGCTGGGAGGGTTCCAGAAGAACAGAGGCAGGCGCAGGGGTGGGGGGCAGCCCTCTACCTCCTCCTCTCCCATAGAGCCCCAGGCACAGAGGGTGGTTGCATGGGGGCAGGAGGCAGCAGTCTCCCCCCAGGCTTAGGCCCCTGGAAAACCCAGGAGAGTTCATCCCAAAGGTGTCAAAGAAGAAAGCCAGCCAGCGGCCAGGGAAAGGGAGCAGGCGCCCGTCCCAGGAAAGGCCGGCCTGCCTGCCAGGCCCCGGCCTCCCTGGGCTGAACGCCTCTTCCCGCCGCCGGCCCAGAGGCGCCAGCGCTGGCCTGGGGAGAAGCCGAGCCAGGTCAGGGCGGGCCTGTGGCCCTCCCTCCAGCCCCCACCCTGACAAGGGTTTTCTTCCCACAGGAGCCAGAGGCAGGGAATGGACGTGATGATTCTGACCATGCAGAGACGGAGACGACAGACTGAGACAGAGAGAAACATGGACAGAGAGACAGGCAGAGAGAGAGCCAGACAGAGAAACCAGAGAGAAACAGACAGATGCAGAGACAAAGAGCGAGACACAGAGACAGCTACAGAGAGAGACAGATAGATACAGAGACAATGACACGGAGACACAGAGACAAGGAGATACAGACACAAGACCTCGCGAACCTGGAAACACATAGAGACAGACACACTCACTGCACAGTGACACCGGATACAGACCCTCAGCAGGCCCTCGCCAGCCGGCTGCCCTCACTGCCTCCTGTCTCCCCAGGCACCCACCCACACACCGGGTACCGCACGCCCCAACATCAGTGTCCTAGGTTTTGACCCAGACTTGCTCAGGGTCAATGCTCTGTGCCACGAGGGAGCCCGGGGGTTGGACCTGCACCCAGCCAGCCACCTGTAGCCTGCGTTTGAGTCCCGGGTCTCCCATCTGCCAGCTGTAAGACAGGTGGAGGGACATTACCTCTCCGAGCCTCAGTTTCCCCACCTGTGAGACAAAGAGAGAAGGTGGCCGACTTGAAGGGTGGCTGAAGGACCGTAGGAGAAAAGCAATGAGCTTTAGAAGTGCCACCGAACCGACTGCCCAGCTGCATAGCAGCGTCTACACCACCAGGGCGAAGAGAGCGGTGGCCAGACTGCAGGGTCTGGAGAGAGACCTGCCTTCCAGGCCCTGCGGGGCAGTAATTCGCCATCACTCTGCCCACCGTCCAGGCGCCTCAGTCAGCCTGCCAACCGGGTTTTGCAGCAGGTCTGCTGTGCACCGAGCACTGGGGGGCTCAAACCTGGTGCAAACGCGGGGACCGGGCAGAATAAGGGGACCTAGGCTTCGCGGTTCAGAGAACAGGGACCTGGTGGTGGACGTGGAAGAGGGTGTGTGAGGCTGGGAAACACAGCTTCTTAAACCGATTTTATGGAAGCATAATTCACACAACAAAAGGCATCCATTGTAACTTTGACACATGTATACACTCCTATAGCCACCTCCCTAATCAACACAATCAACCTCTCCATCACCCCAAAAATCTTCCCTTGTGCCCGTCCCCAGCCAACCCCCATCCGGCTGGGGAGGGGTGCCCATCTGTTCTCTATCCCTGCCGTTCGGCATTTTGTAGAGTTTCACACAACTGAGTCATGCCGCACGCACTCTGTCGGGCTTCTTTCATTCAACCTACGGTTCTTGAGATTCTTCCAAGTGACTGCGTGAGTCGCGCGGCTCCCTCCTTCCTTTTCGTCGGTGAGTAGTATTCCACTCGGTAGTGGCAGGACCCTGTCGTTATCCGTCCCCTGTTGATGGACTTCCGGGTTGTTTCCAGGCTGGGGTCATTAGGAATGAAGCGGCGGTGGGTATTCGGGTCCAGCTGTGGGTGTGGACGTGTCCCCTTTCTCGGGGGTAAAGGCTGAATGTGGAATTGCTGGGTCAGAGACAAGTGTTGGCCCTGGGCCGCCGCTGGTCTGCCCCGATTTTCTTTTCTTTAAAATGGGGGTGAAGAAAGTGGAAATAACCCAGATGCCCATCAACAGAATGAATAAGTAAAATGGGGTCTGTCTACACAAGGGAGGATTTTGTGGCCATAAAAAAAAAGAGAGTAAAAACAAGTGCTGGCGAGGATGTGGAGAAAAGGGAACCCTCGTGCACTGCTGGTGGGAATGCAGACTGGTGCAGCCACGGTGGAGAACAGGATGGAGTTTCCTCAAAAACTTAACCATGGAACTGCCTTATGACCCAGTGATTCCACTTCTGGGAATATATTTGGGGGAAAAAAAAACACACACCAAAAAACTAAAACACTTAATTCGAAAGAATGTATGCACCCCTATGTTCATTGCAGCATTACAATAGCCAAGATTTGGAAACAGCCCAAATGCCCATCAGTAGACGAGTGGATAAAAAAGCTGTGGTACATTTACACAACGGAATACTACTCAGCCATAAAAAAGAGAGAAATCTTATCCTTTCCAACAGCATGGGTGGACCTGGAGAGGGTTATGCTAAGTGAAATAAGCCAGTCAGAGAAAGACAAAACCATGTGATTTCACTTACATGTGGAATCTAATGAACAAAATAAACTAACAAAACAGAAACAGACTGGTAGATACACACAGCAGACTGACAGATGTCAGAAGGGAGGGAGGGTTGAGGGACTGGATGAAAATGGTGAAGGAATTAAGCAAAAATAATAATAATAATAATAACATCAACACAGACAGCAGTATAATGATTACCAGAGCAAAGCAGCATGGGGGGTTGGGGAAGGGAAAGAGAGTGAAGGGGGATAAACAGAGATGGAAGGAGACTGGACTTTGGGTGAACACAATACAATATGCAATTGATGTATTATAGAACTGTACACCTGAAACCTATATAGTTTTATTAACCGATGTCACCCCAATAAATTCAATTAAATAAAACAGTACAGTCCTGGCGCATGCTACAACATGGATGCACCATGAAAACATCATGCTAGACACAGACAATAGGGCGGTGAAGGCCTGGGGAAGGAGGCGGGGTGGGCTCAATAAGGGGTCAATGGGAGAAAAAGGGGGGACATATGTAATCCTTTCAACAATAATGATTTTTAAAAACACAAAACACCACGCTAAGTAAGAGAAGCCAGACACAAAGGGCCACAAAGGGTAGGATCCCATTATATAAAATGTCCAAGATAGATACATCATAGAGACAGAAAGACGATTGATGGGGTGTCAGGGGTTGGGGAGGGGGAATCAGGAGTGCCTGCTAGTGGGTGTAAGGCCTCCTTTTGGGGGAGCAAAATGCTCTGGAATTAGATTTAGGTGATGGCTGCACAACCTTTGAATGCACTAAATGTCACTGAATTGTACACTTTAAAATGGTTAGAATGCTAAATTTTACGTGATATGGATTTTGCCTCATTGTAAAAAGGGGGAGGAGACATTCCGGTAATAAAAGTGCCCTCCTTGTAGGGTTTCTGTGAAGGTTAATGAGATGGTACATGGAAGCACTAAGCACGGGGCAGGGCGCACAACCCCCGGGATAAAACTGGAGATGCTTAGGGGTTTTTTGTCTGGTTATTCCCAGGTGTAGGTCTCTCCCCCAGGCCTGGCACACAGTAGGTGCTCAACAAACATTTCCTTCTTCGTAAACATGAGGAGATTAATTATAACAAATGTTCAAAGACTCCCCTCGGATGGGATTGTTCTGAAGATTTCTGAAGGGCAGAGTAGTGCTACAGACAGGCTCATTCTTCTTTTACGAAGAAGGAAACCAGGGGAGGTTAGGAAACCCACCCAAGGTCAGCCACCAGCCCAGGCTGGCCAACTTCAGAGCCCACGGGCTAAGTGAGCAAGCCGGCTCCCCCTGGGCACACGCCGGGGCAGATGTGCCTTTGACCTCTGCAGAGCGAGGTTCTCTCCCCAGCTCTCTGAGGGGCGGGGAGGCCAGGAATGTCCCTGGGGCCTGTGCCCAGCGGGGAAGCAGGATGTGGGCTGACGGGGGTCCCCTTCCCCCTGGCTTGGCTCTCATGGACGCGGGGTCAGCGTGGAGTTCCCCGGGGACTCCACGTCTGCCTTCACTCACAGGGAAAGAGGAGGTAAGGAAAATGTAGCAAAAACACGCCGGGGAAACCTTGCCCACAGCTCCAAGCAGGCCTCTGTGCCCCGGCGGTCAAACTTCTCCCGCAGCCCCAGCCCTTGGCCTCTGGGTCCTGGGCCTCCGTGGCTGTGGGCACACCTCGTCCTCTTTCTTGGAATTCTCCGGAGACCTCCTTCCTTGGCTGCGTCTCAGCCTCTCTGACGCCTCCCAGAGGCCATCACACCTCTTCCTGCCGGGCGGGGTGGGGGGGGGGGCAGTCTCCCATAGAAGCCTCTCCCTCTGCCCTTCTCACCCCCTTCTCTCACCTCACCCCACACACAAACACGTTTCCCCAACCAACCCGTCAGGACGCCACTCACATCATTCCCCTGTCCTCCAACCATCTGTGGCTCCCTAGTGCGCCCAGAGAGGCCGTTTGGAGACTGGCCACAGGCAAGGGCCCTGTCGTCAGGATGTCTGGGATTCAATCCTGGCTCCACCATTTAGAAACTGAGGGATACACCGGGCGAGTGATCCCACCTGTGTGGAGTCAGGATCACCCCTCCCGCACCGGGTAGCTGGCACAGTAAATGGGCTGAAACGTGGAAAGCGTTTAGAACGGAGCCAGCGGAGCATTCTAAGTGTTAGAATCATTGAGGATGGAGGCAGCCCATCCCCTTGGTCTGGCCCAGGCCGTGGTGTCCTGGATCCGCACAGCCCCCATCTGCCTGCTCCTGGCGCAGCCCTGGGAACCGCCGTCCCCATCACGATGACGTCAGCCTCCTGCTGTCTGCCTCTCCAGAGTCAGGTCACCATCGCCGGTCCCAGGCCCCCTGACTTTACAGGTATGGGTGGGACTGAACTGGGCCAAGCCCACGAGCTGGGAGGAGAGACTCGGCGCACACACCTCGGCCTCCACTGGCGAGGGCACGGCCCTTGGTCCACTCTGCTGGAAGGCCCGTGGTGCACACACAGTCAGCACTAAGAGCCTTACATGGACTGACTCATTTAATCATCATCACAGCCCTCTGAGGTGAGTACTAGTCTATCCTCACTTGACCAATAGGGAAACTGAGGCACAGAGAGGTTAAGGGTCACACAACTAGCACTCTGACAGAGGCAGGACTGACACCCAGGCACCCTGGCTCTTGACATGTGGTCATAACGCCCAGGCCACAGTGGCTCTCTCCAGCCTTAGCACAGGTCCGGCACATCGTAGGTGCTCAGTGACGGCGAACATCTCTTAGATGGGAGTCGTGGCTTCTCCAGGGACACGGTAGCATGTGGCAAGAATCAGGCCTGTGGCCTCCCAGGACGCTGGGAGTCTCCAGGTGGGGGCAGCCCACTCTCTGCTCATCATCTCCTTCTGCACCCACTGTCTCTGAGTTTAGTCACACAGCTCCTGCTGGTTCAGGGGACATTGTGGCCCTGGACCTGTGGCCACCTGCCAGGAATACCAGCCAATACACACCTGGGACTGTCCCCTGGACAGCAGCCTCTGGGCAGGAGGCCCCCATTCATGCAGTGACCACTGCCCCGGCCTGCGGGCCCTGTGGCTGCCCCTCCTCAGAGCAGCCTCGGGTTGGTTCACAGCCAGCTCCCAACCATTCATCAGATTAAAGGACCTCTACAGTGAAAGAGGCGCCTCTGGGAGAGCAGGGGCCTCAGCCAAGCTCCAGGCCTCTGCCCCCCCTCCCCCGCCCGCCTCCCAACCCTGGACAGAGGCCCTTCCCCTGCACAGGACCCAGGTCCTCCTGCTGGTCCCCCCACCCCACTGTTCATTCATTCCACACATCCGTCATGTCCCTACTCTATGCCACAGTGAGTTCTCTTGTCTCCTTGCTGTCGCCAGAGCTGTGCACCTTGGGACACGCTTTACTTTCTCTCCTTCTGAGATGGCCCTGGGGTGGATCGTTTCACCCCAGGTGGTATCATCTCTCGGGGGCTCAGTTGAGGGGGCCCCTATGGCCCGTTGCCAGCACAGGCTGGGCATCTACTTTGTGTTGGGCACGGCAGCATGCGATTTATGATGTGATCCCATTGACCCTTCCGAGCCCTCGAAAGGTGGGCCTCTCATGCCGCCACCCTTCACTTGCAGAGAGTGGAGCTCAGAAAGGTCGAGGGACCTGTCCCCGGCCACACAGCTGGTGAGAGACCACACCAGGGTTTCTCCTTCCCAAGTCTGGGGTTTCCATGTTCCCCTCACACCACATCTGTCTGAGTTGGCTGGGTAACAGTCACATCCTATGGTGATTCTCTGGATCCCAGGCCCCCTCCAGGCCCCGTAGGCAGCAGCTTTCCTCGTCACCCACCCTGACTTTGGGGTGCTGGATTCCCAGCTCAAAAGATCAACCTTAACATCAATCTGTGGTTGGCTGAATAGCAACCCCCAACAGGGCCCATGTCCTAATCCCTGGGACCTGTGACTATGTGATGACAAAAGGGACTGCACAGATAGATTAAGTGAAGGATCTTGAGATAAGAAGACTGTCTTGGGTTATATGGGTGACTCCAATTGTAATCACAAGGCCCTTAGAAGAAGAAGACAGAAAAGTCAGGATCAGAGAGAAAGATCTTAAATTGCTAACACTGTGGGCTTTGAGGATGGAAGAAGGGGCCACAAGCCAAGGAATGTGGGCAAACTCTAGAAGCTAGAAAAAAGCAAGGATACAGATTTTCCCCTAAAGCCTCCAGAAGGAATGCAGACCTGCTAACACCTTGATTTTGGCCCATGTAGATCTGTGCCAGATTTCTGAACTGCAGAAGAAATCTGTGATGGTTTAAGCCAACACATTTGGGTCGTTCGTTATAGCAACCATAAGAAACTCATACAACAGCCTAGATACCCCCTCTTGTCAGGGTCCTGGCCACACCTTCCCTCCCTTCTTCACCCCCACCATGCCCAGACCTGAGGCCTGAAGTAAGTCTTGGCTGTCCCAGTCCATGCAGGGGCCCGCCCACCTCTGGGCTCTCACACCCTCACCGTCTGGTCCTGCTCACTTTCTTCCCCTGCCTGCCATTGTTAGTCACCTTATCACGCCTCTCCATCTCACCTCACATCTAATTGGAATTTCCTCAAAGGCAGGAAACCTGGTTTGGGCCGTCTTTGTCTCTCCCAGAGCACCCTGCATGGGGTGGGCTCAGACAGAGCACACTTGGCTTTCCTGCCCTGGAAGCCCAGGGTCTGCCCTCCCCTTCCGCACTCCCTGCCCTCCAGGCGGGCAGTCCACTTCTGCCTCTGGCAGAGCCTTAGTCCCAGTGGCTCCTGGAGTGCGAGTTCTCCTCTTCCAGTTCAAAGTTCTGTCTTGTTCTCAGGGCTCAGCATGGTGTGGAGGAGAATGTCACCTCTTCCGAGAGGTACTCCCTGATTGCCCATTAGAGGTTCCCCAGATGGCATGACCGCAACTGGAAACCCATTTCGTTTGTTGCTTAGCTTTTTTTTCTAGAATCTTCCTAAGGGCAGCACTGTGCTACACTGAGGAGAGGGACCCACAGAGCCCTCAAAGGAGGTGAAGATAGATGTCTCTGCTTCTAGCCCGTTTCCACCTGACCAGCTGGGCGACCTCAGATGAGCCTCGACCCTTCCCAGAGCTGGGGTGTTCCATCTGGAATGTGGCATAACAGTACCTGCCTCCCAGGATGGTGAGAGCCAAATAAGATGCCTGGTGCGGCCCGGCACAGGTCTGCACATAATGAGTGCTCAGCAGGGTTCTCAGTTTCCTGGACTGTCTGATGGTCACCAAGGTGACCAGTGATCCATGGGCCAGGGAGGTGTTGATTTCCCTGGCAATGGAAAGCACAGCCCACGGATGCCCTGTCCTCCTTACACCTGGACCGAGGGGAGACCCACAGCTGCCCGGTGTCACCTCTGGGGGGACGGGACACTTCCTAGGTGAGGCCATGTGGGGGCATGCCCCTCGCTCAAGGTCATGCAGCCAGACTTCCAACCCGCTCTGTCTGGTTTCCCCCACGTTTTGCTGTGGCTGCAGGAATCCCAGCAGCACTCTGAGGCATTCTGTGGGTGGACAGGAACATCCCAGTCTGCCCGGGGCTCTGCAGCAATGAGCAGCTGACTAGCAGCTCATGTCAGAGGCTCCCAGCCGGTGAGGATGGGCAGAGCAAGGACGCGGAGTTCCAGGTGGTGGGACAGAGGGACCAGGCTTGGGGGCTCGGAGGATCTTCTTCCCATTGTCCTCAGACTCGCCCCAGCCCTGGTCACCACCCTAACCCCTCATCGAGTTCCTCGTCACAATAAGTGGGGTCGCGTCTGGATCCAGGCCACAGAGAACAGGAATTGGCCTTGGAAGTTTGGTGACAGGAAACGCTCTGTGGCCTTGGCTGGGTTTGGAGGAGGAGGCAGGGCAGGTTGTGCCCCTGGGGCATTGTGACTCGGAGCCACAGAGCTTTTCTGGGGGAGGGGGCAGGGCAGGTTATGGGGGGGCAGCAGGATATCGTCCCTCCCCCGCTGTCCTTCCCAGTCCCCTGACAGCCATTTGCTGAGGCGCCTGTCTGCGAGGCAAGGGGTGCACACCGTTTGTGTATAAAATTCTGTTTTGGCCGGTGTGCGTCTCTGCCTCAGCCGGGAGCGACAAGATCTGGCTGTCACGGTCGAGGCCGAGGCAGGATAGTCCTGGTGACCTTTCACAGTTCACTCCCACACACCCTCAGTGCCGGAGTGGTGGCCCCAGCCCATGGGAAGTGGGCGTAGGGGGTGGCGGGCACAGGGGTCCTCCTGATAAGGACACGCGGTCCCCATTAAAGCCCCTGACATCCCAGGTATCATTTCTGCTGGATGCAAAGAGCAGAGGAGCTGACAGCCAGCGGGGTCAGGAGAAGGAGGCCCACCTCCAGGTCAGAGCCCAGCTCAGCTCCCGCTCACTGCAGAGCATGCTGGGAGGTGCCCCCTACCCAGAGCCGGGGGCCGGTTGACAGGGCTCCGGAGCCCCATGGCCCAACACGCAGAGCACACCCACTTCCTGCAAGGCCCTCTCCCCAAGGCCCCATTTGCTTTGAACAAATACCCCTCCTGCTGCCTCCTGAGCCTGAGCCTGGCCAGGCAGCGCAGGGCTCTGGGGGCGGGTTTCCACAAAGACCTGTCCGACCCTGGGTCACTGCAGGAAGTCCTGGAGGCCAGCATTACAATGCATTGCTTCCGGCCGCCACGGGGTCCCCGGGCACAGGAAAGAGGTGCCGGTGGCCCTGTGCTTTCCAACGGGCCAGGGCCAGGTGGCTCCCGGCAATGCCCTGCGCCCCGAGCGGGGGCAGAAAGGCTGCCCTGGGTGAGGGCCATGGGCGTGTAAGCCTGTGAGAGACAGCCTTCCTAACATCCCTCTTCCTCGTGCTACTCCTCTGCTCACACGCCTCCAATGGCTCCCCGGGGCCTAAGGATCCACGTCGACTCCCAGAAGTTCGGCACTCAAGGCTCTCCGGCCTCTCCGGCCCTGGGACCCTTCTCCTCCGCAAGGCCCCTCTCTGCCCCCAAATGCGCCTGTCCGGACGGGGCCTTGGCCTTGCTGTCCCGCCTCCTGGAAGACCGTCAGTCCTCTCGCTGCCCCAGCTCTGGCTGTGGGTCCGGCTTATTTAGTGTAAATCATGATCGATTCTGACAGCTCCTCCAGCTCTCATGTTGATTGACACTTCCTGCGTCCCAGATGCCCCCAGCTGCTCCCACCGGGAAGATGTGCGCCGTGTGGTCAAGACAGCCAGGCCCACCTCGGACCTGGTCCTGCCTCTGCCGTCACGACCCCGGGGTCTCTGGTGCCCCACCGATGAGATAGGAACGCTGTGTCCCTGGAGTGGCCATGCGGCCTGGTACTAAAGCACAGTGCCCGGCAGGTCAGGAGGGATCCGTTCATATGAGCTGTCGTCGCTGTGGTCGGCAGAACAATGGCTCCAAAGATGTCCATGACCGAATCCCTGAACCCTGTGAGCATGTGACCTCACGTGGCACAGGGACTTTGCAGACGTGATCAAAGTGAGGTTCTGAGATGGGAGATGCTCCTGGATTACTCAGGGCGCCCAAGGTCACAAGGATCCTTATAGGAGGGAGGCGGGAGGGTCAGAGAAGGAGATGTGAGGACAAGGGGGCGGGCGGAGAGAGGCGGTGCCTGGCTGGCTTTGAAGATGGAGGAAGCCATGAGCCAAGGAATGGGGGTGACCTCTAGAAAGTGGGAAAGCGGAGAAACCGTCTCTTCTAGAGCCTCCAGAAAGAATGCAGCCCACCGACACCTTCATTTTAGGGCTTCTGACTTCCAGGGCTACAAGGTAACACATCGTGTGTCTCCAGCCATGAAATTGTGGCAATTTGTTACAGCAGCCACAGGGAACTTGCACAGTCAGATCCACATGGATGATCTCATTTAGTCCTAGAGCCGCCCTGGGAAGAAGGCCTGTGGGTTCCCATTGACAACAGCTCCTGGGGCGGGGTTGGGGGAGAGGGGGTGCTCCAACCAGGTGGCCTCAGCTCCTGTGGGGGGGCTCCCAACCTGGTGGCCTCAGTGTGCTGCCCAGCCCCGGGGTCTCGCTTTGTTCCTGGACTTTTGCTGAACGGCTGTTTACCTTTCGTTTCACATCTCCTCGTCTTGTGCTGTTGTTGGTGCCTTGTCCTTGACCATACTCCTTCACGGGCACGCCTCCCTGCTCACCAGCTCAGCTGTCAACTTCTTGATGGCAGGGGACTTGTCCTCTCTGCATCCGTGACCATGGCCTCAGGAGGCGGGTACCAGGTGCTTTACCCGACAAGTGGAGATGACTGTGTCAAGTTAAACAACAGCCCGGAGCAACCTTCCCTTTAAAATTACCTGGGAGTTAAAAAGAAAAGTTTCCTGGCTGTACCCTGAACCTATCGAATCAGAATTTTGGGGGTGGGCCCGGCGAGGCTATGTTTTGAAGCTCCCTAGGAGCATCGTGTGTGGGGGCAGGGTTGAGAGCATCTACTGTCTGGGGCTGGCAAGGCTCCGAATGGTAGCTAGTATTTATTGAGTCCTAATTCTAGGCGATGAAGTCCTTCACCTGTGTTTGCGTATTTCAGCCTCTCAGCAGCCCCCTGAGGTAGACACATTCATCACCCACTTTTCACACCTGAGATGCTGAGGCACAGAGAGGCCCAGGTCAGCAGGGGGGCCAGGGTTTCACCCACGCACTTCGCACTTCGGTTCTTCTGTCCATACTCAACCAGCGGCACCCGAGGCGGGGGTGGTGGCGGTAGATGGAGGATTTTTATCACTGATATTGTTTAGAATAAAAAGCAGCCTGAAAGTTGATAAGCTGATTCTCAATTTCATATGGAAATGCAAAATTCATTTGGAAAATTCCAAAACAGTCCTGAGAAAAGCGAGCAAAGGTAGAGGGCTGACATCTTGATTCCAACACTTACTCCACGTCTGTAGTCATCAGGACAGTGTGGTTCCTGCGTGAGGGTAGACTACCCATCAGTGGAAGAGAACTGCGAGTCTGGAAATAAACCCTTACCTTTATAGTCAACCAAATTTCCCCCATTCCATAGGGGAAGAACAGTCTTTTCAATAGATGGGGCTGGGACAATTACACATCCACAGGCCAAAGAAAGAAGTTGGACCCATATCCCATGCCATATGCTTACACTTCAAATGGATCAAGACCTACATATAAGAGCTAAAACTATAAAACCCTTAGAAGAAAACAGGGAAAATCTTCGTAACCTCGGACTAGGCCATGGTTTTTAGAAATGACACCAAAATGGCAACAAAAGAAAAAAATAGGGAAATTGGACTTCATCAAAATTAAAAACTTTTGCATTCCCAAGGAGACCACAATGAAACGAAAAGACAACTCGCAGAATGGGAGATAAATCTGTGCAGATAATATATCTGATGAGGGACCTGTATCCAGAACACCTAAAGCATATTTACAACTCAACAATAAAAAGTCGATCACATTTTAAAATGGGCAAAGGGCATTCCCCCCAAAGAAAACAGACAATAAGCATACAAAAAGAATGTAAATTCAAGCAACAAGGAGGTAGTATTTTACACCTACTATGATGGCTAGAATAAGAAAGACAGTAACAAGTGTTGGTGGAGGATGTCAAGAAATTAGAAACCATCATGCATTGCTGGTGGGGATGTAAATGGACAGTTTGATTTGGAGAAGTCTGGCAGTTCCTGAAAAGGTTAAGCATCGAGTTACCGGGTGACCCAGCAATTCTATCTGTAGGTATATGCCCAAGAGAACTGAAAATGTACAACACAAAGATCTTGCACAGCAATGTTCATAGCAGCATTGTTAGACTATGTAGGTGAAAACAACTCAAATGCCCACCAGTGGATGAATGGATCAACCAATATGGCCTCTCCTGACACTGGAATATTATTCAGCCATCAAAAGGCGCGAAATCCAACATGGATGAGCCTTGACAACATCACGCTAAGTGAAAGAAGCCAGGCAGACCACATACTGGATGATTCCATCCACATGAAATATCCAGAATAGGCAAATCCCTAGACCCAAAAGCAGGTTGATGGCAGCATAGGGGGTCACGGGGAGTGATTACAGGAATGGAGTGCGGCGTTTCCCTGCCGGCTGGTGAGGATGTTCTGGAGGTAGGTGGTGGTGGTGGTTGCGCAAGCTGTGAATATACTTAAAAACACTGAACTGTACATTTCACAGGGTGAATTGTATGGTATGTGAGTGATACCTCAGTGACACTGCTCCTAATAAAAAGGCAGACCGACTTAGCCGGTTTTATTAAGTTTTCTTCCGCTGATGCCCCTCGGCACCTGCACGGCTCCCACCCACAGGCTCCGCCGCTGTGGCACATCACCGTTGCGGACATATGACACCTCCGTGCAAGGTCTGCCGTGCAGCAGGTGCTCAGAGAAGGAACCCAGGCCTTCTCTTCCCCACGTGCCTCCCCAGGCAGAGTGCAGGCCCCGCAGCCCACCTGTGGCTTTAGACAACCCCTCCCCCCGCATCATTCCCACACAGGTTTTTTCACTCAGGTGACTCTGTGGGGCTGCCCAGACCCCCTCAATGGGGATGTGCTTTCCCGACCACTGGGACAGATGGCTCAGCTGTCACCCTCAGGGTCAGCCCCAGCCAAGGTCAGGCCTTCCCAGGTGGCCAGTGCTCAGTGACCCACGCTGGTGCATGAAGGCCCGGCCATCTCGGCTCAGCTGGGGACAGCTCTGAGGGCCACCCAGCTCCATAGCTACTAGGGGGCTGGCCAAGGCTGCATGGCAGCTCGATGCCCCCTGCCCAGCCTGTTCCTTACCCACCTCCCCCGCAGGATGCTGCTCCCAGGGCACCCCCAACAAATGACCGACTGCATATCAGCCCCCTCCAAGCGTCAGCTCCCCGGGGTGCTCTTGGGACAGGGACGCTGCTCAGCCTCAGTGCACAGGGTGGCACCCACAAAGGAGTATCCAGCCCCAAATGGCCAAAGCCCTGACATAGTACAATGGTTTTTAAACATACATATAGTTACTTAGAGACCATGTTAAAATGACTCCCAGGACTGTGGGACTCTCTCCAAGACAAACAACCCTGCTTCTTCAATAAACACATAGTAACAAAACGGAGATGGGGGGAGCGGGGGAGAGAGACAGGAAGGGAGAGGGAGACAGAGACAGACAAGGCGAGAGACAGGGCATGGGGAGGAGGAAAAAATGACAAGAGAGGGAAAGAGATGAAGGCAGAGAGACAGAGAGAGAGAGGAATGGAGGAAAAACCTATATATTAAAGAGACTATTGAACTTACATATTCAATTAAACCTTCAGTGTGTGGACCTTATTAGAATTCTGATTCAAACAAACCTGGGGGTGGGGGAGGGCGACAGTGTTAAGAATGGAAGTAGCCCTGGCCAGGTGTGTCCGTTGATTGGAGCATCGTCCCCGTACACCAAAAAAGGTTGCGGGTTCGATTCCCAGTCAGGGCACATACCTAGGTGGCAGGCTCGATTCCCAGTTCCAGTCAGGGTGAGAGTGTCTTGCTCACATCGATGTTTCTCTCTCTGAGTCTCAGTCCTCATTTCCACTCTCTCTTCCAAAAAGAAATCAATGGGAAAACTATCCTCATGTGAGAATTAACAAGCAACAACAACAAATCCTTGTTCCTAGCAGACCCAGAACAGAAAAAGGTACCAACGCACAGACCGCGGTGACACTCTCTCCAGAGGTCAGAGGAGGGGTCAGGGTGGGGGTGCAGGTAGGCCAGCCCCCGGCCGCCATAAAGCAGCAGGTGCAGGAAGAAAATTGCAGCCATCAGAGCTCCAGACCCCCAAATGGAAACACACTCCTTGAAGCCTAATCTCACCTCTCCGCCTGAGCCATCTGTCCCACAGCCAGACGGGCAGCAAGGCCCCCTTCCCAGGGAGGATGCTCATGGCTGATTCTTCTTGCGGGGAGCTCAGGGAGAAGCTGTTGGGTTACAACCAACCCTTCTAGACGTGTCTCCCCCACACCAGTGCCTCCAGCAGCAAAGGAGATCTCTCGATACCACACATCTGACAGTGACACTGAGGATTAGACCCTCCAGCGGCCCCAGGGGCCTCCAGAACAGAGTCCTCCACCCTCTGTGACCTCAGGCTGGCCACCAACGGGCCCTGCCTGGCTCTCCGGCCTCCCCTCCTCACCTCTGCACCTGGGAACAGATGTGCATGCTTGTCCGCGTGTCCCCGGCCCTTTGCACAGGTTGTTCCACTGCCGAGAACACTGTGTTCCCGCCGCCCCCGTCCCCGTTCTGCTGGCTCTTACTCACCTTTCCCTTTTCAGCCTAAGTGTCTCCTCCTCGGGGAAGCCCTCCTGACTGTTCCAAGACGGGCCTGGGTGCCCGTCATTACCGGCTTCTGCCGTCCGCTGAGCTACCCGTATCGCTTCTGTTTCTCCGTCTGCGTTGTCAATACTTGTTTAAGGGTCTCCCTTGCTAAGTAGCTCCCTGACTTGTCCGGATTTAGCCTGTTGCTCTCTCCCTCCAGGGCCTCCACCTGTCCGTGCCACCAATCACTGCAATAGGCTCCTCCCGGTTCTCTCACTCTCTGCCTCTCCCGCCACCTGCTGAGTGGTCTTCCTGAAATGGGAGCCAGATTACGATGCTCCCCTGTTCAAGCCCAAGGAGTCACTTCCTCGTTGCTCTTAGAACAAAGCCCAAAGTCCTGGCATGGCTCACAGGACCCCCATTTTCAGGCCCTGTCCCCCCAGCCTCCTCTTGTCCCTCTCTCCTTCTTGCTCCCTTCATTCAAGTCCCACTGGCTTCTTTTCAAATCCTAGGACCCACCAAGCGGTGCCTACCGCAGGGCCTTTGCATGTGCTGCCCCCAATGCCTGGAGCATTCTTCCCACGCCTCACAAGACTGGACCCTCTCTCCCTGCCCAGCCCAGCTTGAAGGAGCACCCCCTCTGAAGCGGACTGACCTGCGACTCATAGGTCCTGGTGCCTAGTTTATTCATAGACCCATCCTCGTTGTAAGTACTTGGATTTACTTAATTTTGTTTTGTTCCTAACATTCTGCTAAGTGAAAGGAGGCAGGGACACTCTGTCTTGCACACTGTTATATTCCAGATACTGGCACACAGCGTGACCACCCCCCCCCCCCCACCACCACCACCAAGGAGTCTGTCACTATTAGTGAAACAAATGAATACACAGCGCAGGCAATGTTCCTGGCCAGGCCTCGAAGATGCTGAGGTCCCTGGCGATCCCGCAGGGCTTCCCCGTTGCTGGGGGCTTTGAGGAGACCAGGGGCCAGCACCCTGACCTCCTCCACCCTGGGTCACCAGCCTTCCCTGGTGAGCTTTTGCATTTGCAGGAGAGTGGATACTATTAAACTAAATGAACATGTCACAGAGGGGCCTGGTGTTGGTGGGAGTTTAAGCAGGTGTCTGTTCGAGGGAGCCACACACAGGTAGACAAAAGGATGGACCGACAGACAGAGGGCCAAGCAGGCGAGGGGCCGTCTGGTGCGCAGCCAGCTGGGCTGGGGGGTTTGTGCTGCGGCTGGAAGGACTCTGAGGACCGTGACCTCGTGCCAGCTCTGTGGGCAGCGAGGTCCTCTCTGCACCCACGAGCCCCTTGGAGCCAGCGTCTGTGATGTCTGAGCATCGCGAGAGCTCTGGGCCTGTAACTGGAGGCTGAGGGCCATTTCTCTCTTTGTAACGGCTCGCGGGGAGGGGACAGGCGAGAACACAGCCAGCTCCCCTGCCCCCTAACCTCCAGTTGTCTTTCAACAGAAGAACTAGGTTTGTCTAAAATGTTATTTGTTCAGGCTCGTGCCTCCTGCCCAGTTTCCAGGGTGGACCTTAAGGATGTGCTCTTTAAGTGGGAATATGAAAAAGTTGTGGGGAAGAAGGAGAGGAGAGGAGAGGAGAGGAGAGGAGAGGAGAGGAGAGGAGAGGAGAGGAGAGGAGAGGAGAGGAGAGGAGAGGAGAGGAGAGGAGAGGAGAGGGGAAGGAAGGGGAGGGGAAGGGAAGGGTTAGGAGGAGAGGGGAGGGGAGACAGAAGGGAGGGACGGAGGGAGGAACGGAGGGAGAGAAGGTGAGAAAAGAATAAAAAAGGGAAAAAAGTATGAAAGAAAGGGAAGGAGAGAAGGAAGATATGAAAAAAGTAAAAAGGAAGAAGAGGAAAAGGGAGGGAAGAGAGAGAAGGAAAAGAAGGAAGGAAGGAAGGAAGGAAGGAAGGAAGGAAGGAAGGAAGGAAGGAAGGAAGGAAGAAAGAAAGATTAAAAGAGGAAAAAGAGAGAAAGAAGGACAGAAAGGAGGGGCAGAATGAACACACTCAGCCCATAATCAGAGAAGCCCAGACACCAGGCTGTCCCAGAGCTCCACCCCCCACCCCCCCACCCCCGCTCCCTGCACCCCCTCTGGACTTGGCAGGCGGGCTCCCTGGCGGGACCCCACCCTGAGCTCAGCCCTCCCCTCCCTCCTGGACAAGGCTGGTTACACAACCGCCTCTGTGGACGCCATCCAGGAGCTGCGGTCACATGGGGCAGCTTCGAGGGAGGGGCGGGGGAGGGAGGCACTTCCCAGACCCAGCCTGTCGCCACTGCTGCCCCCCCTGCCCCGTTAGCTTGGCTGGGAGTCAGCTCTTCAGCCCACTGGCTCAGCCAGACTGATCCGAGAGTGTTCCCAGATGTGCGCTGCGGGTAATAAAAAGGCGAACTGGTTCCTGTCAGCAGCAGGAAACTCCAAGAGAGCGACCCCCAGCAGCCGCTGGGCAGATGTTTGCAATGTGTGCTCTGGCGGCAGAGAAGGGAGGCCGGGGCAGCAGGGCTGCCTGGCCTGCTGCACTGGACGCACACGGGGGTCTCACTACACCCCCTTCTCCTTGGACACGTGGCAGAAAGGGGCGGGGGTCCCCCGTGTATTCCCCTTGCAGGGCCCTGCTCACGCGACTCCCTTCCACCCTGTTCCCATCCCCTTTGGACTTCCCCCAGGTGTGCACATACGTCTGCCCGTTGGATTTGCCCTGCACCCGCACTCTCTGCCCATGGAAGTGCATCCCTGACCTCAGGGAATGGGCTTCTCCCAGCCCAGAACCTAAGGTTCGCGGGACAGGTGCCCAGCACAGTATTTTATTCTTGCCCCTTGGCAACAGGAAAAAGCATGTGACTCGGGTCTGGCCAATCACTATTTGCCACTCTCCTAACCACGGTGATTGGTGCAGAGATGGGCCTGTGACCTAACCTCGACCAATCAAAATCCTCCCCTGAGACTTTTCTAGGTGGACAGAGGCGGAGAAAAGTGCCACCCTGACCACCAGACTTTGTGAGACGCAGAGCTGGGAGGACGTTTCTGGTCACCTAACCTGCTCCACAGTCAAGGAGATTGGGCCTCTAGAGCTCGCACAGCTAGTTGGTGGCAGAACCTGGTCAGGGCAGGAGGAGCTCCACAGGGGTCTCAGAAGTGCTGCTTCTAGTTCCGCTTGGTGGCCCCCAAGCTGCCTCCTTAGCTAGAGCTCGTGGGTAGAGAGGGAGTGGAAGAACCACACTAGGTGACCCATTGACCTTGAGTGTGAGAGCACCATGAAATCGGAGCAACTGGAAGGGGGCTGCACGGGCAGCTGCGGCCGTGTGCAGGGGTGAGGAGAGGGGCTGTCCCATGGGGTTCTGCGGGGAGAGGTTTATTTTGCTTTAAAATGCAGGCTGAGGCCAATTAAACCAACCCAGCCAGGTCAGGCCCTGGCAAAGCAGCGGAGCTGACTCTGGGCAGCGGAGGGGTTAAATGAGGGCAGGCCCGAGCAGCCGGTTTGGGACAGGAAGTAGGGCCAAACTGAGGCCAGGCCCTGGAGGACATGGAGGATTCTTTCTCTCAACCCTCAAACTGACCTTTTGGGATGGCCTGAGTCTTTCCCCTTTTCGTCTCCTATGTGTAAGCACCAAGAAGCACTTGGTTCCACAGTGATAGCTAATCTACTCCTCGCCACGCCCCTGTGAGGTCGAAACCAGGTGGCGCTCACTTTCCAGATGAAGAAACTGAGGGTCAGGGTGGTGATGTATCTGTCCTGGTACATGACTGCTCACAACTGACAAGGCCGAGGCCGAGATCCGGCTCTCCTGACCCCTAGGTAAGGGCTCTTTCCTCAGCAGCCCAGTGGCTCCTACTGATAGGGCTTTGCTGGAGGGTGGGTGGGGGTGCAGATATACCCCCATGGCCTGGAACTCACCCCCCCCCCCCCGCCCGCCCCCGCCCTAAGTAGCCGTCCCTTCTCAACCTTTGCCCTTTACTCGGGCAACTCACTAACCACCCCTGGTCTTGTGACTTGACTGTGGTCCCTGCCTCCCTCACCCTTTTCCTTCTGCCCCTGCCTTCATCTTCTCTCTGACTGCCAGGCCCCGAGGAGCCATCTGTCCACCAGGCGTAGGTGGTACACACTCACACACTCATACATACACGCACACGCACACGCATACATACGCACACATACACGCACACGCACATACACGCACATGCACACCAGGGTCTGTCCTGGAAAAACTTCAGAAGGAAGCCACACAACTGCTTCTGGTCTCTCCCACAAGAAACACTGTTTGGGCCAAGTCCACTTGACTTTCTGGCCTGTTCGGGGTGTTTTGTTGGATGTTACTGGAGCCAGGAGTTGGCGAGGGAAGGGGATGGGGGGAGGGGGGATGTTCTTTCTGATTCCAACAAGGTCCCGGGCATCTCCGCCAGGTGTGAGAATCACAGATGCAGCCTGAGGAGGGGGCTGAGCCCGCTGAGTCTTGAGATTTGCAGCACCTCCGTAAGACAGGGTTGGCGTGCTTAGACCCTTCGTATGTGGAGGCAGACGCGCCTGGGCTCAAACCTTGCCCTTACTCCTCCCTCCAACCTCCCATAAACTTCGTTATGCGACCTCGTTGAGTTACTCAAACCTCTCAGAGCCTCAGTTTCCCCATCCGAGGACTGCTCAGCAAAACCTGAATGAGTAAGTGTGGAGGGTGCCCACATACCGGCTATGACATAGATGAGTACCAGTGTCTCAAAAGCCACCCCCCACCTGACAGGACAACTGAGTCAGGTGCACAAAGCCCAAGACGGCATCATCCCCGACCCTACCTCCCAGCTCTGTCGCCTCTTCAAGGGCTGAGGCTCCCCGCCCCACGCCCCAGGGAGCAGCCCTGAGCGGCTGGGCGTGGTGGCAGACAGAACACGGAGCAGCCGGCCAGCAGGGTGGGGGCCGGGAAGAGAAGGGGCGGCCACAGGAAAGGTGTGGCCGGAACTCCGGGAGCCGGCAGCTGGAAGGAAGGAGTCGCCAGGTGGGCCCACCCTCGGCCCGCAGGCAGAAGGCCAGGGCATGGGGGAGGACGGCTCCAGCCTCCGGAGACCCCGAGATGTCCTTCAGGACTGAAGGCCAAGCATTGTCCCCGATTGCAAGGGGCCCTGGCCAGTGGCTTTCACACGGCTCATTGTGTCCCGGGGCCTGTGGGAACCAGCCCCTGTGCCCTGGCTCAGTGAGGTTTTGGATTGGGGCCCCTCCAGCGGCCACCACCGCTGACCTCAGCCCTGCAGACAAGGAGTGAGGCTGGGAGCATGGGCTTAGCATTCCTCCCATCTGCATTACCAAGTGCCCACCGTGTGCCCGGCTCTGTGCCAGGCTCTGCCAGCACCGAGGGGAAAGTGATAGCAAGTGTCTATATAAGCCCGGCCTCCTGTCTTCCTTCTATTCCTTCCTTTCTGACCCATCAGTGCCCTTTGTCGTTCGTGGTTAGACGCTGGGGTGGGGTCAAATCACAAGCCCGTGAAGCCATGGATGCGCCTGAGTGGTACCCAGGCTCTGGAAAGGCAGCCCCCAGTTCACTTCCGCTTACCCCTCAGGGCCGCCATGTTCAGTTGTTTAGGCTGCGCATTGTACGAGGTACCACATCCAAGGGGATGCTGTTTACACTGTGGACATTTTTATTATTTAATAAACACTTTTTTATTTTTATCACAGCTTTACCGATGCTAAAGATGGGCTGCTCACACATCGCTTACGTCAGTTTTGTAATAGATGGCAACCAAGGAACTCGATCTGACAAAATCAGTGTAACGCAGTTGTCTCAGTTACTCCTAACGGTCGTTATTAACATTGAAATCCCCGTTATTTTGTGTTCAGTCGTTTACACACAATGCCTTTACGTTTGGTATACCATGTTGCTGAGAAATTAATCATGGCATCACAGAAATATTCTTTGGAGCCTGGGCCAGATTGTTCAACTCTCTGAGCCTCAGTTTCCACATCTGCCTGAGGAGCCTGAAGGCCTGTCCCTCGCACGGTGAGCTGAGGATGCAGGGAGCGTGTCGGAACTCTGCGGTGCACAGTAGGTGCTCAGCAGGTGATTCCCTGTGACGTGCAGCTCTCCTGGCAGCTTGCTCTGCAAAGTAGAGGCACTGTGGTGCCTCAGTTTACCCACTGAGAAGCAGGGGCAACTCTCGCCAAGATCTCCGACGGCAAAGAATGCTCTGCCTTACAAGGTCGTGTTCCGCCTGCGCTGAACTCCCTAGCCCTTCGCTTCTCCAAATTTGGTCCTGCCCAGACTCTTGACCCTGCTTCCTGTCCCCCTCCCGTGACACCGCCCCTCGGAGCTGGTCATCGTTGATGGGGGCCCTCCCCGGAGCCCCCAGAACTGCCCAAAGAGGAAATCCTCTTCCTCCCCTTGCAGACTGGAAGCTACAGA
This sequence comes from Cnephaeus nilssonii, assembly GCF_951640355.1. NCBI lineage: Eukaryota > Metazoa > Chordata > Mammalia > Chiroptera > Vespertilionidae > Cnephaeus > Cnephaeus nilssonii. Next base: position 29,424,384 of record NC_137091.1, on the reverse strand, counting down.
ATGTTTCTTTTGGAATTTTTTGGCTTCCACATTGTAGAATGTTCTAGCCTTGTCAGCCACAGCCCCCTCCCCCTCCCCCCCCCTCGGCCCCCTCAGCCAGCAATGCTCGCTCCAGCCAAAGACGTGCTTGGACCTTACCTCCCTTCTCCCCGCCCTCCCCGCCCTCCCCCACCCCTTCTTCTATGTTTGTTGTAAGGAAAGCAAAATATGCCAAGGAGCCCAGAAGAACCGACTGGAAATCGCCCAAACTCGCCGACAGCTGATTGTTTCCTAAGCGAGAGGTGCTGGCTGCGTAGAGGGAACATGGCAGTCTGCGGCCCGAACGTGAGGACAGGGAGAAATCCTAAGGGCTAGATGGGATCCTGCCTTGGCCTTTGAAAAGAAAAATCCAGCCCTTGATTCATTTAGCTCCCAACTCTCCCCTCCTGGCAGCAGAATAATTAAATATTCATGCATTTTCTCCTTCCCCTAAAAAAAGTGATAAGTCAGATTTCTGCGCACGCATAGAGAAAGTGCCCCAAGGCGAGGGGTGGGAGCCCAATTTCAGCCGAAGACAAAGCCTCCACTTCAATTTACGAATGAAAACACCCTTCACCTTTGCTGCTGTGAATTTCCTAGATACACATGGTCAGGACAATCCGAGAATTATGAGGCTCCAGGACCAATTAGGGCTGTTTGTGTTGACGTCAAGTCTGGGGGAACTTTTTTCTTCCCCTTGCAAGTATTTATGATACTGACAGATGCAAGGGGGCGGGGGGAGGACCAGAACAGGAATAAGCCTTGTGGGGCCACGGGGATAAGGATTCAATGTGAAAAGCAGTCCCTGGTTTTGTTTAAGCAGCCAGATCTGTCCGCGCTCCAGCTCTGCGGCGGCCGGCGTGAGGGCGGAGAGAGAGCGCTATTACACACCCAGGCATGTTATGAAGAGGAGGCGGCTGAAGCCACACAACCAACTTGAGGGCAAGGTGTCCATCCCATGTTGCCGTGAGGAGGGCGAGGTCTCCGGCAGCGAAATAATTTTCTCACGGTGGCAAGGCCGGGGAGTGGGATCTGAGCGCTGGCTCTTCAGGGACAGAAACTGCCACACTGTTCGGAATGCCATCCCATTTCAGTCCTACTGTGCGCCACGTGCGGTGGGGTGAAGGGGTGTGCCAGGCGAGGCTCCCCCTCCTACGAGTGGCCATCCAGTGGGAGGCAAAGCCGTCAGCCTTGGAGCTGCCCCAAACAAGCCTCTCTGAGGCATGGGCAAAGGTGGGGGGAGCAATGGGGAGGGGGAGGGGCACCCAGTCAGGCTCAGCGTCTGACTGGGCCTCCCCGGGAATGGTGTCCTACCTGCCTCTCACAAAACCGCCTGGACGGTGGCAGGGCCACTGGTGTGCCTTATGCACCCACAATGCTCACTCAAGCAGGCATGTATTTAGCACCTACTGTGTGCACGGGCACAGTGCATGGTGTAAGTTCGGCCTCCTCCACTTGAAGCCCTGGACAGGTGGTGGATCCCTCTGAGCTCAGTGTCCCATCTGGAAAACGGGGCCGATGAGAGAAGCCCCTAGCCAGGGTTGCTGTGAGGACTCCCCGAGATGCGGCAGCACAGGGTCCCTGTGGGTTTATGCACCCAGAGGCCTGGGTTCAAATCCTACCTCTACCACACACTCTGAACCCAGGCCTGCAATTCACCCTCTCTGCATTTCAGTTTCTTCATCTAGAAAATGGGATGGTAAGACGGCTGCTACCCTATGGGGCTTCTGTGAGGGTTAAAATTACTTGTGATTTGTTAAACAGCATATGTATATTTTCTGTATACGTTATGCTCCATAACATAGGTTGTGTGTGATGGAGGAAGAGGCATTGCACACAAAATCCCTTAGCACAGCCTGGGCCTAGTGACTGGCCAGGAAATGTGATTGATTATTATTATTATTATTATTTTATCCTGTAGGTCCGTGGGAAGCCATGAGGTGTCTCAGAGCCAGAGGTCACCCTCAGCAAAGTCCTGCTTCACGCCTATTAGAAGTAAAGTTATGGGAGCCAGGACCACCTGTGTGCCCATGCAGTGCCTTTTTTTTTTAAAAAAAAAATTTATTTATTTATTTTAGTGATTTCAGAGAGGAAGGGAGAGGGAGAGAGAGAATCATGGATCGTCTGCCTCCTGCACGCCCCCTGCTGGGGATCGAGCGGGTAACCCAGGCATGTGCCCTCACCAGGAATTGAACCTGGTTCATAAGTCGATACTCAGCCCCTGAGACACACTGGCCGGGCATTGTGCCTTTGTATGTGTATCGACAGATGCCCCAGCTGGGCGACAGAGCCCCGTGGCAGCGCCCATGGCTGGCCGGCTGGAGCCAGGTCCTCCCACAGAGGGAACAGCCTGCCCAGCGGTTCTGGCAGCCCTGGCGGAGGGAAGAGTGGAGTAACTAGGTTGGTAACTAGGGTCTCCCCTCTGAATGTCTCTGCTTCCCTGGCTCAGCCCCCGCCCTCCGCAGAGCAGGCCGCTCCGAGCCTGGAAGCCCACGCAGCAGATGGAAGGCTCTCCAGCTGGCGTGCGTGGGGGTGGGGAAAAGCGGGGTAGCATTTCCTGTGCCCCAATCCCAGCTTGCTCCTTCTCTGAGCACGTTTTTTTCCACCTCCCTTTTTTCCTTCTAATGTGCTCACACATCTTAAGATCTAGCTTGTTTTTTGTGAATGGAATGTAACCTGAGAGCCGGAGAGGAACGTCAGGGGAGGCTGTGCCGATGGAGAAGGTGCCCCTCTCCATGTGAAAGGCAAGCCGCAGCCGCAGCGGCGGGATGGACAGGGCCAGGTGGGGAAGGCCGCGCTGCCAGCGAGCCTGAAACGGGAGAGGCCAGGGCTCCCCGGCCCCAGACCAGCTTTCTGGACTTGGTGCTGATCCACCCCGGTGCTGCAGGACCACCCATGGAGAACCCGACCTCTGCCCCGCCCGGGGTGGGACATCTGGGGGCTGTGGCCTCGTCTCCGAGGCATCTGGTGATTTCCAGAGGCCCATCCTGCTGTCTTGGCACTAAGCTGCACGCACTCACTCATTGGTTCAAAAACCACGCCTGTGTGCCTACCATGTGCCGGGGATTGTGCTAGGCAATTCTGTGAACGAGACCGTTGAGCCCCCTGACCTCACGGACTGGTGGGACAAGCAACCAGCGCGTGGCTCTGAAGATTCACATGGACAAGAGGTTTCTCTGCATGCGTGAACCCACACAGCAATGCCAGAAGGACAGTCACTGCCCACTTCACAGATGAGCACACTGATGCCCTGAGAGATTAAACAACTCGCACAAGAACAGAGCCGGCCAGGTCCTCTTGACCCCGGGCCCCGGTGTCTGACCAGGGTGCTTCTGAAAGCTAAAGCCCAGCGACAGGCAGGCCACAGGCCCGGTGGGTGTGGGGAGACCTGGGGTGGGAACTCCTGGCCCCACCCAGTGGCCAGACAGGGCCTGCCTGGGGCGGGACAGGGCATCCTTCCCAAGGCGGCTGTAACAGGAGAGTGCATGGAGGGAATCACTGAACTTTCCAAGGCTCCTGCCTTCCTCGACGGAGGATGATAGCTCTCACCAAAGGGTGAGTGTGAGGACTTGACGAAGGTTATTGTAGGTCAAGTGCTCGGCAGAGTTTCTGGCATCCAGTAAATGCTTAATAGATGCTGCTTGCAGTGAACAACCTGCCCAGCTGTACCTGGCAGTACCCTCTGTGTTCCCGCTCATTACAAGGCTATCCATTTAAACCGAGAGGGTCCAGCTATGGCTGGGGGTTTTGTTTGTGTTGTGTTTAATACTAGAGGCCCGGTGCATGAAAATTCATGCACTGGAGGGGCGGTCCCTCAGCCCGGCCTGCCCCCTCTCACAGTCCGGGAGCCCTCAGGGGCGGGAGGTGACCCGGCGATCAGGGGAAGGCGACGCCCCCATCACACCTCTGCTGCTGCCACTGCCGGCAGCTCAAGCCTCGGCCGGCCCTGGTTACCTGAGCCTTGGGCGGCCCTGGGCGGCTGGGCAGCCGCCATCCGAGGCTTGTCTGTGCCTCAGGCCAGCCCTGGGTGGCTGGGGGGCTGAGGAGACTGGGGGACTCTGGAGGCAGGTGTGCGGAGCCTTGCCACATGCCTGCCGTCCCGGTGGGGTTGAGGGGACTGGGCGCTGCCATCTTGTGGCTGTGGGCACCACCATCTTTGAGGGCATGGCAGTCAATTAGCATATTCCCTCCTTATTGGCTGTGGGTGCCGCCATCTTTTGCGACGGCATGAGGGTCAATTAACATATTCCCTCTTTATTCGATAGGATATTTTTATTGATTTCAGAGAGGAAGGGAGAGGGAGAGAAAGAGAGAAACATCAATGATGAGAGAGAATCATTGATCGGCTGCCTCCTTCATGCCCCACACTGGGGATTGAGCCTGTAACCCAGCCATGTGCCCTGACCGGGAATCATCGAACTCTGACCTCCTGGTTCAGAGGTCAATGTTCAACCACTGAGCCACACCAGCTGGGCAAGGGCTGGTCTTGAAGGGTAGAAGGCTTTGGATGAGCTTTAGAGCAGCAGGGCGGCGGCCATCTCAGACCTGCCTGCTGATGCAAACACGCCTGTCGTCACGGAGCGTTTACTGTGCTCCAAGCGTGCCAGCGCGGCCCAGGCAGCCCAGGCCACAGGAATAACCCCCGCAAGAGCCTGAAGAAGGGGCCGCAGTTAGCGGCTTGGAGAGACTGGAAGGTGCAAGAGGGATGAGTACTGGGTGTGCTTTTCAGGACTCTCAGTGACAAGATCCCCAAAGATGGAAAGCCCCCATTTCCCAGCCCTTCTCTGCTTTTTAAAAATACTGAAATAGAACTCATGCACTATAAAATTCTAAAGTGCACAATTTGGCAGTTGTAGTATATTCACAAGGGTGTGCAACCATCGCCAGCATGTAATTCCAGGACATTGTCATCACCCCCAAAAGAAACCCCTATCGTTTAGGTGTCGCCCCATTCTCCCTCCGCTGGATCCTGGCCACCACCAATCTACGTTCTGTCTCTAGGAATTTTCCTGTTCTTGACATTTCACACGGAATCACCGCACGTGGTTTTCTCGTGACTGGCATCTTGATGTGCTCCAGGCTCGCCCGTGTCACACCCCGTATCAGTGCTTCATTCCTTTTCACGGCTGAATACTACCCCGTCGTAGGCTAGACCACAATTAGCTTCTCCACTCGTCTGATCATGGGTTTGGGGGTTGTTTTCACTTGTTGGCTATGGTGAATCATGCTGCTGTGAACATTTGTGTACAAGATTTTATGTGGATGTATCTTTTGTTTGTTAATCCTCACCCGAGGATACCATTGATTTTTTTTTTTTTTTTTTTTTTTGAGAGAGAGAGAGAGAGTGAGTGGAAGGAAGGGGGAAAGACAGAGAGAGAGAAACATCAATGTGAGGGAAACACATGATTTGGTTGCCTCTCGCACTTGCCTGGACCGGGACGGGGGCGGGCTGGAGATTGAGCCTGCAACTGAAGTACGCGTGCCCTTCACCGGGACCATACCTGTGATGCCTCCGTCCACAGGCCGATGCGCTAACCACTGAGCAAACCAGCCAGGGCTGGATGTATCTTTTCATTTCCCATGTAAAGACCCTGGAGTGGAATGACTGGGTCACATAACTCTATGTTCGACCTCCAGGCTGCTTCCACACCGCCAGCTTCCATCCCCACCAGCAGTGCACGGGGCTCTGATTTCTCTCCCCGACGCTTGTCATTGCCCACCTTTCCGATTCTAGCCGTCCCCGGTGCGGGTGACGGCTCCTCTCTGCCCTTACTCCTTCTTCCACCAGATCTTCTGAACACAGTCCTTCCCACCCACAAAACTGCTCTTCCTGGGGGCTCCCTCCAGACCGAGACTCCAGGAAGTCAGGGCACCCACCTGTCTCGTCCACTGTGGTTCCCGGGGCCCCAGCCCAGCACATGTGCTCGATAAAAATCGAGTTGAATGAATGAATGAATGAATGAATGGCTTCGTGACAATCCTAAAGCATCAGCCTGTGAACACGTACCCTGAGATTGCATACTGCTTTGAGCTCTAAAGGTTTTTTAAAAAATCATTTAGCAGTCCAGGGAGCCATACCCAAATTGGCGTTCTGTGGAAATTTCCAAGTTCTCATTAAGTTCTCCTCGGACAACTTGTCGTCGCCGCGGGCCGGGGAGGGCCTTGTTCCCGGGGGCGGGGGCGGGGGTGACTTTGCCAGCCCCGGGGCTGCCGTTTCCCTCCTGGACGGCGCCCTGGCCCGGCTGGGCCCAGCCCCCGCGTCTTGGCCTCCAAGGTGGTCATCTCGGCCAAAAGTGGCGGGCTGTCCTTTCATCGGGCGGATGCTGCCCTCGGAGAGGAAACGCGAGAGCTCAGCACTTATTGTTTAAAGAAACGGCGTCCTGCACAGCCCAGGAGGAGGCCGCGAGGTGTCCTGTGGCACCGGGGAGCCTGCGGGGAGGTCACCTTTTGTTCCCTCTGACAGAGGCAGCTTGGCCGGCGGCCGGGCTTCAGCGGAACCCTGAAGTCAGCAGTTGATCTTGGGTGCCGTCCCACTTTCCTCGCTCATGTTCCCCATCCTCCCCTCTCTGCCAGAGAGCTCCTGAACCAAGCCCGGCCCGGCCCGGCCCGGCTCCAGGACCAGGAATCAAAGCAGCCATCGCGCAGGGAGCACTCACTGTGCGCCAGACCCGGTCCGAGCCCGTGGCCCCCTGCTAGGAAGGAGGCTGTCTTCCTGTGCCCCTTTCACAGGTGAGGCTGGAGCAGGTCAGAACGGTCCACGCAGGACGCAGGACGCACGGCTGGGAGGAGGGGGAGCTGGATTCCCACCAGGCCCTTGGGCTACGGCCCTCCCCAAGGTGGGCTGGGCTCCGGGAGGAACTGGCCGATGTTTTCAGGAATTCAAAACAGAGGAGCCAAGGACGGACCCTGGGTGTTTAGCATATGTCAGTGTGAGGGGCCTGCGGGCCTCTCTTCTGTGGTCTCCTCTCTCTCTCTTTCTCTCTCTCTCTCTCTCTCTCTCTCTCTCTCTCTCTCTCTCTCCCTCCCTCTCTCCCTCTCCGTTACAAAATTCTTTCTCTGAATACATGTTATGATAGAAATATCTCATTTTGGAGGCTTTTTGTTTGTTTGTTCATTGTCACCGGAAGATATTTCCCCATTGATTTTTAGAAAGAGTGGAAGTGAAGGGGGGCGGGGAGAGAAACATCGATGTGAGAGAGACACATTGATTGGTTACCTCCCACATGCAAGCGCCCGACCAGGGCCAGGGATCGAGCCTGCAACCAAGGTATGTGCCCTTAACTGGAATCGAACCCGGGCCCCTTCAGTCCGAGGGCCAACGCTCTACCCACTGAGTCAAACCGGCGAGGGCTCACTTTTGGAGGCTTTTAAGAAAATTTCCAACTTGGCCAAGTAAAATATTGTCGAACTTGTGTTGGTTTCCCCCAGGTTATTATTTAAAATGTTTCCGACTGGTGGGACCGGTCGCGGTGTGGGGAGAGACACGGGTTTTCACACTCGGCTCTGGCTGTCTCCAGCACAGAGCACAAACTGTTTCGCGCCTGTTCCCTCGTTCGGAGGGTAAAGGTGCCCAAGCTCCGGGGGCTGTGTCCCTGGCTGCCCTGCGCACGTTTTCCCCAACCCTGCTCTGACCGGGAGGGCTCACCTGTCTCCCTGGTGATAGGCCAGGCTAGATGGTAAGAAACTTGAGCTTGGGATTAGCGCTGCGTTTTCTCCCTCGGTTTTGGGGACCAACATGGGGTTGCCAACTTTTTGTTTTGCCAAGTAAGGACATTTTTAAAATGCCCCCCACAACCGCTGTCATTTCACATCAGACAAGAGACAGGACCACCAAAGGCAAAGGAAGGCAACAGTCTTGGAAGTTTTAAAAAATGGGATCAGCCCTGTTCAGTGTGGCTCCGTGGACAGAGTGTCAGCCCTCACACCCAAGGCTGGGCTCGGTTCCCGGTCAAGGACATGGACCTGGGCTGCAGGTTTGATCTGAGCTGATGAGGGAGGCAACCCATCGATTGTGTCTCTCTAACATCCATGTTTCTCTCTCTCTCTCTCTCTCTCTCCCCCCTCCCCCCACCACCCCACACACACATACACTCCTTCTACTTTCTCTAAAAAAATCAATGGAAAAAATATCCTCCATGCCCAGCTGGCGTGGCTCAGTGATTGAGCATCAACCTCGGAACGGAAGGTCATGGTCCAATTGTCTGTCAGAGCACATGCCTGGGTTTGGGGCTCCATCCCCAGTGTGGGGCAGGCAGGAGGCAGCCAGTCAATGACTTTTCTCTCATTATTGATGTTTCTCTCTCTCTCTCTCTCCCTCTCCTATCCTCTCTGAAATCAATAAAAATCTTTAAAAAAAAAAAAAAAGTCCTCGGCTGAGGATTTATCAAAAATTTTAAAAAACAAACAGAAAAATGGGATCAGCCCCATTTCATGAGCACATTTTTGCATTTCCCGTATTCTTCCCTGTTGGCTCACTTTGGACTGTGGAAACGCCAACCAGGCCACGCGTGGCATGTGAATTCGGGGTGCTGGGCTGGGCCTCCCCCCCCGGCGGTGGCTGTTGTGGGGGCCTGGCCGGAGAGAGCCTGGGCCCCTCCGCGCTGATTTTCCACGGCCGGGAGGCGTCCTCTGGAGGCGTGGGCCCCGCACCGATGGGACGAGTTCTCCTGGACACCTCTCTCCCCTCAGGGTGCCCTGAGCTCCCGGGAGGCGGAAAACGTCACTTCGCCCGCTGGGTTGGTTCCTTGCCTCTCCCTGTGGCCGGCACTACGATGTCTGCTCAGCAGACGCATGGCTGTTTGTTCCCGGGCGTGGCCCCAGGGCCTAGGAGACTCTTAATCAACGTCTGTTCAGCAACTGACCAAGTCCAAGTACATGGGCTGTCTTGGACTAGGAGCAGCTATTAAAAGCGAGGTTAGGTAACAACAGTTGGATCCAGGTGCTGGGTATACACATTCTATCGTCCTGTTTTTCCCATTGTTCTATATACTTGAAACTTTTCTTAATAAAAAGATGGGAAAATAACAACGACGCCCATGCAGAGTTTATAAGAAACAACGTGGAGATCCCTGGGATATGCAGAAACTATGGAACCATGAACGTGGTTTACCAACGAGGTTGTGAAGAAATGTACCCAAACGTCACTCAGGGATATCTGTGGACACGGATTATGGGTTTTTTACTCTGTACGTCCTACCAATGTTTCTGGCTTTTTCTATAATTAGGGGAATAAGGTTTTTGTAAAAAGTATGAATAAGATAGTTTAGGGCTTTAGTTTCCCCATTGTCCTTCCCCTCCTCTCTCCTCCTGGAGGGCTGCTGACTGTCCCTAAACGGTGCTCTCTCACCTCGGAGCCAACAAGGCTTCCCTGTTCCATGGCGATGTTCGTGCTGCCAGGAATCCAGCAGGAGAGAGAGAAGAGGGGAGAGAGAGGCTCCCGCACCCGGAACGGGGGCCGGGAGCCCAGGAGCTGGGGTGCCCAGGACAACACCCAGCTGTGAGCTGAGGCCTTTCTGTTCATCAGAAAGCTATTCCGGGGCAGAGTGCAGGGTGTTGGGGATGTGGGGTGGATCCCCAGGGCAGCAGAGACGGTAGGACACTTGGTCCCGCCCTCTCATTATTCAGAAAAGAGCCTGAGATTCAGAGAGGGCTCGTGACCTGCTCCAGGTCACACAGCAAGCAGTGGCCAAGGAGGGACTTGACCCCACAATTCCTGAGCCCTCCCTCCAGGACCCCTCACCACACTCCAGTGCCCCCTCTCGACCCCCCGCCAATGCACCTGGGTTTTTCTCTCTGTTTACTGGACCCCAGGAGCAACGACTCCAACCCTTGCCCCACTTCCTGCATTTCCAGGTTTTGAAATCATCCCTGAGTTTTCCAAGGAAAACATTTTGGTTTTTCTTTCTTTTCTTCTCATTGAAAGAAATCCGAGAACCCTCACTGTAGACAGGCAGTGAGGCGTGCCACAATGTGACCTTACGCCGGAGGAACCTGCGGCCACGAGAACTCTGGCTGGAGAAAGATGGGACACCAGGCCTGTCCCTGGAGCTTGGTCAGCGCCTGAGCCCTGAGCTGTAGGGAACACAGGGTGTTTGTCAAGTTCCTCAGATCACTGACCTTGGGCTCCTGAGGGAGTCTACATTGAACTGCCCTTGGCTGGGGCTTTATTGGCTTTGAGTGCCAACTAGTTCTATGGGGAATTCGTAGACATGAGCCCTGCCAGAAGTGGGGCCCTGCAGCCTTTCCTAGCCTCCCTTGCAGCTAGGTGTGGATATGTGACTAAGTTCTGGCCAATGGGATGTGAGCACAAAGTGATGTGTACAACTTAAGAAGGAGGCACGCCCCTATTTGCCCCTCCCTTCTTCGACCCTCCTCTTCCTCCTCCTCTTCCTCCTCCTCTCCTCCTCCTCCTCCTCCTCCTTCTCCTCCTTCTCCTCCTCCTTCTTCTTCTTTTTCTCCTGAGGTATTTCTTTTATTATTATTTTTTTTTATTGTTGATTTCAGAGAGGAAGGGAGAGGGAGAAAGAGATAGAAACATCAATGATGAGAGAGAATCGTTGATCAGCTGCCTCCTGCACGCCCCCTACTGGAGACCAAGCCCGCAACCCGGGCATGTGCCCTTGATCTGAATCAAACCCGGGACCCTTCAGTCCATAGGCCAACGCTCTATCCACTGTGCCAAACCGGCTAGGGCGACCATCCCTTCTTCTTACTGACTACATGTGGATGTAATGGCTGGAGTTCCTGCAGCCGTTTTGGGCCATGAGGCATCTCTAGGAATAGAAGCCAATGGAAGAACAAGATAGGAGAAACCTGGGCCCTGACATCATGAGTCAGAAGTAGATTTCCATCTTCTAAAAGCCATGATTATCTGGGGTTTCCCTTTACTTACGGCCAATATCATCCCTAAGTAATTCTCCTTTTGCTTGGGGGTGTGAAGTTGCAGTCCTTTGCAGAGTGGCTGTAGGGGACCTATTATGTGTGAGAGGCTTGGGAAAGCGCTGAGATGAGACGGATAGTTATTACGCCTAATAATAACAGTGACATTTGCCCTAGCTTGTTTGGCTCAGTGGATAGAGCGTTGGCCCGTGGACTGAAGGGTCCCAGGTTCGACTCCTGGTCATGGGTACCTCAGTTGCAGGCTTGATCCCCGGCCCTGGTTGAGTCTCATGTTTGAGGCAACCAATCGATGTGTCTCTCTCACATCCATGTTTCTCTCTCTCTGTTTCTTCCTTCCCTTCCACTCTCTCTAAAACAAACCAACAAAAACAATCAGTGGAAAAATATCCTCGGGTGAGGATTAACAGAAAAAATAATTAAAGTAATAAGAATAATAACAACAACAGTGACATTTATCAGTGTGTATGTGCAAAACATGTAGCCCAGTGCCTGGCACAGAGTAGAATCCAACAAATGTTAGCGACATACTGTCCGTACAGCAGGTCCCCCTTCCCCGCGCTCCCTCTCTGCGGTTGCAGGCACCCGCAGTCAACCGTGGTCCACAAACAGTAAGTGGAATAGCCCAGGAACAGACAATCCATTGGTTGTCGATTGTGCGCCATTCTGAGTGGCGTGCTGGAACCTCGTGTCACCCTGCCCGTTCTACCCAGGAAGCGCGTCACGCCTCTGCCCGGCCATCCACCCCGTAAACACCACCCGCCCGGGACCCACTGGGGTACCAGCCCCACCGCCGCGGCATCGCAGCGCTTGTGTTCGAGTCACTGACTCTACGTAGTCCGGGCCCCGAGCACAGGAGGAGGGGTGCTGGCACGGCCCTGTTTCCGGCGGGCCTCGGAACATGACCTCCGTGGGCCAGGGGCACTGCTGGAGCGGGGCGTGAAGCGTGCACCCTGGTGCGGGGGATACACAGAGCTCTCTGGGGTCCGGGGGAAGAGCCGGGGAGGGCTCTCGGACACAGCCCTAAAGGGGAACAGGCAGGGCAGACGGGCCAGGCAGTGACATCGCCACGCGCTGTGACCGAGAGCTTCACCGTGCCGCCGCCCGGCTGTCCGCACACCGCCGCCCGTGGAGCCGGCACCACACCTGTGAGGAGACTCCCCACAGCTCCCCCAGAGCCTGGCTTGGACTCCGCACTCTGGCTCCAAGAAAAGGCCCCCCCAGGAACACACAGGGGCGCGGTCTGAGGCGTAGGTCCTGTGCCCAGGAGCGGGGAGGTGAGAAGCGGGGCGGGGAGGGGGTGGGGTGCGGTCTGCCGTGCCCCCAGGGTTCCCATTACCTCTGTGTCCTCGGTGGCCAGCCCCAGAGAGGGGGTAAATGGCCAGGCTTTGAATTAAAAAGGCGTTTCCTGTGGCTGCGGTATCAAATGAACCCCAACCTGGTTTCTTAAACAACACACGTTTATTACCTCCTATCCTGGGGGTCTGAAGTCCCCAGGAGGCCGCGTCTGCGGGCGGGGGACAGGAGGAGACACCCTGCCTTCCTAGCTGGAGTCCCAGCCCCTGACATTTTTAGTTGAGTTAAAAGGGTTGAGTTTGCTCTTCTTTGGGGCTGACGTCTCCGAGTCCATGAACTCAGGAACGGGCTCGCCCAGGGCTGCTGCAGACCCCACCGTCCGCCTGGCCTGTCTTCTCAGTCCGAGTCCGGCTTGGGGGCCGGGCTGAGAGGATCCAATGGGGTCGGTAGAGGCCCCAGCTGGGTCCCCTGGTGAAAGCAGCAGGTGGTCTGGCTCAGGAAGGGGCTCTGACCTAGATGGGCTGCAGGGGGGAGTGGGGGGAGGGGGAGGCATTGCATCATCCCGGGAGGGGTGTGAGGCCCTTCCTGGCACCGTCTGGTTTCCTCCCCGAGGTGACATCATGAGGGTGGATGATGACTCTCCCACTTCACAGATAGGAAACCGAGGCTCGAAGAGGCGTCCCGGTGGCCCCGGGGCCCAGCTAGGAGCAGGGAGCTGGCACTTGGCCCCGCGGGCAGAAAGCTCTACAGTAAGGCAGGGTCCTGCCTGCCTGCGAGGGCTGGGTGCCCCCGGCAGCCCAGGACTGGGGTGGAGGAGACGCTCACAAACACCTAGTGGTGGACGGAGGATGGACGAGCCCAGAGGAGAGCGGGTGGGGAGAGGGCTGGAAATGGTGGGGGTGGGGGTGCTTAGCCTGGGCAGCCGCAGTGCAGGAAAGATCGTCTTAACCCGGGGGCAGGACCCAGGACCCCTCTGAGAGCTCCTGCCCACGTGTTCCACCTGAATCCATGTTCCAGGAAGCATCAAGGAGCCCAAATTGAGTGATGTTCCCAAAGCACCTGACCCGGGGTCCGCAGAAATGGCAGCATCGCACCAGCTCCAGGCAGCAGGTGACCCTGGCCTGGCGTCTGGGCCAGGAGAAGACTGTTTCCTTATTTACTGAAATGAGATGATTGGGCCAGAGTGTGAGATCTGAATACAGTGTGTAGATCAGATACTAGAACACAGTAATGTATAACTGTCAGTCCTCTGACTTGCTGTTGGTACTGTGTCTGTGTAAGAGGCTGGTCCTGTGCTGAGGAAACATACGGAATATTTGGGTAAAAGGGCATGGGCGTGCAACTTGCTCAGAGAATATAGTACATGTACGGAAAGAAAGAGAGAACGACGAAACGAGCAATAAAATGTTAACAATGGAGCCCTAGCCGGTTTGGCTCAGTGGATAAAGCCTTGGCCCTGGGGACTGAAGGGTCCCGGGTTCAATTCCGGTCAAGGGCACGTGACCGGGTTGTGGGCTCAGTCCCCAGTAAGGGGCGTGCAGGAGGCAGCCGATCAATGATTCTCTCTCATCATTGGTGTTTCTATCTTTCTCTCCTTCTCCCTTCCTCTCTGAAATCAATATTTAAAAAAAAAACAATTAAAAAAACAATCGGGGAATGTGGGTGAAGGAGCTCTTGTATTATTCCTGTGCAAACTGAAATGCTTTCAAGATAAAAAGTTACAAAATAGAAAGAAAGAAAAGTCAATACCCTGGGGCGAGGGGGGGGGGCGGGGAGGAAGAGCGAGGCTGGAGAGCAGTTCCGATTCAAGGAGACTGAACGGCTCGGGCAGGAGTTGCCGTGTGTCCTGACTCCGTGACATTAGTGGGGCAACCGGGGAAACGCGCGTGAGGAGAGAGGGGTGTTGGGTGCCAGCGCTGCATCTTGAAATCTCCTGGGTGTGGTGGTCACACGAGGGTTTTCAGGACAATGTCCTTGCTCCTCTGCGGTGTACACTGGGTTTGGGGCTCAGGGTCACGATGTCTGTAACCCTTTCTGTGGCTCAGCAAAAATACATGTATAGGAAAGAGAGAAAGCCATGCTACTCTAAATGCGCGGGTGGGGGGGGGGGTTTAAGGGGGTCCATGCTATTTTTCTCAAGGTCACACACCTCCACGCCCCTGCAGCCACGGGCAGCGAAGGCCACCCCCAGCCTCTGCATCCCCTCCCCATCTCCTAGCTTTTCTCTCTCTGGCCACAAGATGTCCCCACGGAGCCCTACGAGAAGGTGATTTTCGTTTGTTCAAGTCTCTTAACGTTTCTAAGATGTGAATTAAACCACCGCCCTTTCTCTCTGACCTGCTGCTCTTTCTCCCAGGGTGTGTGAAGGCAGACTTTTTTTTCTCTGATGCGCTTCCCCTGGTGTTTTCTGGGGGCTCACCCAGCCCCCTTTGCTGTCCCCGCATGGAATCCCCATGAGAAGGTCTCTGCTGCCCTCTGGTGGCCACTGCCTAGAACTCAGACCCCACCCTCCTTGAGGAGCAGAAACCTGAAAGGCTTGGCAGCTTCTCCTTGTCCTACAAGTTTTGGAGTCTCCAGAGAAACAGCCCATCAGCTACACGGGGATGTTTACCTTAAGGCTCCAGTGATCGTGGGGGCTGGCAGGTGTGTGAAGCCCGCAGGGCGGGCTGGAGCCAGGCAAGAGCCAGCAGGGCATTCTGGAGGCGGAAGTTCCTCCTCCCCAGGGAACCTCGGTTTTGCTCTGTGGTTGTCCAGGGATGGGACGAGGCTCACCCCCATGACAGGGTCATCTCCTTTACTTAAAGCCGGCCGAGTGTAGGTGTGACCACGTCTACCAGATACTGCCACAGAACAGTATGCTTTCCTGCTGGTTTCTGACTCCTGCTTTGCTAAGAAAAGAAGCCCACGGTGGCTTCTGAGGGTGTGAGGATGGAATGAGGAAACAGCCAGCAGGGCTCTAAGCGCAGCTGTCACAGGGCTGGCCTGAAGACGTTAGTTATTATTGTTATTACTAGAGGCCTGGTGCACAGATTCGTGCACCGATGGGTGCCCTTGGCCTGGCCTGCGCCCTCTGGCAATCCGAGAACCCTCGGGGGATGTCAGACTGCTGGTTTCAGCCCGATCCCCGCAGGCCAGACCGAGAGACCCCGCCTCATGCATATGCATCCTTATATCCATACCGGCCTCTAGTATGCACAGAAGACCTTTGGTTAATCTCTTCCCGCCCTCCCCCTCCCCCTTTCCCTCTGAGATTCATCAGCCTGTTCCATGTGTCCCAGGCCTGTGTGTCGAGCATCTGCCCCCTGTTGGTCAGTGCGCATCATAGCTACCGGTCAAACAGTTGAACGGTCGCTTAGACGTTTGTATAGATAGAGGGTGAGAATCACCTGCATGAGTCGGTAATTAAGTTAGAGAAAGAGAGACAGGGAGGTTGAAGGAAGAAAGGAGGCAGGGAGGGAGGGTTACTAGTTTCTTATGCCTTTCTTTGAGGTAAAATGTAGATACACAGAAATGTACACGTATTACGATTAGTAAAATGTATTTAATCCGTACGATTTTATATGTGCTGTTATATGTTCTCCTTTTTGTGTTATCTCTGTCTTGTTTCTCTTCTAATGAGGAACAGATCGTTTTTATAATAAAACAATAAAGTGATGATACAATTAACCCTTTGCACTCGCTTGCTTTTTTCTCGGTTCTTTAATTCTAACGCTAACCGTGTCGAGTCACACTCGACATCCGAGTGCAAAAGGTTAAGATGCTCCTTTGGGCAGATGCCCTGTCCCCTCCATTCTGCCACAGGCCTGGAGACTCCCCGGCCTCCTCTGTGCTTTCCCACACGCCCTCCTGAGTAACCAGGCCTCCTAGGACCTGCCTGCCTTTCCCAGGCCCCCCGGGGAAGGCCTGTGGCCTCCTGGAAGGAAAGCTCACTCTCACCACACAGGACCCACAAACACAGCTGGGCCCAGGGCTGAGCCCACCTCCTGGGGACCCAGGACACGGCCCTGTTCCACAAGAACCTCCACCTGCAAGGGGAGAGAGGGGGCCTCTCTGGGACTCCCCTGGCCAATGCAGGGCTGGGCAGGCCCTCCTAACCCACTGGGAGAGGCTGGCCTGGGGAGGGGTTGTCAGGCAACCAGCCGAGTCTCCTCCCAGGGCAGCTGTGAGTGGCCCCGTTGCCCAGCAACCAGGTGGCAGAGTCCCCTGAGCCAGGTCCACGCAGCTGCTCCCAGCCCTGCCCTGCTTCTCACGGGCCTGCAGGACCCCTGGGGCGCCGTGCTGATTCCTCAAGCCCGGGACAGCTGGGGCCTCCGGTCACAATGAACATTGTTCTCTTCAGGTAAGTGGCTCAGTCCCGGTGCTGGCCCTGGCTGGGAGGTGGGAGGGGGAGGCTGGGTTTTCAGGGCCCGGTGCATGCAGACAGATGGTGCAGCTGGGATGACTCGATGGGGATGGAGTCAGGGAGGTGGGGAGTGGTGAGAGTGAGCTTTCTTCGACACCCCGCTCTCCTCAAGGTCAAAAGAAAGCGTCCAGAATATTGCCTCTGTCCACTTCTCCAGCATTCCTGCCCACAGCTCTGAGGAAGCCAATTCACAGGGCCCACCCCCAACTTCCCTCGCTCACCTCCACCTGGAAGACCCCTCCTCATGCCTAAAGCCCGCCAGGCCTCGCCCCTTCTGTGGAAATGTCTCGACCCCCCAATCTCGGCCTGATTCTATCACTGCTCTCTTACACCTCGCCGGCCCCTTAACCCGTTGTTTTCACGCCTGCTTCCTCGGAGGGTCCTAAACCCAAGGGTGTCTCTGAATCACCTGATGTGCTTTTTTGAAAAAAAATGCAGCTCCCTGGGCCTCCCTCATAGGGATTCTGGTTCACAGGTCAGGGCTAGGGGCCTGGGGAACTGCATGCTTAACCTGTGCCTCAGGTGATGCTGATGGGGGCAAGGACTCCACCTGCGGGAGCTGATACTGCGGGCAGCTGTGTGACGCTGAGCAAGACGCTTCCCCTCTCTGGGCCTCAGCTTACTCGTTCACGAAAAACCCTGATAGTATGAGTGCCTTGCTTACGAGTGATGCACACGGCGTGTTTCGCAAACTGTGACGTGGTGCACGAGCCAGGGTTTGTTAGAAGGAGGACGAGGGCCCTCCTCACCGTTTCCAGCTTCAGGGATGTGATTGGATGGTTGCACAGGGGACTCCGGTCAGCTGGAGAGAGGCAGCAGGGTCCCGGGGACAGGGGCGCGGAGTTGGGGAGCGGCCCCGGGCGGGAGGTGAGTGCCGGGGTGTTTAGGGGAGACTAAATTCAGCAGAGCTGAGGGGGGAGGATGAGCGGATGGAGCGGCTTTTCAGGGCAGGGACACTGCTCTGTGGCATGTGACGGTGGACGTGGGCGGCGGGCATTTGTCGAAACCCACAGGATGTACAGACAGCGCGTGAGCCATGCGCCCTAATGTAAACGATGGCTTTTAGGTAATAGCGCGTCACGATGGGCTCATCTTTTGTCACGAAGGTCCCCCCGTGAGGCAGGAGGTACTCCTGGGAAGTGTGGGTGCTCAGGGACAGAGTGCCGGGACCTCGCTGAGCTTTCCACTCAGTGTTTCTGGGAGCCTAAAACTGGTCTCCCAGAAAGTTCATCCATTTAAACATAAAGCTTCAAGGTTTAGAGAAGGAGAATGTCAACCACTTGGGGATAAGACAGAAGAGGGAATGGCAGGAGGAGGAGACCGCGGCGGCCAGGAAATTAAGAACAGCTCTGCCAGGGGACAAAAGCCCTCCGGAGGGTGGCAGGGAAGGTGCTTGGAGCCGAACCCCACTGGCCTGCCCTGTGACCCAGCGGGGCTCCCACCTCTGCCTCGAGGGGCTGACACCGAACCCTGAGTGCCGTCCCAGGGACAGACGCCTGCCCGGGCGCTTGCCACCTAGGAGGAAGGTGATGGTGGGGGAGCCTGTGTCGCGGCCCAGACGCCCCCTCAGGCCCCCGCCTCCTCAGGGACAGCCAGGTGAGGGCGATGGAGGGCACAGTGACCAACGCCGAGAAGTACTTTGGCCGGTTCTGCTCGCTGCTGGCCGCCTACACCCGGAAGACAGCCCGGCTGCGGGACAAGGCCGACCAGCTGGTCAAGCAGCTCATCGACTTCGCCAACACGGAGAACCCCGAGATGCGGGCCACCATGAGGAACTTTGCCGAGGAGTTGGCCAAAGTGCAGGACTACCGGCAGGCCCAGGTGAGGCAGGCCCGGGGGGCAGGGGGGAGGGCAGGCCCAGGTGAGCGGGCTGCAGAGACCCCAAGGCCAGAGCCAGGCCAGAGCTAGAGGGTGGGGGCAGCCCTGCAGGGGCCACAGCCAGGGACACCTCCTCCCTGGGTGTGGGGGGCCATACCTCCGTTTACAGGACTAAGAACAGGAGGCTTTTGGAGGCTGGATGAGCGGTGGACAAGGCCAGAAGGCCCGGGAGGCCGGTCCTGCGTCCTGCCGCTGTGGGCTCCTGAGTCCCAGGCAGGAGGCGCATTCCGGGGCCCAGAGGGCCTGGAGCAGGGACAGACATCCTGGGGGCTGAGGCCAAGGAGACTGCAGCAGATTAGGAAAATAATTACCGTATTTTCCGGCGTATAAGACTACTGGGCGTATAGAAGGTTTTCCTGGGTTAATAAGTCATCTTCTAGGCCAGAAAACATGGTAAGAATAAAAATATCCTACCAACCCCAAAAATCTCCTCTCCGTGATTGTAGAAAAGAACAAAACAAGCTTTTCTACTCAATGAGCAGTACACCAGGCCTGCAAGGTGCAGGAGATCGGGTCAGTGACGGGGAGACAGAGCAAACGCCAGCCCGGTGCAGCCAGGCCGCGGAGCCCTCCCGGGCAGGCGCGCGATCGGGTTCTCCGGGAGGGAGAACTGGTCCTAGGCCAGGGGGCTCAGCACCTTTGCCCGCAGGGTTCCCTGATTGCACCTGGGGACTGGGTGGCCCCTGTGCCAGCTGATGGCCTCTACCCAAAGGAAAAGGGGAGTCTCACGTTTCTATGACAAGCAGGGGGGTCACCGCTTGGAGCGGGTACCAGGGCCGAACTCGGAGGCGCTCGCTGCCTTCCTGGGTGTCTCAAAGACAAGACTGCGCTCTGGGTCATAAAGCCCCCAGGAGGCCTCTTTGGCTTGGACAAAGGTTCAGATGATCTCACAGGGAGGGAGAAGGGGTTCGCAATGGCAAGTCTTCTAAGGAAGTGCTTCCAGGAAAGGGAAGCGAAGCCCCTTCCCCGTGGGCTGTGGAAATCGTGTTTCAGATTTGTGTTTATCCTCACAACGTCAGAAGCCTCAGTGAAGGAGACGGAAGGGGCAGGGGCGAGTGCGCGCCCCTGGCCGTGGGGGAGCCAGGCGTGCAGGGAGCCCGTCCTCAAGGCAGCAGCCTCCCTGGAAACGTGTTAGAAATGCAGACCCCAGGCCGCCCCTGGACCTGCGGAGGCGGAATCTCTGGGGTGACGCTGGCAATCCAGGTTCTCAGGAACCCTCGGGGGGCATCCCGAGGCTGACTCCAGGGTGCCACTTCTCGATTCGGAGCAATGCTGGCACCGGGTAAGCACCTCACGTTGGCCTTGGTTGTGGTTATCACCATCACTGATATTGTGTATTCAAGTGTCTAGTATCAGGCTGGACTCAGGGGTGTGAGGCGTCCCCCTCGCCGACCCCGCTGTGTTCTTAGGGTCAGCTCTGCATCCCAAATGAGGTCCTAAGGCAGTCTGGAGAAGTAAAATAGAGCGACAGGTCCGATTCCTGTATCCATCCCTGGTGGGTACTGTCATTATACCCATTTTACAGGCACGGAAATGAGGCGCAGCGAGAGGAGATGCATTGTCCAAGCCCTAGAGAAGCAGAACCCTGAACCCAGGCTGGTGATCGCAGCCGTAGGGTGAGGGCGGGCGCCCCTGCTCCCCTGCCCCCTGCAGGCCCCACCTGCAGCTCCGTGTGTGTGACGACCCTACACATGCGGGCTGGAGGCGGCCAGTCTCCAGGCCTCTCCCTGGCTCCATCCACTCTGATTCTCTGCGTGTCTGTGCTCCCCAGGTCGAGAGGCTGGAGACCAAGGTGGTCACCCCCCTGAAATTCTATGGGCCTCAGATAAAGCAGACGCGGGTGAGTGAGGGCGCCGCCCTGTGGGGTGCGCCGTGTCCGGGGCTGGCCGAGCCACAGCCCCGGGAAACAGCCCTCCTCCTTCCTTTAGGCCGAGATCAAGAAATGCAAACATACACGGAATAATGAGATCAAACAGCTGGAAAAGTTGGAGAAACTGAGGCAGAAGTCACCTTCGGATCGGCAAATGATCGTATCCTCCCCTGGCGTCCAGCCCGGGGCCTCGGGCCTCGGGGCCGGGATTACCGTTTGTCCCGGGCGCCCTCTGGTGGGGGCTGCTGGTTAACCTGTCTCCTTAACATCTCTCTCAGTCCCAGGTGAGAGTCACATGACTGTCTGGGGACGGTAGATCGCGTGCAGGTAATGAAAGGCCTCACACAACGGCGAGGTGAGCTCTTCCCTGGGCAGGCGTGTGCCGAGCTCAGGATAGGAAAGTCAGGGGTGGGGGGAGCCTGGGGGCCAGGAGCCCCGGGGTCTGTCCACCACGGACACCAAGCAGCCGGTCAGCAGTCACCCCCCTTCTCAGGTCACCTGGTGAACACTCACACGGGTAGGCACTTCCAGACGAGGAAACCCGGGCTAAGAAAGGCGACTTCCCCAAGGTCACAAGGGGACGGATGAGGCAACCCGAACTCAGTCGAGGGCGTGGCGCTCTAAAATCCAGGCTGTGCCTGTGTGCAGTGGGGTCATACAGAGGTCGATCAAAGGAACCAAGGAATTAGTTGATTCACTCGAGGGTGTTCCACAGGCAGGAATTAATGGCTCTCCATGTGGAGCACCTGTGACAATAACCGCTCAGCGGGTGCCCACGGCTTCCTTCTTACCACAACCCTGGGAAGTAGCTCTTTTCCCTGCCCCCTGCTCACAGGCAAGGAGACAGAGACGCGGGGAGGTTAAGTGACCTGCATGAGGCCACGCAGGTAGCAAGTGAATCTGTCTAAGCAGCGCCTGCCCCCTTTAGCCATGGTCCTGCGCGGCCATTTCTGCGATGACCAAATTGTCTAGGGACCCCCTGGGCCGGGAGAGCCGGCCGCCCACAGGGCGAGGATGACCGGATGGAAGCACCCCTGACATTGTCCGTCTCGGGCAGGCGGAGACCAGCGTGCACAAGGCCTCGGCGGACGCCAGCCGCACTACCCACCAGCTGGGGGAGATGGTGGACGCCTTCCAGACGCAGAAGCTGAAGGACCTGCAGGTGGGGTGGTCTGCCTGTGTTGGAAGTACTGAGGGCTGCCTTGGTTGTGCCGTGTGTGTGTGTGTGTGTGTGTGTGTGTGTGTGTGTGTTCACCTAGAGAGTGTGCGCATGTGTGAGTGTGTGTTAGCTTGTGCCCACTCAGCTCCCGGCACAGTTAATCCCAGCCTAATCCTGGCCTCGGGGCAGGAGGCCGGCTGCTCTGGGCAGCTGTCCCTCCCAGCTGGCCTGCTCAGTGGCCAACATTCGGCAGCCCTGCCCCTCAACACCCACCCAGTCCTCCCCACCAGGAGAACTCGGTAGAGTGTGTCACCCCCACCCCCTTTCTTTCCACACAAGGACCCACAGGACCTGCCCTGACGTCCTCCTTTTCTCCAGGAAGTTCTAAATGCCTTCCTCCTTCCGCCCGGATGCCACCCCAACACAGCCCAGAACCGTGGGCCCAGAGCCCAGCTCTTACCACAGGGCATCGGGGTCTGAGGGACAAGCTGCTCACACTGGCCCCTGCATCCACTTGACCTCCCTCTAGTCCGTTTTCCAAACTGCAGCCTCAAGGATCTCACCGAAGGCAGCCCCAATCTGTCACCCCAGGTTCAACACCCTCCTGTGACTCCCCTTGTTCCGAGGATAAAGGCCTAGATCCTCCCCAAGGCAGCAGAAGCCCCAGCCCCGCCCCCAAGCTTCATCGTCGACATGCCATTCCAAGTTCAAGTGCACCCACAGGTCCTTTGCACAGGCTCTGCCCTCTGCCAGGAAGGCCTTGGACTCTCAGGGAAAATTGCCTGGACTCCCAGACCAGTCCAGCCCCATTCCTTTTTTAAAATTTTTTTTTAAATTGATTTCTGAAAGGAAGGAAGAGAGAGAGAAAGAGAAACATCCCTGGCAAGAGAGAATCATTGATCAGCTGCCTCCTACACTCCCCCTACTGGGGATTGAGCCCGAAACCCGGGCATGTGCCCTGACCAGGAATCGAATGTAACCCCCTAGTCGGTGTAACCACTGAACCACGCTGGCCAGGTTCCAGCCTCTTTCTTCTTTTATTTTTTTAAAATATATTTCATTGATTTTTTACAGAGAGGAAGGGAGAGGGATAGTCAGAAACATCAATGAGAGAGAAACACCGATCAGCTGCCTCCTGCACGCCCCCCACTGGGGATGTGCTCAAAACCAAGGTACATGGCCTTGACCAGAATCGAACCTGGGACCCTTCACTCCGCAGGCCAACGCTCTATCCACTGAGCCAAACCAGTTAGGGCTCCAGCCTCGTTCTTAATACACTCTGCTCTGCTCCCTATGGGGGCAGTTAGCCCAGGGACAGATTAATTATATGTTTAGTTTACTCCTTAATCTAACAAATGTTCAATACACACCTCCCATGTGCCAGGTGCTATGCCTGAGGCTGGGGACACCACAGCCAGAAAAGCAAGGCCCCTGTCTGTCCTCATGGGATTGACATCCTGCCCCGTGCCACAGGCCCCGCCATGCCGCATGTCATTCAGCCGGGAGGGGTGAGTGTGGTGGAGAACTCGCTCCATGCCTGCCTCCCACAGCACAGACCCCCTGCCTGGCTTGTCACCTGCTGGGGCCTGGGTAGTCCTCAGTAGATGTTTGGGAAATGAGGAAATAAACAAATGCACACATGAGCCCCCAGTGGTAATTAGTGCTCAAGCATGTACGGTGCAGGCAGGACGTAAGCCACCAGCTGGCCATTATTAAGCACCTGATGTTTGCGGCCTGAAAACAGGGCTCTGTAAGGCGCCAGTGAGAGCACGAGATTCTCAGCCTCCCTCCACGGTCAGGGGCCACCACCGCTGCAGTTTAAAGTGCGCATCCTTTAAACTTCCGGGGTCACGGTGGTGAGGGACCCTTAACCAAGCCACCCCCCAAAAGCCCTCCAAATTTTAAGAGATAAAAACCCAGAACTTGAAATAATGACTACCACCATATTGGTTTTAGGTCACACTTCTAATAAAATGATCAGATTTCCTCTCCAGGCCCCCTAAAAGAATGTCAGGAACACTTTCCTACAGGGGTTCCCATACCTGAGCATGCGTCTGAAGTCACGTGGCGGGCTCCTGAGACAGCAGAGCAGCAGGCCTGTCCTGGGCTCCACTCCGTGGGGCGGGGGGCGCTGGAGAACGGTCATTTCTGAACAAGCTCCCGGATGGGGCTGGTGCTGACGCCGGGAGCAGACTGAGAGCTGATTGAATTCTCGTGGGGCTCTGCGGACAGGACTGCCCTGTCCCTACGGTGCGGAGAAATAAACTGAGGCTGGAGGGGATCAGGCAGCATGAGGCTGTGACCCGGCTCTTGCTTCTCCGCGGCTATCACCAGCCTGCCTGCCAGGGGCAGGAGGGGAGGAGGCAGGTATGTCCACCAGCCTGGGGACACGCTCCGCGTTCTTCTCCCAGGCTGCCTTGCGGGCTTCCTCTGGCCCGCCTCTCCCAGGTGCTTCCCATGTTACCTGGTGTGTTTCCAAACTTCAGGCTCCTTCCCTGACGCCAAGCCTGTGTCCTGCGAGGGCCCTACACACAGTAGGAGCTTGTAGTAGGTAGGCCCCAAGCACAAAGAAGCCTCTGCTGGGGCCTGACACACAAAGGGGCCTGTGCTGAGCATGACACACAGTAGGAGTCTCCTCTTGGGCCTGGCACGCAGTAGGAGCTTGTACTAGGCATTCACACAGTAGGAGCCTCCACTGGGGCCCAACAGGCAGTAGGAACTCTAAAAGAGCTTACTGAGACAAGCTGAACCATTTGATCAAGAGAAGCCAATATCTAATTGCATGTTAATGTGGTAACCCGTCAGGTAGGGGAGCCTCTGGGCTGAGCCATGTCTGCCAGCAACACCCCTCCCTCTCCCGGAAGACCCACTCACAGCCCGTGGGTGGCAGAGGCTGAAGGCTTGTGGCCATCAGCCTGCAAAGGCAGGGCGAAGGAGCCCAGGGTGACAGAGCTGAGGGAAGGACGCCCCTCAGAAAGTCCTCTCTGAGAAAGGAGGCCTCTGCATTTCTGGAATAAGCTCTGTGCAGGGCAGCTTTTGAATGGGGACGCATGCTCTGTTCGAATAAATTAAAAATAACACTGACCGAGGACCTATCCCCATAAAGACGACTAATGCCTCCTCGCCCCCCAGCTTGTCCACAGGCGAGGTGACCCCGGACTCTCCTTTTGACAGCGTTGCTTATGTGATTCGCACTTCCCTCCCCACAGAAAATTTTTTTGGACTTCGTGACCATTGAGATGGTCTTCCACGCCAAAGCGGTGGAGGTGTATTCCAGCGCCTTCCAGACGCTGGAGAGCTACGACCTGGAGGGGGATCTGCAGGTGGGTCCCAGGTGCCCCGGTCCCGGCTGGTGGCCTGGGCTGAATTCGATTTGGGTTCTGTCTTGATAGAAGCGGGTTTTTGTTGGCAACATTGTGTAATTTTTACCATTTGAAAGACTCATTCTGACGAACTGATGTAAAAAACCTCTGCCCCTGGGTCCCAGTTTAAAAACCAGCAAATGAGTCAACAGTGAGAAAAGCCTCTCCAGGCCGATGTGCGCTGGTGTTGGGATGTGCACGAGGTGCTTGTTACCCCGCCTGAGCTGATGAAAATGGAGCGTTCTCTGTGACCTATGACACGACGGCCACGCCCGTGGTGTAAACAGCAGTCACTTGTCCTGGTCCCTCGGTGTCTCTGGGGTTGGTGAGCGCCGCTGGGTGGCCCTCACTTGGGCCTGTGGTCAGTTTTCAATCAGGCGTAGCTGGGCTGGGTCCCTGTCCAAGGCTGGCTTGCTCACGTCTGGCAGTTGATGGCTGCCATCTGGGTACAGGCCAGGCCAGGGGATTTGCAGAGCTCAGTGCAAAATGAAAACGTGGGCCATACTGTCCAACAATTACTAAGCGTTTCCAGACGGCGACAGCGGGTTCCTCCTGAGCTCAGGGCCCTGGAGCCCGAAGACCTGCGGGTGGCCTCTCCGGGTGGCGTGGGCCTCCTCACAGCATGGCGGCTGGTCCAGGAGCCAGAGTCCATCCCGGGACAGAGCCAGGAGGAAACTGTCACCTTTGGTGACCGAACCTTAGAAGTAACTTAGTGTCACTTCTCCTGCATTCTGTTCTTAGAAGTGAGTCCCTCAGGCCGCATTCAAGGGGAGGAGGGTTGCCTTCCAGCTCCTGGTGGGAGACATGTCAAAGAATGTGTAGAGAGGCTTTAAAACCACCATCTGAGGTCAGAAGCACATCGGCCAGGCTCTCCTGCAACTCACACATCCCTGTGATACTCCCGGGGGTTGGGGGGGGGGGGGGGGGGGCGGGCAGGGGGAGTGATCTCTAATTTTCCTGTGCGGATCTGGACATGTACCTAGCGTCTGGGCCTCAGCTTCCCCATCTATAAAACGGGATGAGAACACCCACTTCAGGGGTTATTGTAAGGTCACATAGGATACTGAACAGGAGGTTCCCAGAGAGGTCGGTGCGGGTGGGGGCTCCGGCGGTGTTAGCTGTGCCCCACCATCTTCCTACTCTCACCCCCTATCTCTGTTTCCCGATTGGATCTAACCCACCTGAGTCTCTCCGTGGCAGGATTTTAGAGCCAAGATACGCGGAGTTTATGGGCACAAGGACGCACGGCCCCGCAGGGACACGGCTCCCTCCGCAGCTGTTCCGTGGTCTCGCCCCTGCCAGGTGAGCACGGGGGTGGGGCTGTCAAACCTGTGACAAAGCGAAGTGACTGGAGGGGAGGCCATCTGAGAACCTGGGTTTGAAAGGGGACGCTGAGAAGGAGGCGCTGCCAGCGAGTCTGACCTGGGCTTCCTGGAAAAGGAATCAATCAATGAAGCACGGAGCCCAGCGGGGCTGCGGCCACGTGTCCCGCGCGCCCCCTAGAGGCGCCCTGCAGAAATGTGCACTCGAGAAGCCAGGGCTCAGGATGGTCCTCTAGGTATTAACCAAGGAGCTTAAGTACAGTCTACTGGAAGCAGCCGCCTGCCAATAGGGTAGGTTCAGTCACCCAGCGGGTGGGGGCGAGGGGGAAGCTCGCCCCACAGTGTGTGGAGGGGACCGGGGGTGTCTCTTGACTTTCTGAATCACTCTCCCCAAAGGCAGCGGAGGAAGTATGGCCCCAGGCAGGCCGACTGGATCCAAACCCACTGCTCCCAAGCTGAGGGACCTTGGGACTTCCTTAACCTCTCTGTGCCTTAGATTCCTCACCTGCAAAGTGAGGCTAATAACCGTCCCCCCCACCCCCCTTCGTAAGGCTGTGGTGAATGTTAGGTGAACAAATCTACACAAAGCATTTAGAAAATGCTCAATACTGTGGCCGCCATTATTGTCATCGATGTTCAGTTATTATCATGGATGTTGCTGTGATGATGATGGTGGTTATTATTTAGAGCGCCCAGAGCACGATGCGCAGCCAGAGAAAAGAAGAGGAGGCGAGTGAGGATGACTTCGCAGAGGAGGACCTGGAGGAGGACCTGGAGGAGGACCTCAGGGGCTGGGGCAGGGACTCCATCAATGAGACGAGAACTTCCAAGTCAGAAAACTAGGGGCTGACCCTGGATGGTTGGGGGGACTCTGCTGTGTATCCCTGGCAAATCATGTGTCCTCTGAGCTTCAGTTTCCTCGTCTGTACAATAGAGACAATATCACTCGCCTCCCAGGGGGCTCTGGGGTTCAATGTGCCCAGCATGGTGCCTGCTGCATAAGGGGTGTTCAATAAACAGTGGGTGCATCCCAACCTGACTCGTGCTGACTCTCATTTCCCACTATGACCTGAGGACCCGAGTGTTTAAACCCTGTGTGTGTGTGTGTGTGTGTGCTGGAGTCCACATTCCCTCTTTTTATAAGGACGCCGCCAGCCCCGCTGCCCTATCCAGTGTGACCCCCATCCTAACCAATTACAAGTAAGAGTCTATTTCCACTTTCAGAGGCCCTGGGAGTTAGGACGTCAACATGTAAGTTGATCCATCCCAGAACACAGGAACATGGTGTGCAGGGATGGCCTTGGGCCTGGGGACACATCACAGAAGTCCAGGGAAGTGGAGGGGCGATGCAGGTCAAGGAAGGGGTGGGTACGTGATTTTCTCATCAGCAGGAGGAGATGTTGGTGACAGCATCTATTTGACTCCAGAAAAAAAGTTATCTTCTGAAAAGCCTCTGCTATCACCGAGAAGGTTGCAGTTTCTCAGGGGTATGTGAAACAAGCAACTAGACAGCCTGACTTTTTCCTCAATGATAATTTATTTCCGTTTTCAGTGGGGTCACTGGGATCACTGCAGGATGAACATCCTCACCACAGTGGTTGTATTACCCGAAATCCAGCTCCCTGGCACCTCCTCCGGGAAGCCCACCCCGATTCCACCCAGAAGGACATTCTAAAAATAACGAGAGCATTCTAAATTTTCTATGTAATAGGTAACTTATAAAACATCATATTCATAGATTGTATTATATATGATATATAGTCCCATTTCAACTATATCTTTTATCTTATGCTTGATACTATAAGCATATATATGTACACACACACACATGCACACATATAAATGTAGTTTTTAAAGCTTCAGTTGTGCCCCAACCCTACTGATGAGTAAGTTGCTTATTCATCTGGCAGTCCTGGAGCCTGATGGTGCCTGGCACATAGTAGGTTCTCATTAAATAAGTTGACTGCTTAAGGGACCTCTCCCTTTCCCCTCTGGCCCCAGCATACCCAGAGAACAACTGTTCCTAAGAACAGGGTGGGACAGTTGGCTTTCCTTGTCACCATCCCCTTGGGGGTCACATGGGAACTGGCAACAAAACTTCTAACTTCTCTCTTGTGGGGCCCCAGGTAAGAGGTGGGGTGGGCAGGGCCGGAAGCAGCATGACTCCAGGGTCTCCCTGAGCCACTGGATTGGGTGGTCTCCCTTCCTCTGCATCCCTTGCTTTCCCCTCCTCCTCACTGAGCAAACTCACCCCGATGCTCCCCAAGCAACCTGTGCAGATGTCTGAGTAAGGGGGGGGGAAAGAGAGCACCACAGCCACTTCTCATGACATGAAGAAATGACTTCCAGAGCACGGCCCTTCTCCCCGGTCTGGGAGGAGGGGAGAGGCTCCTTCAGAGGACCGGAGCATTCTGGCGCTGAGGCAGGAGAGCTGGAGGCACGCAGCCGGCAGGAGCAGCACGAGTCTGCGGAGAAGAGCCATCGCTCCGAGTTCCGGAAGTGTGAGTGCAGTTTTAAGCTTTGCTAACGGCAGTAAAAAGTGGCAACTGGCAAAGGAACACCATTTGAAAGCTTAGTTGTTTAAATTCCTTTTCTATTTAGTTTGTGAATTTTGAAAACCACATGTTAAATTTGTTCCTACAAACTTTAAACGGAACACGTTGGTTCTTTTTCTTTAGTGGGTAGGACCCTTCCCAGGGGTATGCCTCCCATCAGGCAAATGAGGGATCGGGATCGGATGGGATGGCGATAAGCACAACTCTGCCATTTGCAAAGTACATCTGCATGTACTGCATTTGAGTCTCACAGGAACCTTCTAGGACAGGTGACGGTTTCCTTCCCATTTTACAAACGAGGAAACGGAGGACTGAAGAATGACTTGGCAGAGTTATGGGAGAGGTGGGACAGGACCTGGGCCTCCCGCCCTGCCCCGCTCTGCAGGGTTCCGCTGCCCATCAGAGAGGTCCCTCCCCTTCCCTGGAGTTGCCTCTGCATCTAGCCCTGAGCTACTCCTCCGGGTGGGATACTCCTAGCCCCAGGGGAAACATCAGACGTGATGTCCAAGTTGGGGCATCCCCCATCCAGGCTGTCCCTCCACGTATGGTTAAGAGGGGCAGGGGTCCTCAAGACCGGGTGGGAGAGCTGGGCATGGGGAGGCTGGCCCCACCCCACTGAGCACAGGGAGCATACCCAGCCCCCCTCACAGTGTGGGGAACCATCTGCCCTGGGCCCCTCAAGCCGAGCTGCTGTTTCAGGCTTCGGTACCAAGGACTCCTTCTCCAGGCCCTTCCCTGCTCCTCACTTCACCTCCCAAACCTGGTTGGGAGGTGAACGAGGCTACTGACTTCCTTTAATTAGAAAAAACAAAAGCCCAAGTATTTCACAAAATGCACCTGTCAAGCCAAGTTGGAAAGGACCAATAAAGGCCTCCTGTTGGTTTTGGGTAGGAGCTTCCATCAGTTCCCATTACAGCCCCCCAAACCCCCAAATGCAAGAGGCGAGCAGCTTGGCTCAGAGGAAACGCAGGATTAGGATTCCAGCTGGAAGGGGCTTGAGGCAGCCTGGAGGCCCTGGGTTGAGGTCCAGTCCAGGCGGGGCCACTCCATTCACTAGGACATACCCCCCCAGTGCCAGAGGAATCTCTTCTTAGCGTTTCCCATGACACACACACATCTGGACAAGACCCGAACGCTCACCCTCAATGGTGACAGCATCTATTTGACTCCAGAAAAAAAAAAGTTATCTTCTGAAAAGCCTCCGCTATCACTGAGAAGATTGCAATTTCTCGGGGATATGTGAAACAAGCAACCAGGCAGCCTGACTTTTTCTTCAATGATAATTTATTTCAGTTTCCACCTTCTGACAATCCGAGGTGCAATATACAGACATTCTTTCTCCTCCCAGCAAGAAGAGTGCTTGATTTCAGCACAGTTCTGAGATCCTCAACCGTGAAACTTTCTCGACCTAAAATACAGTGTGCAGAGCATCACCCAGTGGGACACATTGTACAACCGCAACACATAAAAGACCCGCACCCCGAACGCCACCTTTCGCTCCTAAAGGTGATGTCCAGATGCAGGCTTAGGTGTGAGACAAACTGGGTGAAAGAAACGGGGAATGCGCGCGTGTAACCCCACCCGAAGCCCCGATGGAAGCCAAGGGTATCACAAAGGCGGCCGATGTTCCAACCCACTCACAGGTTCTCAGGGGATCATGTCTGTTGTTTGAAATTCTGGCATTTTCTAGTGTTCCAATGTTGGCTTGTCTTTAAGGGGTCCCTGGGAAGTGACAGCCCCGGGCTCGCTCATGACCTCATGGGCAGGGGAGCTTAAGCCTTGCTGTCTCCAGGACAGGACCCCACCCATCAGGCCTCGTGTGGAACGGCCATGCACATCCCACGTCCCATTCTTCTTTCACGAGCACATGGCCCAGGGCCAAGGGGAGACAGGCACAGCCCCCCGTCCTAGGACTGACCCACAGGGCCACAGGGATTTACTAGCAGGAGTCCTCTTTATGGTTAAAGTGCAAACCCCAGTCAGGGCAGCTCAGAGGAGCTCCAGGCTACGGGGCTCAGGTCTGACTGGCCTTGTCAACGCCTGGAGTCTGCAGGTCAAGCCAGGATCGGGCTCCCCCTGTGGCAGATGCCCCGAGAGAGGCGTGTGTGTGACAGGAAGGGCAGGCCTAGACCATCCGGCTCGCTCCTGAAAACGAAGAGTTTCCCACAGCAACCAAGAACCGGCACTGGGAGCACCGCCCCGCTTGAATCCTGGGTTTCCACTCACCAGCTGGCTGACGTGGGGACACAGGCGGGCCCCAGGTGCTCCTTCCATCCCTCCTGAGGAGTGTGACCGACAGGCCCAGAAAGGGCAAGGGACACCCAGCCCAAGGGGGGCCCCCGAGAGCCTGCCTGGGCCTCAGCATTGGCTGTATTCGCTGGGTGTGAACAGCCGGAAATGATCCCTCCATCTGTTCTCTGGAGAACCAACACGCTCCTACTCCCGGCCACCCGGGGGTAAGGACGTGCTGGACACGCGGCCCGTGTGGCTAAGTAAGTCCTGCCCTGCCTGGGGCCTGAACACCGCACACCAGTCCATTACAGGTACTTCTAGTCACACAACTTCCCTTCACCGGGAAGCTGGGCGGAAAGCCGTTCAAATACAACATCCCCGAGAACCACGAAAAGGAACAAATGGTTTACAGAAAAGCAGGGTGAGCCGGCTGAGTTGTGAGAGCAAAGGTTCAGAACCAAAGGCTGGGAAGGTGTGGGAGGGGCAAGAAGAATAACCCTTGGAGCAGTTTCATCTGCGGTTGAGGAAGGTGAGAGATTAGCCCTAGACCAGCGGTCGCCCACCCGTGGTCCCAGAACCACTGGTGGTCCGTGAGGTCCGAAAGGTTGGCAACCGCTGGTTTAATGAAACCTTTGGACCTGCTGGGCGTGGTGGGCGGGACTTGCTGCACCCATCTCCTGAGGTTGGGGCTGGGCCTCGAGCCCTCCTGCCCTTTCCCTGACTCCCAAGCTCCCTCAGTTCTGGGCTAAGGACTCAGC
Organism: Cnephaeus nilssonii; assembly: GCF_951640355.1. Taxonomy (NCBI): domain Eukaryota; kingdom Metazoa; phylum Chordata; class Mammalia; order Chiroptera; family Vespertilionidae; genus Cnephaeus; species Cnephaeus nilssonii. The sequence goes on along the minus strand of NC_137091.1, from coordinate 29,392,636 downwards.
CCCCTGCTGCATAGCTGTCTGAAGTTTTGGGTAATTTGGCAATCAAGCTGACCTAACCATGGGTCTACCTGGCTACTCCCTAACTAAAAAGCCAAAGGTTGGGGCACAGTAATGCCCAGGAGGGCCAGGCTTGCAGGTTGTGGCCCTAACTTCCGGTCACGAACACCCGGGCCAGACAAAGCCCAGGGGCCAACTCCTGTGCGGACTGAATGCTGTGCTTCTCACATCAGGAGGCCGGGTGGTGAATTAACCACATAAAATAGTCCATGAAAGAGCGAACCTCTAGCTGCTGCCCTGTAGCCACATGAATCTCGCAGTCTCCCTGGGCACGGAGAGGTGAGAGCAGGGTCCACAGGGGGGTGCCTGACTCCCGCCCTGGCCTCTGCCTGGCATCCCGGGGCTCGCGGGGTTAACCCGAACACCCAGGCCTTCATTTGGGTGCAGAACGAGGACGTGGACTCCTTTCCCAGTCCTTTTGTAAGGTAAGAGCCTCTTGGCCCACTTTTCTTTCCGTTGGCAATAGGAAGATCAGACTACTCATCTCACTGTACAAAGTACTTACAATATCAGAATTTGGCTCTCCCTCCCTTTGGTTAAACACACACACACACACACACACACACACACACACACACACAATCCGAATACTAACGTGGCCCCTCTTCACACCCACCAGTATTGCAAAAATTATAACAAAGCTTAAAAACATACAAGGCTGCATTTCAACCCCCCATTTTCCAAGCAGGGAACGTCTCACTTGCGAGCGTTACATGTCTCTGGCTCACTATGCCTCAGCCCGAGGGCAGCCAGCAGAAAAGCTGGGCTGCACTGCGAATGGCGGGCAGAGCTCCGGCCTGGGAAACTGCACCTGCTGGGACCGGAACCTCTCTCCTTGGACTCCATCTGAAGCTTCCTGCTCCGAGGCGAGGGCTCGCGAGTTTACAGGAAGGGCTCAGAGCTCTATGACCAAAGCGTCCTGTGTGTGCACAGGGTGAGCCAGCTCCTGAGCTGGGGCCTCTGAGAGTGCGTCCTGCGGCTGCTCGCTCCCAAGGCCCTTCTCCTCTGCTCTGCCAGGCCCTGGAAGGAGGAGACGTCACAGAGAGGAGAGGAGATACCACTGAGGCAAGCTGCCAGCCTTCTAAGGAGCCGCTCCTGCAGGAGGCAGTCTGAGGTGAAATGCTCAGCCAAAGGCAGCTGCCAAGGGAGACAGAGCAGCCTCCCATCCCCCTCGCCGGGCCACACCAAGGCAGCCCAGGGTCCCAGCCAGCGCTCCCTGGTGGGGCTGAGCCTGACAGGCAGCACCTCTAGGGCCAGACTTGCCCCCCTTTGAGGAGCTGGATCTCTGAGAACAGGAGTGAGAGGGGAAAACAAAGCAACCCTTCCTTCCACCTTCAACTGCCATCTCCAGGGGCCTAGTGATTAAAAAATGTCTCCAGATCATCTGGGAATTGAAGTGTTTGGAAAAGCCCGTAGAGGCCAAAGCTGCATTTCCTCCCGAAGGCCCCACCCCGCAGCTCCCGGGGAAAGTCTCCGAATGCACCCTCTTCCTCCAGAAACAGCGCCAACCACAGCTCCCACACAAACACCTCGGAGCACAGGGATAAGCGCTCGGGGCGTCTCGAAGTCTTAATGCATCTCCGCTAACTGCTAGGAAATGACTGCGGCAAGCTGAGGGCCTCCCGCAGCCCTGCAGGGCTCGGACAGACCGCGGGAGGCCCTGCTCTTACACAGGGGTGCGGAGCGGGCCAGCAGCGCATCCAGGGCTCAGGGCTGGATGGTTGAGGGGGATGCGTTACCTGAAGGAGGCACTGGAGGAGGGGGGGTCCACACACCCATCCATTGTGTTATTCCTCCGAAATGCATTCCTAGAGACACGGCCATCACTGGGGCCCAGAAATGGGGCTGGGGGCGGGACACGCCAGCCTGCACAACCTTCAGACACACGGCAGCAAACCTGCAGCACAGCTGTGCTTGCTCAGTGACATCGCCCGAGAGGCTGAGGTCACACACACACACACACACACACACACACAAGCTCTTTCGGCTGACGACATTTACGCCACACACTCAGACCACACGTTTCACGGCGCCTCTCATGATTATCCACACGTGCGTTCAATGGCTCTGCCAACACCTGCTCCTCTCTGGAACCTTCCAGGGAGGCATTCCATCAGTGCCCGTCCGAGCACTGGCTGGATAAGTGACCACCGGGCATGTATCCGCTGTGCTCGAGAGGAGACAGTAATGTGCTGTGGCTTCGAGCTGGAGGAGGTAGCAGGGAAAACAGGACGGAGGACAGACAGCCCCATGAGCCCATCTGAAGGTCAGTGCCCATGAGTGATGGGCGGGCGGCACAGGGAACGAGGCTGAGAAATTCCCACTGGAGGAGCCAGCATGCCGGACGCTTGCTGGCCGACTTCAGTGCGCTTGGCTGGTGTGCTGTGCCTGGTACACACTCAGGGAGGAGTCCTGCTTCCCAGGCACCGGATGGGGGAGGGGTTACCTGCAGGGTCTGCAGGAAAGAGCTCAATGGGCCCCGGGCTGCAGCAGGGAAAGGCGCCTCCCGAGGATGCCAGGGGTGGAGGGCCCGACACCCTGGAGCCCTCCGCCAGCGGGCCTCACCCCCCGCCACCAGGAGCCGCCTGTGCCCAGCTGTGTGACGCCGACACAGACCTTGCCCTTCTCTGAAATAAAGAGCAGCACTGTTTGCCTTTAGAAAGGGCGGTTGTCTTGCAGCCACTGAAGAAACCTCTTTCCTGTGCTGCTTCCTGGGACGGACGGCTGAGGCTACTCCCAGCGAGCGAGAGGGCGCTGCCAGCGGACCAGGGACAGTTCCGACGGCGACGCAGACTCCTCAGCGCTGGGCTGACCGCTGCGGTGACCTCTCCGGGTGCTCCACACCGACCGTGGCCAGGCCCTCTGCGCTGGCCTCTGTCCCACCCTAAATGAGAACCTGCTGGAGGTTCCCATGACTCTAGTTCCTGTCACACGCGGGAGGAGCCAGGAAGAAGCCAGCACCAGCGTGGACCAACACTGAGAGGCCCACCCGCCACACGCGCCGCGCAGCAGGAGCCGACTGGGAGTCTGGCCGGCCCAAGCCCGAAGCAGAGCCCAGACCGTCTCCCAGCTGCCGTGGCAGTCGTGGCCGGCTCAGGGCTGCCCGGTGTACATTCCCACGCACCCCCCTGTCCTGCAGGGGCTGCGGGCAGACACCGCCCCGTGCCCACCCTGGTCCTCGCCTCCTTCCTCTTCCTTCAATTCCATGCCACAGGCCTGGCACTTGGGAGGGTGGACGTCACCTCGTTTTAGTCACACAGTCCAGGGACACTTTGGCACGTGAGCGGGGGAGTAGACACAGGCGAGGGGGAGGGGAGGCGGGCAGCCGGGGTCTTCTAACCGCTAGTTCTGGGGCAGCGTGGGGCGGCGCTGGGTGCTGCCGATGTCATGCAGGGTCATCAGGTGGGTGACAGCCAGTCGCTGGCCCAGGAGAGCGGTGCCCCTCGGTCCTGAGGAGTGCCCTGGGCGACCCCGTGGCCTACTCGGCGGCCATCTGCTCGATGTGGTCGCTCAGCAGCTTGTATTGCTCTGGAAGAGAGGACAATGCTGTTTTGTGGAGGAAATGGTGGCATGGGCAGGCGGGTCCTGCTCTTCTCGCCGAGGCAATGACAAGTCAGGACCGCATCAGGGACGGTGAGTGCAGGCTGCTGGAGGCGACACAGCCCTCGCCGCCAGCTCGCTGCGGGCCAGGCGTGGACGTGCACCTGGACATGGGCTCCTTGGCCTCATGGGAACGATAACACAGAGTGTGGTCCCTCGGGCCCTCCCAGAAGCCTGTGGGAGGCACGGTGCGGGCAGACTAACTGTCACGAGAGCCACGTGGTGGGAGAGGAATGGCGTTCTTGCCCTTTGCCGGTGTGGCGGGCTGGTGACAACATCAGAGATAATCTAGGGACGCCTCTAACACTCTCCCCTTCTTGAGGCCACTCTTTTGTAATGCCTTCAATTTGGTGCAGGATGAAGTTTTTTTAAATTTATGCAGTCATTGGTTGATATTCGTATGTGCCCTCACGGGGGATCGAACCCACAACCTTGGCATATCGGGATGTTGCTATAACTGAGCTACCTGACCAGAGCAGGATGAATTAAAAAATAAAAACCAACATTGGCCAATCCAAATATGCATTGAAGTGGAAGGCTGGGAGGCCTGGAAGAAATGCTGTTTGTAGCAGGTGGGGTGATGCATGAAGGTGGGCACAGTCCTATGTCAGGGGAGGTGACATCAGAAGGATCCCCTTCTGTTACAGAAGCAGAAACTCTAGATAAACCTCAAAATTCCCCCCACCTTCCCCAGCTGCCCGCCCACTGCAGCAGGTTTAAGAAACAAAGGGAGGCCATGTGGTGGCCATTCAGAAGGAGGGGCAACTGGTGGTGAGTGTGGCCATTTTCAAGTTCAGAGTCTGAGCACCCAGTTACATCCTTACCCTTGTCCCTGACCTTAAACACGACACTGCAAGCTCCCCCGCCCCTGGCAACCCTGCCGGGCTGAAATGGGCTTCCAAACAGCTCGGGCAGTGTCTTGTGCATTTAAGTCGACAGAGACGGAGGAGGGGCGACCCAGCGGACTTAGCACCCCACTTCTCGCTAAAACAGGGGCCGTGCTTTCAGCAGGTGGGGAGCCTGGTCTGCAGAGCCCTGGGCCCTGGAACGGCAGCCCTGCCTCTGGCCGCGACTCACCTTCGTCCAGGTTGCCGATCACAGCCTGCTTCTTCAGAAAGTCGTTGCACAGCTTCTTGTTCAGCCCGAAGGCCAGCATGTTGTGAGTGAACGTGCTGGAGGGAAAAACACGTGAGCTAGCACCCTCCTGCCCCCCTCCCCCCTCCCGGAGAGAGGGAACCGGCACCCGCCCTTCTTTCTGGAGGCCCAGCCTGCCGCCTGCCTGGGGCTGTCAGACAGAAGTAAAAATAAATCGGTCCTCGTCAGCCGGCCCACGGCTCCCTGTGGAAGTGCCGCCTCAGGAGTGGAGACAGGAGGTGGGGGATAGGAGCCGGAATCCAGGCCGAATGGAACGGGTCACAGGCTGCCGAGGTGTCTGAGCCTTCTCGCTGTGCTGACCCTGTCACCGCGTGGACACCGTGGGTGGGGGCGTCCCCACCCAGTGTGGGCGTCGGCGTCAGCGTCAGCGCCTCTGCCCTGCTCCTCTTTCTGTGGGTGACCTGGTGTCACGAGGGTGGGGCTCGGCCCGTGCTCTTACCCCAGCTGCCCGAAGGTGATGTTCTCGTTGAACCGCAGGCTGTCGTCGCGCTCCTCCTGCGTCATGTGGCACCACTTCTCCCTGCAAGCACAGGGGACAGGAGGGCGTTCAGAGGGCCACTGCGCCCAGCCACTCCCCGCTCTGCTCTGGCCTACGGCGTCAGCGGTACCCACACAGGGCCTCCCCACACAGGAAGCCCGCCAGCGTTCTCACACTGCCTGAGGGCCCCCCCACTTACTAATGTCACCCTTCCTAAGATGAGGAGGGCCCAAAGCTCAGACACTTCCTACCGACGGGAGGGGACATGTGCTTGGTGGTTGCCTAGGACCGTGGTCGGCAAACTGCGGCTCGCGAGCCACATGCGGCTCTTTGGCCCCCTGAGTGTGGCTCTTCCACAAAATACCACGGCCTGGGCGAGTCTATTTTGAAGAAGTGGCGTTAGAAGAAGTTTAAGTTTAAAAAAATTGGCTCTCAAAAGAAATTTCAATCGTTGTACTGTTGATATTTGGCTCTGTTGAGTAATGAGTTTGCCGACCACTGGCCTAGGACATTCTCCAGGAGCTAAAAATGCCACCCCCATGCCCTGCTCTTTGGTTTGAGGATGGGAGGTCACGGCCCATTTTACGGACAGAGAGACATGCGGAGGAAAGAAGCCTGTGGCGTCCCGTGGGGAGTGGACGTCCAGACCCTGCACAGAGGCTCTCTGGCCTCTCCGGCTTTGGTGGCTCTGGCCTGCGGGGAGGGGATGGCCTGCTGTGGGCAGCTATGCCCGAGGCCCAGGGAGCAGGGGGGCTGCAGGGCCCTGCCGCCCTCACTATCCCGTCAGGCAGCCTGGGTGCTGCGGTCACTCTCCCCCCGTGGCTTCCTCACAGCCAGCGCTGCCTGTCCACACCCTCCTGGGTGCGTGGACCAGACTCAAGTCCTCCCCGTAGGCCCCAGTGAACGGTGACCTGTGCCCACCATGAAGATGGCATAAAGCCTCTAACACAAAGCGAGAAAAGGATGCGGGGAGGGGAGGGTGTTCTTCTGAGTGATTCATGCTGTCCCTGCCTGAAAGCTGTCCCCACTGTCTCTCCCTGCCCTGTCCCAAGGGAAGGGTGACCACCCCACCCCTGCGCTACTCTGCCCCCATGTCCCCTGCATCTGAAGTGTGCTACTGGCAGGAGGTGCAGATGGTGAGAAGCTCATTTTAGCCTATTTCCCCCTAAAAATTAAACTCTGGATGATGAGTCTGATTAAAACAAGATTAAGAGAAAGATCAGAGAAAAGGGAGAGAGGAGGCAGTATGAGGGACGAGGGGTTGGGATAATGGAGAAGCCAGCGGAAGAGAAACACCAAGAACATCAACACTTCACCCGCCCCTCCCGGCCTGGGACTCCGCAGGTGCCGCTGCCGCTCAGCGGGAGGCCCAGGACATGGGCAAGAGGGAGGCGAGGACATGTGCAGCGCCCGTCTCCTCTGCCTCCGACAGGACACCCAGGCAGACAGCCAGAAGCTGCTCCCAGGTGCTGCACTAACCCCGCCCTCTCTCCCCAGAGGTCCCCTTAGAGCTGTCCAGGCACCCAGATCCCATCCTGCCCCCAGGCCCGCTGGGGCAGGTGTGCAGGCTGCACAGGCCCGATCCCTTGGAGTCGTGGGGCGCAGCAGCGCTGACTCCATCCCTCTGGGCCCAGGAGCAGAGGGGTTTCTGTTTGCTGTGACTAGGAGTAGAACTGGGACCTGTAATCTGACCTCTGAAGAAAGAGGTGGAAGGTGATGCCTACAACCAAATCAATTCCTTTAAACAGTCCACCACCCAGTCCCAGTCGAGTTCTAAAGCTCCCAGGGGGCGGAACATGCATCTAGACTACAGCAGTGGGAACTGGAGTGACCAACAGCCTGTAGAATGGGGAGCCGTCACAGGGGATGTTCCCACCCGGGAACAGAGAGGTCATTAATGGCACTGTATTTTACAATGAGAAATAACACGGAGGCCTCAAGTTGCCCTGGAGTCGGAGCTAACACTCCTGCCCCCAATCTAGAAGGAGCACCTGCCCCTCTTCCAGGTACGGCCTACGGCACGTTTAGGTGTCGGGGGCAGGTCTGAGATGTGTGTGGTCAGACCACATCTGCCCCAGTGAGAAGGCCTGTAAGGCCCAGAGGCTGGCCTGCTCCCGGGCTGGGCACTGAGCGGCTGGAGGCCACATGCCCCCACCCTCTTGGCCTGGCTGAGGCTAAGGAGCCTGCTCCAGGAAGCTGGGTCACCACCTCACCCAGAGAGGCTGTGCGAACTCAGGGGCTTTCTCCTAAAGGAGATACTGCTTATGCCTAAATGCCCCTTTCAGAGCCATAGGGAGGCTGCATAAAAAACAAGATTTCTCATAAAACAGTAAGCACCAACATTATATTACTGCTAAAGGAAGCATGTTTGGGGAAATATTCATGGGGGGGGGGGGTTGATATCTTTGTATCAGAAACGGTATTTTGAATAGGCAGGGCCCAATATTACAAAGGATGTCCAACAAATAGAAAGTTCAATTAGAGTCAGACCCCACTGTGGGCTACCAGGAAACAACCCCATGCTAGGCCTTTCTCTGGGGGACCCCCATACACACAGGCTCTGTTAGGCTGGGGAGAGCATCTGTCCCTTTCCTGTGACTCCCCACCCTGTTACGGCGGCGAGGGTCTGGCAGACCCCTGCACACCCGAGTGTGTGACTGAGTGTCCCCTGCACCTGCCCAGGGCTTCGGAGCCAGGATTCCGGTGTGACACAGTGAAGGTACGGGGGTGGCTGTGAGGTCGGCCTGGAAGGGGCCTGAGTGGCTGGCGGAAAGCTTGATTTGCTTGACATCGGAGCTGACTTTCTGGACTTCGCTGTTCTCTCCTCTCTGAACTTCCACTGGGCCTTCTGGGAGGTCTGGGTGCCTTGTTTGTTTCCTATTTTGGGGTGCTCTGTCCTTGGAGAGCTCTGACCCGTCACCAGCCTGGCCCCCAGGGACACCCTCACTGCTGGCAGCCGGTGCTGAGTGGCACCTGTGTCTGGGCTCCGGCCACCCCCGCCCACCCTGAGGTGGCCCTGAGGGGACCCAGCACTGTAACATGAACAAAGTCACGTGGACACACACCTCTTCTTCTCCTCCTCTCCAGCATCCCCTCTGGAGCGGCAGCAGAAACAGGTCAACAGAGGAACATGTCAAAGTCATGCAAGATATGTGGATGGAAAAAGAGAACAAGCGGAAGAAGGAGGGTTATTACAGGCAGAAGCAGAGAAGGACAGAGAGAGGCAGCGTATTTGAGACAAATCTGCTTCCTAGGGATTTGAGAGCTAAGCAGCAAGAAACCCCATCCACCTACGAGCATCTGAGCATTTCCTTCCGTTTCGTTCCCTGGCGAGTGTAGAGTTCTCTCTAGAGTCCTTGGCAAGTGTCAGCGTCCTCCCCCGACCCCCGCGTGCTCCCTCTGCCTCCCCAGGAAACGCAGCCACAGCAGACTGCTGGGGCACAGGCAGGCCACCTCGCTCCCATTAGGGTTCGGTTGCCACCCAAACAGGTTTCACCTGCAATTCCCCCACGTGCTAGTGGGATGAAGATTCAAACGGCAGGATCTGCCCTCTCTCCTGCCAGGGACCAAGGTTAAGGGGTCTCCCTGGGGTTAGGGGGGAAGGGATTCATTTTGTTAATGAGAGAGGTTCAGAGGCTTCCAAAGTCCCCACCAGGGAGGCCAACAAGGGCGCCCAGGACTGGGCCGCTGCTGCCCCTGTCCTGCCCAGCGCTGTGCGCAGTGGGGGGAAACCTTAGCTCACTGTGACCAGAGAGAGAACTGAGCACCAGCCCATGGCAACCTTAGCTCACTGTTACCAGAGAGAGAACTGAGTGCCAACCCCTCAATGCCACCACGTGCCACGTGCTTGGTGAAACGGTTCACCCAAGGGGTCTTCAGAAGTGACGAGACCACCCTCAGGGAAGCTGGGAAGGGCTGCAAACCAGAGGAGCAATTTGAAAGCAGCAACTGCATTTCTCCAGATGTTCAAGCAAAGTCTGGGGGTGGCGGCCAGCCCTGCACCCCGGGATCCTGCAGCAGTGGTTCATGCTCAGGATTCGGACTTCTTACAGAGAACAGGCAGAGTGAGCCCGAGGGGTCCTGAGGGGTCCATTTAGGGAGAGTCTGCATTTCTTCGGAGAGTCAGGCTGAGTCATGCCAACCCCAGGACAGGGAGAGCTCATGCAAGTACCCCACCCACCCCTGGAGTTCTGCGCCTGGGCCTCAGGCAGCCTGCAGGCAAAGGCCCGGGGCTGAAGGAGAGAGACCCGTGGACTCAGCCGTTCTTCTGCTCTCCTCTTCAGAAACAGGGAAAAAGCGCTGCCGGGTCCTCTTCCCCAGAGCGCCAGCCCACACGTTGCTCCTACCTGGTCGTGGGGGACCGCTTTCTCCTCTCACAGTGGACAGCATCGAAAAAGGCCGCATTCCAGAACCTCAGTGTGTGCCTGTGAAACAGAGACACCCGTCACCTCTCTCCCAGCGGCGAGGGAAAGGCAGCTCCCGCCCACTTGAGGGGGGAGGAAGCCGTTTCCAGCCACATCTGGATGATGAACACGTCTCAGGGAGGCAGGGCTGAGTTGGGAAGACAACTGAGCCTTAATCCTAAATCAGGTGCCTCCCTGGGGCTCCCGGGCAAGCATCATGAGTGCCTGGGTGAAGTGCAGGCAGGAAGGAGGCAGAGCTGGGTAACCCTGGATTCCTCAGGTCAAAGCTGAAGCCACTAGGGGCAGGAGCCCTTTCCCGCTTCTCCATCTCCCACTGAGGCTCCCAAGAGAATGCAGGGGGTTCAAAGAGACCTGCTTTTCTAGAACAGGTGCTAGTGACATAAATGGAACCTGGCAGGGACAGGCTACGTGCAGAGGGCAAACATGTTTATAGGGACACACAGTAAGAAGCATTCCTCTTACAGAAGACCAGGGGTCAGCCAACCATGGATTTGGTGGGTGGGCCGAATCCGGCCGCTGCCTGTGTCAATCAATGTTTACAGGAACATAGCCCCACCTCACTTACATATTATCTAACAGCCAAGTTGAGTGGTCGCCTGCAAAGCCTAAAATATTCATAACCTGGCCCTTCAGGGCTGTTACCCTATTGCAGGTGATGAGACAGCCCCCAAGTCAAGGCCCAGGGGCTGTGATGGGCTGGTCAGCTTCCACTTCTCCCTGATTCCCCTTGAAAGTGGCCCAACTCAGATGGGGCCTCCCCAGGGAAGTTTCTGGACAGCTCCAGCCCTGCCCTCTGGCTGGGCCCTGGCTTTGTTGTGGCCAAGTTCTCCCACAGCTACACTGTGACCTCTGAGGGAGGGCATGCCTGCTACCCTGCGGTTCCAGGTGCTGGCGCACTGCCTGCTGTGAGTAAATAAATACGGGGATGAAGAGGCTGCAGAGGGATTAGCAGCACAAGGGCTCATCCACACAGAGCAAGTCGGAGGGCAAGATTTCCCCTGACCACTGGCCTCTCAATTCATCCGCACCTTTATATATATAAAGTGGCTTTATTGGGATATAACTCGCATACCATAAGTTCACTCTTTTAAGCATGCAATACCTAAGTGGTTTTGGTATATTCACAGAGTGGTGCAACCATTACCACCATCTATTTCCAAAATATTCTCATCACCCCGTACCCATCAGCAGGCACCCCTCATTCCCAATGCCTTCAACCCCTGGCAACCACTCATCTCCTCTGTCTCCAGGGATTTGCCTGTCCTGACATCCTATATAAATTAAATCACGCCGTCTGGTCTTTCGGTCTGGCTCCTTTCACTTAGTACAATCTGTTCCAGGGTCACCCACACTCTAGCAGGTACCAGTGCCTCGTTCCTTTACATGGCTGGGTGACATTGATGGTATGGATATGTCACTCTTTGTATCCATACAGCAAATGTCCGTAGGGATGCACAGCCAGATTGTTTCCACCATTAGGCTCTTAGGAAGAACGCTATTGTGAAGATATATGCACAAGATTTTGCTTGAATACCTGTTTTCAATTCTTTTGGGTACATTTCTGGAGTGAAATTGCTGGTCATAGGTAACTACGTTTAACTTTCTGAGGAACTGCCAGACTATTTTCTAAAGTGGCTGCCCCAAGTGACAATCTCACCAGCAGTATATGAGGGCTCCAATTTCTCCGCATCCTCACCAACCCTGCTATTGTTCATCTGTTTATTCGGCTATCCTATGTGCGTGAGTGACCTTCATTTCCGGTGTGACCCAGGTGCGAGGGGGGCCTTACCAGATGGGCTGCTGCTTCAGGTGCGTGTACAGGTAGATCTTCTCCCCCTTCCTCTCCTCCTCCGGGCTGCACACGGTCACTGCGGGAGGGGGAGGAACACTGAGCATGGCTCTGGTTGCAAACCCCATGGATGCTGCTGAGGCCACTGCTGCTTCCCAGCGGCCACAGGCATGCACACTTTTGCACAGTTGAAACTGCACGACAGCTTTGCCACTGCCCGTGGGCAGTAATGAGGCTCCTCACACCTGGCCATGACCCTTTCTGAGGGAGGGATCCCCAGAAGGCTCCTGCACCCCCAGTGATATTTCCCTGAACATCCAGGATAAGGAGCTTAGTTCCCGCTTCCTCTCCCTAGAGGACTGGCTCTCCTGCGGAAATTCAGCAAGAAGACAGACCGGAGCGGAGAGGGACTGAGGAGTCACCTACGGCAGCACCTCGTGCTGCAGGGGCAGTGCAGTCCAGGACAGTTAGGCACCTGCTTGTTGGTGCTGCTAGTTAAAGGGGGGCTGGTGGGAGACTCCCGCGGGGCCTGGGTTACGGGACTGGGTAGCTGGGCGGCACTCACCAGTCTTCTGCGGCTTGTCCTTGGGCTTGCTCTCCTCCTCCCTGGGGGAGAGGGACCATGGCAGTGACAACATGACCCCCACACTCTCTCAAAGAAACCGTTTTACACTGCTGAAACGGGACTCAGTCTCACAACCAGTGTGTACGTTCCATGTGGTTTTCTCTAAACCAAATTTCGATGAAACCAATGCTACATTTGCCAATTGCCAGTCTTTTTTTAATTTAGGCTTCTTTGTGCCGTTTTCTCTGCATTCAAAACTATGTGGACCAGAAAAGGAAGAAAGCCGGGCTGCCCCGCTGTAATCAAGCCTCTGGAGGTGACCGCGGGGACCCCAGGTGGCTGGCACGGGCACCTGGCCGGAGCTCTCCTGCTGACGCGCCTCTTCCCCTGTGGAAGTGTTCACGTCTGCACGCGTGAACGGGGTCCTGAGTGTCTGTGGAAGCTGCTGTCCTGGGGACCGAGGCTTCTCCTGAACCTGCCTCTTCCTTGAACACAAGCTCTCCCCAGTCAGAGGAAGGAGGAGGGAGGGTTTGTAACTTCCCTCCCGCCAACTGACAATATCCAAGTGCTCCTCATCCGTCCAGAAAACGCAGACCCACAGGGGCCTCCCTGCATGTCGACAAGCAGAACACGTTTGGAAACCCTAGAAAACTCTGGGGGCAGGGAGGCAAGCCGGGCGGGCAGCTGCGCTTCTCGAGCAGCTCCCGGGCCCCTAAGATGGCCAAGGGCGAACAGACTGTCATTAGCAGGCCAGCAACGCCTCTCACCTCGAACTCAGTCACCTCTGCTGTTGGTCACGCCTGAGTGCTGCCCCTCCCCAGTGGGACCGAGACGCTCAGCAGGAGACACTTACTCGTTTTTCCTGACCAGGGGTCCCAGCCCCCCGAAGAAGCCCTTGACGTTCTCCGTCTTGGCCGTGTTCTTCAGCAGCCGCTCGGCGATGTCCTTCTTCTCCGCTAACCAGCTGTTGGCGGACTTCAAGTAGGAGTCGATGCTCCCTGCAGGCTTCTCCTTGGATTCTGAGGGAAGCAGGTGTGGTTTGCCTGGAGGCAGAGGAGAAAGAAAGTGGGAATAAGAACCGTATTGTGCAGCAGCAACAACAAAGGGAGGAAGGAACGCCAGTCAGCTGCTGGAGCCGCTCTGGTGTGGTGGGGAGGCCTCCTTCCACATGGCCGGACACAGCAGCGAAAAGAAACGGCTGAGAGGTGCCCCAGGGAAGACGTGAGCCTGGGACCTTCTGTCGCGGGCAGTCACTAAGCACTGACTGTACAAGAAGTCAGCCAGGTGCCACGGGGGCCAGAGAAGAAACAGGCAAGGATCCAGCCCCAAAGAAGCACGCAGCCCAGAAAGGAGGTGAGCAATGCACACAGTGAGAGTGCAGGGGAGGCAATGGCAGAGGCCAAGGGGGGGGAGGGCGGCAGAGGAAGGGTATTTCCTTGTGGTGGGAGGAGGCATGCAGGTTCCAGACAGGCTGATGGCACCTGCACGGGGCCTGAAACAGGAGGGTGTTGGATGAGGGAGGTAGCCAGAGGAGGGTGTTCTGGGAGGAAGAGTGTGAGTGGAGGCAACACAAGGAATGTCCCTTTCTAAGGGCAGTGTATGGACCTTCAGGCCAAGACCCCCCTGCAGGCCAAGGCATCCCTTACAGGCCAATGTGCCCCCTACAAGCCCCCTAAAGGCCAGGTCACCCCTTATAGGTCAAGACACCCCCCAGGCGAGATGCCCCTTTTAGGTCAAAAGTGACCCCTTCAGGCCCAGGTGCCCCTCTAGGCCAAGGCATCCTCTACAGGTCAAAGGGCCCTCTACAGGTCAAGGTACTGAGTATCTCCTCATTTCCGCTGCTCTGTGCACAGATCTGACTCAGATACGTAGCATCTAGCTGTTCTAGGAGAAGAAGGAGCCACAGGTTGGCTGAGGGGTTCCCATCTGACCCCACGGCAGGCGATGAGTGGCCCAGCACCAAGAGCCTGCCCAGTGGTGGCCTGGCTGAGCTGAAGCAGTCAGACCAGCTGCTGCCAACAGAAGTGAGGGGCACGGAGAGGATGGCTGTTGGGAATGAGGAGGGGACAAAGCCAAATTGCGAGGACAGGGATACACACAAGATCAGCCTGTGGGTCACGCAGAAAGGGTGGAAAGGGAGGCAGCGCTAGCACTGCCCTGACCCAGCTCCAGTCCCCGTGCAGGCCGAGCCATGTCTCCTTAGGTGGCCCGAATGAGACTGTTGTAGCAGCTTAAGACAGGGAGCCCTCCAGCTCCTCAGACCAGAAAGTCCCAATGGGATGAGCCAGAAGAGCTGTGAGAGCCTCAGCATGAAGAACAGCCTGCACTCTGCATGAAGGCACCCTGACCCGTGCCTGGGAGTGTGTCCCAGCCCAGAATCCAGACTGCTTCTCTCACCTGCCTGCAGCAGCCAAGGCCAAAGCTGATGCCCTGACATCCAGCAGTGCCTGTGCCACCATGAAACGCCCCGCTGAGAGTGTTTCCTCACTTCCCAGCAGCTGGAGGTTTCCTTCACACTGCGGACAGTCAATGACTTGACCCACCAGGTAGACCATGTCTCCTCCTGTCTCAGGAATCTCACTCCTCGTTCATTCCCTCCCTGGCATCAGCTTTCACTGTCTTCTGGAAGCCTCACAGCTTTGCCTTTGATCAGGAAGAAATCCTCACTTGATGCCAGGTTAGAAGTTGACAAGTCCTGAGTTCCCAAGTTTGCCCTCCACGTGAGCCATGCCCCATGTCTTACCGATGTGGTAGTAAGTGAAGCACATGGTCATGAGGTTCTTGGCAGGCCCGAAGTCATCCATCTGATGACACCTGAAATGGGAAACAAGGTTGACTGGCTAAATAATCGTCCCATCCGATTTTCTTTCTTTGTTTTTTTTTTCTACCCGATCTTTTTATTGCAAGTTCATGAAGAAAGACCAAAATCCTTTACAAAGATGCCCAAATTAATACCTCACTTCCCAGATGCTACCTAGGAGAAACAACAAAAATAATGCCCCTTGATCCAGTTACGTGAGTTACGTAAGTTAGATATTTTTTTAATCCTCACATGAGAAGTGAGGATATCTTTTCCATTGATTTTTAGAGAGAGTGGAAGAAAGGAGAGAGGTGGGAGAAAGAGAGAGAGAGAGACATCGCTATGACAGACATATTGATTGGTTGCCTCCCACATGCACCCTAAGCAGGGTTGGGATTGGACCTGTAAGCCAGGTATGTGCCCTTGACTAGGAATCAAACCTGAGACCCTCCAGTGCGCAGGCTGACGCTCTAACCACTGAGCAACATCGGCCAGAGCTAGTTTAATTTTTAACCTTGAACAAACAACGCTTGAAGAAAAAGTCAATAGAAATGATCCAGACAGTGGGTTTGGGTCATTTTTGTTGCTATTTTAATATAAAAATAATTTAATAAATTTAAAGAACTAAACTACTAATAAAACCATACAGACTAAATAAAAGTAAAAGCTCAAGATAATAAACTAAAATGATAAAACTCATATTTCAAAAAAATAATAAATATTTCAAAATATTATGAAGTTTTGTTTTGCTTGCAATCCTACAACAATATATATGCTCACAAAGTAATGGAAAGATTTTGTTTTAGCAGGGTTGAAACTTGAATTTAATTTCCCCCCTCAATTTTATTTAAGGAAAAATGCAAAGAAAAATTGAGAAGTAGATAAGTATGTTACCATGTGGGACAGGCACAATCTACACAAACTATGGGTTAATGAAAACTTCTGTAGATGCAAATGTCTGGAAGTTGGAAGAATGTTGTGTCTAAGAGCATGGTGCACACGAGACAACATGAGCTCTCAGCTGAGGCGGGGCACACCCAGTTTCCCCTCCCCACCCCCCCCCGGGGGGCTATCTCCTGAACTTGGGGTGTTCTGGACAAGCGCAGGAGACACAGATCCTTGGCTCTTTTGCTCACTTTCCTCCAGTACATGCCCCATGTTCTGAGGAGACACAGGGGGATTCATATTGAAGAGAAGAGCTACGTTTCTGTTGTGAGAAGGGAAGGACAAAACAGACACGGGGACACAGGGAGGCGGCCATGGTAGAAGCCATGGGACCAGGGCCTGCTTTGAGGCCACACTGAGGTGACGGGGGAAGGATACTAAGTGATTGTCAGACCAGCCCCTTCCTTTCCCACCCACAATCCATGCTGTCTACCTGGATCATTGAAGCCACTGCTCGGCTTCCCCCAGGCCTAAATGTGTCCCTTAGATTCATAATTTGGAGGACACGTCACCCGCTCTGATACAAGTCCACGACGTCTGAAGCAGGCCTGGCAGCCCTAGAGCCGTGGGGCCCCAGGACGAGAGCCCGCGAGTCCAGGGCCTGCCTCCCACAGCTGCACAGAGGCGGAGGGGCGCTTTCCACCCCCACACACATACTGTCTACCAACGCCTTTGTGAGAAAAGGCCCAGCAGTGCCAAATGCCTACTCAGAGCAGGCTGTGTCACCCAGTCGTATCATTAAGTGGGTGGTTACCTAGCTAGAAGTACTTCACAACAGGAAATCAAGAAAATTTCAGATCTCTGCTGGAGGAGGGTGAGGTCAACTGTGTGTAATCACAGCCTGCCCCGGGGACCCGAGTGAGGCATTTACTCATACCCAGCTGCACCCTCTAGTCTCTACTGCAGGTAAGGATTCTCACTAACTCCCTCCCACAGCTGCTGGTCACGACTTCTCCTTTTAGCTGATGCTGGGTGCATCACAGCGGCTGCGAGCTGATGACTCGGCGGCTCTTACTCACAACCGGGTTATCATGGGGAAGAGTAGGAAGAGAAGACAAGCTCCCTAGGACAAAGGCTTTGCGCAACAGCATTACTTACTCGAACAGGACCACCGCAAAGGACTGCACGAGGCGGTAGAAGGTCGGCTCTGAGACACACTTGGAATTGCAGCGCTGTCGGGGGAGAGGGCAGACACGTCACTGGGCAGCGGGGTGACCGAGGCACAGAGCAGCTCAGAGGGGCTGTGGGCTTACCACGCAGAGCATCTCTCAGGGCAGCGGGGTGAGAGCCCAGGACCATACAGCCTCCCCTGCTCTGAGAAGCCAGGACCCCGGCAGGTGCTGGCACCCAGCACAGGACACAGCTCGTCGGAGCACAGGCAGATGTTTCACTGCATCTCCTAGAACTTCACCCCTCACCCTCACACAAAAGTATGGAGGGGCAAAACCCCAAATGACAACATTGGCTATTTCTGGATTGTAGCTTTATTAGTAGTTGTTCTATTTGTGCTTACCTGCACTTTCTAATTTCTCTTTGAAGAATAAATTATTTGGGAGAAAAATACTTTAAAAACTAAGAATTTAAGCCACTTTATAGAAGAAAAAAAAAAAAGGAATCCACTGGATATTTACAAAATTTAATTCTTTTCTGAACTTACAAGCTGTCATTGTCCTGAATATATCTTTAGAAAAACTGAATATTGTAGGTTATTTAATAAAAATATGCATGGACATAACCCACATGGTTGCCTTGAAAAGATGAACTTTTCTGGACTTCCATGTGGTGGTGGACAGGCCAGTTTCTCACTCATTCCTTCCCAGTGGGGCATCCAAATGAGCTACATGCCACTTCCCACTATTCTAAATAGGCCTTTCAGAACATCTTGAGATAAGTGTTACTTTTCTTTTTTCCTGTTGGGTCATTTCCCTCGACTCCTTTCTCCCGAGTGGAGGAATTAAAAAGAAAGAGGATGCTACTTATCACCAGCCCTCTCCCCATCACCGCCCTCTCCCATCACACCTGCTCTTACCTGGGCGCTCACATATCGAGCAAACCACTCCCGGCCTTTTCCACTTTCACTGCTGCAGTACTCCCCAAACTTGGCTTTCTCCTCCTGGTCCAAGTCCTCCCTGAAAAAAAGAGCAGAGGGAAAAAACTTTCAATCCTCTGGAACAAAAAAGGTTACCGTAGGGGGAAGAGGAAAGAGAGGAACACCAGCTGAGTACAGCTGCCTGAACTCCGTCAGCTCATCCTTACCCTCTGGGCAACCCTCTCAAGGAAATGGTGTTATTTCTATTTCAAAGGTGAGCAGACTGTGTCTGGGAGTGGGGTGGGGGGCAATGGGGGGATATGGACACATATGTAATACCTTAATCAATAAAAAAGAAAATTGGGAAAATAAAGGTGAGCAGACTGGCTTGGGGGACCAGGCACAGCTAGGGAGTGAACAGGGACTCCATCAGACTTCCTGGCTCCAAAGCCCATGCTCCTTCTCCCTGGTCCTCCTGCCTCCAGTTCGGTGGTCCAAGCACTAACAAGGGTGACATCGACCTCCTCTGAGGGCTCCTTCTCTAGCTCACTAATCTCCAGTGCTGAAGCCAGCATGGACCCACCCACTGAATTCAAGGATATCTCAGCCTCTGTAGGACAAGCATCTGATGGCCCTCCCACCAATCAGAAGGTGGGTGTGGTTGCTAAGCCTCTGAGCTTCTGAAAAGCTAGTCTGCTCACCTCTATCCACTCTGTGTGAGGGGTGGAGACTGGGGGACCTGTAGCAGGTCACCATTCACCACCTCCAGAGTGGACAAAGTGCTCACTAATCTCAAATCACTTCTAATCAGTCTTCATAGGGGGCGAATACTCCACCCAAAATTCAATGACTGCAAAAATGAAGTAGGGGCTGAAGATCAATTGGCTTATCCAATATTTCATTTATTTAAGGTTCTGTAGAAAACATCTTGGTCTCATTTATCCCCAAACACCAGATGAAATACGAGAATTTGCCAGCCATTTGCAGCGATATCTGGAATGCTCTTGAAAATGCATCCGATCCAGCTGTCCATGTTCCATGATGCCGACAGGCTGCCGCAAACACAGACCAGCCTTCCTGGCAAACTGACAAGCTTCGGGCTTTCTCCCCTGTTCGTTAACTGGGTGTGCTCAGAGAAAGCTGACTAATGTCAGTGTTAGTCAAACAAAATAAATAGGAAGCCACATCTACTGCTCTCCCAGAATGCATTTAAAATCAAACATACATGATTTTTAGATAGTCAAATAGATGGATTAGCATTTGAAATTTTCTCTTTTTTAACTGCATAGGAAACTGAGGCACAGCTGAGTTTGCCTCCAATAATGCCAGTTTATAAACAAGGGACCTAAATCACGATAGAAAAGAATGTATCCTTTGCTGAGTGTCAACAAGCAGACACCCTTACTGCTTTAATGAAATTGGAAAACTTCCCTTTCTTACAGAGCTCCTCAGATGTGATGTGTGTGAGCAGTTACACGTGTGTGAGGCCTTGTTAGAAGGCAGATCCAGGCCAGTGTATGTGAGTGGGGGGTGTTGCCCAAGACTGCATTTCTAAGGAGCTGCCAGTGATGCTGATGCTTTCGGTTCACAAAAGACAGTTTGGGCCCAGCCAGCATGGCTCAGTGTTTGAGCATTGACCTATGAACCAGGAGGTCATGGTTTGATTCCCAGTCAGGGCACATGACCAGGTTGTGGGCTTGATCCCTGGTCAGGAGGGTGCAGGAGGCAGCTGATCAATGATTCTCTCTCATTATTGATGTTTTCTATCTCTCTCTCCCTCTCCCTTCCTCTCTGAAATCAATAAAAATATATTATACTAGAGGGCTGGTTCACAAAATTCTTGCACTCAGGTGGGTCCCTCAGCCTGGCCTGCACCCTCTCGCAGTGTGGGAGCCCGCGGGGGATGTCCAACTGATGGCTTAGGCCTGCTCCCACCACTGCTGCTGGGCTCACCAGCCATGAGCCTGGCTCTGGCTGAGCAGTGCTCCCCCTGTGGGAGCGCACTGACCACCAGAGGGCAGCTCCTGCATTGAGCATCTGCCTCCTGGTAGTCAGTGAGCATCATAAAGACCAGTCCATTTCACCATTCAGTCGATTTGCATATTAGCCTTTTATTATATAGGATATATATTAAAAAAAAGACAGTCTGAGTAGCAAGACTTTCAGCCTTGAACATGCTTCTGTGAATGATGCAAGATCTCCGGTCAACACCTACCACCCCCGAATTTGGGTTTGTTTCCCTCCCCTGGCCCCTGGTTGAGACAGTAATTACATGAGGCGGGAGAGCTAGAACCTATCCACAGACTCCCTGCTTCTCCTGCATTCTAACTCTCACTCCCACTTCCTGTTGCTCCCAATGCCATGCTCCTTACCCATCCCTTCAAGAACCGTGAAAGAAAGGATAGGAAGAGGTGCGAGGAAGAGTCCCCACCCCAGCAACTGCTTAAGGCTCATCACAAGGAGCATGACTCTGATACCTTCTTGCCTTATATTGCCCCTAAATTTAATGCCAGCTAATAATTGCGGCCCCCTAGCCAAGCATGACTCTGGCATGAAAGCTGAAAGCGCGCAGATACTGGGAAAGCAAAACTAGTGTCCTTGGATTTAGCAATGGTGAGGTAAGGGTGTCGGTGGAGTGGTCAAAGCAGTGGTGGGATCAAACAAAGGGTGAAAATTCCCCACCTGGTTCTATCTGCAGCCGGGGTGGGGCTGTGAACCACAGGGGAGGCCCATCACTGGCTGGTGAGCGGCTGGGAGCCCTGGCCCAGGTGATGCTCTGCTCAGGGACAGAGCCCAGAGCGGAGAGGCCCTGGGGACTTACCCTCCGGAGAAGATCTTCTCCACGTAGCCGCGCATGAATTCCCTGAGCTCCAGGGCCTCCTCGTCCTTGGCTGACTCCGTGCTCTGGTTGGAAGAGAAGGACTCGTTGGAGGAGGAGCGGCGGTACTGGTCCCAGGATGGGTGAGAGGGCGACTCGCCCATGTCGTTCTCGCTATCTGCTGACTCCGTGGTCTCACTCTCTGACCCGCCATCACCCTGGGAGCTGTCCCCATCTTGCAGCTTTGCTGGCAGTGCCTCCATGGGTGAGGAGGCAGATGGCTCTGTCTCGAAGTCAATCAGTGAGCCCACGGGGACCTCCGGGGCCTCCATGGCTCGGTGGGCTGCCGAGGAGGATGCCAGCTGGGTAGGTCGGAGGACTGGATTTCCAGGAGTGTCACTGGGAGCTGGAGACTCCAAGGGAGCCTGCCAAACACATGTGAGTTGCTTGGTAACTTCTGGCCACCAGGAATGAGTCCTCTGGGGCAGCTGATGTGGCCCTAAGGCATCTAGGATAGAAGCACACACACATGATCAGCAGGAGGGCAGCTCCTTGTGTAAGGGAAATTCAGCACTGAGAATCCACATTTAAATGAATGAACTAGGTTACCCAATTCCCTGTAAAGAGAAGAGGCCCCAAAATTCCAGAATTTGGGACCTCTCTATACTACCATCATTCTCCTCTTGTCTGCTTTACTGTTAAATACCTGGTGTGTACACAGTAGGCACTCAGTAAGTACTTGTTAAGTGAGCAAATAAATACCAACAATCAGAATTTCTCCAAATAGACTTTAAGAGGGCTGCATGTGCCGGCCCTCTCTCCACTCCAGACTACCAGACTGAGGACAATAGATAAAGTCTGACCCAGGCTAGACACCTGCTGCCCACTGTCACTGGGATCAATAGCTGTGGGAGGTGGGTGCTGTCAGGAGTCTCAGGAAAAGAGGCTTCTGCTAAGCACATGGGCCCCTAACCCCTGAGGCTCACATCTCTTCCTTCCTGAGCTCCTTTCCTAGCATTCTTCCACTCAAGACCCAGAACTTTTCCAGGCTTCAGATATATATCCCTTCTCATCATCCCACTCAAACCCTCCAACAATTTCTTTTTTTTCTTTTTTATTGATTTCAGAGAGGAAGGGAGAGGGAGAGAGAGATAGAAACATCAATGATGAGAGAATCTTTGATCGGCTGCCTCCTGCACGGCCCACACTGGGAATCGAGCCCGCAACTTGAACATGTGCCCTGACCAGGAATCAAACCGTTACCTCCCGGTTCATATGTTGCTGCTCAACTACTGAGCCACACTGGCCGTGCCCCTACGACAATTTCTAACATCACTGGCCATCTGGACCCAACCTTTCCTTTCCCCCTTCTCCCTGCACTACAGCCACCCTGGACAATGACATTTGCCTTCTGGTGTCTGTCCTGTTACTCTTCCTTCTCTTCTATCTTCCTCCCTCTTCCCCACCCAGAATTCTATCCATCCCTGGAGGCTTGGCTTAGCACGGCTCTTCTGAGAAGCTTCCCTATTTAACCCTGTTGAGCCCTGGCATTTTACTTACACTCATTTATAATTCTGTTTGTTTGGCAGGTAGATATTAGTCTTTTTGTTTATCTCACCAAAGTCTAACCCCAGGAGGGTGGAGCAGGCCTTAGCCACCGTTGTAGCAACCTGAGTGCCCAGCACAGTCTTGACTAAGTAAGTGTTCATGTATGTTTGCTGATGATGAAACAACCTGACCATGGACGTGCTCTAAGGATCCAGAGAGTTGGCGACACAGGCTATGTAGTAGCAGAGCTGGGGACCGAATCTCTGCTTGTAAACCAGGTCTCCTGACAGCCAGTCTGGGAGCCACCTGACAGTTCTGGGGCCCTCCCTTCCAGTGACAAAGCGGGAAGAAGTCCTCTGGTTGCCAAAGCCCCTCCAGGCAAGAGCACATCCCGAGCCAGGGCCACATCCCTCTCCTCCCTTTTTACCGACCCCAATGTCTGGGACAACACCTGGCAGACAGAGGCTACTGATCTTCATGAACTAATGCATCTTCTGAGGGTAACAAAACTGCATTTACTGCCTGCTAAGAGCTTATCGATTATGGGTTTCTCCAAATTCCCCAGCCCAGGGTATTTTTAAATGCCCTGAGTCAGAAAGATGGAATGGTTGGCTCCTTGTCATCAGAATGGCAATAGCACGCCCTCAGTAGAGTCCTACAAAGCTTGCCTTGGTCCAAAAAAGAGACTCATAAACCCCAGTGCAAAAGAACTTTTGGCGCGAGAAGAGCAACAGGGACTCTTAGGAGCTCAGATCAGAGGGCTGGTGATTTGGGCAACCTGGGCTCCCCTCTCCCCAGCCATGTCACTGAGCCGTGGCCCCTGCTCTCTGGGCTGGGTCTCCCCATCTGAGTCATGGAGGCCAGGTTAGCTCTCTAAGGTCCTGCTGGCAGTCGTGTTCTCAGAATCTCTGCACAACAGAGAGTCACACCTATAACACACCTACTATTAAAATGGAATATCACACACTAGAAAAATGTTTGCAGTCACTATGATAGGAAAATTGAGTCAATCAATTACTATTATAAATTAACTCAAACCCAGCTTAAAAAATCTATATTCTGATAGATACTAAAAAATCTATATTCCAACAGACATGCAAACTACTCAAACAGGTAAGGCACACAAAAGGAAACACCATTGTTAAATGCTTAGACAATTCTTCAACACATATTAAAACAAGTAGGTACCATCTGATATTATAAAATTAGCAAAAATTTAAAATTTATAATCCAAATGCTGATGAGGTTATGATAAAACTAAATTTTCTTAACAACCCTGGTAATAGGGATAAATACTTTAAAAGGCAATTTCTATAATTCTCATTTTTCTCTCCTCTGATCCAGAAATTTAAATGCTCAGAATTTATCCTAAGAAAATAATTCAAAACACTAAAAAATAGTTATGTGAAGAAAAATGCTCATTGCAACAGTATTTCTAATCCTGATAAATTGAGGGTAAAATCTAAATATAGTAAAATGGCAAATAAATCTAACAATTTGATGCAATAGTAATCAGTAGATGTACAATTAGAAAACAATTAGAACGTCAGTGAATGTTCACTTTAAAGTTAAGTAAACAAAATATTTTATGGTCAACAAATAATTATTAATCCTACTGCATGCCAACCTCTGTTCCGGGTTCTGAGAATCCTGAGTGAGTGAATTTTAATTTTATTGTAATTACAATTATGTGTACATATGGAAAAGACTGGAAAAGAATACAGAAGTGTATTATAGGGCTGGCACAGAGGTAATTTCCCCTTTTTATTTTGTTCTTTGTCACAACAATGCAGTATGCAATCAATAAAAATCCACAGGGAAAAGGAAACAAGAATCTCAAAACATTTCAAGTGGTCAGAAGGGCTGTGGCTATGTACCAAAGCAGAACCCCCACCTCACAGGAGGTTCAACATCAGACCCAATTATCATGGTTATTTCTGGTCCAGCCTGAGGCTCATGAGAAGCTCTCCCAGCGCAGTCTCAGCTAGAAAATCCTGGGAATGCGTGAGTCACCCTTTCCCAGGAGCCTCCTCTGTGGGCTCAGGAAGGAGGGGATGAAGTGAGATGGAGAGGCCCCAAATGAGGGCCCAGGCCTGAGCTCCAGGCAGGCACTGGGCTTTAGCACTCGGGTCCCAGGGGCCTGTGCACTGTCATCTCATGTGGCAGCCCTGGGCCCCTCAGCCCAGGTTGCATGTCTCTCTGGAGAGAAGGCCAGGATGCCAAGCCTGTTCACAGAACTAAGGGCAGGGTGAGGGTGGTTGGTGCTAAGGCCTTGAAGCCACCCCACCCTTTTCCTCCAGGAAAAACATGTAATTCCGGGCCTCTGTGCAGGACACGGTGACGGGCACTCTGAGCACACCAGGATCCCACACCTCAAGTGATTGCCTGTGTTGGGCCAGCCAGAGAACACAGAGGAAGTGAGTACAGTGGGAATGGACCTCACTGTCCCTGCTCAGACCTAGCCATGTGCTACCATGCAGGATCTCGGGCCCAGTGGTATCAGATCCAAAGAGCTTACCAAACAATGTTGAAATCTACTATGTGAAATCTCCCAATTCTGCAACCTTGGCAAGTCATTTAAATTTACTTCAAAACATGTCGTTGGCCAAAGAAAACACATCTGTGATCAAGCCCCAACCCATTTCCTTTGTTTTACACACACGGAGACTCTCAGACCCATAGTAGATCCAGACTCTGACACTCTAGGTTTTAAATTGTGGCAGAGCCTCTGCAGGTCCAGCATGTGGATATTAAAAATACTTCCCACAATTGCACTTTTACAACTGATTTCCTAAACCTTATGGCAGAGACTTATGGCAGAAGTCTCCACTAACCAAATTAGGCTAAAATTCCAAGTCAACCTATAACTTCCAATGGCTTTAACCATCTATTCAGTCAGCAAATATTTATTGGGAAGCTGTAGGCACCAACTACTGCGCAAGGAGCTGGGAATACAGCTATGAGCAAGGCCATATGGAGCATTTGGTCATGTGTGTGTGTGTGTGTGTGTGTGTGTGTGTGTGTGTGTGTGTGTAAGGCCAGGGGAGGGTAAGAGACACTTAATAAAAACCCAGATATAGTCTCAAGGTGATGATGTCCCTGAGAGTGCTGAGAGGCAAGGCTTCTTTGGACTGAGGGTCAGGGAGGCACATATTTGAGCTAAGACAGAAGATCGTCTGGGAAGACTTGAGGGTCTGCTGAGCAGAGAAGAATAGTCTGGGCAGAGGGAACAGCCCTAAGTAGTGATGGCTTTGGAAAGTTCAGGAACTGGGAAGGCTGATGAGGTAGAGAGCAGCTGCTCTCAGAGAAGAGGCTGGCCAGGTGGGCTGGGATCGATGTGCAGGGAGGGCATGTCGGCACGGTGGGAGCCTGGAATGCAGTGCTAGGGCGCTGGGCAGCCAGGGGAGGAAGTGAACACAGGCAGCCGCCATGGAGGACAGAAGGAGAACAAAGGGGCCAGTGGGCACATCTGGTGGGAGGTTTCCAGACCTCCTGTGGCCACCTCCTTCCGCCCAGCCTTTTCCCGCCACAGTGGGCTTGGCTGCAGAAGGAACTCGGAAGGAGATTGCCTTCTTGTGGCTGCTCAGCCACATCCCCGAGGGGCTTTGCTCAAATCTGATTTCCCCAACACCCCCAGCAAGTTGGCCTTGAGCAATCAGATGAGGTTCCCTGGGGGACAATCCAGAACTTTCCGTAACTCTGCCCCTTGCCATTAACCTCAGGCAGCTCCCTCTCTTCTACTGTCCCCAAGAACCACCGGACATGCTGCTCCTCCCACAAAAGGATTGAAATACCTCGCTGGACCAGCACACAAAACACACATGGGCTCATGCTCACGTCCACCTCGCTTGTCTCCCATTTTACAACATCAGTAAATCAAGGCTTGAGAGGTGAAGGAGCGGGCCCACTATACCCAACTCGGAAGTGACAGGGCACAGAATCTAAACACAGGTCACCTGCAAAGACCACCACGCTGTCCTTGCAGCCACCTCCCTGGTGCTCCCCAAAGGACACATGTCTAGCAGTAGAGCTGCTAAGTCAGAGGTTTGCACACTATGAAGGCTATGATGGTATTGCCAAATTACCTTCTCCAAAGTCTGCACTGTGGCGAGATATACTTGGTGGGTTTTACATTTGCACCTTCATCTCAACCGTAAGGCCAAAACACCGCCGTACCCCGAATTCAGAACTCGGATCTGCACAAGAAGGCAGGTGCACTGTGCAGACAAAGGAACTGGGACCGTGAGGCCAGCGTCTTTGGGGAACCACAACACCCCCTCACCCCCAGCATTTGACTAAGGCATCTAGTTTGATCACTTCACCTGATGACTGACCCACATAGAGAAAAACCAACCTCTTCTTCCTCGAGCGTCAGTCCACGCAGTCAGACTGGAAAAACCATTTAAATCTGCATTGGTTTCCTATTTTGGAAAATGTACATTTGAATTTCTGTTTGACCTAATCATTTGGAAGGTCATAGAAGTCAGCATGTAGGGAGCCATGCTAGCCCCTCCTGGCTCATGGGGGTAAGCTGAACAAGATCCCCTGTGACAATGCGAGACAGCTGAAGAAAGAAATCGAGGTTGATATTATCAGAGCAGTTGATACCTCCAAGGCACAAACATGTAAACACGGTTCATTCTGGACCACTCCATCAAGCTGCTAGGGCAGTGCTGCGTTTTTACTCCCACTTTAGAGATAAGAAGTCTGGGGCTGGAGAGAGGTAGGGTCACCTGGTAAGTGGGTGGAGAGCAGCACTGCCTACTGGTCAGGACTTGAGGTCAAAGGTCCCTTGCAGACACTGCCTGAACTTCTGCTATATTTTGGCCTCCCTTCAACCACAACTTGAATGTTATCTGCTGGGGCCTCCTGTAAAGCACTGAGCTAACCTCCCCATAGAAAACCTATCTTGCTTTGCCTACGTGTGGTGGAGGGCCAGCGAAGATTATGAAGAGCTGCACACCCCTGCCCAATGTGGATTACTAGACTAAAAAACCCTCTATCCTGAGACCCCAGTTCACAAGACTGCAGTCCCACCTGCACCCATGCCAAGGCTTTGTCTGAACAGAGAGGAAGTGAGGATCTTAGGTGGGAAGCAGAGTATTAATAACTCTCTCTCCACAGTCACCAGACTCATGATAACACTAGGACTTAACCCTTGAAGGACCATTCACTCCATAGATGTGGGCATCCTACTTCATTGGCGCAGCCTTCTTTGACTAATGCAGCCACTGGTCAATTGAATGCCCTCTATGGCTTTTAGTAAATGTCTTTCAGGAAACATGCCCAAAGAATCCCAGAAAAGTAAGTCTGTTCTTCCTCTGTGGTCATGATCACAAGGTGTCCTGAAGAGCCTGACTCTGCATGACCTGTGATGGAAGAGAAGGGCCAGTGTGACTGGCTAAGGAGGCTGATGAGCCCAAGCCCACCCAGGCACGGGGCCGGGGTTTGGCCAGGAGCAGACTTGGGTCTGATGGCATCTTCTTAGCTGGATGTCTTAGCCTTATGCTGCCCAGGACTAGAGGAGACAGCCTGGCCAACGGGAACACCCAATCCTCACCACTGGAGGCCCAGCCCAAGGAGCTGAGCGGGAAGGCTTTTCACTTAAAGTTGTGGTTCTCAAGCTTAGCCGGACACCCAGACACCTGAGCCAGTCACAGAGGTGCTGTGGGATATTTCAATTTTTGAGGAAAACATGGTAATAACTTGACACTTGCTGGACACAAAGCAAAGCACCAACTCGAGCAATTTCACTTTAGATCACTCTACATCCCTTTAAATGATACCGTACCTCTGTGAAGCTGGATTTTCAGCAGTTTCCCCATGATAAAGAGCAAGTACGACCCCCAAATCAATGTGGGGCAGGAAAGGAGAGTGGCCGTGTCCAATCTGATTCCAAGGATTAGAAGTTGGAATGTCCCATTAGTAAGTAATTATGGCATAAAAGAATGAAATAGACTTTTTAAATGGTGTGGTAGGCTGAATAGTGGCCCTACAAAAGGACTTTGCAGATAGGATTAAGTTCGGAGCCTTGAGATGGGGAAATGATCCTAGATATCTGGGTGGGCCCAACATAATAGCAAAGGTCCTTATAAGAGGGAGGCAGGAGGGTCAGCGTCAGAGAAGGGATGATGCTATGTTTGGAAGGTGGCGGAGGGTGTACAAGCCAAGGATGCAGGTAGCCTCTGGAAGCTGAAAAAGGCCAAGGAATGTGATTCTCCCCTGGGGCCTCCCAAGGAACCAGCCCTGCCCACACCTTGATGTTAGCACAATGAGACTGCTTTTATTTTTTGTCTTTTTAAAAAAATTAAAATTTTTTTTCTATATTGATTATTACATGTGTCCTTATCCTCCCATTGCCCCCCGCCCAACTCACCCGCTCGTGCCCTCACCCCCCTAGTGTCTGTGTCCATTGGTTATGCTTATATGAATGCATACAAGTCCCGTGGTTGATCTCTCCCCCTTTCCCCCACCCTCCCCTGCCTTCCCTCTGAGGTTTGATGGTCTGATGGATGCTTCTCTGCTTTTGAAGATCTGCCCTGCTATAAAATAGCAAATGTGTTGTAAGCCACTAAGTAGTTTGTGTATGTGTTTTTAAGCAGCTAGAGAAAACTAATACCAACAGCTAGTACGTTGTTAGAACATAAATACTTACGTTGCTCAACTATTAGGTATTTGTTTTATTTGTTTTAGCCTAAGATTCCAGGAAAAAATAAGACTGAGACACGAAGATGCTGTGAAAGTTTGGGAACCTCTGGCCTAGAAAGAAGACCAGGGAGCCAGTGCCCAACAAATCCGTTCTCTGCCACTGAACTTCCAACCGGAATCTCACACTGTCCTGCTAAATGGGTTCTCCCCAGAACTTGGTCAAGCTTGTGGAGATCACTTCGTTTTATTTCCCTTTATTAGAAATATATCGTCAGAGAAAGGTTTGGAAATAGAAAAGAGGAATAAAAACCTCTTTTTAAAAAATATGTTTTTGTTGATTTCAGAGAGAGAGAGAGAGAGAGAGAGAGAAACATCAATGATGAGAATCATCTATCGGCTGCCTCCTGCATGCGCCCTACTGGGGATTGAGCCCACAACCCGGGCATGTGCCCTGACCAAGAATTGAACCATGACCTCCTGGTTCATGGGTCAAAGCTCAACCACTGAGCCACACTGGCAGAAGAAAAACCACTTGATCCCACAACCCCATCTCCATTTCTGTGTGGTCCTTTAGTCATTGTCAATAGGCAAACTTTTTTTTTAACCATTTCAGTGCCAAGAGAAATCTGAATTATTTCTTTGTACCTAGCCAGTGGCTATCCCGCTTGTGACATCCACAAACACGGAGGCACCCACTGAACAGAGTTCTCTGGTCCCTGAAGAATATTATATTTCAAACTGACCTAACAGAGGTCAACCATCAGTCTGGGTTTGGCTGCAGGAATTAGGATAGACAAACCCCTGCCTTAGATTTCTGGTCTTTGGGGCTGTCTAGAGGTAACTGAACTTGATCATTTACTAGATTACTGTTATCTGCTTTTGTTCAGCTACTAAGTGACATAATAATGAACAGTTTCCAGGAAAATCATGCCTCACTGAAACAGCTGGAGGAGAGATGAGGGAGAAGAAGGAAGAGAAGCCTTTCAACATGCTGTTCAATGCAATCACCCCATAACGAAAGTGCTGTGAACACAATGGGTGAAATGTAAATTATTCAGCTTCCACAGAACGCCCCTCAGCTCCCCTGCGCACCGGGCTCTGCCCTGGGGGAGTCTGGGAATCAAGAGATATGGGAACAACTTCCATCCCCCGCCCACACCCCTCGCAACCAGCAGCACAATTTGCCTCACCGCAGTGGCAGAGGCTCCTCCTGCAGCTCCACCACACTCACCGCTCCCCCAGGTGCCCCAATCCCTGCAGCCACTAGTCAGAGAAGGACCCCAGTTGGCTGGCCTGGGCGGGCTGTGGTGAGGACACCCAGGAGCCCCACAGCACAGCCTGGCTCTCCAGCCCAGCCAGACTGCAGCGCAAGCCCAGGCTCTTTAAAAAAAAAAAAAAAAAAAAAGTGCTTCCTGTTGCTCAGAACCTCACACTCTGAGACCACAGGTCTGCCTCTGCCAGGGGCTGCACCGCTCGCCCTAATACAGCTCCTGACGAACAAACCCACTCATCATTTTCTGGCTGGCTGGTAACGGACATTGCCTTAGAACCAGGAAGAGACTTTTGGGCATTTGGGGCTCTGAGGCAATAGTCGTTCTAAGGAATGAATACATGTCAGTAAGAAGAAATGTCACAATGTCTTTTTAGATGTCAGTGTGTTCAAGCAGCTATTCAGACATGGATTTATATCCATTTGACATGGATCTAGAGCTACTTACAAGCCAGTGGAATCAAAGAAACCCATGACTGCACCTGGGCAATGAATGCAGTGGTGTTTCGAAAAAATAGGAATCATACTAGGTCATAAAATTCTTTTCATTCTGCCAAATTCACCTGCAGAGTAATTTTTTCCAGACACTGAATTTAAAAATGAATTTGTCAAGGAGGCTCTCAAATGAAAAGACACCAATTATTATAATGAAAGTCTCTAATAACAAGATTCTTGAAGAGATACAGAGATGTTGAAACTTATATTTTTAAATTGACTCCCCCAAAATCTGAGGGCATTCATTAAATGAAATCGGTACAAGTATTTGTTTGGCTGGAGCATGCTACCAGGTGAAGATGAGAAGCCCCCGGTGATACAGGGACGCAGCGTCACACACCAGGAGACATCACAGTTAACATGCCCACGAGCTCCTCTCCCTCAAAGAGCAGATGTCCCAAAGGGCTTTGGGCAAGCACTGGATGATCACAGAGTGTTCCTGGCTGATTTCTCTGAATAGCACCTGAAGTGCCAACATTCTAATTTGATAATCAAAACAGAATCCCTGTGGTGAAGTTCCCAGCGGGAGACGATTGTCCTTCTGCTGTGAGCCTTGAAGAGGCTGACTTATTCCCTGGGATACAACAGCAGCAGCATCTTAGGCAGCTTCAGGGGCTTCTCTTGTGGAGAGTTAAGGCCCAGTGAACACAAAGACAGTGGCAACTCCACCATGCTACTCCACCCCCGTGTGCAGGCACACCTGGGTCCCGCACAGGAGGGCCTGCTCACTGGCAGCTGGCTTGAAAGAGGTAACCCCCTACACTGGGAGCATGTCTGAACTGACAACCGACAGGAGAATTCTACTCCTGAGTGTCAGGGCTAGTCTCTAGTTGGCTGCACCTCTTCATGGCCCAGAACAGTGCCAAGCACGTAAGAGTTGCTCAGTGAATATCTATTGTTGAAAACTCACAGGTCAGGGTTCGAAGGTGATCTCCATGGCCACGGGCTGCTTCCTCCACCTCTGCATTAGTTTGCAAAGTCAGCTGGCCCGCCTCGGCCTAATCATCACCACACACTTCCTCCCACTGCCCTTGGTGCTCAGAGAAGGGAGAAAGCAGCTTAAGAAAAACGGTCAGAAAAACTGCACTGCCAATGTATCTATAACCAAAAGGAGAAAAGGCTATCGGGTCACTATTGCTCTTTTAGTCAATAAAGTTTCTAAGCCCTGCCCCTAAGCCATTGTGCTAGGCTGCAAGAGAGACCACCACACACTCCTTGGCCTCAGTGAACAGCAAATATAACCCACAAGGCAAACAAAACTCATTCAGCAGTTCCACTGTTCTCTGCGTAGGTGCTGTGTGCAAAGCACTATACGAAGAATAATTTATGAACTCAATCTTTAAAAAGTGCACATCTAATAGGGAAAGTAAGACAAGTATGAATGCAAATTGTGCAATCGGGCACAAACACCTGAAAAAGAAGCACCAGGTTGGAGTAGATGGCAGCTCGGAAGATGAAAGACCACACCCAAAGGCAAGGAGATAGTCAGGGAAGATGCCTGAGCTACATCTCTCTGAAGTCAAGGTCAGTTCCTGCTAAGTAGAGATGGAAAGGGAGGCATCTCTAGAGAGCAATCGATGTTAACAAAGTCCTGACTTTCCCATGGGGTGGGCTATGAACCTCTTGGGTTTGTGGAATGGAATGAGTTACCACTGCAGCATGGCCTTGGGAGAAACTTAATTACCCTCTTGTCTCAAATCTGAAGCAGAGACTTCCAAAGCACTCAAAAGTTTTCTGATGGCAAAGTGTCAAGAAGTGGCCTCCCAGTGATGTCCCTGACCAAAAGGAGCACAAGTGGGAGGCTTGGGGAGGAGCGGAGGGCCTGTGGCCATTCGGGGCCCATGTTCAGGACCTTTGTGGCATCCATCTCAACACAACCCCCAGCTCCCTGGGTTCAAGGTGCCTGCTGGGACACACCTGCATGGGAATAGGTGAAAGTGATTGGCTGTAGCTCCTAGGAGAGTCCAGGCTAGACACGGACTTGGGGATCATGAACCAGAGCACATGCGAAGCACAGAACCCCTTAGAGAGCAGAGAAGGGCTAAGCTGCACTGCTGACAGTGAGAGGTTCCAACAGGTGTGGGAAAAGCAGAGGAGCTGCTCTCAGGAGAGTAAGCACAGGTTGCCTGGAATCCCTGCACAAGGCACCAGGTTGCAGGTTTGAATTGGGGCTGAGGCCACACTGGTCAAGGAGAGTGGATTGAGCACATGGCTGCCACAGTCATGAATTACGACTCCCAGCCTTTACAGGATAAGTCTCTGAATCACGATTTCTTATTTCTGAGGAAGCAAAGGTAACAGGTGGGGAAGGCGAGAGAGGGCAGATGTAAACCTCATTTCAAAGAGGAAGACTGCAGATTCTGTGAAACAGATTTAGGGAGATAGCCCTGTCAGGGAATACCTAGAAAGAGGCTGCTAACAGGATGGCTCTGTGGGCACCACAGAAGGGAAGCGGTGAGGACTGAGGTCAAACCCTAGTGTCACACTGTGCTCTGGCGCTATATTTTGTGTTTCTTACAGATGCGTGGATGGAGGGGCACGGTGGTAGGAGCACCCTGGGTGTTAGCACACTACTTGACAAATGCATGACAACTTTGAGGCCTGAATGTTATGCAATCAGGTGGATTTATAAATACTGGGTTTCATTATCCTGAAGGATACTTCTGGGGTTTTGGTTGTGCATTTTCAGACCTCTGAAATAGATGTGCCTTAGCACTGCTCCCTGCCAGGCTCATCATGATCCAGCTGTCACTGCCTGGAGACCAGGCTGGACTCTGTTTTCTTTTTTAAAGCAATTAAAAAATAAAATTAAAAATACATAAATCATAACTATATCACTCAATGAATTCCCTCAAAGTGAATATTCTATGTAACCATCACCCACCTCAGGGAACAGAACATGCCCCTCCCCCTTGGACCCCTCCCTGACACTCCCCTCCTCCCCAAAGGGAAATGCAGGGAGCACTCTGTAAGGAGCATATTGATGGCAAAGATGAGGGACTTTGATGCTCTGAGACAACTTCCGAAGAATGGGCCTCTCTGAGTGGAAGTTTTAGAAGTGCTTTAACCAATTCATTTTGCTAATACTTTCCTCTTTGTTATGAACAAGAGTGATACTTGATAATAATCTATGTCTACGTAATTCTAAAGGTGTTCTTTCAATACAGAATAAAAATTCTAAGTGAAAAATAAAGCATTGTGGGACTGTTTAAATGGAATTATTTGATCTTTCTTCATAATGTATAAAATAAAATGGTGAACCTTACAATTGATGATGTCTTAAATTTGATGAAATATGATGGTCGAGCCGCCTCACCCACAGTCAACATGGAAAGATGTCTCTATCACTAATTGGCAAAGGACTCCAGTCCAGGCTCTATCCTACAGCCTCATGAATTTAAATGCAGACTTAAGTGCAGTTAACATGTTGATGGAGAACGTGGGGGACATAAAGCTAGAGGGATAGAAAATGTGGTATATATGTACAAAGACATATTATCCAACCATAAAAGAGAATAAAATCCTACCATTTGTGACAAGGATAAAAACTTAAGGGGATTATGCTAAATGAAGTCAGACAGAGAAAGACAAATACTGTATGACCTCACTTATATTTAGAATCTTAAAAACAAAACCTCATAGAAACAGATATCACATTTGTGGTTGCCAGAGGAAGGTGGTGGGGAAATGGGTAAAAGGTACAAACTCCCAGCTATAAGATAATAAGTTTTGGGGGTGCAATGTACAACTTGTGACTATGGTTAACATTACTATATTATATATTTGAAAGTTACTAAAAGAGTAGGTCTTAAAAGTTGTCATTACAAGAAAAAAAAATGAAACTGTGAGCTAATGGGTGTTAACTTAATCTGGTGACTATTTCATAATATGTACATATATCAAATCATTATGTGGTACACCTTAATGTACACAAGGTTATTTGTCAATATCCCATAAAACTAAAAATAAATATGCCTCTTGATAGGAAATTGGTTCATTCCTGGGAGTTTGCTAAGGGCCTTCCAGGAGCAGGACATACTATGGGAACAAAGAGGTGATGACAACGTTGTTTCTGCCCTTGAATAACACATAAATTATTAGTGAGGGTGTCTGACAATTTAACGCAAAGTTACACAAGTCCAGAGTCAGCTCACAGGCTGACTGTACGTGCACTTAGTCAATGTGTTTGACGCCAAAAGCAAAAAACTCTAACCTGACCTCCAGGTCCATTGACAAAAGTACCTGCTCCAGGACAGGATTGATGGTTTCACTCAATTCTGCTCACCTGTCAGGCTTCTCCAAGGACATCCTGGCCAATCCACACTTTGAGAGGAATGACCAGCCTCTCTTACAGTGAGTCAACACACCTAAGAACCCACATGCATTGTTCTCCTCAACTCTTAAGTCCAAAGCAACCCATTAGGATAATAATAATAAAGTTGCAAAAGCATATTAATTTAATTTTGAGGGTATAACAAGAATATTTTTTGATATCGAAGAATTCAGAAAGTTTATATCTTGTACACCCTCTTTGAAAAAACTACTGGAGGATATATTTTAATAATCCAGGGAGAGTGAGTATAAACACATACAACATATATTTTCCTCCCATAGCAAAAATCAACAAGGAAAACTGGACAATAAAATGCCACATATTTATCCAAGAAGATGGACAGCTAACAGTATACTTGGGGATGAGAGACAAGGAAGATTATAGACATCACCTAGATGTTGGTAAAGTTAAAGAGTGTATTCAAATTTTTAATGATAATCCTAACTTGAGAGGGAGGGAATCTTGCAATGTAACCATAGACAGGAAAAAGGGGTGGGGAGTATTAAAAAAATAAAAATAAATAAAAAATAAAAAAGGATGGCAGGACAAAGGCATTTTAATTCAATAAATGCTTGTAAGAATTTTTTTTTAAAAAAAAAAGGGAAAGGAAAAAGGAGAGATCTATTGAGATTCTGGAGAGCATGCTAAATAAATAAATAAATAAATAAATAAATAAATAAATAAATAAAACAAAAGCCTTCCCGATAATGGTGTCACATGAGCAATGGTGAAAAAGTTGAGGACATTTACCATGGAGAAAGTAACTTGGGAGACAAGAGAGTGGTCTTCAAATTTCTGAGGGTGACAGAGAGATCAGATTGTTTCAGTGGCTGCAGAAGGCAGGATGAGCCTCACAGGGGAGCCCTGGCACAGCAGCATCTCCAGGCATTAGAGCGGCCCCTCCAGAGTCCCCTTTTTAGGGAAGCCAGAATCGGAAGGTGGACATCTGCTGTTAGCAGGTTTGCAGCGGGAAAGGCTGCTAAACCTCTTGGGCTTCGTGCCATGTCCATGCTGAGATAACATCTTAGGATGCTCAGTGCAGGCTTCCCTCCAATGCAGCTGTCCTAATGGCTGCATCTGGCAATGACTCCTATTTTATGACCTCCAGGAAAAAGGAAGCATCTAAAATGTTCACTGTGCACAGGAAAGAGATAATGGGCCATCTGCTGGTTCCCCAACACAGTGACTTCCTAACAAAACAGTGGCTTCACCAGGTCAGTAAGAGCTGGGACAGACCATGGGAGAGACAATCTCCCTGCCTCACGGAGCATACACTCAGGAGATCCTGCCTCCCTTGGTTCAGCAACAGTGAAGTAGGCTCCAGAGCACACCCCACTCACCACGTTGCCAAAACCCAGAAGGGTCCAGGAGTTCAACTAGTCCCCAGTGGACTAGGGAGGAGGGAAAAGGGATATCTGATTATAAACCAACTAGAGGCCCGGTGTACCCTCTCCAATCTGGGACCCCTCAGGGGATGTCCAACTGCCAGTTTAGGCCTGATCCCTGCAGAATCCAGCTTAAACCGGCAGTCGGACATCCCTCTCACAATCTGGGACTGCTGGCTACTAACTATTCACCTGCCTGCCTGCCTGATTGCCCCTAACTGCTTCTGCCTGCCAACCTGATCACCCCTTAACCGCTCCCCTGCTGGCCTGATTGACTCCTAACTGCTCCCCTGCTGGCCTGATTGCCCCAACTGCCCTCCCCTGCAGGCCTGGTCACCCGCAACTGCTCTCCCATGCAGGCCTGGTCCCCCCAACTGCCCTCCCCTCAGGCCTGGTCGCCCCCAACTGCCCTCCCCTGTCGGCCATCTTGTGATGACGTGGGGGCAGCCATCTTGTGATGACACAAGGGTGTGAGGGTCAATTTGCATATAGGATGGCTCCTCCACAATCTGAGCCACTAAGATTTCTCAGTTTTTCAAAATCATCCTAAGTCCCAACTGAAGTCACCTTATCCAGGCATTTGGGTATACATTTTACACTTTACTAATATTTGGTTCATCCTAGGAAATTCCTCAGCGAGTTTGTGGGCCCTCTAGTTTAAAGCAATAAGGAGCAATTTGGTGACAGTGGTTTTCCATTAATTTTTGCTATTAACTTACTGAGTTGGTTCCACTATAACAAAATGTTAGAATTTACTGCAAGGAATCCTCCCCACCCCCTTAGTGAGCAGCTGTACCTCTTTAATAAAAGAAGGACACAGCTGACAATCCGGGGACAGCTGGATTCAATTTGGATATAGACCCACTTGGCCTTCCATCCTTTTGGGTAACTTGGCAAAATAAATGCATATTGCCCCAAACCCTGGTATGGAAATAGCTGCATTCAAGTATTGGATTGGGATAGGTTCCCTGAATAATCTGTGACTTGGTCCTTCACCAAAGAAGGGAGGTCAGGGATGGGCTCAGCAAACAAACGTCTGATCTTTTCCAGCCTGGTGCTTTGCTCCCGTTGGCCCAGTGAAGGGCCAAAGCAAAGAGCGATGTGCACCGGACATCTGTGTCTGTGGGAGGAGAGGCTCCGGGCACATCCTCCTGGACACAGGGATCACGGGCAGGCTGCAGTACGCCCTCTGGTTAAAACTGCCAGTGTTTGTTCCGCTACAACACCGTCATCCCTGGCTGCTGATCAAGGTGATCTGCAGTCTGGAGCTGGACGAGGCTGCCCATGCAGCTCTCCACTGGCCATGCACAGAAGGGGCGCTGACACTATTCAAAAGCAACCTTGCATAAGCATTTGGTAGTTGGCTTCTTCAAGACAGAACTTCTGCTTTCATCAGGCTAGTTGCACCTCCATCTCTCTCTCCCTCTCTCTCCCCCCCTCCCTCTCTGACTTTGCTAACGCTTTCTTCATTTCCCTATACACACTACCCACATCCTTCTGGCTAAATCTCTTGGCACATCCTAAACCTGCTCTTCAACATGGAGAAATCTGGAAATTGTTATTGTGTTACGCTGGTGTTTTCTATAGGTCATCCATGGTCTTTTGAAATCCTCCCTAATGTTGAAACATGTTTAACAATATTTTAAAGGATATCTATTTAACCTACCCTAAAGAAATAACCCAAAATATGACCCAAAAAACCTATATGCAGCATTATTTATAACATTAAAATTTGAAAATAATCTAAATGGTCAAAAAAATTTTGTAAATTCCGTTACATTAATTATGACACTCTCTGAAATATTAGAGAGATTAATAATGAGAATATGGCATCATGAAAATGCTTATGTTAAATGGAAATGCAATGAAAAATGAAGAAACCAAGAAGTAAAATTATACTCTCCAAGTTAACAACAATATAGGACAATACCACAGCTATCCTGTGTGCCCTTGACTGTTGCTATAAGGATCAAATGGTCTGATAAAGCAAAAAAAAAAAAAGTCAAATGGCTAAAGTGCTGTCCAAATTCTAAATGGTAGTAATACTAGGCATTTGCAGACTTAGTACATGAATCAATAGAAACTTTCAAGATCATATCAGTTTCAGATGCCCTGAAGAAAGTGGCCATTTCAAAAGTTCTGCTTTACAAGTTTAAAAAAATGTTTTTACTGTTTGGAGAGAGAGAGAGAGAGAGACATCAATTGGTTGCCTCCCGTATGTACCCCAATTTGGGTCCAAACCCACAACCTGGGCATGTGCCCTGACTAGGAATCAAACCAGCAAGCTTTTGGTGCAGGGGATGACAACCAACTGCGCCACACTGGCCAGGGCTGCTTTACAGTTTTTACATGGCCTTTGTTTTCACCTGTGTCAACATGTGTAGATGGAAATTCGGTGATTGTTAGTGGTATCAATGGTCCACTTGTTCAGAAAGTCTTTGAACAAAGCAGGAGTTATTCTTACAATAAGGGCTTTGCTTTATTTGAGTGAATGAGTGACTGAATGAGAGCAAAAGAGAGAGAAAGAGAAGTCTACGTTAAGAGATTAACTTCTCGCCGAAACCGGTTTGGCTCAGTGGATAGAGTGTCGGCCTGCGGACTGAAAGGTCCCAGGTTCGATTCCGGTCAAAGGGCATGTACCTTGGTTGTGGGCACATCCCCAGTAGGGGGTGTGCAGGAGGCAGCTGATCGATGTTTCTCTCTCATCGATGTTTCTAACTCTCTCTCCCTCTCTCTTCCTCTCTGTAAAAAATCAATAAAGTATATTAATGTGTGTGTGTGTGTGTGTGTGTGTGTGTGTGTGTATTTAAAAAAAGAGAGAGATATTAACTTCTCTATCAAGTTCAGATCAGACTCTGCAGCATGAACTGCACACACTGGTGACGACCTGGATACAAACACTTGATATCCTAGGTTAAAGACTCAAGGTAATCTTTCTCTATTTCTCCATGTATACTCTTCCATATGTTCCTGATGGAGAGAAAACCATTCAGTTCAAGCTGGCAGCCTGCGTGGTGCTGAGGAACTCCCTTCCCACTCCGCAGGAGCAGCAGATATGTAAAGATGGGAATAAGGAAATTTCAAGTTTCCCTAAGTTCTTTATGTGACCCTGTATATCAGGTATTTCTGTCAATATCTACCTAGTCTTTCAACTTTTATTTTCCTCTTTCCCTATAGGAACCACAATTTTCCTGAGCCAGATACATCCTAGCTTCCTCACTGCTTTGTTAAATGCATCTAAAAAACCGTCTCTGGCTTCCCAGTGGATCTGATTAAGATGGAGTGAGCACCTGTCTCGCCCACTGAATGTGGCTATAAAACCTGGACAGAATAAACAGAGCAGCTATTTGAAGTCTCTGAAACGTAAACAGTAGTAGAGAAATGAGGGAAGACAACCAGAATTTGATGTACCACCAAAGTGGTGGTGACTCTGCCATCTCCTCATCCAGGACCCCCAGCCTGGACTAAATACAACCTAATACCCAGAAGCGAGCATCCGTATGGACAGCAGAGTACCAGGAGGAGCCACCTAGTACTGGTTTGTAGAGAATGAAAGAGATCAGCCAATTCTCAGAGATAGCGGGCCAAACCCAGGCAAATTCCCTTTTCCATTCCTGTCTTCTCAGCTCTCTTGTGTCCTGGTCCTCCAGTGGGTGCCTGAAACTCAGAGGGAGGAAAACTTTCTTTGCAATTGGAAATGCTGTGGTCTGAAGACGGGGAAAAACAACAACCAAACCTTGGATTTTCTCAGTCTTGCTCTTGCCTAGTCATGGATGTGTGCCAAGGAAGAGTTTAGCAGAGCAGGAGGAATAAAGCCCATGCTTTCTGGCTTAAGGACAGACGGCCCCAGGAAGTGTAATGTACTACAGCGATTGCAAAGAGGGAGGAGCTCAGGAAAACCACCCCATAAAGCTGTTTATGAGCTCCTGGGCTCACCCTGAGCTGAGCAATGTAGATATAATCCTAACTGGGAGCAGCAGATATGTAAAGATGGGAATAAGGAAATTTCCTTACTGTAGACTCTGAAGTTCAGGTGAGACTGCCTGGGACCCATATGGGCCATGGAGTGGCTCAACAGGGACAGATCAGAAGAGCACAGTGAAGACTTTGAAAACACAACTGATACTGAAACTCACAGAAGGCTGGTAGGAACTTAGAATCCAAACTCAAAGCAATATTCAAAATAGTCCCCAAGATAGTCCATATTGTGGCTTGTAAAACAAACCTTAGAAAACTTATAACAATTGAAATCACATCGAGTATGTTCTATGGCCATAATGGAATTAGTCTAGAAATCAACAATAGAAGCATAGCTGGAAAATCTCCAAACATTTGGAAATTAAACAACATAATCTATTGTCATAAAGGCAGTCTCAAGGAAAATTAGAAAACATATTGAACTGAATGAAAATAAAATATATTAAAACCTGTGAGATATAGCTCAACCAGTGTTTATAGAGATATAAATAGCATTCAATGGTTGTATTAGGGGGAAAAAAGAAAGGTCTTAAATCAATAATTTACACTTCTACCTTAAAAACTAGAAAAAGAAAAGCAAAATTACCCCCAAACAAGCAGAAAAAATGAAATAATAAAAATAAGAGCAGAAATCAATGAGAATAGGAAAGAGATACAATGGAGAAAACCAATAAAACCAAAAACTTTTTCTTCAAGAAGACTATTAAACTCGATAAACTGCCCCGCTGGCGTGACTGAGTGGTTGAGTATTGACCTATGAACCAGGAGGCCAGGGTTCGATTCCAGGTCAGGGCACATGCCTGGGTTGCGGGCTAGATCCCCAGTGTGGGGTGTGCAGGAGGCAGCCAATCAATGGTTCACTCTCATCACTGATGTTTCTCTCTCTCTCCCTCTCCCTTCTTCTCTGAAATCAATAAATATATAAAAAATAATAATAATGAAAGAATAAAGGAGATGTTTGTCAAAGAGTAGGAATAAAACAGTTATGCAAGTTCTAGACTTTGTTTCACTCAAATAAAATCCCAAGATGTTAGGGTTAGATGAGTCTTTAGATTTCTGGACGACAGCGGCAGGTTGGAAGACAGATAACAATGGGACAGAGGGACAGAGGAAAGGGGAAAGGCACAGACTCCTGGAAGTAGCATTCAGATGGAAAATTGAGACACGGAGAAGTGAAGTGACAGGGTGATGTCTTGTGAGCAAACTCACAGATGGTTTGTACAGAGCTGCATCTAGAACTCAGAATTTCTGCTCACAATGTCAACTCATTAAAAACAGAGAACTAGGGAAAATGCAGAGCCACTTTTGTCCCTGGATGTTTGTCATCTCTCTGCTCAGTGCCAAGTTTTGGAACTTTACCACCTGAGGTCAAAGAACACAGTCACTGCTTCTCTGACGGAAGGAAACACCAGTGTGGACAGATAAAAGGTGTTATTTTGTAGAGTTCAAGTTAATTTATTAAGCTTTGACCATGTTTCAGGAGCTATGGTAAGTCCTGAGGAAACACAGAGGTTATTATGGGCCTTCCCTTGCCAAACACAATCTAGGGAGAGACAGACATAAATAAACAAGTACAGCCACGTGACAAGTGCTACAGTTCCAGGATGCAGATGCCACTGGGGGCCTAGAAGTAGGAGCACTCAGTTCTTCCTGTGGAATGTGGTAAGAGCCCGCTGGCCACACAAGGGAAGATGCTCCAGACAGAAAACAGCACAAACTGGCCACTGGGAGGTAGTTTCATCTCCCTCCCCAGCCCACCCCATCCATACACCCAATCAGACTTATGCAGACCTAGTTGTAGAGTACAGAAGGACATAAAAATTTTCCAAGTCTAGCACAACTTCAGTTTATTTTTGCAGGTATTGCCCAAAATCTTAAAATTGAAACATACGTAATCAATCACTTTTCTACAACAATATTGAGAATATTCTCTTACAGAACAAATATGACATTATGATAATGAACAATATAATACTACAAATTCCCTTATTTTGGGGGAATCTCAATATATACCAAAAATTAAAATATATCTATTATTAAAATATATCCTGAATTGAAGTATAAATGCATGTCTTTTAAAAGTGTAGTTGGTAGATGTTTACTCTCATGTAAGTGAAAAGAAATGGGTTTCTGCTTTGCTTGGCTTTGCTTTAATAGTATCTGAGTAGCATTCAGGGGTTGCTTAGTGTACGAATCCACAGTTCTCACAGCACAGGCTTCTCCAGATGACTTCTCTGCAGAACTCTAATTCATAGTTTAAAAGTGGAGTCAATGTCCTTTCACCTCAAATGCTCATAGCTGGAGGCAGCTCCCATTTGGTCTATCCTTTTAGGAAAAGAAATGGGAGGTGGGAAGGTTTAACCTGGGAGAGAGAGAAGGGAATGAAAACAAAACAAACAAACAAAAAACGGCCTGCACGGAACCTGCCACGTTCCCGGAGAATAACCTCCCGGAGGAACGGGACCATGCTGGTCCTCAGTGGGACTCCTCGACTGTGGCCCACGACACCGGGGCCAAGGATTCTCTGTAGTGAGGCTGTCCTGCGTGGGCATTGTAGGATGCTTAGCAGCCTTCCTGGCCTCTACCTACTAGATGCCAGAAGCACCCCCCTCCCAGTCATGACAATCAAGAATGTCTCTAGCCATTGCCCCCAGTTGAAATCCCTGATTAACTCTGACCAGCAACAGTGCTGAGGATCTCAATCCTGTTATCTGAAAACCCTTCCCTGGTTAATATCACTGTCTCCCCCCAAATAAACCCAGTGAAGAGTCACTGGAAAATACTTATATTGGCCCTTGGACAATACAAGTCTCCACCGTAAGTAGTTAACATTGTAGGTCAGAGGGAACCTTATGCATTGAATTCCTCTGATTAAAACAGGTTCCAAATGGCACTGCCCACTCAGTTGTCTCTAGAGCATTAAGAGGGTGGTTGGGTGTTTCATTTGTCCAGTCATGTTCGTTCAGTCATTCCACAAATATTCTCGAACATTTACGGTGTGCCCAGTGTTGATCCAGGTGGACAAGAAAAACAAAAGCTAGTCAGGTAACAAATTGGTAAACAAACACATCACGATATTCCCTCATAAGTCAATAAAATAAAAGGACAAATAGGTTCGAGCTGCATAGTCCCGTATGACAGCCATTTGCCACATGTGGCATGTGGCTATTGAGCCATGAAACAGTGCATTCGAACTGAGATGAGCTGACCACACCAGATTTCAGACTCAGTGCAAAAAGGGAATATCAAACATCTCATTAATAATTTTTATACTGATTAGATGTGATAATGATAATATTTTGGATATACTGGGCCAAATAACATCTGCTATCAAAATTATTTTGCCTGTTTTCTTTACTTGTTTAGTGTGGCTGCCGGAAACTTAAGATGCCGCATGAGGCTCACCCTGTATTTCTATTGGGTAGGGCTGGGCCAGAGAACCAGAAAGAGGCAGGATCTCCTTTGGCCTGAGACACCAGGAACGGTCACTCCACCCTCTGGAAGACCAGCATCCCAACTAGAGG
Source organism: Cnephaeus nilssonii (assembly GCF_951640355.1). Classification (NCBI taxonomy): domain Eukaryota; kingdom Metazoa; phylum Chordata; class Mammalia; order Chiroptera; family Vespertilionidae; genus Cnephaeus; species Cnephaeus nilssonii. The sequence continues at coordinate 29,348,795 of NC_137091.1, read as the reverse complement.
AAAGGCAAATTCACCGGCGCCTCTGTGGTAGGAATGAACCTGGCCCACTGGAGCCACAGCCAGGCAGTGTGGTCCAGTGGGGAGTGCAAAGGGAGGGAGGAAAGAGCTGAGGCTGGCAAGGCTGCGGGCCAGGCACTAGGCAGGGGCCTGGAGGCCAAGTTTAGGATTTGGGATCCCATCCCGGGAGCAGTGGGGGAGCACGGGAGGGTTTGCGTCAGGGGAACACCATGATCTGATTTAGACTTTGCAAAGATGCTGCACTCTGGCAGCCATGTGGAGAGAGGACTGGCGTGCAAGCCAGAACAGAAGCAGGGCCACTGGGCAGGCATCAATCTCTGACCCCAAAGCTTTTGGCCACTCCAGGTGCCTTTAGAAGAGGATAGGAGACAAAGTCAGAGATGAGACGTTGCTACGTCTCTCCCACAGATAGCTAGACTTAATTCTACTTTCATTAAAATTTTGATTATGTAGAACACCTCTTTCCTCATAAGGGAGATAAAGGGAGTGTTTATTATCCAAGTCCAGCCTGGGATTCCGAGAGTGCTCCTGCTGCTTCATGAAGTTCCGCATCATCGGCCTCCTCAGAGCAGAGAGGGTATTAGACTAGCTTTTCTTTATTAACTGGTTTCCCATTTCCTGTGTTCTACCATCACCACACTAATTAAGTTAAAAGCTCGAAGGAGGGGTCGTAGGTTTGTTGTTTTGATCTCATTTAATTCTTTTACTTCATTCTTGCTATTTTAAATTACTAACTCAAAATTTGGTTTTCTTCTCTCATGAGGCTTCCATCCCCTTTACTGGGCCCTGTTTTTGTATTTTAGCTTCCTGGGTTCACCCTTAAACCCCCAACTCAAAGATGTCTGCTGAACAACAACCCTCTAAGCTCATTTACTCTGCCATTTTCCATTTGCTTTGCTGTTTCTAGAGTCTCATTTTCCCCTCGCTCGTTGGTCATTTTTGCCACTGGTGAGTCATTTGCTCTGAGTCATGCTTGGCTGTGATGCAAAGCCAGGAAAATGCCTCAGAACGCACCTGGTTCACAAAAGGATGTCACTGAGAAACAGGGTCTGCACCCAGGGTCTGTTTTCCTAACCGCATTCAGTAAACAGGAGGGGAAAAAAAAACATTTTCTCCTTTTTCTTCCAAATGTACTATTTCTTTCAGCATTTGTGGAAAGAGTCTTCGCCAATTCATTTCAGACTTTCAGAGGCAGGAGAATGTACCTGGAATGAACCTAGAGCCCCCAAGGATGAAAGGCGGTCTTCCTTATGTAAGGTTCTTCCTCCATTGTGCCACGCGCACCTTCACACATGCGTCACTTTAGGACCACGCTTCCTTTGGAGAGCTGTCGAGATACCGTTCTACACAGGGGCCACCAAGCTGTGCATAGAACTAAAGATGAGCACTGTCCCCGGCCAGAGGAGACTGGGAGATGACAACTAAATGCAACATGGTTCCTGGGTTGGATCCTGGCAGAGAAAGCTGTCTGAGTCTGTGTGCCAGTTCTGCCCTTATCAGCTGGGTGATGGGAGGCAAATTACTCTGCCTATCCATGCCTCCGTCTTCTCATCTGTGAAATAGGGGTGGTGACAATGGCCACCCCACAGTGTTCTTGTGAGGGTTAAAGTGACAACCCTCACATAGAGCACCTAGCACGTTGCTGGGCATGGCAAAGGAAACGGGGAAAATATGAGCTACTACCATCACCTTACCCCTCAGGAACACAACATCAACGTCCCCTTCCACCTTCCTGTGCTTGCCACCCTGCCGGATCTAACGCTGAGGTTTAAGGAACTTCACTCTGAAAACCACTCCATGAACAAAAGCTTTTCCCTACACTCTTGCCTCAAAAGCCTCACGTTCTTCTAAGCCCCTTCCTTCCAAAAATAAACTCTTGGCACAGGTGTTGTCACTTAGCACATGGGAACAAACAGCCTATCCAGTCCACACAGACAGGGGTTTCTAAGGCAGGAAGAAGAATGGATAGTCGGGATGAAAGCGCAGCCCACGGGGGTGGGGGCTGGGGGGGGGGGACTCAGGGACATTAAAGGACAGCAGATCTCTGGAAGGAGACACACACAAGGGAATGCTGGGATGGTGCTGCTGGGGAGAAGGCTAGGAACCCAGAGGGTAGGGAAGGCAGAGCCAGAAACTACTTCACTGGGCATCTTTTTGTATCTTTTGAATCTTGTATCATCTGCATATATTACCTAATCAAAATTAATTCAATTAAGTAAGGGAAGGGGGTATTTGATATTGAGTAAGACAGCACCAAAAATTAAAAGGTCTCTGAGGGCAAAGGTGCAAGTCATTTCAGATATTTTGCTGGCAGACTGCCCTGCTCTCACCCACTCCCTTACCCCCCCCCCCCACCATCTCCACCTCCAAATGAGAAAAGTTATTCTATGACCACCTGGATGGCTTGTGTTTAGAACATCAGCAATAGCCTTTCGGGGTCAAAATCTAAGACTCTGAAACTCAGAACTCTCAAAACCTTATGAAAAGGCCCTTCAGAATCACTGGAACAGCTCCACAAGGGAAAATGCAACTTCTAATGGTATCACCATCCATCAAAGCCACTGCGTGAGGTCTAACACTGGAGTGCCATGTTCAGCTGTGTCTTTATTTCACCACTGGACATCAATGAGCTAGTCCTGCAGCACAAGGGCAGGGTACAGCAAAATGAGGATATATTAAAGGAAACAAGCCCTCCAGGGCCCCTGCACAGCCAGGGAAGAAGTCCTAGATCCTACCAGACTGTGCCACTAGTAAGACCTGTCCACCAGTAGGCGGTGAGGGGCAGGGAGGCCGAGGGCTTTGTAATCAGAGTCGGCAGGTTCATCTGGTCCTGCATGACCTTGGGCAAGCCACTCAATTGCCCCTCCTCACTTGTGACACATAGAGATCACCACTTACCTTGCAAGTTGTAAGGATCATGGGAGCTTTATGTACAAATATCCAAATCCATGTCATTATCCCTAAAAACCCAGCACCTCCTGCCAGTTTTTCCCTTTAAAATGTCACTGGACTTGAAGTTGGAAGATGTTATGCATTGAGTTGTGCCACCCTAAAAAGATGTGTTGAAGTCTTAACCCCCCGGAACCTGTGAATATGACCTTATTTGGAAACAGGGTCTTTGAGGATTTAATTAGTTAAATTAAGAGAAAATCATAATGGAATAGAGTGGGTCCTAAATCCAGTTTGACTGGTATCCTTATAAGAAGAGAAGAAACAGAGACACATATACAGAGAAGATAAGTGAAGGCATACACAGGGAAAAGAAGGCCACGTGACACAGGGGCAGAGGTGGGAGGGGTGCAGCCGTAAGCCGAGGAACACCAAGGTCGGCTGGAAACCACTAGAGGCGGGGAAAGGCATGAATAGACTCTCCCTCGGAGCCCCAAGAAGAAACCACCTCCCCAACACCTTGATTTTGAATTTCTGGTCCCTCCAACAGTGACAGAATAAACTTCTCTTGTTTTATGCCACAGTGTGTGGTACTTCGTTACCGCAGCCCTAGGAAACTAATACAGGAAGTTATCTGATTTTACTACCTATCGAATGCGTGAATTCTCTTGCCCAAAGGTCAGCTAGCTAGCTTATGTATGACTGCCTCTAGTAAAAAAACAAACCAACCAACAAAAAAACAATAGTATCTACCAACGAAGCAATCTCTCCCACTCATGAAAAGGTTTGACTGTCATAAATACCATTCATTTCAAAATATTTATTAAGCACCTACTATATGCCAGGTACTGTTTGGGGCACTGTTGATAAGGAGTGGTGGATGTGGAGCAGACAATAAAAGGGTTCTCAAATAAGGTCATTTCTGACAGTGTTACGAAAAAATAAAACCATGTAATAAGAGAGAGTGAGTGGGTTTGGATCCAGGAAGAAATTACCTGATTGTTAGGGAATGCCCCATGGAGGATGTGATTTTGGGGCAGTGACTTGAATTACAGGGAGCCAGCCATGGGAAAATCTGGCAGGAGGAACCACTGGTGCAAGCGCCCTGAGGCAGAGCAAGGTAGACATGCTCAAAGCACAGGAGGAAGGTGGGACTTGTGTGAGTAAGAGGGTAGTAAGTGATGAAGCTGGAGAAACAGCAATGTCAGCCGGTACTCCAAGCCACCCCAGGAGACCAAGGTAAGAAGTTTCAATTTGATCCCATGAGTGCAGGGAAGCCACCGGGGAGAGACATGATTTGACTCATAGTTCTTAAAAGATCACTCGGACACAATAAAGTTCTTAAAACCGAAGTCTTTCTCATTATTACTTTTGTCCTTTGGTTTTTGGGACCTTGGGCCTTTATAGGACAAGTTTAATAAATGACAGTCCTGAACCTTTCATGACGCTGGCTCCTAAGAGCCTCCTGGCTTACTGGCTCGAAATCACTCACCACTGGAGCAATTCCCAATGAATATGCTTGATTTTTCCCTATGTCCTTCATTAAATGTGATGTCTAGAAAGTAACACAATATTCTAAGCATGGAGCAGACTGGAACTATCACCTTTCTCACTCCAGATCTATATTTCTATTGATTGCCCTAAATTTGCCTACTGAAACATAAGTATGATAACCTCCTCCTGAAGTCCCTTCAAAACACACACACCAAAAAAACACCATCACCTGAGGATATGTTTAGAAAGAGGAAAGGGTAGAAAGAGAGGGGAGAGAGAGAGAGAGAGAGAGAGAGAGAGAGAGAGAGAGAGAGAGACCGACCTTGATGTGAGAGAGAAATATCAGTTGGCTCCTGTATGCACCCCCACCTGGGATCAAACCCACAACTTAGGTACATGCCCTGCCTGACTGGGAATTGAACCTGCAACCTTTTGGTGTACAGGACAACGCTCCAACCAACTGAGCCACCCAGCCAGAGCTGAAGTCCCTTTTTTGATGCTCAGGGATTAAATCTTGAGCATCAAGAGAACAGTTGTGCCATGTTTGTTGTTGTTGTATGTGTTTTGTTTTTGTTTGTTTGTTTGTTTTGTGTCACCATTACCCAAACAATATCATGTATTAAAACGATAAAATAAACAAAACTACTGGGTCAGCTTCTGAGGTTTCACAACCACTGCATTTCTCTTCCGGATGAAGGACAAGGAAATCAATTATGGCAAGTTTCCCTACAATTGCTTTGGTCTCTTGCATCACACAGTTGAAGACACCTAGACTATTTGGAAACACTGAGCACTTGAGCAAAAGACACTCCCTGCAATCATACTTCCTTCTAGATTTCTCAAAGACTTAAAAACAAATCTGAGTAGATGCAGACTATCTCACGCTTGGGGTAGGAGGAAGTGGTGAAGGCGCATCTACACCAGAAAGCTAAGCTGACTTAGTAAGCAGGGAAATGGTAGGAGAGAAGGATGCTCTGCCAATGGATGCGGGGAAAGCCCTGCAGCCTTTGGATGTGCAGCTTCCTAGCCAGATCCGTCCCACATCCCCTTCCGCATCCGGTGTCAGATGCCTAGGTTTACCACTGCTTTGCCCCCTAGTACCTAAGTGACCTTGGGCAAGTCACTTAGCCTCAGTTTCTACATCCGTGACACTGAAATGAGGACACCACCTATCACTCCAAGTTTATTGTGATGCTCAATTAAGATTTTGCGTGTGGAAGCCCTTTGTAAAGTACTCTCGTGTAACAGTGAGGGGTTATTGCTGGTAATAGGACCTTTACTCCTCCCTTCGCAGCTCCTTCCCACAGCGCATTGCCTTTCCATGACTCTTTTTTATCTTCCAAGGCTGCTTTTGATGTTTCTTTTAACCCGATTATTTTCTTTTTTGAAAGAGGGGGGAGGCAGGGAGGGAGACATGTAGTATAACTCACCCCACTCTAAACTTTTCCTAAAGATTGTCCTAGAAGGAGTCCCTTTAGAGCCATTGGACATCATCATAAAGCAATTTACCTCTGAAGAACCAGCTATTGTCATGAAAAGAGAACCATATCTGATATCTGGATGTTCTCCACTTTCTGGAATTCTGTAGCAAATTTACAAGGTTGATAATTTACTAACGTCACTGAGTAGCTTCTTCATTATCTTTAACTAGAGGCCTGGTGCACAGATTCGTGCACCGGTGGGGTCCCTTGGCCTGGCCTGCGGGGATCAGGCCAAAACTGGCTCTCCAACATCCCCCGAGAGGTTCAGGATTGCGAGAGGGCGGTTCTTGGGTGACGCTCCGGGGAATCGGGCTCCCTCCTCTCTGGTTCCGGGTGTATCACCCAAGAACTGCAGCTGCCAAGTCACTGCAGCTCGACAGCTCCTGCATTGAGCATTTGCCCCCTGGTGGTTAGTGCACATCATAGCTACCGGTCAGACGGTCAGACAGTCGGACGGTCGCTTAGGCTTATATATATGTAGATTGTTTCATTCTCAAATAATACAAAATATCTTCACATTAACTGACAATGTCCTACAAAAGACAAGCACTGCAAAAAAATAACAACAACAAAAAACACATGGGAATGCATTCCAGAACCAAATGAGAGAGGCTAAAGATAATCTGCTGATCACCAAGAGTGCTATGTGTGCATCCTCGGCTCTCTTCATTTCTTTAATGGAAAAAGAAAATCTCATGAGTCAACTTTTTCATTGTGAGCCGATCTCAATAGCTTATTGCCCTGCACTTCAGTCCTATTTCTCAACAAAGTGGGAATAAAAATGAGTGACAGCCTGGGAGAATACGCACTTCCAAACAGAAATATGAGAAGACGGCAAGGAGCGCTCACGTGCAACACGATCTTAAGTTTCCTTTTTATCTTTGCTTAATTCCGTGCTAAGCATCTCAGCTGCCCAGGTTTAGGGTTAGGGAGGGGGTGCCTTCAATAAAATGAATCTGAAGCATTAGCGTTAGGTGACAATGGCCTGGGCCCTGACAGCTGTCAGCTTGCCTTGAGCACTGACTCACCACAGCTACAACCTCCAGGTCAGGGCGCCTCACCTGTGCCAGCTCATAGGCAAGTTGGCACCCTTGCCTAGCTCTTAACCAGAGAGTTGGAGGAGCTGGCCAGTTCTTTTTCCTCTTCCCGGTCTCCTTCTCCCAAATCCCATCGACCTGTAACCTAGGGAAGCACAAACCCAGTACAAGAGGAACATGTCCCCAGCTCCAAGAAGACCACCACATCCAGTCCTTTCAAAGACCCGGGACACCGGATCAGCCTGTCCGGAGCCAGCTGTCCTACACTGCGCTTCTAACCCTGCCGTTTGTGCTGATGCGCCCTCTGCAAACCCCTCAGTGCTCAATGACCTGTCGGGAGGAGCGGAGCCCTGGGCAGGCGCGGGCAGAGCTGATGGCAGGCACCCGTCCTGGGGGCCCTCTCCCTGGCCGCCACCCCTCCCGCGTCCGCCACCCGGGAGCAGAGAGGCAGCAAACTTAAATCCGAACACACGCACGAGTTGGCAAATGTCTTTCCAGCCTGGTTCCAGGCACTCCCCCCAGCACGCCTTTCCAGGAGTCTGGGGGGGAAGAGGAGGGGGACTTCATCCCCTCAAGACTGGGGAGCCAGCTCCATCTCAGAGCCACTTGGCGACACCATCTGCCACCGGGGGTGGGGACCCCGCGTACAGTCCCCCAGCCTGTGGGGCTCCCCTTCCCATTTCTTCACCCCGCCCGGCACCGCAGACCCCGCAGGAATCCCTGCGGCCCAAGGCCCTCGACTCCGCGTCTCCAATGACCCCCTTCCCCTCCCACAGCCCCTCACGCGCTGGTCCCAGAGAAGCCCCGTGCCGTCGCCTCGGGCGCTCCAGCTGTCGCCCTCCGGAGAGCTCCCGCGCCGCCCGGGGACCCCGGCCCGTCTACCCCCCCACCCGCGGGCACCGGCGGGGGGGCCCCTCTCACCTCGGCGCGCCGGCGGGTCAGGGACGGACAGAGCGAGCGGGAGCTGGTGGGCTCGGCGGTGCAGCCGCGGCGCTGCTCGGAGAGCCGGGTCCTCGCGCAAGCTGTCAGTCAGCCGCCGCGCCCGCCCCCCGGCCCCGTGTGCGCAGGCGTGAGGGCGGCCCGGAGCGCTGTCACGTGACAGGACAGTGCCGCCGCCCGCGCCCGGCGCTGCTCGCGACTGTGCGGGGTCCGTTCGTTCGGGTCACTCTCGACCCGGCTGCTGCTCGGTGGGAAGCCTGGTCCGCCGCCTCTGGGACTGCGCTCAGAGATCTCTGGCGGGAAGGTCCTGGGAACCTCGTTTCCTGGGTCTGCTTAAAACTAGGGTGTTCTTGGGAAGGGTTAGGTGAGGCAGGCTGTTGTGGGCGACTTGGTGACTTGACGGGGTGGTGAGGAACTCCGGCAGGGAGTCGGGAAGGGTGGCCTGGTTCTGCTTGCTTCCCCGCCCGAGTGTCCCCACCTTTAAAACACCATTTTGCCATTTCCTGCCCGCCTATTCCACAGTTAAGGTGAAGTCACGGCATTAATGAACATACTTTAAAAATAAGTTAGGCAGGGATGCATGGTATAGAAGGGCAATTTGAGACCAATTTATTTCTTGAAAGAGGGCATCCTTCTGGTAAAGGCTGATAGATTCCACCTCGCCTGCTCCGCAAGCTTAGGCCAGGCTGCATCTTTTTTAGCAAATACAGTAAACACAACGTTCAAGCTATCCTGTTCCTTCCACATTTCTTCAATTAAAAAATAAATAAATAAAAAGGTAATGCCCTGGCCTGTGTAGCTCAGTTGGTTGAGCATCATCCCATGTGTCAAGAGGTCATGGGTTCAATTTCAGGTCAGGGTATATACCTAGGTTGCTGGCTCCATCACCAGTAGGGGGTGCGCAGGGGGCAGCTGATCTATGTTATCATCGATGTTTCCCTCACCCTTCCTCTCTCTAAAAATAAATAAATAAATAAATAATAAAAATAAAATCAATATAAACATTTTTTTAAAAAAGGTGAACAATAGTAGTGTCTCCTATGAGGTATAGAAGCAGAAACTGACATCTCCCCAGTAAGTTTGGGGTTAGGTAACCCTTGGTTCCAACACTTAGCAAATTAAGTATCTGATTCTGGATATGGGCTCCATACCTCAAACTCTAAAGATATTTCCACAGCTACATTGCAGAGCTATAGTGCTCCTGGTGGTTGCTCATATGAAATAATAAAGCCCTGTCTCAAAATAAAGGCAGTAGTATCTGAAATGAGGCTGAGTGTCAGTTTTAGAAAACTGGGTACTCTGAAGTTTTAGTTGTGCAGAAAGAACTGGGGGCCTGCCATTTATGAGAAAAGATGACATGGATTGATGATCAGGTAGCTTTCCTGAACCCCAAGCATGGAGCTGCTGGTCCGTGGGAAGAGGACCTATTGAACTTCAGACTTGCTGGGAGAAGTTTAAGGGAACTACATGAAGAAAAATAGATGGGAACTGCAGTCCCACAGGAGCAATGGCTGGGTCATAGCTGCTTCTAGTCCCAGATTTGCTTGACCAGCTGGGTATGGCCATCATGTATGATAGTTCTATTGGTGTTTCAAGTGTGGTGTGAACTCAGGAAGGGAGGGAGGACAGCCTTCACTTCTTCATGTGGACACTACAGATAAGCAGACATACCGTTGGTTCCTGTAAGGTCTGCCCTGTGTCCAGCAGAGTATGAGCCTGTCTTGCATACTTTATGGGAATAGAGGAGGATTGTATCTGTGGCTGGAGGAAGTCCTCCTCTGTTCAGTGAGTGAACCTAGCACAAGGCACCATCTCCTGTAGGCCTGACCTGGCTGGTGATACCAGCTAGTTAGGGACATTGAAAAGTATGAGCTCATTCGGGGTCAAATTCCATTTGGGGGAAATATGATTCCTCTTCAAGAGATTCATGTGGACTTTTTCTCCTTCTATCTTATTGAAGGTCTTCTGACATTGCCAGAGGGTTGGAGAGAGGCAGATGACATAGCCGTTTTTTAAAAAGGGGAAGAAAGTAAGTTCAGTGACCTTGACTTTGCGCCTGAAAAATATTCATAACAGATTACTTACAAAAAAAATATTTGTGTCCCTCAGAAGAGGAAGCACCAATGAAAAGGCCAAGTCATGCTAGATTAACCTTATCTCTGTTGTGAAATATAGAGACTGGTAAATCAAGGAAATATAATAGAAGTAGTATGTCTGGACCTGGAAGGAAGGTGTGTTTACCAGGATTCTTTCAATTATAAGGATTCAATTCATACTGGTTTTTGAAGCGAGGGACTGTATTGGCTCCCATAACTGAAAAGTTCTGGAGTTGGTCCAGCAAGATCTAGGGGCTCAAATGATGTTATCAGGACTTAGTCTCTTTCCCCTCCTGACTGCTTCCCTCTGATTTGGTTTCATTCTCAGGTTAGGTTCTTTTTATGGAGTGGTCTCTGGCAGCAACAGGCTTATGTTCTTTCAACTTAGCCGGAAAAAGAAAAGTGGGGGGGGGGGGGGGGGCGGTGGTGGTGCGGGGATTCTCTCTTTCAATATTTCCAGCCGAAGTCCCAGGATTCGGTCTGAATGGACCAACATCACTCATGTGCTCATCCCCTTGAGCCAATCTCTGAGGCCAGGTGTTGGGATAACTGGATTGGCCACATCTGGACAGGAGTGAGGATCAGCCCTAACCAGCTACTTGGGTAGGGAGCAAGGGAAGGGTGGTTCCCCACAGGAAAATGAGATACTCTTGTGAGGAGAAGGGGGACAGATTCTGGGCAGGCAAGGGAAAACAACATATTTAGGACAGAGCATTTGCTAAGATATCTCATGCTACTATAGGAAGGGCAGGAAGAAAAGGAAGGAGAAATAGTAAATTTATTAGATGACTAAATTAATATTCAAAAATACTTTTATTAGAAAATGAGTCCAAAAACAATTATACAAGATAAAACTGGTGTTGTGACATAGCATTAGTCTGTGTTTCTGGTTACCCACCATGTCTATTTTCCCTTCCCCCTTTGTAACATATTGCACAAACTTAGTGGCTAACATGACACAAATTTATTATCTTACGGTTCTGGAGGTCATGTCCTAAAATCAAGGTATCAGCAGGGGTGATTCCTTCTGGAATCTCTGGGGAGAATCATTTTCTTTCCTTTTTCAGTTTCTAGCAGCCTCCTGCATTCCTTGACTCGAGGCCCCTTCCTCCATCTTCAAAAGCAAACTCCTTTAATCTGGAATGGTTACCAGCTTTTTCCTCCTTCAAGACACTAATGTGTACTAGGAGTACAGGCCAGTTGTTTTGTAGAATGTCTGTTTATATTTTTCTGATTGCTCCCTTATAGAGTCAGGAGCACTGTATAATTTTTGGCAGCAGTACTGCACAGCTGTGTGTCCTTAGTGCATTGTATCAGGAGGCACAAACAGCAGTGTGTCTTGTATGATACTATGCTTGAGCAATGGTCGAGATGGTGATATTTATTCAGTGTAAAGGAACCGTTTCTTCCTTTTGTAAATAACTAGTAATCTGTGGAGAGGTGCTTTGAGATTATTTAAATATCCTCTTTTCCGGTAGTTTAGCATCCATTAACAATAATACTAGCGTTGCAAAACCTTGAGTATTCTAATTCAGTTAGTTGACATTTATTAGTTGACATTGCCCTGCATCTATTCTTGCCCTTCTCCAATATGCTCTCCACAAAGAAGCTAGAATGACCTTTAAAAACCACAAATGTGATCAAATTCTCCAGTGGCTTCCCACTTTCCCTCAAATGTGGCTGGCATCCCTCAACTGGTTGTTAGGACCCTGAATGACCCAAGCCCTTCTAAACGCTCCAGCCTGGACTCAAGGCACTCCCCCTTTGCCCTCCACACAAGGGCCCCTTACAGAACTTCAAACAATTCAAGTTGCTTTCCACCCCACCACCCTTTGCTTGGAACCCTCTTCCTCCACCTCCTGCACCCTTTGCTCATCAAATACCCAGGTGTCCTTCACCTATCACATACTAAAGAAAGCCTTCCACTTGACCCCCACACCAGATCAGATTCCCAGGTTTATACCCTCTCACCATACAATGTGCTTTTCCTTTATTGGAACATATCAGTTTGTAATTGTGCACTTACTTGTTCAATTAGTCTCTGAGCTAATTAACATAACAGGCAGGACTGTGTCTGGTTTTGCTCACTGGTGTCTGCAGCACTTAGCATGGTGCTAAGCACAGAGTAAATCACTAAATGCCTCTGAATGAACCAATATGAGTCTAAGACAAGGCCAAGAAGAGGACTGAGTGATTGGAAAAGAGCACACATGGGCAGGGACTTGCTTCACAGGGGACTTGGTGGATTGAGTCTTGGCAGCAGGAGCAGAGGAATCATGTCACCAGCCAGTCCTTAGAGCTTGGTATGGAGCTGCATTGCTGTGGAGCATGGCCTCCGGCTCCTTAGGGTGTGTGTACAGTATAAAGAGCAGGATCTTCACAGCCAGATGCAAGGAGGTCTACACGCTTCTCTGCTTCCTTTGGGCAATCACTTAACTCGGAGCCTTCGTTTCCTGATCGTACAGCTTCACGGGGATGTGAGGATGAAGTGCGTCTGTGAGGCAATATGACAGCAGCAAAGAGCAAGGCATCTGGGTCTGAATCCTGGCTCTCCACTCCTAGCTGTGTGACCTTGATTGAGCACACTGTTTACCCTCACTGGGCCTGTTTCTTCATTTATGAAAGGGGCCAACCATGGGGGGTTCACTCATCCCATGAATCATTATTGAGTACCTACTTATTGACAGGCACTGGCGAGACCATAGTGGAGACCAACAGAACTCCCTGCCTTCCGTGGGGCTGGCATTGCAGCGAGGGAGAAACAATGGGATAACTAAGTGAAAGATATAGGAAGTTAGCTGAGACCTGACAAGGAGCAAAGCTGGGTGGAGGAAGTGAGATGTTGCAGAAATGGAAGCGGGATGGGGGGCGATTTTAGGTGGGGTTCCAGGGAGAAAGATGCCTTCCAAGTCAAGTTCCAAAGGGCATAAGAAAGTGAGCTTGAGATATCCGGGGGCCAAGACCAGAGCCTGACCCTCAGTAACTGCTCCATACCTGTCCACTAGCCATCTGCCTTCCCACCAGCACAGTCCTGGAGCCTCAGCAGGATCTACCCACAGCTGGAGGCACAGGGACCCAGTGAAAATAAATTCAGGAGCACATCATACCACTTTCTGGGCCTGTCTAATACCATGGGCTGTGGAATTTAAGCCTTCTGGCTTCCCTAGTCTGGCTATTGTATTCAACACTACAAACTCGGTGGAAAAAAAATAAGAAACAACCCCAAACATCCTTCTGTGGGAAGATGCTTTGAGATTATTTAAACATCCTATTTTCCAGCAGTTTAGCACCCATCAACAATAATACTATCGTGGTTGCCAAACCTTGAGTGTTCTATTTCAATTGCTCCATTGACATTTATTAGTTGACATTTACCTGTATCTATTCTTGACCTTCTCCAATATGCTGTCCACAAAGCAGATAGAATGACCTTTAAAAACCACAAATGTGATCAAATCCTCCACTGGGTCTTCTGGAACAAACCTCTGTACCTTTGTCTGTCTCTTCTCTCTCACATGCTGTTTACTTGAAGTTGAGCAGACAATTACTGGATGAATTTTTACCAAGTGAGCACCCATAGAACCAGCACCCAGATCAAGAAATAGACTATTACTAGCATCCCCCATTAATGGTAACCACTGCCCTGCCCTGTCTCCTCTACAAAAGATCAGTTTTGCCTAACGTTGCACTTCTTTTTAATGAGATCAGATAATATGCACTCTTTTGTGTCTTGCTTCTTTTACTCAACATCTTATTAGTGAGATTGGTCTGTATGGCTGTGTGTAATATAGACTTTGATTCTGTACAGTATTTCATTGTAGGAATATACCACAATTTATTTATTCCTTCTGTTGCCCATGTGCTTTTGGATTGTTTCCAATTTAGAACTATCAAGGGTAGTGCTGGGTGAACATTCTAATACACGCCTCTTGGTGAACATAGGTACAGTATGCTCAGCTTCAGCAGATACTCCCAACAATTGCCCAAGGCAGTTTGACAATGACATGCCCACCAGCAGTGTACAGAACTTCTAGTTACTTCAACACTTGGGGGTCTTCATGTTGGGTATGTAAATAGCATTCATTGTGGTCTGAGTGTGCATTTCCCCAATGACTAATGAAAATGAACACTGTTTTGGATAGTCTCTTTTGTGAAGTACTTGTTCAAGTGTTCCGCCAGTTGTTTTATTGGGTTGTCTCATTTACTTTTAATTACAATTTTATGTATTTAAAAATAAATATAGGGCTTAGAAAAATAAACTACAGACTTGTTTCTTGTATATTTTTTTCCAGGAATATTCTATGTACATAAAAACATATACCCCCATTCTTCTTTTTTACACAAATACACAGCTTTACACAATAGACTTAATATACCACCTGGAAGACCATTCATATGAACACATAAAAGTCTGCCTCATTCTCTTTTTATAATTGCACAGCACAGTATTTCATTTGTGTATACAACATAATTTATTTAATATATTGATGGGTGTATAGGGTGATGCCAGTTTTTTTTGCTTCTAAAACCATGCTACCATAAATACTCAAGTACAAACATCTTTGTGCACATGGGTGAGTCTATCTGTAGGATAAATTCCTGAGGGAAATCGCTGGGTCAAAGGGTATCTTGCTCTGCAAAGAGCTGAACAAATTTACAATTGCACTAATTTGATCTGCCTTGCCAACATGAAGTATTACCAAACTTTTCTTTTGCCAATTTACTAGATGAAAACTGGGATCTCCTTGTACTTTAAATTTGCATTCATTCCTGTTTGAATTTGGGTTGAGCGTCCTTTCACATATGTGACTAGAGCCTCCACTTTTAAAAGGGCTATTTCCTGGGATGACTGGTTAGCTGGAAACTAGCTCCTGAGGAGAAACCAGAACTAACCCAGAGATTGGGATATTCCCTTCCCTGCAAAGACCTCCAATTTTAGGAGGTTTTCTGCCCCCAGGACCTCAGTGAAATCAGAGAGAGGCAAAACCAAAAAACACTTCTGTGTTGAGACACAGTTTTAAAACTGGAAGAAACCTTAGAAATCAAGACTAATCTCATATTTTAGAGATTAAGGGGGAAAAAGACAAAGCTGAAGCCCGGAGAGGGGAAATGACTTGCAGAAGACCGCACATGTCAATTCTGTTGAGAAAGAGATCAAAGTCCTTGATAAGAGTTGAGTTGTTTTTGTCATCTGCTGTCATCCTTGTTAAATATTTTAAAGCATTATTTCATTGTGCTATTATTTCCTTTAACAAGGGTACAATTTTAAAGTTAGAATAAACAAGCTAGGCTAGTAATAAAAAATGCAGACAACAAGTGTGGGGACTCAGGAGAATTATGGGGTAGGGATCCCGCTCTTTACTTTTTTAAAAATTTTATTTTATTGTTTTAAGTATTACAAATAATAGTACATATGTCTCATTTTTTCCCCCATTGACCTTCCCCTGGCCTCCCCTACCCCCCGTCACATGCCCTCACCCCCCCCTGCCCCCGCCAGTGTCTTGCGTCCATTGGTTATGCTTATATGCCTGCATACAAGCCCTTTGCCCTCTTTACTTTTTGTGTAAGACTTTGAAATGGGTATTGGGTGTTTTCAATGAACAATTGGGTGTTGTCTGGCACACCCTTCTGGTTATCTGGTTCCATGAGTTGTGTTTTTTTTCTCTCTTTTCTTTAAGCTATTTATAAGTCCATAGGCTATAGAGAATTTATAGCAATGAAAGTGATTCTTGCTCACAGATATGACAGACAAGTGAATCTTGTATAGTAGAAGTCCAACTGACCTCCCTCCCCCACTGTAAAAGAAGCCAGTTTTGCATCTATTAAGCAAATTCATCTCAGCATTCCTGACTGCCTATATATGTGTCTATCTTTTGGATTCATCTCTCAACCATTTGTATCCTCTTACATACTTTATCATTAATTAGTGAGTTAAATTAAATATTTTACATGTGTTTATATTTGTATAAAAGTCATGATTTTACCTTTTTAAAAATATGTTTTTATTGATTTCAGAGAAAGGAAGGGAGAAGAAGAGATAGAAACATCCATGAGACATCCAGCTGCCTCTTGCATGCCCCCTACTGGGGATGTAGCCCGCAACCCCAGGCTTGTGCCCAGACTATGAATCCAACTGGTGACCTCCTTGTGCATGGGATGATGCTCAACCACTGAGGCACACTTGCCGGGCTCACTTGTTGTGTGTGTGTGTGTGTGTGTGTGTGTGTGTGTGTGTGTGTGTGTGTTTTAAGAACCTATTCTTTTAACATTGCTCGCAGCAAGTATATCTCAAGTATAGTCTTGGTGTCATCAGAGATAACCATCCTTTCTTTCAGCCTATGTGAAAAGAATTGACCACTGACTGGAGGGGCTAACCTCACTTTTTCCTTTGTGAAAACAACGATCCCAGGCAATAGGAGGCTCAGTGAAGGGTGACTGAATGCATAGCACCGCTCTGAATACAGACATACAAGACCCACTAACACACGTTTAAACTTTTAAAGCTGGCATTTTGATGATTAATTTAATGTACCCCTTATTCCTAAAGTTTGGCTGGAATGAGTTTCTGGGGGCAAGACAGTAAATAATGAGAAAGTAGCTTGCAGTTAGTGAGATTCTTATAGATTCCTTAACTATAATTACTGCTTTTCTCATACAATTTAGTCAGTACTTACCAGTTTAACAACAAACACTGAGCATCTACTTCCCAGACCTGCAGCAATTGCCCCAAATATTATAGGAAAACCAAATAAATAAAAAACGTATCTACCTTCAAAATATTTAGGACATCACCTAGAAGGAATCCTTGAGATGTTCTGCCATCCAGGTCCCTCAGAGAGGGAACACCAGAGCCTCCGCAGACCCCAGGTGCCAGGCCTCCACTCCCCAGCTCAGTATGCTTTCCCTTTTTCTTTTTAAACCAGAGAACTGTATGTTTTATTTATTTATTTTAAAAATATCTTTTTGTTGATTTTCGAGAGAGGAAGATAGAAACATCCATGAGAGAGAAACATCCTCTGGCTGGCTCCTGCACATCCCCTCCTGGGGATGAAGTTCGCAACCTAGGCATGTGCCCTTACCAGGAGTCAACCCAGGGATCTCTTGGTGCATGGGAGGGCTCTCAATCAAGGGAGCCACACTAGCCGGGCTATGCTTCCCCTTTTCCTCATATGCTTCTGCCTCCATCTTTTTCACTGCTGTTTCCATGTCCCCGTTTTCTGAGTTCTCATTCCCGCACACCCTACAGGCCACACCTACAGCTGACAGTTCCTTAAGAGGTCGCCGCGGGCTCCAACCACTTGGGAAGAACTCTGGACCCTGGATGACAGCTCAACGCGTGGCTTGGACCTTGCGGCAGCCCGTAGACCCCATCCTTTCCCTTCCGGATCTCAGTTTGGAGATCCTTTACTTTAGCAAGGGGAGCTTGCGACTAGAAGCTGCCTTTCTCAAGGAACTGCCACTCCCTAAGAGCCTCTGTTCCAGAGAGACCCTGGCCACTGAGTCCCGGAGAGCACCTCACGAGCCCATCTCCGCGGCCAAGAGCCCGGAGGACAGCCTGAACTGCGCAGGCGCGACGCCGCTGACCTCGCGGGTTCACTTCCGGGGGTCGCACTGCTGTGCTCTCCAGGCAGGGTTCTGGGCTCTGGTGTGAGGTCGGCGGCCACCTCCCTTCGTTCAGCCCGGCCGGACCGGCCCGCTCCGAGCCACGCGGCCCGCTCCGGCCCGGCCATGAGCGCGGCCGCATGATGCGTCCCTGCCTTGGCCGCTGCAGTCGCCGCCGCCGCCGCCGCTGGCCAGGAGGAGCCGTAGCGCCGGGCGACCCCGCCCGGGCCTCGGGTGAGTGCGGCGGGCTGGGCTGGGCCGGGCCGGACGGGCTGGCTTCTCACGCCCAGGTGTCCTGGCCACTACCTGCCCCTGCTCCCTCTCCTCCACCCCGCCCGCTGTGATCTGCAGCCTTCCCGGATTCCTCAGGGGCACTGTGCGTGCACTTGACTTCCCCAGGTGTCTCCTTGTCGCTCCTTAGTTGATCTTTCGGGATAGGGTCCAAATTGCAGTCCTAGTTTTGTGCCTGACCTTGGCGTGACAGTAAGCTCTCCGAGCCACTGTTTTCTCCACTAATAATGGGTTGTTGTCAGGACTAGAAGAGAGAATGGCTATAAACCCTTCTGTAAGCTGTAAAGAATTGTTTATAGGCATATATTACAATGGGCTTTCTCCCACATGGTGCGTGGCTTCTTGAATGCTCCTGTTCTTCCTTCCTTGTTAAGTTTTTAACTTTTTTATTCTTTGTGCATCTTTCTCATTATCTTCCCTTCCCCATCGGTGTTCTTTGGGGGATTTCGGGACCGGGCATCTGGTACAGTCAGGTCAGCTTCAAGACCATGTCTGCATCCTCTCCTAGTGTGGCTAAGGCTCTCCTTCTTGAAAAGTCATTGCTGCCGGAACTAAGTCTCTTTTTGCTCTTGGATGGACACACTTTATTCGTTTATAGCAGCCAGTTTATTATGGTAGTTAAATTGGAGTGTGGGAAGAACTGTTGATACACCTGCCTTGTAGCTTCTTTTGCTGTCCAGGTTGTGTACAATGCTTTCCAAACGGATGCTACGTGGTTACATTTGCATCCTGCTTAGTGTATGTACTTAATGCACATATATTTATCTGTTTTACTCTTATTGTCTCAGGTAGTCTAGAAATCTAGTTCAAAATTTTTTTTTCCTAAACTCTTCACCTCACAGATGATGAATTTAATTTTTTGATATTGTCTTACAACTTTTACTTATCTAAAGTCACCTTTTAAAAAGTCACCTTGTTAAGTTTGTTTGTTAGGAAGTTACAACTTGGTTAAAGTGACTGGCTATTGAGATATTAGAAAAATGGAATGGAACACAAGTGATAAATTGCATTTCTTGAACACTCTGGAAAATTGAAGTTATTTGGATTGTGTACTTTTTGGAGTTAGACTGGTAGGTTCCCATTGACTTTTGAATTGAGAGATGGAGGAGAACAAGACCTCCTGAAAAGGTAATTGCCTAAAGAATTCATGAAACAATTGGAACTCTATGCAGATGTCTCATAGGAAGGCAAAGTGGGTAAAAATGTACAGAGATGTGTTCTATTACCAGTGACTCATAGCCTGCCTCTAATTACAATTAGTGAATTGCAGCTTTACAGCAGTGCTAATTTAGTGCACTATAAAAGCAGAAATCCTCTTCTAGTGATACAGTCATGCGCCACTTAACAACAGAGATACATTCTGAGAAATGCATCGTTAGGTGATTATGTTGTGTGTGAACATCATAGAGTGTATTTACACAAACCTAGATGGTATAGCTTACTGCACACCTAAACTATATGGCATAGCCTGTTGCTCCTAGGCTGCAAACCTATATATCGTGTTACTGTACAACACAAGGTTAAAGCAAACACAAGAGAAAATTAAGAGATGCAGTAACCAGATGTATGAGGCTGCTGTCATCATGGCATACTGTTTTATAAGTAGAAGGTACACTCCAGCTATAAGAAGTATAGTATAGTAAATACATAAACCAATAACATAGTTGCTTATTATTATTATCACGTATTGCATACTATACATATTTGTATGTGCAGTACTTTTATGTGACTGGCAGCACAGTAGTGTTGTTTAGACCAGCATCACCACAAACATGTGAGAAATGCATTGTGCTATGATGTCACTAGGCAATAGGACTTTTTCAGCTCCCTTATAATCTTAGGAGACGACCGTTCTATATGTGGTTCCTTGTTGACCGAAATGTCGTAATGCGGCACATGATTGTATTAGCATGAATAGAATGGCCGGAAATTTATGTAAGAACAGTCTTGATTTAGTCAAAAGTATGGACATACTTTCACATTCTTACTAAAACTGTTACTGCTTGGACTCTTTGGTGATATAAGTAATATAATATTTGTTAATTTGATAAAATGGGGGTTAGAAATAAGTTCACATACAAAGTTAATGTTTGGGATAAATTGAGAAGCAGTTTTCCTGATGATTCCAGAACTTTGCTGCTCCAGTCTGTGCTGAACATCTCGACAGAATAAGTTTCTTGAAGCAGCTTTTTGGGTATGTGTTTCTTAAAAGTGATGTTTAATTATAAAAGTAACACAGGCTTGTTTTGTAAAAAAAATCAAGAACTAAAGCAGAGCATAAAATCTAAGCACTCTTTTTCACTCCCGCTTTCTCCAAGGCCAGTGTCCAGGGTCAATGTAAACAAATTGCTGTGTGACCCTTCAGCTGTAGCCCCTGAGTGGTTGGCAAACTCATTAGTCAACAGAGCCAAATATCTACAGTACAATGATTGAAATTTCTTTTGAGAGCCAAATTTTTTAAACTGAAACTTCTTCTAATGCCACTTCTTCAAAATAGACTCGCCCAGGCCGTGGTATTTTTTGGAAGAGCCACACTCAAGGGGCCAAAGAGCCGCATGTGGCTCGCGAGCCGCAGTTTGCCGACCACGGGTTTAGGCGAACGGTGAGAGTTAGTCAGCTACAAAGTTCAGAAGGAATAGTCCACACAAGACCACCTTCACTGCTGGCATCAGCTGCAAGTTTGGGGATTCCCAGAGCTACCCTGATGTTTGATGATTAGGAAGAAGGACTCATAGAACTCACCGAAAGCTGTTACCCTCATAATTATGGTTCATAACAGGGAAAGGATACAGACTAAAATCAGCCAAGGTAAGAGGCTTGCAGGACAAAGTCCAGGAAGTATCAGAGGTGGGGCTTCTGTGGGAACACGTGAGACAGTATGCACAGGGTATTGCCAAGCAGGGAAGCTCACCTGGGCCTGGGTGTTCAGAGTCTTTATTGGGGTTCCACCTGTGATTGATCGCTCACTTGCTTGATCTCAGTTTCTAGGTCACCTGATACTGCATGACCCAAAGCCTCAACTTAAATTGAATTATTAGTCTTTCTTGTGTGGCCAGCCCCCATTGAAAATCAGATTGTCAGCTGAGGACAAAGGCCAAACCTTCTTTTGGGCAAGGTTAAATTCTTTACTGCACAGCATTCTTCCTTCTTTCATAGTCCCTTCCTCAAATATACATACTAGGTGTATCAGTTAATAATGTGGATTTTGTAATCAAAGAAAACACGATAATTTCAAGAGAAATATCAAAAGTGCTTTATTCAAAGTAATGTCCATTGCTAGCTACACATTTCCATCTTTCAGGTAATTTGTGGATACCGTCCCAATAGAACTTTTCTTGTTTTGAGGCAAACCATTCAGAGACCCAGTTTTCCACTTCTTCGTACGTTTTGAAGTGCTGCTCAGAAAGTGTGGGTGCCATCGATCGGAACAAGTGGTAATTGGAAGGAGCAAGGTCTGGTGAATACAGCGGGTGGGTTAATACTCCCCAGCAAGATCTTTCAACTTGTCTTTAACTGGTTTTGAAGTGTGTGATGGTGCATCATCATGAAGCAAAATTACTTTGCCATGTCTTCTGGCCCATTCTGGTCATTTCACGATCAAAGTGTGGTTCAAATTGATTATTTGTTGTCAGGAGCGATCAGTATTAACGGTTTCAGAAGTTCATAATACACCACACCTTCCTGATCCCACCAAATGCAGAGCATTGTCTTCTTTCTGAATCGATTTGGCCTTGCAGTCAATGTTGATGGTTGACCTGGATCAACCCATGATTTTGTGCATTTGGGATTCTCAAAATAAATCCACTTTTCATTGCCAGGCACAATTCGATGCAAAAAAGACTTTTTTTCGTGCTGTTGAAGCAACATTTTACTGATGACTTTTTGGTTTTCCACATGTCTTTCATTCAGTTGATGTGGCACCCATTTTCCTTCCTTTAAAATCTTTCCCTTTGCTTGGAAACGATTGGAAATTATTTGCTGAGCTATGTTTAATCTTTCTGCAAGTTGTTTTTGAGTTTGACACGCATCTTCACCCAATAATGCTTGTAATTGTTGGTCTTCAAACTTTTTCGGTTGACCTGGACGTTCTTTGTCTTTCACATCGAAATCATCACTTTTAAAGCATTTAAACTAGCATTCACAAGTATCTTGAGATGGAGCATGTTCACTATAAGCTTCCCAAAGTATTCAGCAGCACTTTTCTTCAAAATAAAGTAATGAATTAAAACTTCCCACAAATGCTCTTTTTTTTTGGCACGAAATTCGACATTTTTAATTGTAAAAATACCTATGATGTTAACACCTTCAGAAAATTTGACATATGAAGTTTTGAAGCTTGTTGTCAATACAACAAAATAGCATACATATCAAATTGCATATATACCAACATATGTGTAACTCCATCTATTGAAAAAAATTCACATTATTAACCGGTACATCAAGTATATATATTTTAACCATTGACAAATGATTGTCTTCTAGATAATGGAGGAGACAAAGGCCACTGGGAGAGTTCTCTCAACTTTGAATCCTTTCTAGGTAAAATACCTGAATATTCATCAGTCTTTTGTATCCCCTCACCTCTGAAGAAGAGATATTCCCTCTTTCCCAATGTCAACTTGTATCTGTTCTTTGGTCTGCCTGTTATGGGATAAGCATTTAGTCATTTACTCACTTGCCTCTTTGATTTTCTTTCATTGACTTCTTTGCTTCTTTCTACAAACATGTTCTTGTCTTACTAATCTTAGCCTTGCTTATGCTTCATTCCATCTTAAAAAGCCTTCAGTAGAATCCTGTTAATCCTATCTAATAAAAGAGAAACATGCAAATTGACCGTACCTCTGCTACGCCCACCAGCCAATCAGAGCAAGTATGCAAATTAACCCAACCAAGATGGTGGAAGCCATGGAGCTGGAGTGAGCAGGAGGCTTGGGTTTCCCCCGGCAATGGAGGAAGCCAAGTTTCAAGCCCACCCTGGCTGGCCCTGACCTCCACTCAAGGCTACAAAGTTTCAATTATAGAAGATAAATAAATCCCAGATACGTGCTTCCAGCCAGCCCTGACTATGCCCAAGGAAGCTCTGAAAAAAAAAAGAGGGGCTGGGAGCTTGGGTCACCGGAGGCCGTGGCTAGCCTGCAGAGAGCCATCAGCCCCTCACCCAGGCTGGCCATGCACCCCAGCGGGACCTCCCACCCTGAAGGGGCTGTGGCCAGCCTGCAAACAGCCCTCAGCCCCTCACCCAGGCTGGCCAGGCACCCCCAGCGGGAACCACCTGATCCGGGACACCCTTCAGGGCAAACCAGCCAGCCCCCACTCGTGCACCAGGCCTCTATCTATACTAATAAAAGGGTAATATGCTAATTAGACTGGGAGACCTTCCAGGAGACCTTCCGGACGTTCTTCTGGACAAAGCCATGGTGGCGGGGCCGAGGTAGAGGCAGTTAGAGGCCAAGAGGGGAGGGCAGTTGTGGGTGATAAGGCCAGGATGGGATGGCAGTTGTGGGTGATCAGGCTGGTGGGGGGGCGGGGCCATTGGGGATAAGCAGACCAGCAGGGGGGCCAGTTGGGGACAAGCAGGCTGTCAGTGGGGGTCAGTTGGAGGTGATCAGGACAGCGGGGGGGGGGGGCAGTTTGGAGTGAGCAGGCCAGCAGGGGGACAGTTGGGGACAAGCAGGAGAGTAGGGGGGACAGTTGGGGTGAGCACACTGGCACAAGGGGCAGTTGGGGACGAGCAGGCCGGCAGGTAGAGTGGTTAGGGGCAATCAGGTAGGCAGGCAGGCAGGTGAACAGTTAGGAGCCAGCAGTCCCGGATTGCGAGAGGGATATCCCACTGCCAGTTTAGGCCCGATTCCTGTAAACTGGCAGTAGGACATCCTTCATGGGGTCCCAGGTTGGAGAGGGTGCAGGCCGGGCTGAGGAACACCCCCCACCCCGTGTACAAATTTCATGCACTGGGCCACTAGTTGTCTTATAAAATCCAGACTCCTTATGGAGCCAAGAGAATGCCTTATATTGGTACAGCACCTTTTAGTTTTGAAAACACTTGTGTTATCGTACAGTGCCTTGCATGAAGTGGGTGCTTGGTAAATGTTAGATTAATGAATAATTTGGCGAGGAAGCGAGTGAGAGTCTTCTGTTGGAGGAAACAGCAGGAACAAAAGCACAGAGCTGTGAAAGGGCATGTGGCAAGGAGAGCCTGAATGAGCACTGTGTGGAAGAGTGATGAAGACTGAGCCTGGAAAGGTAGGGGGAGCAGATTCAGTGGGGCCCTGAATGCCATGGTCCCAAGGTTTGGGACCAGATTGATTTTGTAACCCAGGCTGTGATTTTGATGAGGACTCCTGCAGCCAGAGGGTGTTGGCACCTGGAAACCCTCTGAGGTTAGGATTCTGCACTGTACAGGCAGAGGTGAGCGTGCCCAAACTTGGGTTGTGGCAAAGGTGAGGAGAGAAGGATTAGAGCATGGGGAGCAGTGTGTGCCTAGAGGATAAAAGGTACCTAATAAATACTGGCTGTGTGAGGCGTGTCATCAGTAAATGGAAGGAGAGGCCAGCCTTGTGTTAAGCTGGTGGTTTGGTTCTTTCTGGGAAAGGGTGCAGTTCATTTGCAACACTCAGTAAGTAGGGAGCAGGCAGAATAGAGAAGCTTCCAGTTTCCCTTGAGACAGGCTTTTATAGTATCATTTCTTTGTTGAAATGTTTTGAATTCTTAGAGTTCCTTATTTCCCAAACTCAATTTATCCATTACAGAATGCATTTTCTAAAACAAAGAGCTCTGGGAGGCAGTGTATTTTAATGGAAGAATATGGGCTTTGAAGTCAAAACAGTCCCGACTCCACCCTTTTCCAACTTTGAACTTGGGCACGTTACTTCAGCTCTAAGGCTCAATTTCCTCATCCCTAAAATGCTAATAATATCGTCCAGCTTTTAGGGTAGTGGCAGGAGTGTGATAATATGTATAAAGCTCCTGACATACAGTGGATATTCAGTAATTGGCCTTTCCTTTCACCTTCTATGTTTTACATTGTTATTAACTTGCAACTGAGAGCTAAATGTTCCTTGTACTTTGGATTTGGGTGAATCTGATATTCTAAAAATTCACTTCATATTAAATAAGGAAGCCCTAGTTCAAAAAATACAGAAGGAGGTTGGGATTCATAAGCATCACTCGGTTCAGTTATTCCCTGAGACAGGACATTTAAAGAGTTTAGAACTCGGGGGCGCTTTTTATTTCTGGATTTAGAATTCTTGAGGGTTTACTTACCATGTTGGGATTTTTAAAAATTGCTGCTCCATTTGACTTTGGGTTAGGCTGTGGCTCTAGAACAGTGGCAAAATGAAACCTTTCCTGTTGTGTGAACATGCCTTTGAGATGCCTTATCCAGCCTAGGTGCTCCAGGTGACACACCTCAAATTGATACTTCCCCAGAAAACCCCCTATTAGTGTGGGTTTCTCTCTTCCTCCCCTTCTCCCTCTCCCCTTAATCCTTCCACATTTCTCTCCTACTCTTTTCTCCAAGGCTCCCCGACCTTCTGACCCCACCCCCCATGCTGGATCTCCCACTTTGATCCTCTTTCATATTTTATGTTCCCATGGGCTTCATTTCTACTTTTTCTTGCCTCCCTCAAGCATGCTCCCTGATTCTCTCACTCATTCACGCAACAAATATTTGCGGCATATGTAGTGAGCGAGGGATGGACTGGGGATATTACAAGGAATATTTTGTTGAGGTGTCTGACAAAGGAACAAGACAGCCAGCAAGGGGAGAGGGTAAGAGGTGAGGTCAGCAGGCTACAGAATGGGTAGGATTTCATAGGCCATGGGAGGTCTTTGGCTTGTGTTCTAACTGCGGAGGCAGGCGTGGGATGGTTTTAAGTGAGGGATTGGCTCCATCTGATTTCTCAGTAAAAACGTACGCTGGTGCTGGATGGGGAAATGGATGGCGGGTGAGTGGAGGCAGTGAGTGTAGAACAGCCCTGATTAGGAGTCCAGGTGAGGGCCCAGGTGCCTTGATCTGGCTAGGTGGGGAAGTTGAAGAGAGGGTCAGATTTGGGTGGGTTTTGGAGGTGGAATCCACAAGCCTTGCTTTGGATAGATGTGGAGGTGGGGGAAAGAATTAAATAAAAGGTGAGTCCTGTGTTTTGACCTTGGCCACTAGATGGTGGTGCCCTTTATTAAGGTGGGAAGAGTGGGTCATAACAGTTTGGTGTGTGTGGGGATGTGTGTTTCTGCTTTGACCCTCCTACAGTGGCATTGTTGAGGAGTCAGTTGGATATATACTCAGCGATGCATTAGTTTGGAAGTTTCTCAGATATACTTTTTTTTTGATATGCATATTTTTTAACTACACGTGGCTAAGATCCTGTGAGACCATTTGGAAAGCATATACATAAAGGGGAAAACCCGGGACTGAGCATGGGCACTCCTAACATTTGGGTATCTATGCAGGAGAAGGACCTCGTAAGTGATAGATGTGTTGCTGGTCTCTACTCCCAGCCCCCAACCTCCATTCATGAGATTGACTTTCCTCTCCTAGTCCCATGGCTTTTGCTGGTGTGTTTCCAGCTTGGCATCTTTTTGATATGTAGTATCTGAGTGCTGTTTTGTGTGATTAAGTACTTTAGTGTAAAAGACCTTGCTAGGAAGATTGTATACTTTTACTGTTCACAGGAAGGATAATGAGACTTGGCTTTGGTTAGCTTATTACTGTGTTGGGTTTTTCCTTAGAGGTTAATATTCTGTTCTTTAGCTTCAGTAATTTGAGACTAAAATAGTGTTTTCATGTGGTATACATTACTGGTAGGGTTTGAAAGCACAAACTAAATCTTTCATGATTGTAAATTGATGGAAAGAACATTGAAGAACATAAATACAGTAAATTCACTGGGAGATTAACTGAATGCTCAGTACTTGTACCTATTTCAGTGAGGGTTCTGGCTTTCTCTTTAGTGTACCCCACCCTAATCAGGCCCCTTCCTAGTTCACTTAGCCTTCAGGTTGGTGACATACCTGGGACATAAGTGCTTGGCATCCTCCCTTCACTCCCCTTCTGTTTATCAACCTGTTTGCACGGCCATATCTATAATAATCTATAATAATAAAAGCATAATATGCAAATCAACTGAACAGCTGAACGACCATCTGGATGACCATGCTATGGCATGCACTGGCACCAAACCAGCCAAGGCGGGTGTGATGCGATTGGTCAGGGGGTCCCACCATCGCCCCACAATCGATTGCCCCAAAGAGGGAGGCCCAGGCCAGCCAAGCGATTGCACCCCACACCTGTCGCCCGCAGAGGGAGAGGATTGGTGGTGGGGGCAGAGGGACAGCGCTGCACAGATGGCAAGCAGTGGCAGTGGCAGGGGCAGGGGCAGGGGCAGGGCCAGCTGCTGGCAGCAGGCTAAGGAAAGCCCCGATAGGCCCTGATCGCCAGCCAGGCCTAGGGACCCTACTCAACGTTTCCCAGATTGTGAGAGGGCGCAAGCTCAGCTGAAGGACATCCCACCCCCCACATGCACGAATTTCATGCACTGGGCCTCTAGTTTGAGATATCATTGTTATCCGAATGGCACCTTCTCTGAGTTCTTAAAGGGCGTACAGGAGGCAGCTGATCAATGATTCTCTCTCATTGATGTTTCTATCTCTCTCCCCCTCTCCCTTCCTCTCTGAAATCACTAAAAATATATTTAAAACAAACAAACAAAAAGTTCCCCCAGCCTCAGTTCCCCCTGGCTCTCGTGTCACTTTCTCCAAACCTGGTTCTCAGTCTCACCAGGACTTGCAGTTCCTTGAGGTCTTCTGTCTCCTGGTTTCTCAGGCCTCACCCGTCATCCTCACTCTGGTTTTCTAGCCCAAATCTTGCCTCTGATACCCTGGTTTTCTGTCATCTTTGTTAATCTCCATCCCCCGTAAGCCTTTGCAATGCTGGGTCAGGCTTTTGGATAAAAGGGCTCGCCGTTCTCATCACCTTATTAGAAACTGGCCGTTATCAGCACTGTCCGCGCCCCGTGTTGTGTTTCAGCCCTTCTTTTGGCTGCCCTCCCCCAGCCTCCTTTCCCCAGGCTCAGTAGCTCTTCTTTGCTCAGAAAACAGTGTTATGGAGTGTGACCCTCTTTCGCTTCGGTCCGTCTTGTCCATAGTCTCCCGTCTTCCTCCAGTCTAGGGAAGAAGAGTCATTCTCTGTCAGCTGTCACCTCCTTGAGTCAGCACACTTGGACCCTCATTCTTTTTTTTTTTTTAGTTTTAATCCTCACCCCAGTATATGTTTTTATTGATTTTTAGAGAGAGAGGAAGGGGGAGAGGAATAGAGAGAGAAAAACATTGGTTGGGTGCCTCCGCATGTATCCCGACTGGGGATCAAACCCACAACCTAGGGATGTGTCCTGACTAGAATTGAATCTGCAATCTTTGGTGTATGGAATGACTCTCCAACCAACTGAGCCACCTGGCCAGGACTAGACCCTCATTCTTTAAAAACAGATAAAAGTGAGCCTACATTGCTTTTGTAGTTGTAGGACACGTTCAAATAAGTACATATTAGAAATAAAAAAGAAACCAGAACAAGCATGGCTGGATCTCTTAGTTTATATTCTCTTAGTCTGACAGTCTAATTGGTTTACTTAGGCATATACTCTTCATTCTCTTTATATTCAATCACTTTTTTTAAAACATTAGCTCTCTCTCTCTCTCTCTTTTTTAATTGATTTTAAGAGAGAGAGAAAAACATCAATAGGCTGCTTCTGGTACACGCCCCCACCAGGGATTGAACATGCCCCCTGGGTATGTGCCCTGACCAGGAATCGAACCCACCACCTTTTGGTGTACGCACTGATGCTCCAGCCGCACTGATGCTCCAGCCAACTGAGCCACACCAGCCAGGGCTACGTTCAATCACTTTTGGGGCTGTCCTAGGCTTTTTAAAAGTGTGGCATGGTTAGACCAAGATGTAGCATGGTGGATCTCTCATGGAGTCCCAGAGACTAACTGTGACTTTGGGTGGGTACTTAAATCTTGTGGGACCATGGTGGTCATCTGTAAAATGGTGAGACCAAATATTTCTTGAAGATAGTTGTAGCTTTAAGTGAGAGGAAATTAAAAAAAAAAAATTCCCCCCACTTTTCCTTCTAGCTATCTATGTCCTTTACTTAACCACATTAAAAAAATTTTTTTTGCTTCTTTAATTATCTCACCACCCTGTCTCCAAGCTCTTGGCACTTCTTTTTTTTTTTAATCTTCATCTGAAGATGTGTTTATTGATTTGAAAGAGAGAGAGAGAGAGAGAAAGAGAGAGAGAGAGAGAGAGAGAGAGAGAGAGAGAGAGAGAAAGGGAGGGCAGGAGAGGGGAGAGAGAGATGGAGAGGAGAGAGAGATTGGGGGAGAAGGGTAGAGAGAAACATCGGCCTCCCACAAGTGCCCCAACTGGGGGGTCGAACCCAAAACCTAGGTATGTGCCAATCAAACCACATTCTTTTGGTGTATGGGGCGATGCTCCAACTGAGCCACACCGACTAGGGCAGCTCTTGGCACTCCTGAAGCTGAATCCGCCTGGCATCTCCTGCCCCTCCCCCCCTTGTTGACTGCTCCCACCTTCCTTCCTGCCCTTAACTTCCTTCCTGGCCTCCTTCCTGGCTGTTCCTCCCCTTTCCTGTCTGTGCTCCCCAGGGTTTCAGCCTCACACTTCTGTGGCCTCTTGGATGAGAGCATCCGGTCCCACTTCACCTCTTCCCTCTGCGCTGGGTCTCTCATTCCATATCTCTAGGTTGGGACTGGAGAAGATCAGCTATTAATTGGCAGCTGGTCAGCTCTGCTAGTTTATTCTTTGTGCCCCATTCGCAACACTCTCCCTGAGTCTGCAGCTCCCATGTTCCATGAGAAGTTCAGCCAGGGCAGTAATGTGTCGGAGTGCCTTTATTGCCCCACACTGCGCCCCGTCCATTCCGCGTTGGTGGCTATGCTTTTTCCTGCTGGAACCGCCTCTCAGCCCCTTCAGGGCCTGCCTTCCTCCTGGCCCTGGCCTCCATCATCTGCTCTGGGTCACAGCCTCCTGGTTGCCTTGTTCCTTTCATCCTAGTCTCACTTGCTTCTCAGTTATTTTTTAAAAACATCTGTCTCTTTACCTAAATTCTGGTGCCTCCCATTCTAGCAGAATGAAGTGCAGAATCCCCACTCTTTAGCTGGGCATCAGAGAGCCTTGTTTTGGACCCCAGTCCATCCTTAGGTCACATTTCCCTTCCCTCCCCCCTGCCCTCTGACCCCTGCGCCTTTTCACACTACTCTCTCCTCCTGTGATACCTTGCTTGTTCATCAGGGCCCACCCTGCTGTCTTCTTCATTGACACTTGCTCTGGTTCCTGCAGACAGAATTGGTCTTTGTCATCTCTCCTTCCACACTTTGCTCCTAATTTGGGGATAACACTTAGCACATTATTTACAAGGCTGCCTCCCACCTCTGCTAGTTTGTCAGCTCCAGTGGGCCAAGCTCCTGTCCTTGGTTGCTCATGGGAAGTGGGGCTTGCATAGAGTGTGGTGCTTGCCCCTCCCTGTCCCCATGTTTGAATTCAGTGGCTCTCTCACAGCTGGCCTATGCTTCTTATGCTGTTTCTGTGTCTGAAGCAGAGACTTGCTTATTTCTGTGTTTTATATAGGTCATCAGTGAGAGTATGAATAGTAAAACAATGATAATTCTAACAGCATATTAATATAAACATGAATACCAAGCTCTGGCGTAGATTTTCTTTTCATTTGCTTAGTGAAGTAATTTGTAACTTAATTCTTTTTTGTAGTAACTGATCACCAAAGAAAACTGATATCTTTTGTTTACTTAGTTGTTTTTAGTTTGTTTATGAGAAATATACATCTTGTTTATAGCCAAGGAAAATAGTGAGGGGAAGAGATTAAGAAATTTAACCGAAGATACAGTTAAAAGTAAATCTAAGAGGGGTCTTGACTCCTGAATACCCTTAAGGTTGTTGGCTGTTGCTTAGGTGTTTTAATAAAGTTACTATATACAAATACCATATTTTAAAAGTCACCATTAGTTTAAGCAGCTTGGCATTTGTGGCCACATTTGTCATTAACAAGTTCAGAAGGGGCTTGGAGCCAGAAATACGTTAGGGTGGTGTTGAGGGCAGGGCGGGAGGTGTACAGGCAGGTGCAGAGGGGGAACCAAGTCCTGAGGAGAGTTGCAGTGGGTGGGGTGGGCGGGGAGGCTGACTGCAGAGCCTGGCCCAGGTGGGGTGCGGCAAACCCCAGAGGAAGCACTGAGCAGCTCTGGGTACTGGAACACCAGAATCTGTTTCGTGGCAGGGACTAAGGAAGCATACCCTCCATGCCTCTTCTTTTTTCTTTTTAAATTTTTTCTTTTTAATCCTCACCTGAGGATATTTTTCTCATTGAATTTTAGAGAGAGTGGAAGGAGGGAGGGAAGGAGAGAGAGGGAGAGAGGGAGAGAGGGAGGAAGGGGGAGAGAGAGAGAAAAGAGACATTGGTTATCTCCCGCATTGCCCCAACTGGGGCCAGGGTCGACCCTTCGGTGTCTGGGTCAATGCTCTAACCCAGCGGTCAACAACCTTTTGGACCTCACGGACCACCAGTGGTTCACGGACGATCGGTTGGCGACTGCTGCTCTAACCACTTAGCATACCAGCCAGGGCCCTCCAGGCCTCTTAATCCCTCCCAGACCCCTATCCCTTCACCCTCTGCCACACCAGCGTCCCAGTGTCCAAGTCAGGCGTCTTGGTTTCAAGAAAACACCACCATATTTTAATTAGATTGTTTCCCATTAAAAAATGGGCAGAGGGCCAGAACAGACACTTTTCCCAAGAAGACATAGAGGTGGCCAAAAGATTTAAGAAAACTTCACCAGCTATAAGGGAAATGCAAATCAAAACCACAAGATACCACCTCACACCTGTTAGAATGGCTATCATCAATAAGACAAGTAATAACGAGAGTTGAAGAGGATGTGAAGAAGAGGGAACCCTTGCACACTGCTGGTGGGAATACAGCCACTATGGAAAACAGTGTGGCGGTTAAAATTAAGAGCAAACTACCATATGACCTGGCAGTCCTTCTGGGTATCTACCTGAAAAACTTGAAAACAATTACTTGTAAAAATACATGTACCCCTATCATTATTCACAGTGGCCAAGACGTAGTAGAAACAAGCCAAGTGTCCTTCAACAGATGATTGGCGAAAGAAGATGTGATACATATACACAAAGGAATACTACTCAGCTATAGAAAGATGAAATACTGCCATTTGTGACAGCATGGATGGATTGTGAGAATATCATGCAAACAACAATATCACGTACATGTGGGATATAAAATAAAAAGCACTAAAGAAACAAACAAATTCACAGACAATAGTATGGCAGTTACCAGATGGGAAAGGGGTCGGGGAAAGATGAAGAGGGTATAGGGGGTCAAATATGTGGTGACTGAAGGGGACTAGGCTTTGGGTGGTGAGCACACAGTGCAATACACAGATGATGTATCCTAGAACTGTACACCTGAAACTTACATAATTATTAACCAGTTTACCCTACTAAACTTAATTTAAAAAAGAAAAGACACTAACTGAGGGTTTGTTTAAGCAGAAAAATACAATATTGGATAAAAACAGAATGGACAGGCCGTAATTCTGCATGGCCAGGCAGCAGAATGGAAGCTAGCTGTGAGCTGTGCTGCAGGAGGGGTTTGGAGGCTGCCCTGCCGACCTCCTGCTGTTTGGAAGATGGGCTCCCGGAATAGTCCTCTAATCTTATATTTTCCTCTAAGGTCCTTCTCTTTGTCCTTTAGTTCTGCTTTCTGGGAGATTTCCCCTTTCTCTGTCCAATCCTACTTTTGAGATTTCAAAATTCTACCGTCATATTTTTATTATTCAATAACGAGGAAGTCCTCATAATGTTCCTCTTTTTGTTTCACAGATACAGTTTCTTTTTCTTCTTAAGTTTTCTTCTCTGTATGTCATGCCTGCTCCGAATTCTTTTTCTCCTCCTGTTTCTTTTTGGGGCTCAGTCTTTATTGAGACCTGTTTTGGGTTTTCTTCAAAACACCTGACTGTTGGCTATTTTTCATATTCAAGAATGAGCTGGGCCGAACCCTTGGAGCCATGGTAGGATGTCCTCTGGTGCCTTTGTCTTAGGGAAATGTGGCAATGAATCTGACCTCTTTGTTGGTATCTGACCCCTGCATCTTGGTATCTCCAGACCTTTTCTCTTGGGCTACACGAATGCTTCTAGAGAAACTGTCTACTCGCTCACCTGCCAGTGAGCCAAGTGGGAGATATGAACTGGGAACTTCTTTACTCAGAGGGTGGTCCTCACCCACGTGCACCATGGTCCTTCACGTGACTTCCTCCTTCCATCCGGCACTTCTTACCCCCAGTCTCATGCTGCCTCTCTTTTTTGTAACCCCTTTGCTGTGGCTGATAAAAAAATGTTGACTGTCGGGATACAGGCTAGGCAGATTTGGTCTCAGCTTAAAATATTTGTTTGCAACACTGAGGCTAAAATAGCAAGAGTGAAAATGGACAGACTTAAAATATGTAATTTTCAGGATTGGGAATCAATTTACTAGTAGTGAAAATTTAGAGGAGTAAGATTCATAGTTAAGGATTGTTCTCAATAATAGCACTTTATGTGTAAAATGTTATGTTGGTTATGTATGCTCCAAAAATTAATCATACCCTAGGAAATATTATATGCTCTTCTGTCATAAAATAACTAACTTTTCTAATCAATTTTTTTTTCTTTCAGATCCTATCACATAGGACAGTATGTACCTTCAGATCCTGAAGAAAAGGCGCAAAATGTTCAAGTAATGTTTCAAAGTAATTTGTGAGGTAAGCATGTGGTTCTTTATTCAGGTGTCTAATCACTATTGCCTTTCTGACAGCTGACACTAGTGACTGTGTCCATGCAACAGGCCATACAGGCCACACAAAAGTTTAATGGTGATAAGGAAATATTTCTCTCCACCTGTTATCCTTAGTTTGCTTACCACCTGTCCCAGAAGGAGAGTGTATCATAGGGGTGGGGCAGGGCATCCAGAAAGTGACTGTTAAGTTATTAGCAAGTTTCACAAGGTGAGGTGAATGCTCAGTATAAATGGAATGGAATGTTTTTGCTTGTATGATTGTCCCCTTAAATAATGGAGGTCTTCAGTGTAGTTTTTGTGTTCTGTGAAACCAGGCTTTATTTAGCACTAGAGGCCCGGTGCACGAAATTCGTGCATAGGGCAGGGGTCGGGGCAGGGAGTCCCTCAGCCCGGCCTGCACCATCTCGCAATCTGGGACATCCCTCGCACAATCCAGGACCACTGGCTCCTAACTGCTCACTTGCCTGCCTGCCTGATCACCCCTAACCACTCTGCCTGCCTGCCTGATCACCCCTAACCGCCTCTGCCTCAGCCCCCACCGCCACGGCTTCATCCGGAATGACGTCTGGAAGGTCGTTTGGCTGCCGGTCTAATTAACATATTATGCTTTTATTATTATAGGTAAGGACCAGCAGCTTAGCTTCAGGAGTATAGACAAAAATCCCATTAAGTTGGAAAACAATGATGCGACATCTTCTTGACCATCGGTCAATGCATAGTGCTTTCAAATTTCTCCCAAAAATGGTCTTCAGGAGTATTAAATCAATAGCGATTTTGGTGTTTAGGGAAGAATAAGATTGCAGCCTTATTGTGATGAGTGTGTATATTTTAGTTTTGCATTGAGAATCACTGTACCATTGCTCTCATGCTCCCAGTATTTTTAGGTTAGTTCAATGTAAAGGAATTGTTTCTTCATTTCCTCCCTTCCCTTCCTACTGCATTAGTGAAGTGGATACAGTGACTCAGCAGAATGCTCGTGCAGTTGATGAGAGATAACTGAACACATCCAGCTTAACCTTGCTGTGTCCATTGCTTACATTCTTGAAAAGTAAGTCACTTCTGGCTATCAGATTATTTTTCCCTTTGTCTTCTAGTAGATTTAACAACTTTGGCTCTAAAGCACATGAGCATTATGCCCCAGCATTCTATTATGCACTTCCAGGAATGTCCTGCCATGCCAATGGTTGGTGTCCTTGTGGTTACTCTTACTGCCATCTGCACCCCCAGCCAAGGCCGTAGCACCACTGGCTGCGTCCTGCACTCTGGCCATTCGCACCAGTGCCTCCACCGGAAGGTTAGGCTGGATTGGCTCAGCTGGTCAGCATGTGTGCCTTTAGAAGCCATTCAAGGTCCTGATTTCTGGGGGAAGCTCACACTGCACAAACATTGTGCTGACAAAAGGCTAGTCTGTCTGGACATGTGGCTGTGCAGCTCTTTATCTTACTGCCCAGCAAATAAGCATCGTTTCTCATAGAAAGCGTTCTACTGGAGGAATCACCGTAAAGCAGAGGGGTTCTGTTGGAGGAATTTTTCAGCGTAAGGTCTTGATGCACAGTTATGATTCAGTAAGAAACTTATGGAAATCACTAGGAAATAATTGCATCTGAGAGATACCAGTTTCTTGTTGTTGATCTGCCTGTAAACAAACATGCACTTGCCAACAGTACACAGGCACCAAAGGGAGCACAGGGAGAGATGACCAGACCCTCCATCCAGGCCGACAGGGAGGGAAGACAGCAGCTCTTGTGGTGGAAGGGGTCCATGCACTGCAAGTGGGACTGATGAGCATGCCCTGAGGTGAGAAGCTTCTGGATAGTGTCAGCTCTCTGGTAGAGTCAGGCGTTAGAGTGGGGTAGGCAGAACCAGTTTGCACCTCTTCTCCAGATACTCATGTCTGATATTCACAGACCTTTCAAAATGCTCCTTGGAGGAAGGAGAGCTGTCTTTTCAGGATGCCTTGCTTGGAAGAGAGAAACGTTGGGCCCTACAGCGTGTGGGATGACATAGAGGAATGGACTCAGTAGAGGTGTTAGCAGGGAAGGTGGGCAGGCAAATCTGGGTGATGTCAACTTTCAGTCATGCTCCCTGACTGAGAGAATAGCTGGCTAAGGTCTGCCCAATTCTTATCTTTTAGTTTCTTCTATTTTACTTAACAAAATTTTAAAGATATTTTTGCTGATCTAAGAGCAGGTGTTATTTTACTGACCATGGAGAACATTTTTATTTCTCTCTTAAACCAGTCCATGGTTTTATATTAAGGGGGAATTTTCAAAATATTTGCAGAATGAACTCTCATTTGCAAGTTCATTCATTCATTAAATGTTTTCATAATTACTATGCTCCAGTTGCATTTAAGGAAAAAAAAAAAAAAATGACCCAGCCAGTGTTGCTTAGTAGGTGAGCATCTAATTAGGAACCAGGAGGTCACAGTTTGATTCCCAGTCAGGGCACATGCCCAGGTTGTGGGCTTGATCCCCAGTAGAGGGCGTGCAGGAGGCAGCCGACCAATGATTCTCTGTCATTATTGGTGTTTCTATCTCTCTCTCTCTCCCTCTCCCTCTCCCTTCCTCTCTGAAATAAATATATGTACACTAGAGGCCTGGTGCATGAAATTTTGTGCACTGGGGAGTCCCTCAGCCTGGCCTGTGCCCTCTTGCAGTCCGGGACCCCTCGCTCCTTACTGCCCGCCTGCAGTGGAAGCAGCAGAAACTCCCACCACTGCCACTGCACTCGCCAGCCATGAGCCCGGCTCCTGGCTGAGCGGCGCTCCCCCTGTGGGAGCCCACTGACCACCAGGGGGCAGCTCCTGCATTGAGGATCTATCCCCTGGTGGTCAGTGCGCATCATAGCGACTGGTTGTTCTGCTGTTTGGTCGATTTGCATATTAGGGTTTTATTATATGGGATAGGATGTGTGTGTGTGTGTGTGTATACTAGTATATCGAAATGCCCAGATTCGAAGACTGCTGGTAATCGCTTGTAGCAGACTTGATTCCGAGAGCACCCATTCTTGCTACTCCTGCACCTTCACAGAGGGGAGGAGCCCTCACTCTGTGCTTGTCTGAAAAATGAGCAGTGCGCCTGTGCTGAGAAAGCACTTGGGTCATTTGCTAAAAGGCTGTCAGTGATTTTCTGTCCCTTGGATGAATGCTAAGGCCAAATGAACTGACTCTTTTTTCCCCTTGTCTTTATCACAAGTATCACTACTCTTATACCAAACACTGATAAGAGAAGGTCATATGTTTAAACTAAGTTGCTAGGAAAAATGCAAGTTCCTCTTTCCTTTTGTTGGACCCTGTACGTTCTCAGGTATCAGGGACTGTAGAAAATATAGGAAAGGTGTCAAAAGAATCGATTAATAAGTGAAGGAAACTTTAAAAGATTAAAATAGAGAGGAAGGGCATTCTAGAAACAGTATAGACTTGAAGAAGATAGAGATAAAAAATGGGAGCCTGCCTCCAAAACATGATCACGTGTTATCCGAGTTAAAACGAGGGAGGAATGAAAGTAAAGTGAGAATCACATTGAGAAAACCCAGGTAAGCACTGTGGTGTGGATAGTGGATGGCAGCCGTGGTACAAGTCTCGTGTCCACTGGGGCTTTGGAACTTGGGTGCTGTGATTGTTCTTTTCATTGTCTTTGTCCATCTGTGGCCATGGCTAGCCCTATGTGTGCTCCCCAGGAGCCTCATCAGCTCTGTGTCCAATCCTCCTCTAGGGTGCATCGGGGAAATCATGCCGTCATCAGGACACCGGCTCCGAGATGTCGAACACCATCCTCTCCTGATCGAAAATGACAATTATGACTCTTCGTCCTCCTCTTCCTCTGAGGCTGACGCGGCAGACAGGGTCTGGTTCATCCATGACGGCTGTGGCATGATCTGCGCTGTCATGACATGGCTTCTGGTCGTCTATGCAGACTTTGTGGTGACATTTGTCATGCTGCTGCCTTCCAAAGACTTCTGGTACTCCGTGGTCAACGGAGTCATTTTTAACTGCTTAGCGGTGCTTGCCCTGTCATCTCACCTGAGAACCATGCTCACCGACCCTGTGAGTACTTGCTGTTGAGCTGGATTTTCCTTATGTGTCTGGTCTGTCGTGACATGGGTCGTGCAGCAGACGGCCTCTTGCTCCTGTAACCTCACGTTTTTATTAATTCCTAGAAATAGGCTTGTAGCATTTTTCACTGGAGAATAAGCATCGCTTAAATAGAAGTGATATCACGGTATGTCAATGAAAAATATTCCCGCTGGCTGTTTATTCAAATGAAGAGATTGTACTAAATAATTTCTAAAATCCCTCCTAGTTTAAATATTTCATTTTTCTAAGGAATGGACTGAAAGCTGAGAGATCCGGGATCTAGATTTTACCACTGTGCTAACCTTTTCAAATGCCTTTGACCATAAGCAACTAATTTAACTTCTTTGGGCTAAAGGGTAGCTATTACCTCTAAGTTCTTGCTAGCTTTGTAATTCTCTTGTTTTTAAGTCTCAGCTAAAATGAGAAGTAAATGTCTCATTCTAGCTGGTAAAAGGTCAAGATTCAGCCGCGCTACAAAGCAGAGAGGGAGAACTCATTGATTACCGGTTATATCAGGTGTGAGTGTGACCTTGGAGGAAGCGGTTGCTAAACAGAGATCAGGTTCAGTGCAGTGAGAGAGCTGGCACTGGTGTGTGAGAACAAGGGAGGCATTTTGGGCTTCTCTTTGGAGCAGTTTCCCTGACACTAAAGATGGGCCAGCTCTCACACAGTGAACTGCCCTTACTTCCTGATGTCTTGAAGGCCCTGGACTCAGAACCTCCATGCTGGGCATAAGGCTGCTAACCTGAGATTTTGAGGCGTCCTCTGGTTAGGCAAAGTGGTAGTGATCCTTGAAGGTTAGCCAGGAGTCACCTCCAGACTGGCTCC
The DNA here is from genome assembly GCF_951640355.1 of Cnephaeus nilssonii. Taxonomy (NCBI): domain Eukaryota; kingdom Metazoa; phylum Chordata; class Mammalia; order Chiroptera; family Vespertilionidae; genus Cnephaeus; species Cnephaeus nilssonii. The sequence goes on along the minus strand of NC_137091.1, from coordinate 29,310,158 downwards.
CAGGCTCACCCCAGAGTCCAGAGGAGGCTCCTCGTGGGAGGCAGCCTACAGCCCAGGGGAGAGTTCTCCGCCAGCGGAACTGCTGCAGGTGTCACAGCTAGGTTTCGTGGTCGGAGTGGAGTTCAGTTTGAAGAGGTTCTTTCCACCACAGCATTACAAGAGTGGTTATAAGCCACTGACTGGTACAGGGCCTCCTGATTTGTACATTCAAGTCTACTGGGCTCCTGTCTGTTGGTAAGCTTTCTCTTAAAAGGTACCAAGAAGTTAATGTTTTGTTATAAAACTTTTTTATACATAAGATTAGGCCTTTGTCTGAGAATAAACCAATATTGATCAGTCCACCGAATGTGGTTGACACGTTGACTTACCTGACTTTTGCTGTGTCTAAGCTCGTGTCACAGGATGTTTCTCTAGATTATTCACTCTGTTGCCTGTTTGCCCAGTGGAGGTCTTGGGCCTCGGACAGTGTCATAGGCCCAGCCAGTGGGCAGCTGGGAGCAGCACTTAGGTGACAACTTGGAAGCTAAGTCTGCCCACGGTTTTATAGCTTTACCTGATTGTGGGGTCTTTCACCATCACCGAATCTGATGTCCCGCAGAGGCGTTTAAAGCAGCGGTCACCAACCAGTGGTCCGTGGACTACTGGTGGTCCGTGAGGTTCGAAAGGTTGGCGACCGCTGGTTTAAGGAAACCTTTGGAGCAGCGGTCGCCAACTGGTGGCCCGGAGACCACTGGTGGTCCATGAGATCCGAAAGGTTGGTGACCGCTGGTTTAAAGGACCCTCTTCTCCTTCCCTTTACACAGCAAAGCCTCCCTCTGGGAACACACCTGCTCCTGGCCCCTGTGCATCTCCATCCCCTGTCCTCACTGCAGCACCAACATCACACAATAGTACCCAGGCCACAGAGGGGGCAGTTACAGGGCCAGGGCCCAGGTTAACGATTTCTACTCTATATTCATTGTAGGGAAAGCCCTGTTAGTGTGGACCATCTTCCTGGTTGTTGAAAGCTAAGTGAGTCCATCCTTTATAGGATTTTGGTGATGGGACCACCTCCACACACAGGTCCCTAGTGGTTAGTGTGCAGGGCGGGGCCTCGGGGGAAGGAGGGCCGACCAGGCAGACACTCCTTGTCAGAGTGTGTTTGTTTCCCCTGTTAAGTATAGTTGTCTCCCACTCCTGGCTGTGCAGCTCCCAGCCCTACCCCTCTCCTCCTCTGGGAAAAGGCCTCAGAACTCTTACTGGAGTCCCAAGAGCTAGGGGAGGTGAGTGGGGAGAAGGTGTGTGCGGGACGTCTCCTCTGTCCCTGGTGGGTGTGTGCATCACTGTAGTGTTTAATGGAAGCATGAGAGGGAGGCAGACTAAGCTAGAGGAGGAGTTGAAATCATGGACATCAGTTTTTCCATTGGAATTTGATTCATATACCACACACCCTTTTAAAGTGCATAGTTCAGTGATTTTTAGTGCACTCATAGAATTGTGCAACCATCACTACAATCAATTTTAGACATTTCATCACCCCCAAAAAACCCCTGCACTTGTAGCCATCACTGCCTAGTTCCCCATTCCCCCCAGCCCTAGGCAGACACAAATCTACTTTTAATCTTTGCCTATTCTGGAATCATAACTATAATCATACAATATGTGGCCTTCTATGCCTGGCTCCCTTCACCCAGCATGAGGTATTCAGGGTCCGTCCAGGTTGCAGCATATGCCACTGTCTTATCCTCCTATGGCCGAGTAGCATTGCTTTGTGTGGACAGACCCCGTTTTGTTTATTAGACAGTGTCACTTGACGGACCTTTGGGTTGTTTACATGTTGGGCTGTCAGGGGTACTGCTGCGGATAAAATGTACAAGTTTTTATGTGGACCTGGGTTTCGTTTCTTATGTACGTACCTAGGAGTGGAATTGCTGGGTCATGTCGGAACTCTGCATTGAACTTTTTGAGGAACCGCCAGACTGTTTTTCACAGCAGCCGCCCCATTTTGCCTCCCCACCAGCAGTGTCTGAGGGTCCAGTTCCTCTGCATCCTCTTGTCTTGTTCACCTCAGGATATGAAGTGGCGCTTCACTGTGGTTTTGATGTGCATCTCCCCAATGACTAGTGATGCTGAGCATCTTTCCATGTGCTTTTGGCTATTCCTATGTCTTTGGAGAAGTGTCCATTTAAGTCATCTGTCCATTTGGATGTCACTGTTTCAGTCAGGCCATGCCAGGACTCTGGTGGTAAGTTACAGAACCCACTGGGAGTCTGTAAATAAAACTGAGGAACCTAACGGCAAGAGTCCTGCTGAGAGCCTGGCCGGCTGCAGAACCAGGATGTAAACACTGTGCCAGGTAGACTGGGGCTGGGGCGGACAGGCTTTCTCTGTCCTGTGGGTATGCTATCTTGCTCAGCATCCGCTCTCCCTGTGCCTAGTGAAGGGTAGCCCCACAGAGCATGCAATTGTAATTAAGTTCCAGATCCACATTCCTGAAGGGAGACTTTAAGGCCCAGCAGGGTCAGGTGTCCACTCTTGTCCTCCCAATGGGGGGTTTGCTTTCTTTTCTCTGCAGAGCATGGCTTTACCATCCCAGGGTCCAGTGTGGGCTCAGCTAGAACCACCATGCTACCCCAGGGCAGGGAAGATAGTCCACTGCGGCTTCATGTCTTTTTGCTAAATCAATAGGACCTAGTCAGCCGTTGCTAGAATTGGCTTTAGTTTGTTATTTGAGAAAAGTCCTTTGTACTTTGAATGAGGAGCAGGAAGAGTGATGCAGTCTGTGACCTTTGATGGAGCAGAGATCTGATAATAAAGCAACAGCCCAGCTATTGGAAGATGAGACTTTCTCCAATCTTAACGTTGGGAAACACCGAGAGCTTAAAATTGTGAAGGGAAACTGAGTGACTGCAAAGGGGCCACCTACCCCTCACCAGAGCCTGCTGTTCTGAAGCCCCAGCCTTTTTTGTTTTTGTTTTTTGTTAATCCTCACCAGAGGATATTTTTTCCATTGCTTTTTCAGAGAGATGGAGGAAGGGGGAGAGATACAGACAGAGAGAGAAACAGAGAGAAGGGGAGGGAGAGAGAAATGTCGATGTGAGAGACATATCAACTGGTTGCCTCTCGCACACACCCTGACTGGGGGTGGGGAGCGAACCCCAAAACCCAGGCATATGCCCTTGACTGGGAATCTAACCTGCAACCCTTTGGTACACAGGCCATACTCTGCGCACCATGGCCAGGGCCCAGCCTCTTTTTATGAATGTCAGCCTTCTCAGACATTTGCTGAGTGCCAATGAAGGGCACCCTTGGAGGAGCATTGGTCCTGCGCCAGGTGCTGCCAAAGGTGTTCTTTCATTAACCCTCCAGCCCCTGGGAGAGGTGGAGTAAATGAGACCCCACACAAAGCTGGAATTCGAACAAGATTTGTCTGTCTCCAAAGCCCCTGCTTCAGTTAAATTCTTATTTATAGACTAGAGGCCCAATGTAGAAAAATTCATGCAGTAGTAGGCCTTCCTTCTCCCGGCTGCCGGCACCGGCTTCCCTCTGGCACCCAGGACACAGGCTTCCCTTGCAGCCCCGGCTTCATCCAGAAGGTCGCCTGGAAGGATGTCCAGTCTAATTAGCATATTACGCTTTTATTATTATAGATGTTTCACACTTACACAGAAGTAGAGAGAAAATAGTGTCATGAACCCCATGGTCAGTCTTGTGTTAGCCATACCCTCACCTAACTTCCTCTCTTCCCCTCCCCAGAGTACTTGGAAGTAAATCTCAGACACTATAAAGCAATCCTATCTAATAATAGAGTAACATGTAAATTACCATCACTTCGCTACACCCACGATTGGGTGGCGGGAGGCTGGGGGGCGGGACTCGGGGTGGCCTATCCGGCCATTGAGAGGCACAGATCCGCGGCCGCTGAGGGGGCCTGCCGCGGACACCCAGCTGCGCCTCTCAACGGCAGGGCAGCCAGGTGTCCGCAGCAGCCCCCCTCAGCGGCCGTTGAGAGGCGCAGGGGGCGGGAGCCCCGCCCCCTGTGCCTCTCAACTGCAGGGTAGCCCCCCTCAGTGGCAGCGGACCATCAAAAGTGTGGGAGCTGGGTGCCTGTCTGCTCTGGCACCAGTGATCGAAAGCGAAAGCGTGGCAGCTGGATGTCTGTCTGCTCAGACACCAGCGGACAGGCACCCAGCTCCCCGCGATCAAAAGCAAAAGTGTAGGGGACCCTACACGTGCATGATTCAATCATGCACTGGGCCTCTAGTTTGTAAATATTTGTGTGTATCTTTAAAAAGTATGGGCTCTTCTTTATAAAAGCATAGCCTCAATGCCTATAGCTCATATGGAGCTACTGATTAATTTCTCCCTACCTCTCCAGTTAGAGCTCACATTTCCTCAGTGGTCTCAGTTCTTTTACATTCTTCTTGTTTGAATAAGGATCCAAATAAGTCTGTACTTTGCGATTGGTTGACCTATCTCTTACATCTCTTGATCTCTGTGGTTCCTTCTTTCTTATTTCCTTGGGATTTTTTTTTTTTTTAATCCTCACCTGAGGATATGTTTACTAGAGGCCCGGTGCACGAATTTGTGCACCAGTGGGGTCCCTCGGCCTGGCCTGAGGGATCGAGCTGAAACCGGCTCTCTGACATCCCCCAAGGTGTCCCGGATTGCGAGAGGGCTCAGGCCAGGCCGAGGGACCCCACCGGCGCATGATCAGGGACAGGGAGGGAGGCAGGAGGTTGGTCAGCTGGGGAGAGATGGCGGGAGGGCTCCAGGGCATCCGGCTCATCTCGCTCAATCCCAATCAGCTGGACCCCAGCAGCAAGCTAACCTACCAGTAGGAGCATTTGCCCCCTGGGCGTCAGTGCACATAATAGCGAGCGGTTGAGCAGCCTTAGCATATCATTAGCATATTACACTTTGATTGGTTGAACAGCCAACCAGAAGACCAGACACTGGAGTGGACTGTGAACGCAGCATCTGCTGGCAGTGCGAGCTGAGCACAGGCCAGCTCCTCTGCTGGGTTTCTGGTCTGCGAAAGCTCACCTCAGAAGACTCTGCTTCCATGTGTAGGCCATCGCTGCAGGGCCTTAGGGAAATCATCTCCAAGTCCTGAGGAGACTGGGCCTTGAGGAGCTTCATTGGTTGCCCAGGGTTCTGAGCAGCCAAACGGAATGTCTGGAGCCAGCAAATGCCAGCACACCACGAGGGAGGCTCCAGTCACCAGTTTCTCACAACGACTGTTTGCCTAACCCTCAAGAGATACACAGCTTTCTTCACTAAGAAATCATAAGTAATTTCCTTAAAAAAAAGGGGGGGGGTCATATTCTGCTTTTCAGAAGGGTATTTATCACATTTGTTTTTCCTATGGAAAAGTACATGTGTGTCTCATAAAAATTAAGGTGGCTAGAGTTTTAAATCTGGTCCATTTCCTCTGATGGAAATGTGTGATGCTGTCACCAGGAGCGGGTATACACCATGGTATTTTATAAAATCATAACAGCATTAAGACTTTCGGATTGGTGGAGGAAACTTAAAAGACTCCAAATTGGGATATGTAAATTAAGTAAAATGTTAAACCCAGCATTCTGATTTTAATTTTCAAAATAAGAGTTTAAACCCTTAACTTTTTTTATCTTCCTATGGAGACACATTGAGTGTTAGGAAATGCTAGGACCTTGACCAAAACAGCTTCCCCATATTAAGACCATGAAACTGACTTCCCTTCGTGCTTGGAGGGAAGTCAACTGTGGTAGAGGGTTGGGCGGGGCACATTTTACCCACAGTCCCTCCTGTCCCACTTCCCCAGAGCACCTCCTGGAGGCCTTACTTCCTGCTGGTGATGCTGGGCTCACTGGGGCCTTGCAGCTGATGGTCCTCAGTCTTTTTCAAACTTGGATGTCAGCTCTCACCCTGCAGAGGTTCGTACCTGGCTCGGGGGTCCAGCCTGCGCATCCCGGCTTTAAGGAGCTCCAGCACTGCTCCTGCTGGTCAGCAGAGTCCCTTACTGTCCGCTTACCTGCTGCCTCCTCAGTCCCCCAGGGCCCTTAGCTCCTGCCCTTCCATCGCCTCGTGCTTCTTTATCACTACACCACTGGCCTGATGTTCCCAGTGGCTCAGTGAGGCTCTTTCTCCAGAAACATGCATTTCTGCATGAAGCACAGGCTCTGAGGGGCTAAGAAATGGAATATGCACCAGCTGGTGTGGCTCAGTGGTTGAGTGTCCACCTATGAACCTAGAGGTCACGGTTCAATTCCTAGTCAGTGTACGTGCCTGGTTGAGGCCTCGATCCCCAGTGAGGGCCATGCAGGAGGCAGCTGATCAGTGATTTTCTATCATCATAGAAAATCTCTCTCTCCCTCTCCCTTCCTCTCTGAAATTATCCTATATAATAAAACCCTAATATGCAAATTGACCTAATGGCAGAATGACCAGTCGCTATAACATGCACTGACAACCAGGGGGGAGATACTTAACACAGGAGCTGCCCCCTGGTGGTCAGTGTGCTTCCGCAGGGGGAGTGCCGCTCAGCCAGAAGCCGGGCTCTTGGCTGGCGACCACAATGACAGTGGCGGGAGCCTCTCCTGCCTCTGTTGCAGGCAGGCGGTAAGGAGTGAGGGGTCCTGGACTGCAAGAGTCCTGGACTGCGAGAGGGATGTCTGACTGCTGGCTTAGGGATCAGGCTTAAGCTGGCAGGTGGACATCCCCCGAGGGGTCCTGGACTGCAAGAGGGCGCATGCAGGGCTGAGGGACCCCCCCCCCCCCGCCCCAGTGCACGAATGTTGTGCACCGAGCCTCTAGTCCTATATAATAAAAGCCTAATATGCAAATTGTCCCCTCGACTGGGAGTTCAACTGCTCACTATGACGTGCGCTGACCACCAGGGGGTGGTGCGGAACATGGCAGCAGGCGGCAGTGGAGACGCTGCCGGCCCCAATGGTCCCCAACAAGAGTGAGACCATGGCGGGATGGTGGAGCAGGTGAGCGGGTGGGGCCCGATCGCTCTACAGATAGCAACCAGCAGCAGCAGCGGCGGGGGGGGGGGGGGGGGGGGGGGGCCTGGCCCTGATCGATTGCCCCGCAGAGGGCGACAAGCGGCGGTGGCAGGAGATGGGGCCGGCACCCAGCTCCCAGGCGCTGAGGGAGCTGGGTGGGGCTCTGGCCTCAACTGATTGTCCTGCAGACAGCGACCAGCAGCCAGTCAGCCCTCATCACCTGAAGGGGCCAGGTCCCAGGTTGGGACAGGGAACTGGGGTTGGATGGCAGCTACCAACCTCCCGCAGTGTCCGGGTAGGGGGCTGCGCCCTTCGCCAGCTACCTGGGGACGGGGGGGTGGGGGGGAAGGTGCAGTGAGAATGTGGTGTGTCCACTGAGCTCGCTCTCACTCCCCCTGTTGCCCTCCCCCGGGATGCCAGGGCTCATGTGCCAGGGAAGCCCCCTGCACTCAGGTGCCGGGTGCCCATGAGGAGCCCACCCTGCTCCCGCACAGCCTCTTCCGGGTGAGCTGGGCTGCAGCTGCCAGGACCACAGGGTTCGCGCAGGAGCCGGTGTGCGAGGCTGGCCGGGAGAGAGCGCGCTGCCTGCTCAGCTTCCGTACGGCGCTGCTGGGTGGCCCAGAGGCCCACACGTGCCCCGACCCACTGCATCTCCACGTGGGGACTTGGGTGCCATGACTCAGCCGGATGGGGGCGTGCAGGGACCCAGGGGCCCAGGTGCTGCTCAGGACCCAGAGGTCAGCTGGGACCTGCCCTTCCATACCAGATGCTCGCGCTTCGATCACCGGCCAGGCCTAGGGACTGCACCCATGCACGAATTTCGTGCATCAGGCCTTTAGTGTGTGTGTGTGTGTGTGTGTGTGTGTCACCCTTGGAGGAACCAGTGCTTCAGGCGCCCTGCCAAACATGTTCTTTCATTAACCCTCCAGCGCCTGGGAGAGCTGGAGTAAATCCACATCCGAAAATGAGACACCACACAAAGCTGGGTTCTAACAAGATTTGTCTGTCTCCCTATTGCAACCTCTTGATGCTCAGGTGGCCACTGCCCTGTGTCTGGCCTCTAGCCTACCTGGTTCTGTGAAGACAACTCCTGGCCATCAGCACTCTGCCTCCTGCCATTCGTTCACTTTTCCCTAACTCCTCTTCCCGTTGCTGCTCTTTCCCCAGCTCCCCTAGCTTGTGGGGCATGTGCACTGACTGTTATAGCTCCTGACCCCTGGCCAGAGACGCTGAGCTGGGTCGGTTACTCAGGGCTCCATTTCCAGGTTTGAGTGTGAGTGTGGATTAGGTTGGCAGACACAGATGCATTACATATAAAAACAAGATAAGCCCTTTGTGAGATTGTTTTGTTCAGTGTTCCCTATGGCAGCTGATAGGAAACTGTGGGTAGCGTTATCAGGCTACCCCGTCCCCCCCACCCCCCGCATTAGAATGGGGTGATAGGGAAATGGTGACCATCAGCTGCCCTTGAGTTGGAGTGGCTTCGCAAACCTTGCTCTGTGGAACTTGCACTAGCTAGGAAAAACTGTGACTAAACATCACATGATCTCACTCACGTGTGGAATATAATGAACAACATAACTGATGAACCAAAATAGAACCAGAGACATAGAAGCATCGAACAGACTGTCCAACCTATGAAAGAAGCGGGGTGTGGGGATAAGAGATCAATCAAAGGACTTGTATGCATGCATATGAGCATAACCAATGGACACAGACAGTAGGGAGGTGAGGGCGTGTGCTGGGGGTGGGAGCGGCCAGGGAAAGGTCAAGGGGGGCAAAAGGAGACTCATGTAATACTTTAAACAATAAAGAATTTAAATGAAAAAACAACTCATGTGACTTACCAGTTTATGAGGGATAATAAGGTATTTATTTTGAGTTCATTTTAATGCATATTTTTTTCCATGCAAAATAAAATTTCTGGTCCTGTCAGAGTAATAGTTATTTTTCATACTAATATGCTTTAAGTGGTAACTAATTATTGTATGATATATAAACCTAATTCCTACATTTATTGACTGTTTTTAGCCTTTCCTTCTCCTTAACTAAACATTCTTATTAATCTGTAGGGAGCAGTACCCAGAGGAAACGCTACTAAAGAATACATGGAGAGTTTGCAGCTAAAGCCTGGAGAAGTGATCTACAAGTGCCCAAAGTGCTGCTGTATCAAGCCCGAGCGCGCCCACCACTGCAGGTACCCCTGCCCTCCCTAGGGCAGCCCGAGCGCGCCCACCACTGCAGGTACCCCGGCCCTCCCTAGGGCAGCCCGAGCGCCCACCACTGCAGGTACCCCGGCCCTCCCTAGGGCAGCCCGAGCGCGCCCACCACTGCAGGTACCCCGGCCCTCCCTAGGGCAGCCCGAGCGCGCCCACCACTGCAGGTACCCCGGCCCTCCCTAGGGCAGCCTGAGCGCCCACCACTGCAGGTACCCCGGCCCTCCCTAGGGCAGTCCGAGCGCCCACCACTGCAGGTACCCCGGCCCTCCCTAGGGCAGCCCGAGCGCCCACCACTGCAGGTACCCCGGCCCTCCCTAGGGCAGGCAGTCCCCCTCAGTGACCTCTGACCAGCATTACAATTTTGTGTATTGGACGCATGGCTTGGGGTTGTGTTCCCTCAGAGCATGGAATACTAATAATCCAACCTCTCCTTTTCAGTATTTGCAAAAGATGTATCCGGAAAATGGACCATCACTGCCCGTGGGTGAACAATTGTGTAGGAGAAAAGAATCAGAGATTTTTTGTGCTCTTTACTGTGAGTAGAAGTATTTATGTGGTAACTTACATTGAGTTTTAAATTCTTAAACTAGAATCTTGCCTGGAGCTGGTGAATTTATTCTAATCTCAGACCACTTTCCCTCCGACCTTTTCTCTGGATTCAAATTATAATTCTGTGTTGTGATTGGAAGGAAGTAATCCGACAGATAAATATATGCTGCTTATGGTGCTTTAGGTGTTTTACTGTCATTTAATTCTCTCAGATACACAGTTCTTAATAAGATCTTGCTGAAGTTAGAACATGATTCCCTACTGTGTGCTTTTCTATAAAATTATGTAACTTGGTCCAGCATGCTCTCAGGTAGGAGATGTCAACTACTGCGATTGATTCCTTCCCTCATTCATTTTATCGACAAATGCAATGGAGGCGCCCACATCAGATTAAGCAGCCTTTGCGCCTAGAAACAGGTGATTGCTCATCATGTGATCAGTTTTCCGTCGTTGCAGATGTACATAGCTCTGTCTTCAGTGCACGCTCTGATTCTCTGTGGACTCCAGTTCATTTCCTGCGTCCGGGGGCAGTGGACAGGTAAGGCCGTGTGCATCTTTCCTGGAGTCACGCTGCTGGGTGATGAGGGAAAGGCTTTAAAGGAAAATTGATTTTCCATTTTTGAAAGAAATCCTAGCTCTTATTTTAGGATTTGTTTTTTTTGTTTGTTTGTTTGTTTTTAAGAAAAGAATTTGGGTAGGTATTAACACTGACTTTTTCCTAGTATAATGAAGTTCTCTATATACTAGTAACTATTTTTCCTTAGTCAATTGATAATTTCTATTAGATAGTCTCATTTGTATTTTGCAGATATGAAGACTAGAGGGAAGTTAGTATTGTTCCCACCAAACCTGGTTAGCCAGCTGGGCACTGTTCAGCCTGCTCCTCATGACTAAATGAGTGTGAAGGTGGGCATGGCCTGTCCAGCCCTGGATGCCCAGGCAGGTACAGTTGTCCTGCCCAGGGGCGGGGAGGAGCGGCCTGTGTGTACTCCCGTGTGTAGGTACACCTGCCTCTCTTCTCCGGCTTTTGTTGCACTTTAATACACAGATACAGTCTTAATAGAAACCTCACTTATTATGGAATCTTTGGAAACTGCTGACCGGAAACAGTGGTGTGAATTTTCGCTCGGGAGGCCGACCTCCTCCGCCCCTTGGTGAACAATTAGTGTGCCTACTTAGAGAATGAGCACATTCTCCCTGGAAGCTGGCCCAGGGCTGCCACTGTGAGGGTCCTGGGAGCTAACCTCACGACATCCTGCGGTTTGGGGCATTTGTTATGCTGTGATGGCCAGCCACAACCCACTTTCTCTCGTTCGCAGAATGCAGTGATTTTTCACCTCCGATCACTGTAATCCTGTTGATCTTCCTGTGCCTTGAGGGTCTCCTGTTTTTCACTTTCACTGCAGTTATGTTCGGCACCCAGATCCACTCAATATGCAATGATGAAACGGTATGCTTCGTCCTGGGCTGTGTTTGCTTAAGGTTTGGTGAGAGCTTGAGTAAATGGGAAATTCTAATGTCCACAGCAGGTGTGTGTGTATTATTAACTTGGAGATTAATTGGGCCGCCTTGATAAGCACCGACAGGCTCGCTGTATTTGTTCTTCCTGTTCTTATGCGAGTGCATATTTCAGGGATCAGTATGACCTGAGAGTCAACAGAGCCAGGCAGGTTCCCAGTTTCCAGGAGACCCAACCCCTGGAGCAGCTGAGTGAGTTGCAGGAATTGATCACCTTCATGCCTTTGAACTGTAGGCCTAGAGCAGACGCTCAATAAATATTTGTAGTAAATGAATTAAAGACTGCCCCTGGCCTGGAGGACTAGTTCTCTTCCTCACCACTGTGGCTCTTCGGCTGTCCTCGTCGCTGGTGCCACTGCCTGGCTGAGTGATGTGGGCCTGGCCAGGCGGCTGTAGCCTGGCTGTGCTCAGAGAGGCCATGGGGCTAGTGCGGGGGAAGGAGAGCCCATACTTCACCTCCACCTTGATCTAAAATGCAGAGGGACAGTTTAGTGGTGATTCCACGTTTTCAGCACTTGGCCTACCCTGGATGTGTCGGGGTTTCCTGGCACTGCCACCCACACGCTTTTCTTTCTGCTTCCAGGAGATTGAGAGACTGAAAAGTGAGGAGCCGACCTGGGAGCGGCGGCTGCGATGGGAGGGGATGAAGTCGGTCTTTGGGGGGCCGCCTTCCCTCCTCTGGATCAATCCCTTCGTCGGCTTCCGATTTAGGCGACTGCAAATGAGACCCAGAAAAGGAGGCCCAGAGTTCTCCGTTTGAGACCCCTCTCATGCTGGAACTTGTGAATGGACTTTAAATTATTTATTTGGTGTCTGAAAGGGTATCAACAACTCATCTGTGACCAATAGGGCAAATGGAACCTACACAAACCAATTGCTTGCAGCAAGCAGAATCTTATATATTTACAGTTGCAGGTGGCAGATTTTCCAAACTAGGACCTGGATGATGCAGGTGTTTTCACCTGTACAACTAACGAAAGGGCGGTGGCCACGTGAAGAAGCCAAATGTCATTCTCCTCCCGCCCAGTTAGGACTTTGTTAAGACTACTTTGCATTCCTGAGAAGCTGTGTGATATTACATGGGTTATTAAAGCCTGTGTACTGAGCTGCTGTTTTCAATCACGAAGAAGGAAAGTCAATCCCGTGAAAAGAATTCTCCGACGAGTGGTCCCAGGGAGGCCTGTTGACCCTGCGATTCATTAGTGCACTCCCTTGGTCCAGAAGGGGCGTTTACATAGAAGTACATTTTGGTCTCCATTAGCTCTGACATTCGCACTGAATTTGCAAAAGATCTGTGCATTGCACACGAAGGCGGCTCCAGGTATACTCCCACTGCCCGGAGGGGCCTTCTTTGACCCTGCAGCAAGTCTGTGTGCGTGTCTGTGTCCGTGTGTGTGCGCGCGTGCATGTGTGTTTTAAAATTGACAGTGTTGTTTAGGCGATGTAACACTTAATGGCCGTGAGCAGCAAACAAACTATTTTTTAGAAACCGACGTTTCAGGGAAGCGGGGAGAGCTGCCCCGGGATCCTCCTCCCGTGGGTTCACTATGAATGTATTGCAAACTGGAGAATATCTTGATCCAAAGAACAATCATTCCTGTGTGGTCCTTTGTGCCCTCCTGTTTTCATTTTATCTTAAAAATCTTGAGCACATGAGGGCCTTGGAACTGACTTTTTTAGTTCTGCCCAAATTAGCAGTGTATACACGCACCTCAGTGAGAGAAGAGCGACGTCCCCTGGCGGCCTTCACCTGTGCGGAAGAGGGGCCGGCACAGCAACAGGTACACACTGAGAGAGACAGGTGTTGGCCCCTGGCATCACTGAGAAGGTGAGGGGACCACAGGCCATGAACCCTGGACTCTGTCCCTCATTTGCAAAGAATATTCAAGATGCAACAGCTTGTTTTTCTTTCTTTTTATCATTTTTGTTTCTCTACCCACATCACCAGTGATATAAAAAAAAAAAGGACCCTTGGTGCAGAGCTTAAAATTATGCCAGAAAGCAAACAGCTCCCCTCCTTGGGGACTCGCCTTAAACTTGCCTGGTCTGTACATGTTCTGCGGGACCCATGAGGAAGCGTCTGTGACAGTCCGAGGGTCTCCGTGAGCCTGCCTCCCACGCTGAGAAGAGTTGGTGTCTCCCTCCTCGTCTTCATGCCTTTCTGTTTATCTGTGAACCGTTTTTGTTTCTGTTTTTAATTGATCCGTACCCTTTCCTAATCAGGGCTTCTACCACTGCTGATGCAAAACCACAAAGGGACCTACTCGAGACACAATGGTAGCCAAGTGAACAAAGCTGTAGGATGTGGAAGTGAACCAAGTCACTGCAGAAACTGTGAGCTCTGGGGGGCTGTGTCACTGTCCCAGGGCCAGGCACCCATCCCGGTGATCCAGAGAGTTTCCCCGAGATTGTTTTGCATATTCATTTGCACATCTGTTGTCTGGGTTGGACTTGTGTATTGGGCTTCAGTGTGAGCCTTTTAATATGTATATCTTGTTTATCAATAAATTATCAAAGTGGTTGAATCCTGTGAGACTTGGCAAGTATGTGCAAATCAAGTATACTTGACTTTTCAACCTCTTCTTTCAATGTAACTTTTATATGAAATAAAATCACCGGTTGATGGATCTCAAACAGTTTATTATGTGGTAGAGTTCTTGGTGGATTGTCAATGTGTTTTCTGTGGCTGGCTTTTCCTTGGCTTATTGACACCAGCACCCCGGGCTGTGACCGTCACCCCTCGCCTCTAGTGCCTATGAAAAGTGATGGGCATTCAAATGCTGCTCATGCACACTCTGCCCTATCCACATTTAATATTTTACTCTTAAATTGACACGCCATTTTACTTAGCTTTATCTTAAACATTGCTGTCATTTTTTAGTGCTATTTGAAATAAAATTAAATTTTAAAAATATCCCTCTTCAATCCAGAATCTCAGCTTCCTATAATTTCATTCAACAAATGTATCTACCTGTGCTTGAGGGACCCAAAGATGAGTGAAGAGGGTGACCGTGCCCTCTTACCGCCGTGCAGGGAAGATGGGCAGCTCCATGAATGACCAACGGTGCCCACTGGGAAGCCACACGCACTCTTCCACGAGGCACTCGCCGGCCGTGCAGATGTGCAGAAACATGGGGTCCTGGACACAGAGACACATACCAACCGGACACCAGGCCAGCAGCAACTCTCAAGCTTGTGTTGGTGGCTCTGCAGAATTTTGCTGCGATGTTAATTGTATTCTTCTTATTAGGACATTACCGAGGCTCGTTAAGAAGTCCACCATTTGCATTTAAATGGAAAATGAAAATATTACCTAAAGAGGAAGTAGGCTAAATTTTATCTTCTATTAGATATGATTTTTGGTTTGGCTGCCTATGCAGAGAAAAATACCCTTAAGGATAGCGTGGGAAAAGCAGAGGAACGGGGACGCCCATAGAATCCACATTGATCCAAAGTAGCATTCGGCTGCCTCAGCGAAAGGGTACGCTACCTGCAACATTGCCTGAGGATCGGATGTTAAACCATATTGCTCCTATCCATCCAACTGATAATTTAGGCAGCCCAAGGACTCAGGGAAGATAAAGTGATGATGCAGATCTGTGGTGGTTCAGCTAGCAGAAAGCTGAGCCAGTGTTTGGTCTGTAAGAGAATGAATGGCTTGATTGCTGGCCTGTTGGGAAACGTAAGAAAATTACTGAAGAACTTTCTATGCACAATGCATTTTCAATTCAGAGAACACACGATTTCCAGCTTCCTGACACCCCTCGATTCACTGCCTGCTCTCCATTCCCCTCCCCACTCACCCAATATATTTACTTTCCACATTTTGCTCATTAGAGTTTATACTATGATGACTACATATTTTGTGCTAAACCAAGTAGGGTTCTGTGATGTACAACTTTTTGCTTTTCCCGAAGATTGAAGTTGCTGGTGTGCCCTATACACCCACCAGTCAGTCTTCTCCGCCCCAACAAGCCGCTCTAGGTGTGGGCCTCCACACCCTCCGCTCCTGTCCCCGGCTGCCCTGGCTTCAGGTGCTTGCACAGCTATTTTCCCAAGATTCCTGTGTTCAAGCTCCGGCTTCCTGGGTTCTGCATCTTCCAGATTCTTCAACTGTTCAACATGTTCCCTTGTAGTTCCTTGAAAAGGGGTTTGTTGTTCAAGTTTTTCAGGATTTTAGCCTTTCCGAAAATGCCTTATTTGACCCTCGCCTTCGGTTGATGGTTTAGCCAGACCATGGATTCTCTCTTCATTACTTCTCATTTAGCACATTGGAGACACCAAACCATCCTTGTCCACTCCCAACGCGGCCACGGAGAGGATCCAGTCCTTCTGGTTCCTGTTTTATGTGACCTCGATCTTTTATTTTAAAATCTTAGGAAGCCTTTAATACCCTCTTTTTAGTCCTAATTCCTCAAATTGAACAACGATCTGCCTTGGTGCCCTGCTTGGCGTCTCCATCTGAGACATGTGTCTGGGTTCTGGTAAATGTGCTGTTACTTCTTTGGGAATTTAATATCTTGATCTTATTTTACAACTCCTACAGAGTGAAAGTTGCACTGACTATACCAACCCTCTCATTTTCTCTTCTATTGTCTATGCCAGTAGTCGCCAACCTTTCGGACCTCATGGACCACCGGCTGGCGACCACTGGTCTGTGCTTTCTGGAATGCACCCGTAACTTGGTCTTGCAGCTCTTCTACTGGATATTTTATTCAGGAGTGATAGCTGTAATTTCCAAGAGCTTTTTACTAGTATTGTTCCTTTGTCCTTAAAAAAAAAATGACTTAATTTTTTTCAGCACAGTTTTAGGTTCACAGCAAAATTAAATGGGAGGTACAGAGATTTCCCACATACCTTTTGTCCCCACGCATGCATGGCCTCCCCACCCCCAACCCCCATCAATATCCTCACCAGAGTGGCGCATCTGTTACAATCAACGAACCTACACTGACACATGATCACCCAAAGTCCACAGTTTACACTATGGTTCACTCTTGGTGGTGTACATTGTGTGGGGCTGGACACATGTATAATGATATGTATCCATCATTATCGTTCAGAGTACTCTCACTACCCTGAAATTCCTCTGTGCTCTGCCTATTCATTCCTCCCACAACTCCCCACTGATCTTTTTACAGTCTTCGTATTTCATCTTTTCTAGAATGTCATGGAGTTGGAATCATAGTGTGCAGCCTTTTTACATTAGTTTCTTTCACTGAGTAATAGGCCTTTAAATTTCCTTCACACCTTGTCATGGCTTAGTAGCTCATTTCTTCTCAGTGCTGAATACTATTCCATTGTATGTACCACAGTTTATCCATTCGCCTACTAAGGGCATCTTGGTTTTGGCAATTATGAATAAAGCTGCTGTGTGTAGGTTTTTGTGTGGACATAAATTTTCAATGCCTTTGTGTTCTGCTAAGAGTTTTACAGTTTCTGGTCTTCTAAGTTAATACATTTTGAGTTCATTTTTGTGTGTGTTATAAGGGTCCAATTTCATTCTTTTGCATGTGAATATCCCGTTTCTCCAACACCATTTATTAAAGAGACTGTCCTTTCCCCATTGTGTATTTTGGCACCCTTGTTGAAGATCAGTTGACCATATATGCATGGGTTTATTTCTGGGCTCTCTATTCTGTTCCATTGGTCTATGTGCTGTCTTTATGCCAATACCACACTATTTTGATTACTCTAGCTTTGCCATATATTTTGAAATCATAAGAGTGATGCCTGTAGCTTAGTTCTTATTTCTCAAGACTGATTGGGCTAGTAGTCATGGTCTTTTGTAGCACCATATGAATTTTATAATTATTTTTTCCATTTTTGTAAAAAAAATGCCATTGGAATTTTGATAGGGATTACATTGAATCTGTAGATAGATTCGGGTAATATGGACATTTTAACAATATTAAGTCTTCCAATTCATGAACATGGGATATCTTTCCATTTGTTTGTGTCTTCTTTGATTTCTTTAGTCAATCTTCAGTATATAAATCTTTCACCTCCTTAGTTAAGTTTATTCTTAAATATTTTGTTCTTTTTGGTGATTTTGTAAATGGGATAAACTTCCTTATTTCCTTTTCACATAGTTTGTTCTTAGTGTATAAAAATGCAACTGTTGGGGTTTTTTTGCATGTTGAGTCTGTATTCTGCAACTTTACTGAATTTTAACAGGTTTTTGGTGGACTCTTTAGAGTTTTCAACATATAAGATTATGTTGTCTGCAAACAGGGACACTTTTATTTCTCCCTTTCTAATTTGTTTGGCCTTTACTTCTTTTTATTGCCTAATTGCTGTGATTAAGACTTCCAGTTCTGTGTGGAATAGAAATGGCAAGAGTGAGCATCTGATATTAGAGGAAAAGAATTCAGATTTTTACTGTTGAGTATGATGTTAACTGTGAGCTCTTCATATATGGCCATTATTATTATTATCTTTATTATTAGGCCTTTATTTTGAGGAACTTTTCTTCTTTTATTTTTATTTATTTTTTATTTTCCAATTACAGTTGACATTCAGTATTTTCAGGTGTACTGCACAGAGGTTAGACATTTATATAACTTACGACGTGATCCCTGTGATAAGTACCCACCTGATACCATACATAGTTATTACAATATTATTGACTATATATTCTCTATGCTGTACCTTATATCCCTATGATATTTTGGAACTGCCATGTACTTCTTAATCCCTTCACCTTTTTCACCGAGTTCCCCACCCTCTCCCCTCTGGCAAAGGTACTTTCCTTCCATTCCTAGTTTGTTGAGAATTGTCATCATAAAAGGGTGTTGAACTTTTTCAGAAGTTTTTTCTACATCAGTTCAGATAATTGTATAATTTTATCCTGTATATGGTTAATGTGGTGTCTCACATTAATTGATTTGCATTTGTTGAACTATGCTTGCATTCCAAGGATAAGTACCACTTGGTCATGGTGTGTGATTCTTTTAATGTGCTGTTGGATTCAGTTTTCTAATATTTTGTTAAGAATTTTTGCATCTATGTTTATTAGGGATATTGACCTATAGTTTTCTTTCCCTGTGGTATTTCTGTCTGGCTTTGGTATCAGTGTAATGCTGGCTTCCTCAAATGAGTTTGAAAGTATTCCCTCCTCTTCAGATTTTTGGAAGACGTTGAGAAGGACTGCCATTAATTCTTCCTCAAATGGTTGGTATAAGTAAAGCCATCTGGCCCTGGTGACAAGTTCTTCCAAACAGGCATGTCCTCAGCCTGCTGCAGGACATATGATCCTCTCAGAGCTTACAGATAAGGACCACCAAGACGTTTGCATGCTCACAAGTCCCTCCACATTCTCCAGACAACACAAACACAGCAACTCCAGGTAAGAGAAAACAACTGCCAAAACCAACGATGAGATAAATTTCATTCCATCTAAGGAATGAAAATTGCCACTGTTACATGCTGTCTCCCTTCTTGTGTCCATCAGCCCCCAGTTCCTGCTGTATAGACGCGATTTTCCCCAGTGCTGGAACATCTCAAAGAAACGTGACGCTGAAGGCTGGCGGGAGCTGAGAATGGGGAACAAGCTCTTACATTTACTTGGGACCCTAAGTCCCCTCATAGATTTCTGAATAGTAGCCCCACACACGAAAGCCACAGAAGTGAATGCCCGGCAAGGCTCTGTTTTCATAAGGATATCACCATGTTGTCCAAAGGCCTCCTGTTCAAATACACCCAACATTTTACAAACTCTCTCCTAGAGCTCTCGAACCATAACATACACACAGATTCCTTGGCATATTGGTAAAATCTAGGCTCTGCTTCGGCAGGTCTGGGGGATGGCCCGAGATCCTGCATTTTTAACCAACTCCCCGTGAGGCGGATGCTGCTGGTCCACAGAGTCTAAATGTTGTTGACCAGTGTGGCACGAGTTCATCAACCTGTGGTAGCTACTCAATGCAAGTCCTAAACAACCCTTTGGCAACACGGAAATATACCTGTATAAGTAAGACAGTCCTCACTTACACACCTATGTCAAGACGATGTGCATGTACACAGACATGTCTAAGTAAAATCAGAACAGGAAGGAAAAATTGGAAAATGAAAGCATTTGGGCTTGTTGAGGTGACTAGCCTTTTGGAGAATTTAAATTTTTAGAGCCTTTGTATGTTTGTGGAATAAGCAATTTTTTTAAAAGTATGTGATCCAGAAAGTAAGCTGTTGAGCTGAGCTGTGCACCTCTGCTCTAAAAGGACCTTTCAGAACTCACTCATTTAGAGAACTGTTATGGCTTTGTGAGAAAAGCCTGGAAGATACGATTCACGCAGGATGTGTGCCTGGGAAAAGCAGCGCTTACAATTATTTAGTCAGGACATGCTTCCATCGGTGGAGGGTGGGCCCCTTCAGTGGTGTCATTTGGGGGGTGAGAATCGTTTTCCCGCAGAGCCAGCAACCCGGATGCTCTTGGACTTGGCGTCACGGCAGCACAGTGCCGTTCTCGCTGACGTTTCGTCTTGGCTGTTTCCCCAGTCCCAGCCATCCCAAGGAAGGAGGTTGCCCAGCTCTGGATGCGGGTCCCAGTTGCAGGACTGTTTTAAGCACCAGAGGCATCATCAAATCAGCAAGGAGGTTCCCCAGGGCCGGATTGGAGGGGACATGGTCATTTGGGTGCCGAAGCTCTGGCTTATTGAAGACCTGCAAGCTGGTGCACCAGCCCCAACATCCTCTCTCCTGACAGGTGCCTAGATGCAGACATGCACACAGGTGTGAGTAAACAGGCTCACAGGCAACCACAAACCCTCCGACACACCTACTGGCTCATCTTCACCTGGCCACTGGATTTGTTTGAGTTCCAAGACAAGCTCCAAGTGCAAGGTTAAATAATAACAATGATCGCCAGGACAACATTGCCATTCCCAGTTTCCAAAGTGCCTTCCTACGCCCAAGTCTTCCCTATAACCCTTTGAGGCAGATAACATGTACAGTAAGTCCCCACTTAACGTCGTCAGTAGGTTCTTGGAAATGCACCTTTAAGTGACACATACTAAGTAGAGTAAAACAAAACCAACTTTACCACAGGCTAGTTGATAGAAACAAGAGATGAGTTTGTATGGCACATTTCTCATCACAAAAAACATCACCAGACTTCTAGTAAGGACGCAAAAACACTTCTAACGTTAAACATTGAAGTAAATGTGAACTAGACATACATGTAAGAAAGATAAATGAAAGCAAGTCAGGTCATTCTTTTCCAACCCACTTATTCCAGCTCAGGTTCGGGTGGCCAGAGCCACTGCTAGCAGCTCAGGGCGCAAGGTGGGCCCCCACCCGGCACAGGATGCCCTTGCAGCACAGGGTGCCTGCACCCCCACACTCACTCAGACAAGGACAATGTAGACACTCCAATTTGCCTCATGTGCACATCTCTGGGATGTGGGAAGAAATGGAGTCCCCGGAGAAAACCCGTGCAGACATGGGGAGAACATGCACACTCCACACGACATGGCCAGGGCTGGGAACCAATTGTTTTTTCTCTTCAGTGTTATAACCAAATAACATTGAGTGAAATAACATTATTCAAGGACCTGCTGTACCCGTTTTATAGACCAGAAGACTGAGGCTTATCAAGGTTACGTGAGATGCCCAGCTTCCACAGGTAGGAAGAGAGGAAAGGTTCCACAAAGGCCATTCTAACTAGATTAAAAATACTTCTTTCTAATCTAGTTCCTTCTGTTTCTATTTTTTAAAAAATTACCGAGTTTAAAAACAGGAAAAGGAATAATGAGAGCTCTTTAATAAATAAAGAAGTCAAAAGCAGTAACAAATGAAAACCCTCACTGTGGTTATTTCAGTAATATTTTCAGCTCAGGGGTTTGAACCGCGGAGTGTATTGTCGCTGACTTCATCCTTGCTCCCAGGCCGACCGTGCCTCCCTCGGTACCTGAGCATGGCCTGTCAATTCCCTGCCCCTCCCCCACCCCCACCTCCAGGAAGCCTCTGCGTTGTATTTAGCACGCTTGCAGGTGCTGGGTCCAACTGGGAATTTCTGGTCTCCACTGATATTCAATTCTGAGTTTTGAGGGTCTGGGATGCGTACAGCCATGACCTAACATTCCCTGGCCCAGAATATAAACTCGCTTGACCTTTCTCCATGACAGAGATATGCCCGTCATGGTCTCTATCAGAGCCTGGAAGAACAGCTGCTTAGGGCACCTGGGGGATAGGGCCGGAACTCAGGCCTGCAGGGACCCCGGTGATGACTGGGAGGGGTCGCTCAGGGGCCCATAGGGATCATTTCATGTTTAACATTATTAGCATTAGTTATTCAATAATACAGTCATGTGCTCCATAACGACGTTTCGATCAAGAGTATAACAAAGCTGAAAGAACTCCTGTTGCCTAGTGATGTCATAGCCACCATAACGTCATAGTGCAATGCATCCCTCATGTGTTTGTGGCAACGCTGGTGTGAATTACCCTCCTGCACTGCCGGCTGTATAACAGTACGGCACATCCGATCACAGTTACAGGCCCTTCCATCTGGTTGTGTGAGTGCGCTCCAGGATGTTCACAACAACGACATCGCCGAAGGAGGCATTTCTCGGAACGTAGCCCCATCATTAAGCCATTAAATTGCCACATTGCCCATTTCATCATTGTAATGGCAATGTTATTAATAATGATGACAATAATAATAATACAATAATAATGCGAGGAGCTGGCTGACCTCCAACTTACCTGGTCATAGGAAGCAGCTCACAGAACTCCAGGAGGACCAATTTCTGCCACTTCATGGGCTTGAACATGTCACTGAGGGTGGCTGGGTCCCAGGCGGCGAGCGGCTGGGGACAATGCTGCAGGGAGAGGAGAAAGGGGTGGCCCTCAGCCTGGCATCTACGCAATGTCCACCAGAGTGCGCCACGAGACAGCAAATGCCCACACTCGCTCAGCCACAAACCAAATTCCTCTACTGTTGACTCCTCCGGCCAATGGGCCCACAGATATTTACCGAACACCTACTGTGTGCAGGCGAGGCCTCTGCCCTCAGTAGACACGAATACAATCAGTTAAATTATAAGTATGTACTGCGATACATGGGATAAGAGAACATAGCAGCAGGGAGAAGGAGCATCAGGGTGGGCAGCATGAATGAGGAATCTGGGAAGAGGGGGAAGGGAAGAGAAAAGGAAGAGTTGTGCAAAGGCCCTGGGGCAGGGAAGGGCTGGGAGAGTGGCACTATACCCACTATGGGTGGTGAGCTTTTAGTCTTTAACATCAGCTTGGAATTGGAGCTAGTTAACCCAGAGAATGCTGGAGCTGGTTCATGGCTCCGTCGACCAGGTTCAGAGAAGGTGCCGAGGGGTTAACATGCACACACACACTAAAGGCCACCGAGCGGGTGGGGCTGAGACTCATCTGAAGTAGATTTCTTAAAGAAGGGACGTTTCCTTCTTGGGTGGGTTGTTGGGGTCCTCAGTGGAAACGCTGAGGCCAGTGGGAGAAGGGGTGACATCTGCTATGGAAAGCCACCGTGGGAGTGTAGGGGTGGAGGTACAAGTGGTCAGGAGGGGCCTGTGCATGGCCTTTCTCTGGCCGTGGCCTGGGTGAGACCAGCCCTCCAGGCACTGGGGACAGTTGCTCACTGGGTGGCCTTGAAGGTTGTCTGGCAAGAGATCTGCTCAGAAAGCGTGGTGACCCCAGGGACTCCGCGAGGGCTGCTCCGAGGGCGGTTTGGCTCTCCGTCCGAGCGGCCATGAGATACGGTTGAAAGAGCCAGGCAGATGTGGCTACGACTTCCCTGCTGTGTGACTCGGGGCAAGTGTCTTCATCTTCCGCGATTCGGTTTCCTCCGCTGTCAACGGACACAGTAACAGCTCCTGCCGCATGCCGCCACTGGGGGGATTAGAAAGGACTGGCTGGGTGCCTGGCACGTATTAGGCGCTCAAGAAGCGGCCGCGACTATTATGGTCTGGTCTGGTGAAGGGCTTTGCAGCAAAGGCAGGACCTCAAAGCCAGGCCCAGCACGCAGAGGACAGCTGGGTTCCTCGTCCATCTTGTTTGCTCATTTCTCGGTTTTTCTGGATTAACACGGTGTTCTCAGTGAAGATGGCCTTGCAGGATTTTTTAAAAAGCCAAATAAAAACTTAACCAACCAAACAAAACCAAGTCCATGTATAACAAAGTCCCACCAAGGCAAACATCTGCAGTCCCCCAGGAGGCGCTGATCCAGGGAGAGAGGCCCGTGGAATTTTAAAAGGCTGCAGCTCGTGTCTCTGAAAACCACCAGCCTCTTCGTGTTTGCCTGGCCGGCCCCTCCGCTGGGAGGTACTTTTCCATCTGTCCTGCTTTCTCCCAGCAAAGCCCAGGGCGGTGGGGCGGCTGCCCAGGCACTTGGACGCTCTGTCCTTGGTCACCTTGGACAGTGACCCGGCCCGGCCCCCCTGGCATCGGTAAGACACCCACAGTCAGTCCCTCACCCCTGCAAATCATTTCACCTAGAAACACGGATTCACGGCCTCCCCGAGCCCCAATGCTTACCCGGCCAAACTTGCTTATTTTTGTTTTGTAACTTATTGAGGCACAACTCACATAACATAAAACTAACCATTTAAACAACTCGGTGGCACTTCATAGTGCTCTACCACCTACGTCCAGTTCCAGAGCATGTCCGTCATCCCAAACCCTGGGCCATCAGCAGTGGCTCCCCAGCCCCTGGGACCCACCAAGGCCCTTGACAGCAGGAGGAAAGAGGCTGGAGAAAGAGCCATCCACTGAAGAAGACTCCCCCCCCCTCCAAAGCAGGGGACAGCCCCTACCTCCCACTCCTGCCCCCCACAAGGCTGGGGCCGCCATGCTGGTCTGGCCACAAAATTCGGGTTATAGTTTGCCACCTCTCACCTCTCTTTGGAGCAGGAAAGAACACGGTCCCTAAGGAAAAAAAAAGCTCTAGAGATGGCAGAAGGGCCTCGGTTAAAAGAGGAGACGCCGAGGGAAGGCGGGGTTAGTGGCCAGTTAGACAGTGACCCCCGCGTGCGAATACGTTTATGTGTGGGCCCCCCACAATTAAAGCAGAGCTTCCTTTGCCCAGCTTCCTCCTCCTTCCTGCCTTGCAGTCCCCTTTCCACGTTTTGGGCAGAGTTGGGGAACAGGCGGGCGGGAAGAGCAGCTACAGAGACAGAGGGCGCCAGGGAGAGAGCTCCCTGGATGTGAGAATCTGGACTCCAGATGAGGCCGGAGAGAGCAAGCAGAACTGGAGGGAGGAGGCTCCTTGTCCGCACAGAAGCAACACGGAGGGGAGGGAAGGGGACGAGAGGCAAACTGCAATGAAGGCTGGATTTGGGGGGGGGGGGGTCTGGGTGAACGCATGAGGGGTCCGGAGTCACAGCAGAACCTCAACCTCAGAGACGCGGGAGGAGAGGAAGCAGGGTGTTGAGAAACACAATTGTGGATTAAGGAGCGGATCCCTTTCGATGTTGTGGAGAAATGCAAGCGAAGGCCACACGCCTCCCCTCCCTCTCTGCCGGCGGCACCTCACTTCCCGACGCCCTCCCGCCTGGCTCCCGGCAGGGTCCACGTGCAAAGGCCACCTAGCAGCGAGGAAATAACGTATTCCCCACTCCAACTCGCAGCGGGGGTGGGGGTGGGGGCTGTCACTCCCCCACATCAAAGATGAGGAAACTGAGGCACCAGGAGGCCACGTGAGTTGCCAAGGTCCCGGAGCTAGAGAGGGGCCAAGCCAGGACAAACCCCGTGTTTTCCTGGCTACAAACCCCAGCCTCCTCTCTCTGTCCAGCTCTGCCCCTGGGGAGGGATCCTGTGTCACTGAATGGCCTCTTTTTCAGAGTTGAACATTTTGGGCCAAATCTGAGTGAGGTCCGCTGTTTCCTCGGTTTGGCCTGACCTCAGGGCACACTCACTGCTGCCTGGCCATTGGCAAGTCCCCTGTTGGCGGTCAGCGGCCGGTGGCCAGGCTGCTCTGGGCACGATTCAGTGGAAATTCGGATAACTCAATAAAAGCTCGTATTTACCTTTACGGTCAAAACACACAGGACAATTTATAGATGTCATCTATGAGTGGGCCTGCTGCTGGCATTGTGGGGGTGGGGCACCCCAGTCTGAGTTGGTGGGAGCTGAAATCCGCACAGCTTTCTGGAGGGGGCGGTTCATGAATCAGGTCTGAGACAGGCAGAGCCTTTGACTCGCAGCTGCGCCTCCAGGGGCACAGCCCAAGGGAAGCATCCCCCCCCCCCCCCCCCCCCCCCGCCCCGCGTCCCTTGTTCTCATCCCCACAGCCACTGCCCTGCGGCCCAGGCGCCCCTGTGGCCGTGGAGCTCGCGTCTGATTGGTTAACCACAGCAATTGTTCTCCCCAAATCTGATTGCGCTTCTCACCCCCCAAAATGGAAGAAAGAGCATGTTGGTTCTTTTTAAAAATATAGCATCTAATTACGCATACACATTTCTAGTGCCCTCACAGCTTGCCTTCTCACTCCAAAGCCACAGAATTTTCCATCTGGAGGGGACGTGAGGGCTTTCCTGTCCACCGTTTCCCAATGTGTATCCCGTGGGTGGCCACGGGGTCGGTGGGAGCAGATGCTTTCCTGCTTGAATGCACGTGGGAAAATGGACCGTGCTCTCTCTACAGGACTTCTCAGAGCCTTTGCTACCGGCTGGGCACCGCACGCTTCCGCAGGCAGACAGAGGGAGCGGTGTTTCCGCCCGGTGCTCGGCCACTGTACTCATCTCCCGGGGCTGCTGTCCCAGGTTTCCACAAGCTGGGTGGCTGAGACAGGAGACATGTATTCTCTCACAGTCCGGGAGGCCGAAGTCCAAAACCAAGGTGTCGGCGGGGCCAGGCTCCCTCCGCAGGCTCTAGGGGAGGGTCCTCCCCGCCTCTTCCAGCTCCTGGGGTTCATGGACTGTGGCCACATGGCTCCCACCTCGGCCTCCACTCCACACGGGCATCGTCCCTTGTGTCCGTGTGTTTCGCTGTGTCCAAACTTCCCTCTTCTTACAAGTCTTTGGATTAGGGCCCGCCCTACTCCAGTGTGACCTCGTTTTAACTTGATCACATCAGCAAAGACCTTATTTCCAAATAAGGTTACAAAGCTCTGCATGGATGGGAAGTTTGGGGGGACACTACTCACCCCAGTACAGATGGGAAGGCCTCAGAGGCTTCTGAGCAGGAAGGCACGGGAGCCAGAAGATGTCACTTTCCGAGCATCCCTCGCTCGGCCTGCTGAGCTGGGACAGGCCGCGGGGGGGAGCGAGCGCTCAGAGACAGCAGTGGGGCGGCCCCTGCCCAAGGTCACCTCCCAACACGCCTGCCCAGGGGTCCTACCACCCAGCTTCCTCTGCGCCTACCATGTGCCCCGTGGACACTCCTGCCTCCCTGTCAACATGGGAGGCTGTAAATGTTGGGACTTCAGCAAGCCACTCTTCCTCTCGGGGCCTCGGGGTCCCCTTCTGAAACACGGGGTTCCAAACTCAAAGGTGGTCCTGTTGGTGGCGCCCCGCTGGGCCCCTGCAGCTCTGCAGAAATGGTCCTGCCCCCCAGCTGCCCACGCAATCCCCACGGGCCTGCCCGGCAGCTGGTATGTGTCTGGGTGTTCTGGGGAGGGACAGGATGGATGTGCTGGGAGGGGGCACCGCCGTGGGTACCGCCGGCAGACACCAGGGTCCGCACCGTGCAGGAGAGGTCACCGGGTGGGAAGACTCCCGTGACCACAGCCTCAGGCCTGGGGCCCGTTCGTTTCGACGGGGCCGAAGGCAGTTGTGCTGATGACAGAGTCCCGTGGCCCAGGCTGGAGTCAGGACCAGCACGCCCACGGCAGTCTCTTCCCAAGCTCGCCACGAAGCAGGTTCCAGAGCCACAGGCCACCGTCCCCCTTTGAGCTTTGAAGTTTCTTGTGGACCTCAGCCTATTGCCGGGAATTCAAAGCACTCGGTCCAACATCTGTGCAAAAAGAAGGCTGCCCCGCCTCCACGGCACGGGCTAGGCTGGGCGGCAGCCGCGACTGCGCGGCCGAGGGATGGCCTGGGCCTGGGGCACAGCTGTCTCCGTTGCCCCACCTGTAAAAGGGAACATCGCTGACCAGCCTCCTTTCTGAAAGAGCAGCTTGATCCCCAGCAATGGAGGAGGACATGAGCTATGAACCCAGGCCAGCCCTTCAACGTGGGCATGTTTAGCTTGGAGGCATAGCTGCTGGTTTCCTTGTGTCTCTTCAAAGCGTTGGCTAATCGGAAACGGGCAAGAGCAGCCAGCGGGTGTTGAGTGTCTTGGGGCTGCCACACACCGGGCCTTCAAACAGCAGGAACGCACAGCTCTGGAAGCGAGACGGGTGACATCCGGCTGGGGGCAGGGCCACGCTCCCTCCGGGGGCTCCAGGGCAGGAGTCCGTCCCGCCGCCCCAGCTCCTGGGGTTGCCAGCAATCCTCGGCGTTCCTAGGCTTGCAGACCTACCGCGCCACCCTCTGCCCCATCACCATATATCTATGTCTGCATCCCCCTCTTCTCATAAGGACACGGTCATTGAATTCAGGGCCAGCCTAATCCAGCACGACCTCTTTTAAGTGACCTTCATCTGCAAAGACCCTCGTTCCCAACAAGGTCACATTCACAGGTTTGGGGATTAGGCCTCAGCGTGTCTTTTTCAGGACACAACCCACCCTGGTAGAGTGGGCAGCATGACGGCCTCCCCTCCGCCCACAGTTCTTCCCATGTGGACAGCAAAATGAGAGAAAGGCTTAGCTTAGGGACAGTTCCCGCCCGGCTTTTTTTCTCTGGAGGAAGGGCTGCCAGGGACAGCCCGGGACGCCCCTTCCCTCCCAGCTGTAAGTGCCACAGGCTTCCCTTCCAAGGAGCAGCCGGCCTGAGGTCAGCCAGCCGCCCTCTGGCAAAGCCAGGCCGGACGCGGGGCTGCAGCGCCCGGCCAGGGCTGGGCCGTGACCGAGGCTCCTTCCGGGGAAGGAGTCAAAGTCTCATCCCCGGTCCAGGAACCAGGCACAGCCAAGGAGCAGAGGTGAGAGCAAGAATCCAGGCAGAGAGAAACCCGCGCCGGTGCCTGTTAGAGGCAGGAGAGCGGCCTCGGCCGTGTGCACAGACCACGGCGGCCACCAGCCCGCCGGTCCTCTGGGTGGGGGCCAGAGCCAGCTCCCGGGCTCCCTGGAGGCTGCCCCGAGGGGGACTGGAGAACAGAGGGGTGCAGGGACCAGCCAGGGGTCGCACCGTAACCAGGCAGGGCCGAGGCAGCCACTGAGGCCCCGCGCCCCGGTTCTGCCAACGAGAGCCCGGGGCCTTTTCCCCCCCCAAGATGGCGTCCGTCAGGGAGGTTTCTGCTGTGGGAACAGAGAGTTGATTTTGTAGTATTTTGTTTTTTAATGTTTTTACTGCTTTTAGGGAGAGAAAGAGAGAAACATGGATGTGCGAGAAAAACATCAATTGGATGCCTCCCGTGCGCACCCTGACCAGGGATCAAACCCGAACGAAGCCTGGATATGTGCCCTGACCGGGGATTGAACCGGCGACCTTTTGGGACATGGGACAGTGCTCAACCAACCGAGCTACACTGGCCAGGGCTGATTTCGTAACGGTTTTATACTGGCTGTCAGGAAGAAAATGTCACCTGCTTCGCAGCCAGGGACACCTGGTGTTTGGGGAAAGGGGTGAGAGAAGTGTTATTGACTAAACGCCTGCCACACGCTGCACGCACACTCACCTCCCGCCACCTCACCCTGGGAGAGTTACACACCCGTCTCACCTGGGAGCAGCCAGACGCTCAGGGCAGCCTGGGGTCAGCCGAGGGTCCCCACCCGCCTCAGGCCCTTGCGGATGGCGGTTCCGCTCACTGAGCTGTTTCCTCACCTGTAAAAGGGCATCAGAAACTCAATGTCACTGGCGGTCATGAGGATGAGGGGTTCCATCCCAGGAATGGGCACCTCGTAGGTGCCCAAGAAAAGTGATGTGTTGCTTTTCTATGGGTGCTGCACTAAATGTCCACAAACAGAGCAGCTCAAACAGCACACGTTTACTATCTGGCCGTTCGGGAGGTCAGAGGTCCCGCATGAGTCTCCCGGGGCTAAGCCACAGTGTGGCAGGCCTGCCTTCCTCCTGGCGGCTCCAGGGGACATTAGATTCCTTGCCCTTTCCAGATTCTCTAGCAGCACCCAGATTCCTCGGCTCGAGGCCCCTGCCTCCATCTTCAGAGCCGGCCACACGGCTTCTCTCCGATCCTTTCTCCATGGGACCACAGCTGGGAAGGGCCTCTGGCTTCAAGGGCTCGAGTGATGACTCGGGGCCCGCCTGATGACCCAGGATCACCGCCCCATCATCGGGTCCTTAACTCGGTCATATCTACAAAGGCCCTTCTGCCACGTCAGATCAGATGTGCATACGATCTGGGAATCAGGGTGAGACATCTCTGGGGGGCGGTATTCTCCTGACCACACGGGAGTTGAGTTGAACCCCATAAAGCGAGGGGTGCCTGGGCCGGATTTTTGGCATTTCTTCCTGGAAGAAGAGGATTCCACTAAAACCAGCTCATTCGAGGACCATTTCCCATCCTTCTGCGGCTTTTGACTCTCTTCAAAGAGCCACTGTCTAGCCAAGAAGACGGGGGCCAGGACTGCCAAACCGTTGCTTCAGAATAAACCCTCCTAGGAAATTTCCACGGGACCCGGCCCTCTTCTCCCCCACGGACCCGCCTGCAGCCCCAGCCCACGCAGGGCTCCTTGGAGAAAGGGCGCCAGACCTCGCGCTCCCGACGTGTTGGTGTTTGTTCTGTTTGTTTGTTTTCCTCTGTCCAATGAAGCGGCACCAGGACACTGTTCCGAGGCGGAGTGACGCGGCCCGGGCCCTCACCTTCATCTTAGGAAAGGGTTTACAGCTGCGTCCTCGTCGCCTCGCCACCCCAGCTTAGATCCCTCAGGCCCCTCCTCGGGGCCTCCCACGCGCTCGGCACATGTGCAGGGGTCACGGATTGTGCCCCACTGAGCCAGCACGTCAACCCCACTTGCGCAACAACCCAGCATCTTCTGACTTTATTTGATTCGTCCATTAAGTCACTGTTCGCAGATGGGCTCAGGGTGGGGTGCTTTTGCACACAGGAAATGCATTTGTTTTATTTATTTATTTATTTTTGGAAATGCATTTGTTTTAGATTGCCACCGGGTTTGCAAGGACAGATGCCATCTCAGGAATCCTCCCGATAATTCTGGCATTCCCACTTCCTGGTGAAACAGGGTGGGGCGGGGGACGTGGCCACAGTCATGCAGCCGGTAAGTGACAGGGCTGGGGTTTGTCCTCTGACTTTAAATCGTGCCAATTTCCTGTGCAACACTCACTCTGTACTGGGACACGGTGCGAGAATAAGAACATGCATAGTTGGTCTTGGTCTCGGGTTCGTGGCACAAGAGCTCCTAAGACTCCTAATTTCTTAGAAGGGGTGAGAGGAGCATTTGGGGTTATTCTGAACAAGCCCCTCAACCACACCCGAGTTTATGCTAACGAGGTGACCTGGGTGGCCCCTCGATAGCTTCAGGATGGGGACCGATTGCCAGAGGAACCAACCAGGTGATGAGGTTTGGAACTTGCAGCCCCATCCCTGACCTCCATCCCTGGGGAGGGGCTGGAGATGGAGTGGATCACGAATGATTTAATCATTCATCCCTAAGTAATGGAACCTCCATAGAAAACCTTAAAATAAGGAGTGTAGAGACCTTTTGCTGAAACATATTCACGTGCCTGGAGAGTAGCACACCCCAAACTCTGGGGAAAGCATTTTACACACTCATCACCCTTCCAGACCTCACCTTATATACATCTTCATCTGGCTGTTCATTTGTGTCCTTTATAACAACCCAGCAAATGTAAGGAAAGGGGTCCCCTAAGTTCTGTCAGCTGTTATAGCAGATTATTGAGCCTGAGGAGGCGGCTGTGGGAACCCTTGATATATATAGCCTAATGAGACAGAAGTGTGGGTAACATGGGAACCCTCTAATTGTGACTGGCGTCTGAAGGGGGGACCATCCTGTGAGACTGAGCCCTTAACCTGTGATGTCTGTGCTAACTCTGGGTAGTTAGTGTCGGAAGGAATTAAATTTCAGGGCACTCAACTGTGTCCACAGAGAAGCAGAGCATTGCTTGGTGTGCAAAACCCACACCTGTGGTGTTAGAAGTGTTATGAGTAAAAAAAAAAACAGATCTTGATAGTATCTGTTTTTATTCACACATTCATTCACTCGATGTTTAGTAAGTTCACTGAGTTCAAGTTTGTGCTGGTGATAGAGTGATGGACAGGACAGGCACCCCTCCCCTTCCTGGATGTGCTGGGATGGGAAGCGTGGCCTGCAGACCAGTGGCTCTCACCCCCGCCCACCCCATCGCCAGGGCCACTGTGGAACTCGGGCAAACACAGAAGATGTCCTCATTCGGTCGGTGTGGGCTGGGGCCGTCACACTGGCCATTTTTTAAATTTCTTTTTAATCTAGGTGTGTAGTAGGCTGAGTAATGGCCCCCAAAGATATCGGGTCCTCATCCCTGGAAACTATCAATATTACCTTTTGTGGCAAAGACTTTGCAAATGTGACTAAGGCTCTTGAGATGGGACCATCATCCTGGATTGTCTGGTGGACCTTCAATGCCACCACATGGGTCCTGACAGGGAGGCAGGGGCAGACCTGGCCACACAGGGGAGGTGGCAGTGTGGCCTGGAGGCAGAAATAGGAGTGATGTGGCCTTAAGTCAAGGAACAGAAGCTGAAAGAGAAGGAAGGGTTCTGCCCTGGAGCCTCCAGAGAGAGCGTGGCTTTGCTGATACCTTGATTTCACACTCTGGCCTGCAGAGCTGGGAGAGAATACATTTCTGTTCTTTTAAGCCACCACGTTTATGGCAATTCATTACAGCACGCACCGGAAACGAACATCAAGGATAACTACATACAGATACGCAGTAAATCTAAAGTACACAACTTGATGAATTGTTATATATACACCCACGTGCCACCCCATAGGTCAAGATAGAAACTCCCAGCATCCCAGGTTTCCAGTCAGTATCCCTCTCTCCCTCCCTTCCCTGCCACTCCCCCCCCCCCTTACACACACACACACCCACCCACCGCCAAGATAACCTCTCTCTCGACCTCTGTCACGGCTAGCTTGCCAGTCCTAGAACTTCACAGACACGAACCACACAGCGTGTGCTCTAGTGTGAGGCTTCTGCTAAACGTAATAGCAGTGAGACTGGAGCGTGCTGCTGGCTTCCTCCCTTTACTGATGAGTACTGCTCCACTATGGAAATACACTGTAGTTTGCGCATCCATTCTCCTGCTGATGGACATCTGGGCTGCTCCCGGGTATTAGCTATGATTAATAAAGCTGACAGGAACAGTGCCGCGTAGTCTTTTGTGAATATATGTGCTCGCATATTTCAGGCGCATGCCCAGGAGTGGACTGGCTGGGTCCGGATCCCTAGTTTTCTATAGCTTCCCAGGTGATTCAAACGTGTAATCAGGTGTGAGAACCACGGATTTTTGGCTAATGGTTCCCAACTGGGGACGATTTTGCCCCCCAGGGGACATCTGGCAAAGCCTGGAGACATTTTTGGTTGCCACAACTCAGGGTGGGGGTCACTGACAGAACCTGATGGATAGCGGTCAGGATGCGCAAAGCATCCCGCAGTACAGAGGGCAGCCCCCGCCCTCCACACACAGCACAGTTATCCCGCCCCAATGGTCACAAGGACTGAGGCTGAGAAACCCGACGGTACCCCAATCACTCACAACCACAGGCATGAATAACGTGAATAACCCACCTGCACGCAAGTTACAGCTCACAGAGCCGGCCCCTGCTTTGAGAGGTGGGGCGTGCTGACGCGGCGAGGGCCAGAGGTCTGGTCACTCTTGGCGAGCCCTGGAGAGAGGAGGGCAGGCCGCCCGGGGAGGGTGCGGACCGGTTTTCCCGAGCCAACCTCAGCTGTGGGCCTTCAGGGAGGCTCTGGGTAACCCCCTGCCCCACGGGTGCATGCATGGGTTTCGACGTCATCCCCACGCAGCAGTTCCCTCCGCCTGGGGCTACTGGCTCCAGGGACAGAGAAAGCCCCCAGCGGACGGACGGGAACCATCTTATCCATCACTGCAGATGTTTGCTAAGTGAATGGATAAATGGGCTTCCAAGCCAGTCCTCCTGTTCCAGGTACAGGGAGAGCTGAAGTGAGATTGGCGTGTGCCTCCAGGGCGCGGGAACGAAGTTCGGAGGGCATGCTATCAACAAGCTCCATCTGCTGGGCAGGCAATC
Organism: Cnephaeus nilssonii; assembly: GCF_951640355.1. Classification (NCBI taxonomy): domain Eukaryota; kingdom Metazoa; phylum Chordata; class Mammalia; order Chiroptera; family Vespertilionidae; genus Cnephaeus; species Cnephaeus nilssonii. The sequence continues at coordinate 29,276,642 of NC_137091.1, read as the reverse complement.
TCACGGGGTCTGGGTGTGGGGAGATTGGCTGGGTGTGGACCACACCCACTTCCTCTTCCTCCTAAACACAACCTGGACTACATTTCCCAGCATCCCTTGCAGTCAGGTGTGGCCAGGTAACAATCTAGGCCAAATGCAATCTGGGTGGAACTTGTGCTTCCCTTAAAAGCTCTGACACCTACTCTCCCTGCTCTGTCCCTGCCCACCAGCTGGAAGCAAAGGACTCTTGGGAGGGTGGCAGAGCCACAGACGGGAAGAACCCAGTTCCTAAATTGCCCCCTAAAAAAGCCACACACTTAACACTTGCTTTGCACTGTTGGGTGGAAAACAACCTTTGTGTTAAGTCACTGAAAAGTGGAGACTTGTTTGTTACAGCAGCTAGCATGCCCTTAACTAGTACACCATGTTTCTGCAAACCAGGGGATGGGATTTTAACTCCAGTCCAGGTAAGAAGTGAATCCCCCCCCCCCGCAGAAAGGAACATAAAATGCAGAATGAGGGAGAGGATGCTGAGTTTGCAGGGGGGAAAAAAAAACCCACAGCAGCTGCCAAAGAGACCCCTGAACTACAGTGTAACTAGCACTTCTCAACCAGCACGTTGGGGTTGTTGACATTTACAGATGACTCAGCTGTGCCAAAACGAGTGAATCTTTCTTTGCACTCATTTAAAAAAATTATATTTAATTTACTAATGTACACATACATATTTAAAACTATATTAGATATTTCTTAGAAATATGGCTAATTCCTCCTCTCACATTCCACAAAGTCATTCTGTTCGAACTGCCCCGTGGCTTCCACACCAGGGTTTTGTCTCGCTTAGAGCCGCGCTGTGTTCTGTCGTTTGCTTTTCATTATTTGGGAGGTGGAGCTCTGAATCCAGATATTATTTGATCACTCCCAGCATGGCTGCTCTGTGACCCTCCATCAGGGTCCCTTTGCCCCTTACAGGGGTGACCTCCTCCCCTCCCCACCCTGAGCGGTCCCCTCAGCATGTTCCCTATTCCCCATTGGGGCACCCACACCATGGGGGGCAGCGGGGTTCTCCCACCTGCCAGGCGGTGGGGGCCCGGGCCCCTTGGCCTTCAGATCCCCTCCTGGCTCTTCCCTTTCTCTGCATCATAGTTGGGCCGACCCCCAACAGCTGCATTTCCCAGGTGCCTGGCTCAACTGGACGGGGCCAATGGGAGGCACAGGGGGAGATGCTGGGTGCTCTCTCCTCCCCCTCCGGCTACATCTCAGGTGACCGTGTATGTCCTCCACGGCCCCTCTTCCTCCAGGTAGACCTCTGTGTTCTAGCTTCCTCCCCTAGCCTGGCCCCTGCGAGGCCTCCTTCTGTCCCTTCAGCTCCAGAATCGGGGGCAGCTTCCTGCAGTAGCTGAACTCAAGAGGTGACGAGAGTTCCGTCGGGCTTCTCAGCCGTCTGTCACCTGCATACCCCAGGCCCCGCATTCATTCCCTCTGGAGAAGTGCTCAGAGGGGTGTCTGTTTTCTGGGATGGACCCCAGTGGCTACGTGGGCCCACAGGGAGGTTCTCGCCACGGGCCATCTTTCCAGGCCCACTTGGGGGGGGGGGGGGACACGTTTCCACCCGGAAGGCCGCAGCCAGGCTCTCACCTCTTCCCCCTGCCCCTCTCCCCGGCTCTTCCTCTCTGCGAGTTCTCCTCCCTCAGCTGCATCTCGCATCTCCCCCTTCTCTGATCTTCTCTGATTCATGTTGAGGCCAGTCTCCACGTGCAGCCTTCATGAGAGACCACAAATTTGGGGAGCTTTTACTCACACTGGTGAGACCAAATTTCAAGAGCACTATCTCCCCAAGGACTTAAAAAACACTCAAGGAAGTTACTTTGGCTCGGCCGGCATGGCTCAGTGGTTGAGCATCGACCAAGGAACCAGAAGGTCACGGTTTGATTCCCAGTCAGGGCACATGCCCGGCTGGGCTGGATCCCCTGTAGGGGGTGTGCAGGAGGCAGCCGGTCGATGATGTTTCTCTCTCGCCGATGTTTCTATCTCTCTATTATCCTTCTCCCTTCCCCTCTCTCTAAAAATCAATTTAAAAAAAAAAACATTTTAAAAAGTTATTTTTATGCTCAAAGTTGAGTGTTTATCCCTTTGTGTCCAGTCCTGTCCTCTCAGCACTAAGCCGCATTTCATGGCCTGGTGTGATAGCAGAAGGGGTGCTGGTGGGGATACCCCAAAAGAAAATTATGAGCGATTTCATAGGATTCGTCCCCTCTAGAAGTAAAGTCAGTAGCCAGCAAGGAAAGGCGTATTCATAGGAGCAAAACTTTGTAGAAGCAAGATACTGGTGACGGGGGGGGGGGGGGGCGGGGGGGGGGACGGGGGCTTGGGGGTGAGAAAAGGACTCGAGACACCCCCCTCCCCCCGCTTTGGCACTGTTATACTGGCACCCGTCATATTTTCTGAAAACAAAGGAGGAAAAACATCTCTCATTCCAAAAAGTTTATGGGCTCAGCTCATTCTATCTGACATGAAGACTTTGAGGAAACACAGCTGATAAAGGTCTTGCTGGAGGCTGTGCTTTGAGAAAGGTCCCAAGTTGTGACTAACAACTGGCGGGTGATTTGTGATAAGCATTTACAGTGTCTAGCAGAAACAGGCCACAGGCGTGTGAGGGAGGCTCCGGCGGCCGCCACCAGACCCCCGTCTTCTGCCGGGCTGGGGCTTATCTGCCGTCAGTAATGCGGAGGATGTCAGTTGCTGTCGCTGTGTCTCTGCTCCTGGCTGTCTGGCTGTCTGTCTGAACAGTAAACTATGCACAGACTCATCCAGGGTCTGAGATTAAAGGCCCCTCCAGGATTGTTAAGGGAAGACTATCAGGATGCCTCCCCTCCCAGTGCTCAGCATCTGATGTCAGACCCAAAGCAGCGCCCCCCGCCACCCCCTCGGGAGAAAGCCCAGCCAGTCAGCCCTGGTGCTATCTGGGCCAGCTCCACGCAGCACTGGCCCGTCCTCGGCTGTCTCCTGGAAAGAGTGGGTTGGAGGCAAGCAAGCCACCTGGGAGGCTGGCCCCGGAGAGCTGGGTCCTTCAGCACCAACGGGGCAGGACTGTAGCTACAGGCACTGCAAGGTCCGCTTAGAACCAAGCCCGGGACAGGTCCAGGTCACAGGAGCCTGGCGCTGCCCAGGAGCACTGAAGGTGTCATTCTTCATACAGCCACCAGAGGGCACTGTCCAACACCACATCAGCACGCCCCTTGTGAAAAACTTCCATGGCTTCCAGGACCCTTAGGATCAAGCCAGATCCATCCACCCGGATGAAAAGGCCATGAACGATCTGACCTTTCCAGCTCCCCATGCTCCCTGTCCAGCAACGACGGCTTTCTCACATTTCCTAGAAAACGCGGCACTTCCTGTGGCCGCGAGGCTTTTGCAACCACTCTGCCCACTTCGAAGAAGGCTCGTGCACTCATCACTCATGCGCCTAGAGAACTCCTAGTCATCCCTTAGGCTTCATCTTACACGCCAGCCCAGTCCCAAAGGCAGGCGGTGCCCACACACCTGAGGCGTGTGCATCTCCCCGTTCGGCACCTTGTACTTCTCTTTGCTGCGCTTGCTGTGGGTGCAGTTACATCATGGACTCCATCACGGCCTGTCTGCCGTCCGCGGTCTCCCCAGCTAGACACCAGTGCTGTCTGACCCAACCTGTCCACCCCGGCTCCCCAGGCCCGCACAATGCCCGCAGTGTGCCGTCTGCCGCTAGCAGGCTACCTGCGGTGGGCGCCAGTGCCAGCCACCAGATATTTCTGGCCCTCACTCCCTGGGCACTTGGTAGGATTGCACTTTCTGCCCCTTGTGGTGGGACATGGCACTCCTGCTACGTACAGCAGCCAACAGCTGCGAGCCACGGAGACTGCCGCTGCCCAGGCCAGACCTTCAACGGCCGTGGACACCCGTCGGCCTGGTGCCTGGCAACAGCTGAGGCGGCAGCTGCTCCTTCGGCCGGGGTTCCGGAGTGTCTGTGAATTGGTTTACAAATTTTATATCCACATCCGAGGGGCAGCGGCCGTGGCATAGTTGTCATGCTCCGTGCTGTGCAAATATCCAAAGCGCCGGCATTGGAATGCCTAGCACGGGAGCCAACACCTGGGAATAAAATCAAACGTGTGCAGAGGGGCCGGCGGAGGGGCCGACGGAGCCCGAGGTGGGCGGCAGGAGTCGCCTAGGCCAGCGGTCGCCAACCGGTGGTGGTTCGTGAGGTCCGGAAGGCTGGCGGCCGCTGGTCTAGGCTGCTTTCTCTTCTCGTCAGGACTTAGGAACACGTCTGCCCCCGATGGCCCCCCGTTTTCTGAAGGCAGGGAGCAGCTTCCATGCAACGGGCTCTCGTCGGGGATGAAATACGGCCATGGTGATGCGGGTTTAAGAATCGAAATGGCCTTAGTCTGTGCTCTTGGTGACACACAAATAACGGTGACGCGGCTCCTGCGGAGCCCAGGAGTGGTGTGGTGATGCAGGAGAGCTGGTCTCTGCACGTGAAGACGGTTACGGTACTTTGTGACTCATCTGTTTCACTTACGCCTTCTCTTTTGTGTGTGCTCAGCCGTGTATTACAATAAGAATCTTTGTGTACGTGAGTAAAAAAGAGCTTTTTGGGTCGGTATCAAATAAAAGCTAAATGGTAACAAGCACCTTGGCAGGGGAGGGGGGCGAGGGATTTGTGATGCTTTTCTCAGGGGTGCAGGCTGGCGAGCCTGGCGTGGGGCGTCCTCCCCCTGAGGAAACACGGGGGCACCATCTAAACACCCACAGCGCCATGTTCCCGTTTCTGAGGTGAAGAAATCAAGGGTTTGAAAGATGCGCGAAGGTGCCCCAAGCCACTGTGCTAATGGAAAGCAGAGCAGCATTGAAACAGCCTCCCTGTCCCCCAGTTCCTGTTCTTACCAGCCACCCAGCCCGTCTCTGGTCGCAGGGAGTCCCCGCCTCCCCCAGGCTCTTCCCAAGTGGGCCGCTCCTGGCAGCAGCTACCCTTTGCACAGAGTGTTGTTTGGAGGGCACCTCACCAGCTCGCTCCTAACACCCCAACACCCCCTCCCCGGCTTGCAGGGTTGAGGCTGCTGTGAGCAGGCCTTGTCCTGAAGCAATTTGCCCTGGGGAACCAGCTGGGGACACGTCCACCCAGCCCACAGCTCATCTCCTGGGCTTAGAACCCAGCCCTGCCACTAACCACCTGGGCCCCACCACCTGCTCCTTACACAGACGCATATAAAGCCCACGCGTGTGCACGCACACACACGAAAACACACACACAGACACATGCACACACACAGAGATACACACACACACACACACACACACGTGCATGGACGTTCCAAGCACCTAGAATAGTGGCCAGCCCACAACCAGTCTTCAGTAAATATCTATTTAGTAAATGAATAAATTACTAAATGCATCATGTGCTCACTATGCTAAGAGTTGGAGGAAACCCCCCAAACACATTGTCTTAAGCCAGAGCCCCCAAAGCACCCCCAGGTGAGGATTCCTGGGCATCGATACGGAAATGGTCCTGGGGGAGCAGGCTGAGGCGGGGGAGCAGGGCAGGAGGGGGGACCAGCGAGGGTGCGCGCTCAGGCCCCGGCCCAGCCTCAGCCGGAACCTGAGGCACACAGATACGATGCACACGGACACACACGCCAAGGCTTGGGGAGGAAAGCTATCTAACAAGTTTGTCCTGAATGTGGGAGGAGGAGGGAGAGGGCCTTACCTGGCGCCTCTGTTAGCATCAGGCAAGAGCCCGGGGGCCTCAGTTTCCCCTTTAGGAATGCGTGATGACCCAGAGGCCTGGTCGCCAGGCCCGCCGTGAGCCTCGAGCGGAGGAGAGGCACCCGTGAGCCATGATCATCAGTCCGCACTGGCGCCCCAGGCCGCCCCAACAGGAGCTTCTTTCTGGTTGGTTTGGGGGCCCGTCCGCGGTGTTCAGCTACCCACGTCCCTGTCTGACCAAGATGAGCTGGAAGTCAAGTGCGGTCAAGGCAAAGTGCCAGCTCTGGCCGAGCCCATCGGCCCCGCCCCGCGTCGCCCCCGGATCTGCCTGTAGCCTGGCCTCCTCACTCCGCTTCTTGCTAATGAGAGGCGAGTGGCGGGCTGCGGGCAAGAAATGCCTGACCGATGGCAGGTGGGCCGAAGGCAGGTAAAACGGGCCAGAGCCGGGGGGTCATTTAAACACTCACGTAGGATGAAGAGCCAGAGCTGGCCCGGCCCAGGCCACCGCTGAGCGAGCACCGGGCAGCAAGCATGCTCTGCTTCGAGCTGGACGGTATCTTTTTAAGTGGAAATGTCGATCGACTTTGCGAAGAAGACTCGGTCCTTGGAGAGAAGCCAAGTCTTTCCCAGGACAACAGCCTCGGGCTGTGCACAGGCTGACCCAGAGTGGAGGCGCTCCTACGTGCAGTAGGAAGTTGGGGGGTGTTGAGGACCCCCCACATGGGGCTGAAGAATAAGGAGGAGAGCTGTGCCATTCCCTCCCTCCCTAATTGCCTTTCTTCCTTCTTTCTTTTTTATTCTTCTCCTCCCTCCTCCCCTCTGTGCCTTTTTATTCGCCCCTTTTTTTAAAAAAAAAATGTTTTTATTGATTTCAAAGAGGAATGGAGAAGGGGAGAGAGATAGAAACTTCACTGATGAGAGAGAACCATTGTTTGGCTGCCTCCTCACACCCCCCACTGGGGATCGAGCCCACAACCCAGGTAGGTGGCCTGACAGGAAATCGAACCGTGACCTCCTGGTTCATAAGTTGACGCTCAAACCACTGAGCTATACTGGCCAGACCTGTTTTTTGTTTTGTTGAATTTTTTATTAAATGCTTATTATGTCCCCCCTAGGCACTGGAGATACAGCAATGAAGAGAAAGAACAAAATTTAAAAATTCTGCCTTTGCAGATCTTACATTTTCACGGGAGAGAGACAATATAACAAATAAGTAAAAATAAGTTTTTAGGATGTGCAGAAGAGAACAAATGAGTAAGGAAGGGTGGGGGCTGCAGAACTTGTAGCTCAGGTGCCAGGGAAGAAAGGTCTCTCTGAGAAGGTGGTAAGATCAATGGGGAAGGGCATTCCAGGCAGTGGGAACAGCAGGTGCAAAGGGCCTGGGGCAGCACTGTGTGTTTGAGTAACATCAAGAAGGCTCAGCTCTAGCTTGTTTGGCTCAGTGGATAGAGCGTCGGCCTGCGGACTGAAGGGTTCCAGGTTCGATTCTGGTCAAGGGCACATGCCTGGGTTGTGGGCTCAATCCCCAGTGGGGGGCTTGCAGGAGGCAGCTGATCAATGATTCTCTCTCATTGTTGATGTTTCTATCTTTCTCTCCCTCTCTCTCCTTTCCTCTCTGAAGTAAACAAAAATATATTTTGAAGAAGAAGAAGAAGAAGACGACGACGGCTCAAACAGCCCTAGCCAGTTTTCTCAGTGGTTAGAGCATCGGCCCGTGACTGAAGGGTCATGGGTTCAATTCTGGTCGAGGGCACATACCTTGGTTGCAGGCTCAATCCCTGGCCCTGGTTGGGGCATGTGTGGGAGGCAACTAATCAATGTCTCTCTCACATGAATGTTTCTCTCTCAGTCTCTCCCCCCCCCCTTCCACTCTTTCTAAAAATCGGTGGGAAAATATCCTTGAGTTAGGATTAACAAATGAAAGAGAAAGAGAAGGCTGAAACGTACCCCCTCCTGTCTATGGAGTGTCGCAGACGCTCCTCTCTGTCCCACCTGCTTCCAGCTCTCTCTCTGAGCCATGGATGGGTATCCATGTGATGCCAACTGGACGCTGTGCTCCATGGGCGGGGGGCGGGGAGGGGTGGGGACACTCAGGTGGGAAAACTGACACAGGTCTGCCCTCCTGGGGCTACAGTCTGGTCCAGATAGTGAACATTGGCAGCTCATGGCTCACCTTGACCAGAAGCCTTGTTTTGTTTGGCCAGCAATACATGTGTTCTTATTTGGTAACTTTTAATTTTGATAGCGTTTCACACTCACAGAGAAGATGCAAGAATAGTACATGAAACTCCCATACGCTCTTTACACAGACTCATCAGTTGCTTAGATTTTTCCCATTTACTTCGTCGCCTGTGCGTTCCCTCCCCAGGTACACTGACATGCCGGTGTCTCCCCTGCACCATTTGAGAGTGAGTCACAGCCCCTCCTACCCACAAATACTTCGGTGTGATTGAAGCAAGTTAAGTGTCCGTGGTGGGTGAGTAGATAAAGGAACTGCGGTCTGGCCACACGGTGGACGATTCTTCAGCCTCCGGCCTTAAGACAAACCTGTGCAACAGCACGGAACGAACCTTGAGGACATGGTGCTAAATTAAATAAGCCGGACCCCGAAGGACAAACACCACATGCTAACTCTTCCAGGACGAGCCCCGCCCGCACAGAAGCTGAGAGGAGTTGGGGGCGTGGGGTAACTGCACAGCACAGAGCCTACAGTTAACAATACTGTATTGTGTACTTAACAACTGGCTAAGAGGATAAAAACACCTCCGGCCTTATGTTAGGTGTTTTTATCACACACAAAAATAAAAAGTCATAGAGAGCAGGGGAAAGCTTTTGGAGTGAAGGATATGTTTAGGGCATAGATTGTGCTGGTGGTTTCATGCAAACCCATCGGGTTGTATACACTGAATAGGTACAGCTTTATTTTTCTAAAATGCTTTTATTGATTTTTAGAGAGAGAGGAAGAAAGAGGGAGAGAGAGATAGAAACATCGATGAGAAAGAAATAGCGATTGGCTGCCTCCTGCACACCCCCTCCTGGGGATCGAGCCCACAACCCGAGCATGTGCCCTGACCTGGAATTGAACCGGTGACCTCTTGGTTCACGGGTCAATGCTCCACCACTGAGCTACACCGGCCAGGCACGATGTACAGCTTTCTGAGTGTCAATAGCACCTCGATAAAGTGGTTTCAAAAATACCTGGGTGTGCCGTCCCGAGAACAAGGACATCCCCTCACATAAGCACCGGGGAGATCAAGCGCAGGAAACGCAGGGAAACGAGTCTAGGGTCTACGCCACCCTAGTCCTACTTCATCACCTGCTCCAGTTCACATTCACATTTCACCAGCCAGCCCAACACACCTCTTTTACAGCTGCATTTTCACTCACCTAAGGTCTGATTCGGGAGCATGAAGCGCACCATTCGTGTCTCTTTAGTGTCTTTTCACTCTTCTTTTTTCTTTTTTTCTTTTTTTGTCTCCCATGATGTTGACATTTTTGAGGTGCCTGGGCCAGTTATTCTATAGCATGGCCCTCACTTTGGGTCTGTCTCACAGTTAGACTAGTTTCTGAGTTTGGGGTGGGAATAGCACGGAAATGAGGCCGTGTCCTTCTGAGTCCATGTTATCCACAGACGCATGATTCAATATGTGTGATCTTAATGTTTTTAAATTAAAAGTTGATTAGCCCTAGGGGAAAAAAAATGGATTCCTCAAAACCAACTTTGGTTAAGTTCCCTGTAAAACAGTGAGCATACAGAACACTCCCATTCCATGAACAGAAAATCACTGATTTTTTAAATATCTAACCACAAAAAAAAAAGAAAGAAAGAGAACCACTATGGTTTTGGTCCAAGATATGTTGGATTTTGTCCTTCTTCTGCCGGTTGGGTAGAGCTGCATCTGTAAACGAGTGCAACATGAATTCAGACGTGGTGAGTGGAAGACTCGTAACCAATGCTGGCGCAGGCCCCCCTGGGACCCCAGTGAGTCCTCTGGGCAGTTTCCACGTGCCCCAGTGCCTGCCACGGTCCTCTAACAGCCCGTGCTCCTTGTTCCACGCTGGAGATGGTCCTTTTCCCCGGGATCAGCCTCTGCTCTGGGAGCTCCCTGAGCAGCCTGAGTTGGTGCCACCGGGGTTGGGACCACGCATGCTGGACGGTGGCAGGGGCTGAAGAGGATAGGATGGCTGGGGAGTTGTGGATGTCGGTTTTGATCACGTGACACACCTCTGTTTTCTGCACCGAAAAGTTATTATGTTCCCCTTGTCATTAATAAATAACGTGTGGAGAAATACTTGGAGACCATAAATATCCTGTTCCTCCAAAAATCATCACTTGTTGTCAGCATCCACTGATGCTCTAACTCCATCATCCTGAACACATTTGTTAGTTGGCAAACATTAATTGGCAGCTAGATAGTCGGCAAAGAGAAGCTTTCTTTCAAAGACAGCTTTCTCTCCTCCCTCACTTCTTTATTTCTGTCAGCGTGGCGTGGGTGTTTCATCCATATAAGGAGCATCCTAGCTGATTTAAGGAGATTGGATGGAGGTGGTGGTGGATGTATTAGTCAGCTATTGCTGTGTAACAAGCCACAAAGCCTTTATTTGTAAAGATTTATTCTCTCTTATGGTCTCTGTGGGCCAGCTATTTGGGAACAGCCAGAGGGGAAGTTATGGTTTGGGGTTTCTTGGGGTCAAGATGCAGGCCTGAAGGCTTCATTGCAGATAGAGGACCCACTCACACAACCGCCATGCAGTGCTGGCCATTGGCAGGAGGCCCCACCCCTCCTCACAGGCTGTTTGCGTGTCCTCACGGCGTGGTGGCTGGCTTCCCCAGAGCGAGTGGCCCAAGAGAGGGAGAGCCAGGCAGAGGCTGTTCTTCCCAGGCCTGCCCTGAGGGGTGGCACAGTACAGCTTCCACCACGTTCTACCGGTTAGGAGTGACACTTAGTGGGTCGGGCCCATGCTGAGGGGTAGGGAATGAGCCTCCACCCTTCAAAAGGAGGCCAAAGAATGTGCAAGCATTTGTGGGTTCCTCAGAAAGTTAAACACAGAGTCGCCTGATGACCTGATACCCCTCCTCAGTGTTAAATCCTGAGAACTACACCAGGGGCTCACACAAGTGGCTGTACATGCATGCTCTCGGAAGCACCATAAACAGTGAAAAGATGGAGATGGCCTAAGTGTCCATCAACCAATGAGTGGGTAACCTAGATGTCCTTTGCTTATCCAGTGGGATATTATCTATCTATCTATCTATCTATCTATCTATCTAAAAAGAGGTAATATGCAAGTTAGCGGGGACGCCATAACAGTCACGACCAGCTCAGGAGGAGGCTGCGTGCGCAGATGGGCCTGGAGTGGAGACACAACACACAGGAGGGCCCGCCCTCACTGGGAGATAGCACGCCAGCAGTCCTGCCTCTGAGCGTGAGCTGCAGAGGAAACACCTTTTCTGACCGCTCATTGGCTAAGCTCCCTGTACACCACTCACAGTGTTCTTGGTAACTTGGGTAATAAGAATCCAAGAAGGTGATCTAAGGTTTTCTACCTCACTCCTGGAGGAAAAAATGTAGGTCCGCTACTGGAGGGGCTAAGAAATGTCATATCCTGCCCTAGCCGGTTTGGCTCAGTGGATAGAGCCTTGTCCTGTGGACAGCAGGGTCCGGGTTCGATTCTGATAAAGGGCATGTACCTAGGTTGCAGGATCCTCCCTGGCCAGGGCCCAGGTCAGGGCTCATGCAGGAGGCAACCAATTGAAGTGTCCCTCTCACATTGATGTTTCTTTCTGTCTTTCCCTCTCTCTTCCCAAGCTCTGTAAAAATCAATGGAAACATATCCTCAGGTGAGGATAAAAAAAAAAAAGAAAGAAATGTCATATCCTATGAAAGACACATCTTGAAAATACCTAAAGAAAGTTGTCATTTTTTCATGGTGAAGGGACTGGAGTCCGTGTTGATGAAAACACCTTGGTGGCTGCTGCGGCCGGCAGTGGCAGCAGTAGCAGGGTGATGGGGGTGGCGCCTTCCCCTGATCAGCTGGTCACCTCCCGCAGAGGGAGGCCAGACTGCAGTTTAGGCACGCTCTGGGGAGCGGGCCTAAGCCGTCAGTAGGACATCCCCTGAGGGCTCCCGGATTGTGAGAGGGGGCAGGCTGGGCTGAGGGACCCCTCCCCCAGTGCACAAATTTCGGGCAACGGGCCTCTAGTTTGGTCATAAAAGGAGCGAAGCCCTGAGGCACGCTTCCACGTGGATCAACCTTGAAACCCCTGTGCTACGTGGAAGAAGCTGGACACAAAAGGCCACAAATTGTGTGAGTCCGTTTATATGAAATGTCCATCTTAGAAATACCCATGGGGACAGAAGGATTGGTGGGTGCCAGGGGCTGGGGGAGATGGAATTAGGTGGGTTTGGGGTTTGACTTTGGGGAGGTGGAAATGTTTTGGGACTAGAGAGCGGTGGGGTTTGTACAGCACTGGGAATGTACTACATGCCACTGAACGGATCACTTCAGATGGTTAGGTTCTTGTTATTGTGAGTTCACCTCAATCACTTATTCTAAAAAACAAAACAAAAACAGAAAACACCACAGTGAGTCCGACTGAACCCTGCGAGGCCAGCTGGAGCCGCGGTGGATCAGGGAGGGCAGGCTGGAGGGGAGGGCAAGGTGAGCAGAGGGCGTGCAGACGGCTGGCACCCCTGCCTGGAGGGGTCAGCGGGGAGGAAAGGAGGGAGATGCCCAGCTTTGGGAACATGGGGGGATGAGGGGGTGGGGCTCAGCGGCGTCTGGAACGCCACGGCCCCCAGAAGCTCCTGGAAGAAGAGGGAGAGGCTGATGGCACGTTGGGTTTGTGGTGCAGAGGGGCCTCCGGGGGCTGCTCATGTGAGCATCTTCCAGGAATGAGTCAGAGGGAGGGCGTGCTAGCAGCATCTATCTAAAAAACAGGCGGCGTGTCCTGTCATCTGAAACCATCCCTCCCCACATTCCGGGGGTGAGCCCCAGTGTCAGATGGCTGGCGCTGGAGCCCGGCCTGGCAGCAGACCGCGGGATGTGTCTGTGGGGTGTGGGGCGGGGCCACGTGGGCTTGGGGTTCTGTGGGTGGCGGGGGCTGCGCTCTGTCAGAGGCATGCCCTGGAACCCCCTGTGCTCCCTCAGACTGAAGGGCCACCTCCCTTGTGTTTAGTGGTGTTCCCTCCGCCCATTTCTCTTTTGGGGGCTGGAATCTGGCCACTGGGTGCCAGGAAGTCGGTTCCTGCTCTGGAAAATGCCCAGAAGTTAGACCACGGGGCATCAGAGTGGATGGCATTTTCATCAGCACCGAGCCCGAGCAGTATTTATGATGATGTGAATCCCTATTTAAGAAGGTGGGCGAGTGGACCATGCTAACCACTGTGGCACGTTTGGGGGTACACCACAGGGTAATGAACTTGGGCTCAGGGTCAGATGGACTTGCTCTCTGTCCCACTCACTAGCACTGGACTTCCCTGTGCCTCGACTTCCCCTTCTGTAGCCTGGGGTGATGGCCTGCCCGATAGACCTGTGAGAAGCCTGTGACCTGCTGGGCGCTGGGCACACGACGGCATGATTACCAGTGACGACCTTTACATCATTTGGATGTGCCTGGGGTGTTGGCTGAACTTCACCAAATCCCCCTCCTAACAGCCATCTGGGGTGAGGACCGTTCTCCCCATTTCCTTAGGGGAAGAAAGAGAGGCTCGGTTCAGGCGTGATTAGGGGGTAGGTCACACATCCGTCGGATTTCAAAATTCACACGATTTTCTTTACTTTGTGAGCCCCTCACAACCTGAGTACACCCTGTTTGGAAATACATCCGAGAGGCTTGCTTCTTGAAATGGCCCCGGGGGTAGGGAACGTGCAGAGAGTTCGCCTCAGCTGGGAGCAGCTCCGGGTGGAACCGGGCAGCCACGGAATAAGACGTTCCTGTTTGTTTCAGAACCTGCAGGGTCATGGGCAAGCCATGTATCAGGGAAGGTGCTGGGAGGGCAGGCGCCCGGGCACACTGAGTCAGGGTAAGCGAGGGAGGCGAGGAGCCCCCCGTGTGCCCAGGTGTGGGCAGGGAAAGTGGCGGCTGCTCCCTGGCTGGTAAGGGCAGCGGGCAGTGGGCACCAGGGCCTGCGGGTGGAGAGTGGATGTGGACGCCCAGCGGCAGCCATCAAACAAGCCCGCGTCCTCAAAGGCCAGCATCCTGGGGGGGCGGGGCCCCCATCAGGAGCCCTGGGGGCTGCCCTCGGGGCTGCAGGTGAACCGGTGGGCATCCCCGGCTCCCTGGCCTCTCACACACACATGACCTCCTGAGAGGGGGGGGCGGGAACCTTGTCCTGCTGTGTGTAAACCTCAGAAAGCCAAACAAACAGTCCCTCTTAGAAGCCAGGTTCGGATTTGCCAGGGACATCTGGAAAACGTTACCCTATTTCCCAATCTCCGCGGACTGCCCTCGGGCTGTGGGAGCGCTGCCCTGGGCGGTGAGTGTGTGGGGCAGAGGTCTCCCCTGCAGGCTGAGCCCACAGGGGCCAGGGCACCTCAGGAATGCCACCTTGGAGGCCGGAGGGACAGCGAAGAGGCACACCGCACTTGGGTGTTGTGCCACGCGAGGCCGGACCTGATGGGCGGGGGGTTCCGGACCCTTAGTGAGGTGCAAGAGGCCGTAGCTTAGGCTCTCTTACCGAACCCCGAACCCCGGGCTTCCTTCGTTTCCTAACGTGCCCAAGCCCCTTCCGGCTGCGGGGCCTCCGGCTCGGCCGGCTTTGTGCGGAATGCTCGCCCAGCCCCGCGTCCCCGCTGCCCCTCCCTCCCAGATCTCACGGACACATTCCCCACCGTCTGCAGCTGGATCCGAGCCTATTCAGGGCTCTTAGAGCCCCCGATTCAATAATAAATCGCAGGGGTGTCTCCCCAGCCGTCAGCCCCGGGCAGGCAGGGGAGTGTCCGTCTGGCTCATGTCTGTGTCCGTGCCTCGGGCACGGCCGCAGCCCAGTAATGAGTTTGTTGAATGAATGCGTGGACCATTGAAAACCCCTGACAAAGGGTTTTTTCCAACGCCAACTGTTTTCTCCTCTTGTGAATGTGTTAGAAACACATGGATGACAGAGTTCCTAACTTTCCTGAGATGTATTTTTGATGTTTTAAAGGATGAAGTAGCGACAAGCAAAAGCGACTTGTCGAAGTTGAAGCGACCGTGAAAGTTGTCGAGGGACACTCTTCACAGCCCTTCAGCTGTGCTAACCCTCCGACCCCGGCCCCTGGCGCAGGCAGAGCCGCCCATTGGGCTGGGCTGGGCTGGGCTGGCGGTGGCTAGAATCCTGCATTACCCTTAAGGACTCTTTCCTTAGGCAAATGAGCTGACGCCGAAGCCTCAGGTTCCTACTGTGTTCTAGGCACTATGGTACAGAATTCAGTCTGGCTTGGTTTTCTTCGAGGGCGCGGGGACACAGTGCAAGCAGGCACCTACGGGCAGGCTCCTGGGCCTGCTGACGCAGGAGGCCTGGCTGGGCCCTGGGCAGGGAGGCGCTTGCAGGAGCTCAGGCTGATGGGACGGCCTGTGTCCTCTCCATGAGAGGACCCCAAGCCTGGAGCCCTGGGGCAGGGAACCCTAATGAACTATTCACGTTTAGACAACCCCCGCTTTGGTGACTTTGCCTGAGCGAAGATAACTGGGAAGCGGGGTGCCCTTGTTAGCACTTAGGTAAACAGAACCCTTTGACTCATCCACAGCCTCTCAGAAGGCCAGGTCTGGAAAACTTGAACAAGAAAAAAAAAAAGTTGAAATAAACAAATATGAAAAAAGAAGAAAAATGTTTTTAAAAGGCTGGAACCAATTTGGGGGTTAAACCCAGCTGCCCACACAGATTCATTTCAGCTTTTCAAGCGTTATTCTATATGATTTATTTCCTGCTAGAGCATTTGACAACTATTGTATAAATGGTTTCCATTTATTCTGGAAAGGCGTCTTCTCCTGCTCCGGGGAGGTCTGACCAGGACCCAACTAAATCAAAACAACAACAACTGGGTTTGATTTGGAACAACAAACCCCACAGGAAGACAGAAGAGTAGAATAAATGCTGATACTAGCGGAGTCTTCAGACACTGTGGAATGAGCCACCCAGGGCACCTCTGGCCCTCTGAGAAGCCTAGGCCCGAGGCCTGCTGTGTGTCCTTGGGCCAATTTCTTAACCTTCCTGAGCCCTTGTTTCCTGATCTGTAAAATGGGGACAGTGGATGGACCACCTTTCAGGGAGGTTGTGAGCATTAAGAGAGACTGGACATGGCACTTTGTAAACACTTTAAATGGTAGCAGTTAGTATTCTTATAAAATAGAAACATTTGCCCCAGCTGGTTTGGCTCAGTGGATAGAGCATCGGCCTGCTGACTGAAGGGTCCTGGGTTTGATTCCAGACAAGGTTAATGCCCGGGTTGCGGGCTCAATCCCCAGTAGGGGCGTGGGGTGGGGGGCGTGCATTTCTATCTCTCTCTCCCTTCCTCTCTGAAATCAATAAAAAGATATTTAAAAATATAAAATAGAAATATTCGAAGGATAGAGGACTTCTCCTCACTATGCTTACTACATCGGTTTGTACTGCAAGGGCTCCGAGGGGAGCTGATAACACCTGGATTCAGCTGTGGATTCAAGCTTGTAACAGAGCACACACGTCAGGTTCAGGGAAGGACAGGGATTCGTTTGTCCAGGGCTCACCGTCCACCACAGTTGTCTTTTGAATCTAAAAGAATCTTTTCATATGAAAGAAGAAGGACCCTCCTCTAGAAAAAAAAGTGGTTTTCCAGCCTCACAATCAAGTCATTCTTTCATGTCTTTGACCAAAAAAAAAAAAAAAATTTTTTTTTTTAAATTTGGCCAATTCTGTGAAGGTTGCTGGAGAAAAAAATAAAAACTTTCCATGAGCTGATAGGGAGGCATGGAAAGCTCATCAGCGTGGGAAGAGAGCAGGTTTCCTGCAACGTGTGCCGGGTCTGGGCAGTTTGGGAGAAGGTTTGGATGTTGCCATGAGTGTGGGGCGGGGGCAGCAGCCGGGCAGGGTCACTCGCCGCTTGCACAACGCCAGATGCTGCTGACGCTCTGCACAGCGGAGTGGGGCTCCAGCGGCCACCCCCAGCGGGACACCACGTCAGTAGAGCCCCCTGGCCTTCGCCCAGAGCAGCTGGGGCCCCCAGGCTGGTGCAAGAAGGCTACACTGACCCCAGTCCGCCAGCTCGGCCAAGGCCCCTCAGGTCAGGCCGCAGGGCAGGGCGCTGTCACCCTGGTAAGTTCATCAGCACATCTGTGCACCCAGTGGCAGTAGGGCGAGAGAGGCCAGCGGCTGGAGGCCAAGAAAACGATTTGAGGTCAGCACCGGCAGAGCCAAGCAAAGGAGAGGGAGCAAGTGCAGGCCAGGCCAGCCGGCCATGTCAGCTCCCGGGCGCCAAACCAAGCCGCGGGCGAGTGCCGGCCAGAGTCAGCACAGGGATGCTGACTGGGCCTCGGAGAGCCTGGCAGCGGGCAGGGCGCTGCCTCCCAGCCCTGGGTTCCCGGCAGTGACCCAAGCTGCTGCCCGAGGACACAGACCGCTCACCCTTGGCTATGACCTTGGCTGCCTCCTGCTGGGAGGGGCAGATGCAGGGGGAGAGGGGGAGGCAGCTGTGGCAGAGCAGCTGGGATGACCTAAGCGTCTGGGGAGGCACCCGTGGCTCTGGCTTCTTAGCTCAAGGCCAGGCTTATCACAGGCCTGGGGAGGGGGTGCTCAGGATGGACACCCCCCAAGTTCCAAGAATCTCCCTGGTCTCCCTGGCAAGTCACAGGCAGCTCAGAGGGTTTGCTTATCCCCCCACCCCCCGCCCCGCAGGGTTCGTAAGGTCCTCTGCCCTGTGTTTTAGGTTGGGTTCTCCAGACGCAGAACCTGAAGCGAGGGAGTGTGGAAGGGAGGTGGGTGGGGAAAGATGACCAAGAGAGCAGCCCTGAGTGGGGCCTGCTGGGAGCGTGCCTCCGAGTTGTCCCCCAGGAGGGGCAGGACCCCGGCCTGTACACCCAGGAAGCCTGCTCCTGAGACATTGCTCCGCCTTAAGGTGACCAGCCGTCCAGTGTGCCTGGGACGGAGGGTTTCTGCATTGGGACTTTCAGTGCTAAAGCCAGGAATGTCCTGTGCAAACTGGTCCGAGGTGGTGCCCCTACTCTCTGGTCCTTCTGGGGACTCCTGACACGTGCTGAGTTTGCTTGCGGGGCCAGAGAACACCCGTGGACAGGGCACCGCAGGTAAGAGCCTGCTGGCATGAGCCACAATGGCAAGTTTAGAGGAGATTCGGGCAAGGGACACCCAGCAGCATCTGCTACACCGGACCGGCCACGCCCATGGCCTGCGACCGTCTCACCCCCAGGCCCCCTCCCGCTGCCTCCTCTTGCGTACCAGCCCGTGTTCCACAGACACTCCTGCCCGCACCTCCCACCTCAGGGCCTTCACACGGCTGTTCCCTTTGCCTGGACATCGCTTCCCTGGACACGCCCATAGTGTAACCTCTGTGAGGGGAGCTGGTTGGGCACGACCAGCACACTGTTCCCTGGCACATAGTCAACATCCAAGTACATCAACAGAAACGATCTAAAAGCCACACACAGCAGAAATAATGGTCTCAAATGCACCTGGAGATGAGACTGCGGCCTTTCCATCCATGGCGACTGCTTCCCCCAAAGGGAATTGGGGAACTGTGAAATGTGGACGCCTGGGGAGAGCTGGGGTTCCGGCGCGCCTCTCTGGCGGCCGCCTCTGCTGCCTCACACCGGCGAGCCTCCTGCGCCCCCTGAAATCGTCATTCGAGGAGGCATGGCCCAGGCCCAGGACTTTCAGGCACCTCCACTGTACCGGTTAACCTACCTAGGACCCCAGCAAGTTAAACCAAAAGCGTGGTTTTGCCTTCATTAAACAGGCCTTCCCTCTTGGCGGGCCCGAAGGACAACCCAGGAACTTGGGGACAGCTTAGCATAAGGACAGACACAAGGCTCTGCAGGGCTGAGACCAGAGCTTCTCAATGAGTGACACGCACCCCAGTGAGCTGCGGGTCTTGTTAGAGGCATGTGGTGCAGAAGGTCTGGACTGGAGCCAGGGCCTCTGCATCTCTCACCAGCTCCGGTGATGACCGCTGGCCTGTGGCTGCGGCTTTGGGCAAGCGCACCTGGGAAAGTCGCCCCTCTCTCCTTGAGTCAGGAAGCATTTGATCATCCTGCCTGCAGTTTCCACAGGTCCAGCAGCGGTGAGGGGTAGGAGAGAGGCCCTTGGAGTCCCCGGCAGTGTGAGGCATGAGGAAGCTTCTTGGACACATAGGTCCGTGTGTCTGAGTCAGGGTACTGAGCGTGCCGCTGTGACAACGAGGCCCCCTACGACACGGCGTAAGCAAGGCAGACGTTTATTTCTCTCACAGTCCAGAGGGTGGTGGCTCCTGGCAGGACAACTTTGCTAGCTCCAACCCCTGGTTTTTATTTCTAAACCCCAAGTGGTTGCCCCAGCTCCCGTCCTCACGTTCTACAGTCCACATAGGGGGAAGAAGGGAAAGCAGAGGGAGCTCATGGCCATTCTTTTTAAGGGCCTAACCCCAGCAGGGACTGCTGTGCACACTCCCCTGGCCCGGCCCAGTCATGTGATCATTCCTAGCTGCAAAGGAGGCCTGAAAGCTGAGGCATTCCATCACTGAAGGACGTAGGGGCTATGGATATTGGCTACATCCATAGGAAGAGAAGCTATTCCTATGTTAAAACTCTAACGTTGAACTTGCATAAATAATATTTCAACAACTTGATTGGACAGAGGCTGCCTGCTCCTGTGGTAGGTGGAATAATGGCCCCCGAAGATGTCCATGCTCCAGTCCTCAGAACTTGTAAATGTGTCATTTTGTGTGACAAAGGGGACTTTTTGCAGATGTGACTCAGCTAAGGACCTTGAGATGGGAAGATTATCCCGGAGGAGCTGGGTGGGCCCAGTGTGATCCCAAGGATCCTTACGAGGAGGGGGCAGGAGGGGCAGAGTCAGAGGTGGAGCTGTGATGACAGAAGGGGAGGTTGGAGGGATGCACACTGAAGACAGAGGAAGGGGCTGTGAGCCAAGGGAAGCAGGTGGCCGCTGGAAGTTGGAAAAGGCAAGGAACCAGATCCTCCCTGGGGCCTCCAGAAGGAACGCAGCCCTGTCAACACCCCGACGTTAGCCCGTGAGACTCATTTGGGCCTTCTGGCCTCCAGAACTGTAAGACAATACATTTATGTTGTTTTAAACTGGTTACGTTTGTGACCGTTTGTTACAGCAGCCAGGGAAAACTGACACGGCTAGGGAAAAAACACCCGCTTTAGCTTAGCTGGGTCCTTCTCATTTGAAAACACAGTCACAGCACCCTGGGCCCCTGATTGGCCCCACGAGGTCTGCTCTGAGAGTGGTGTCGGCAGCCTGACTTCCGCCGCCAGGCCTCCTGTGGGCTGAAAAGACGCCTTTTTGATCTGGCACCCACCCCCCTTCTCCAGCCTCCTTAACAATTGTAAAGGGCAAATGAAAAATCGTGTCTTACCTACAATTATCAGTGATTCTGTTTGCGTGTATGATCTCTCTCTGTGATATGTATGTTTGCCTATGTTTATATATGGTATAGTGTTTTCCACCTCCGGATGGTACTACTGGTTTGATTGGCGTAAGGAATTAAATTCTTATATAAATTAGGAAATATAATAAAAATGAACACAAATTCTTCCCAGGATCAAATGATCTAGGGAAATATTTTATCTGAAAGCTATTTTAAGTTTGGTTTGGTTAAACAGACATGTCTTTTAGAGTTATTAACATTAAATATGGTACTTTTGTTTTACCTGGGTTTGCAGAATAAGTGCATGTTCTGTTACAAATTTGTCAAGGAAATAGCTTGGGTAATAATTGACTTTGAAATACCATCGTGTCATTAAGAACTAATAGGTAGAAATAAAATGAAAGGTTCTGATAAAACTTTCAGTAATAATTGTCAAAATATGTTTAATCAGTTTTCCAAAATCTGTTGGTAACTTGAAACTTTAGAGTTTTACTTAGATAAATTAAATGATAAAAATGATTGAATATCTAAATATTTCAAAATATTGTTCTAAAACATTCATAATCTAAAATTACCTTCCTTTGGCTTCTTATTACAGAAAATCTAAACACTTGATTTGGAGCTGTATTTTATTAAATATATGTTTATAAAAATTGTGAATCTATCTGCCAATGAAAGAGCCTTTATCTCTAAAGGCTATGAAATGTATTCACAAGTTTGCCAGTTTAAAGAAAACTAATGACTTACTTTTTAGTTGTCATTATGAATTAAGGTTTCTTAGAGTTAAGAGACCCAATTAAGATGGAAAAAAAAAAAATGCCCTAGCTGGTTTGGCTCAGTGGACAGAGCGTTGGCCTGTGGACCAAAGGGTCTCAGGTTTGATTCCAGTCAAGGGCACATACCTTGATTGCAGGCTTCTCCCTGGCCTAGGCCCTGGTCAGGGCACGTGCAGGAGGCAACCAATCAATGTGTTTCTCTCACATCGATGTTTCTCTCTGACTCTCCCTCTCTCTTCCACTCTCTCTTAAAAAAAAAATCAATGGAAAAATTGCCTCAGGTGAGGATTAAAAAAAGATGGAAAGAAACTGTATGTCTTTGCAATGGAAGGTATGAGATATGGAGATATATTTGAAGAAATTTTTTAAAAAAGAAGTTTTGTCCTAAAGTTGGTTATTTCTGAATAAGAAGCAAACTAAAAGGGACAAGGAAAGTTGTAGAAGGTTTGCGGGAGAAATCTTGAATAAATTTTGTAGATGGTAAAGATGAATAAGGTTGGAATAAATAAAATTAAGTAAATGAATTAAATATCAGAGGTGAGCTATTGCAAAACCAGAATTTAGTTCTTTTTCAGGCTGTGGGGGGGAGTTTCTCCTGCGTCTGCCTAGAAAGCCAAGATTCTGTTTCATTAGAATAGTTCTGTGTCAGATTGTCTTAAGCAAATCCTTGCTTATTCAAAACAACCTTCTCAGTCCTAAGAACTAACCCATATTTACGTTTCATACTTTTTATTATCACTTTGGGTAAATGAATCATTTAATATTGTCTCATAATGATATGTGATCTTTTAGGTCAAGAATGTTTGATGAACTTCCCAGGGTTTAAATTTTACAAGGAAACTTTTTTCTTGGAAATAGCGTTGGTTTATTCCAATGGGCCCCTGGAATACCTCAAAGATTTGTTCTCTTATTTATTTATTTTATTGATTTGAGAAAGAAAGGGAGAGAGAACACTGATGGGAGAGAAACATAGATTGGCTGCCCCCTGCATGCCCCCACTGGGGATTGAACCTGTGACCTCCTGGTTCAGACTCCAGGCCCTGGAGGGAGTGGCTTGCCCAAGGGCCTGAAGCTGCAACCGGGTGGAACCTTTGGATGACAGCCTGTGCAAAGGCCCAGGGGTGCAAGGGAGCTGGGAGAAGGGTCAACAAGTCTGTAGTCTCCATAGAGGCAGCCAGGGGTCTGGCTATGGGACCTGAGGACCCCCTCACCCCAAGCCTGAAGGCCATGTAAATGATAAAATGTAAATGACGGGTGATGAGCGCAGGTCTGAGCAGGGAGGAGGCCGAGGATGCAGAACCCTGCAGCCCCTCAGGAAGCCTGTGTGCCAGAGCCCCATCCACTCCCTGCTCAGCGTCTCTGTTCCAACAAGGAGGGGAGGAGACCTTCCGCCTGGTGGGGAATGTGGGGCCGCCTCGCCCCCTGAAACTCTGCCGGAGCCCTCTTCTTCTGGACAAGCATTTCAGGGCAGGGACATTTCCTCCTGGAGATAAGGCCGGGCAGGCCTCCCTGGCTGGGGCCTCGGTGGATGGCTGGGGATCCGGAGTCTGGCTCTCTGTGCATGGCGATGCTGGAATTTTTCTGATGATAAGTTAGCCTCAAGTTCCTGAAGATCCCAGGGGCTTAAGCCACCTCAAAGTCTGCATGGTGTTTACAAACAAAATCCAACTGGAAAGTCTGCAGCCTTAAAAAAATATACAACCCACAATTTGATGGGCTGCTTTGTTTTGCTGTGTTAACAAGGCCTGGCCTTGAACGAGGGGCCCTAGGACAGAGCCTCTCACTTGGGAGATGTAATCGAACTCAAGTATCTTTTCTAACTGTTTTTGCTTAGGGGTCAATTTTGGAAAACTTAAAATGTCCATAGGTCATCCTCCCCTTGTTCCCCCTCCAAATTAACAATAAAAATAACTTCAGGGCATCTCATGGGAAAACATCTTTTTTTTTTTAGTAGCTCTTTTGAGATCTAATTCACATACCACACAATTCACCCGTGTAAAGTACACGATTCAGCCCTGGCCAGTGTGGCTCAGTGGATTGGAACATTGTCCCATGCACCGAAGGGTTGTGGGTTCAATTCCCAGTCAGGGTACATATAGGAGGCAACCAAGATGTTTCTCTCTCTCTCTCTCTCTCTCTCTCTCTCTCTCTTTCAAATCAATAAAACATATCCTCGGTGAGGATAAAATAACAAATAAAATGCACAATTCAATGTTTTGTTTTTAGCATATTCACAGTCAGGCAACCATCAATACAATTTATTTTAGAACACTTAATTACCCTCCAAAGAAACCGGTATGCTTAGTCATCAGCCCAATCCCCCCAACCCCAGCCCAGCTTCAGCAACCACTAATCCACTGTCTCT